>NC_134238.1:27593870-28218870 GCF_965152275.1 Natator depressus
ACCCTGTCTCTCTTCTCATTCACTGTAGAGATCTTGACTCCAACTCCTGGTCAGCCCATGCCAACCTCCATCTCTCATTTGTTAAATCAAACAAGCATCTTTTCCCCCTGTGCTGCCACTCACACTTCATAGCAGCAACCTGTAAACATCTGTGAAGCTACCACTTCATCCTCCTTTTTAACCCCTCCTAAAAAACTTACCCATGATGCCTAAAAAAAAAGCTTGACAATGGTTAAGCTCCCAGTGTGCTGAGACCACTGCTATCTTTCTGACCAATATTGTCTCAGTTTTCTATTTATCCTCCCCGACTGTCTGTTTCCATCTGTTGTCTTAGATTGTCAGCTCTCTGAGGCAGTGACTGACATTTTTGTTCTGTGTTTGTACAGCACCTAGCACAAGAAGACCCTGGTCCATGACTAGGGTACCTGGGCAGTACGGTAATACTAGCAAAAATACTAATTAAATAGTAATATGTAGTCTGACAATACTTCAATTTTTAAATGGATACCAATTAATGATCTCAGAGTTCACAGTCAAACTGTCAGCTACCTGCACAGCTTGCTGCCAAGAACCCTGGGAATAACAGTACTCTGTCTGTATGGTCCAGTTATACCAAAAGTGGGCAAACTTTTTGGCTCAAGGGCCACGTCGGGGTTGCGAAACTGTATGGAAGGCTGGGTAGGGAAGGCTGTGCCTCCCCAAACAGGCTGGCCCCCACCCCCTATCTGCCCCCTCCCACTTCCCGTCCCCTGACTGCCCCCTCAGAACCCCCGACCCATCCAACCCCCCCTGCTCCCTCACTGCCCCCAGGACACCCTGCCCCTTATCCACCGCCCCCCACTATGCTCCCCACCCCTCTTACCATGCAGCTCAGAGCAGCAGGAGCTTGCAGCCCTGCTGCCTGGCCAGAGCCTGCCATGCTGCCCGGCAGGAGCTGTGGGCCAGAGCGCTGATGGCGCGGCGTGCTGAGGCTGCAGGAGGGGGGCCAGGGGCTAGCCTTCCTGGCCAGGAACTCAAGGGCGGGCAGGATGGTCCCGGGGGCCATAGTTTGCCCACCTCTGAATTATACACAATTATTGTACATGCTACATGAATGGTTCTGTTAAATCCACACTCACTGCTGTGCAGTTAAAAGAAAAGGAGTACTTGTGGCATCTTAGAGACAAACAAATTTATTAGAGCATAAGCTTTCGTGAGCTACAGTTCACTTCATCGGATGCATACAGTGGAAAATATAGTGGGGAGATTTTATATACCCAGAGAACATGAAACAATGGGTGTTACCATACAGACTGTATCAAGAGTGAAAGGTGAGCTATTACCAGCCGGAGAGCGGGGGGGGGGGGGGGGGGGACGACCTGTACATGGCAGAGGGGCATTGCTGGCACATATCACATTGGTAGATGTGCAGGTGAACGAGCCTCTGATAGTGTGGCTGATGTGATTAGGCCCCATGATGCTGTCCCCTAAATAGATATGTGGACACGATTGGCAACGGGCTTTCTTGCAAGGATAGGTTCCTGGGTTAGTGTTTTTGTTGTGTGGTTGCTGGTGAGTATTTGCTTCAGGTTGGGGGGGCTGTCTGTAAGCAAGGACTGGATGATGCGTGGGAGAAGTTTTAGTTGGGGGCTGAAGGTGGTCGCTAGTGGCGTTCTGTTATTTTCTTTGTTGGGCCTGTCCTGTAGTAGGTGACTTCTGGGTACTCGTCTGGCTCTGTCAATCTGTTTCTTCACTTCAGCAGGTGGGTATTGGAGTTGTAAGAACGCTTGATAGAGATCTTGTAGGTGTTTGTCTGAGGGGTTGGAGCAAATGCGGTTGTATTGTGCCACAAGTACTCCTTTTCTTTTTGCAAACTCTTATTGAAATCTAAGGCTGCCTGAATCAGTCTCACTCGTGTTCTAGAAGCTGTGTGTTTGGGCCTGTCATTCTCCAGTGTCCTAGGGATTGGGAGGAAATCTCTAAGACTCATCAACAGTACATGAGCAAACAGTCATGGTCTCGCTTAATACCTACTTGGAGTTACATGAGAGATGAACTTGACCCCTTGGCCCAGATCACACAGACATACATAGGCACCTAACCCCCAGATTCAGGCACCTAAGTCATTACACAAAGTAAAACTATTTCCCCTCCTACTGTTCTTGTAAACTGCTGGAAATGGCCCACCTTGATTATCACTACAAAAGGTCCTCCCCCCCCGCTCTCCTGCTGGTAATAGCTCACCTTTCCTGATCACTCTTGTTACAGAACACCCATGTTCTCTATGTATATAAATCTCCCCACTGTATTTTCCACTGTATGCATCCGATGAAGTGAACTTTAGCTCACGAAAGCTTACGCTCTAATAAATTTGTTAGTCTCTAAGGTGCCACAAGTCCTCCTTTTCTTTTTATGGATACAGACTAACACGGCTGCTACTCTGAAACCTGCTGTGCAGTTAGTGGCCCCTTCATACAGACAATTTTAATACTTACAAGAAACATTCCTCTCACTCCAGAAAGCTCATTCAGGTGCTGTTTCTTCTTTTTTTCCTTTTCCCCCCTCCCTGTTTTTTTAAAAAAAAAGATAGGAAATTAAATACACCCCGTCCCCATAGTAGTGCAGCATATATATCCCTAGTAGGACAAAAATAAGTTAGATAATGCACAAGTTAAGTTTTTGTCAGGAAGATTGTCTTGGCCAGGTTTCTCATGTCATATGTAGTCATTTCTTATTCATATTCATCTTGTTAAAAGTATATAAAATAAATTTTATACAAAACATATAGGCCAGAACCAAAGTTAGTATAAAATGGACTAACCCCATTGAAGTCATGAGGCTGATAGCCTTCTGCAATGGTAAAGTTGTAGAGCGAAGATAAGAACAAGGGGACATGCAAAAGTTAAGGTTCCTATAGCAAGTCAACACAGCCAGTCTATACATCCTGTGGACGAGGTCCTCAACTGATGTACTGTGCTCCTGATCCCTGACTGCAACTTCTACTTCATCATAATATAAATAATTTTATATTAGTGCATTTTTTTCTATGTAATAATACTGTAAGTAGGTGGTCATCTGTCAGAATGAAATGTACTATTTTATTTAGTTTGCAATATTTTTCCTATACAATTATTGTACTGGTATGTATATTGGGAAGAGTAAGCCTTTTTAATGTTTTGGTATCTTGGTTTTCAAAATACAGATAAAACCCCACTCTGTTATATACACATCATACACTTTGATGTAAAGATAAATGTTTTCATAATGTCAAATTAATGTTCCAATATGCATTAAATATTGCTTTAGAAGCATTTTTCTAATAATTTAAAGTATTGCTTACTTTATCTGAAGGACTGAAAAGAAACTGGGGAAAGAAAAAGGTTCAAGAAGGGGAAAGAGAAGAAATACATTGACTGTTTTTTCTGTACTGTTTATCTCAGGGGTAGATTCTGATCTCATTTACAGCAATTCCACTGAAGCCAATGGGCCACGGGCAGCAACAAAGACTAACACCAACTGAAGATATGGCAATGGATTTACTCCAGGTTTATATTACTGCAACTGAGATCAGAATCTGGCCCTCTGTGCTATTATAGGAATTCTAACTTTTATAGCACTGCAAAGATCAGCCAAAGAAATCATACATTTGGTATTTCTCTCATGCAGGAATAAGAGCACGTAGATGTGAGGGGATGGGTTGGCTCAAACGGGTGATGTAGCTGTCTCCTTGTAAAACCCTTTAGCACTTTCTGGTTTCAAACTGTTGGATTGCACCTGGTTTATATAAAATCCATCACTGTTTATTAAAAAGAAATTAGCTCAGCTCCAAGCCTCAAAGACACATTTGTCTCTGAACATGTTACTGGAATGAGGTATACATTTTGGTTCATCTTAAATGTGTCCACTAATTCCCAAAATAACAGGGCCCTTAACAATATGCTACCAATGTAACACACACACACACTAGATGGCAATGCCTACAGTTAGAGCAGGAATGTGAATACAAATAATAATTGTGCAAAGATAGATAAATTTTTTAAAAGTGGTTAAACAATGAAATAATGCCTTATTTTCAAACAGCTGAGCACCTGCAGCTCCCAGGAACTTTAATGAAACTTGTGGAAACTACACCTCTGAAAATCAGGCCAAACAGCTTATTAATTTGAAAAAAGGAATGATTAGTCTTTGGAACCCCCAGTGCAGGAGGAGCAGAGGATCCTTTCTGTAAGGAAAGTGTGGCGTGTGGGGGGAATGGTCCTGAGCTAGGATGAAATGTCCAAACTGTGAAATTTTTCACAGAAAGGGGTTTTAAAGAAAAATTCCATTTTGGGAGAACTGAAATAGAATTTCTCAGCTTCTTGTCTTTCATGTGTGAAATTGACAAAGCCTCCCACTTGGGCTGGCAGAGAGAGGGGAAGCTCAGGCACTCAGCCTGCCCTCACAGGTCCAGGAGTTGGAGCTACAGAGAGCTAGGGCACCTGGGCTCTTTGCCTCTCTGGCTCCCAGAACTCTCTGGGAAAGCTTTTAACACTTGCCAACAAAACATTTTTGATCAGCTGTAATTGGGTCCCGTTCTTCAGTGTGTTGTGCCCATTTTAAATAGGGATGTCCATGCACTTTAAGAAGTGAAACTAGAAGTCAAAAATGAATGCTGAATAGACTTGTTTAAAGGTTAACGCATTCCTTACAAAGTTACATCTTCATTTGAACACTCAGGCCCTATCCTGCAGCCACTGATGTCAGTGGAGTTTCTTGATTCAGGAGAACAGGCCCAATGATCATGAATGACAATGAAATAATCAAGACAATATTAACATAAACTCCACTTAATTGGACACACGCTGAGGACCACATCCAAAGCTGATTGATGTCAATGGAAAGACTCACATTGACTTAGTGGGATTTGGATCAGACCCAAAGCAAGTACCAAGGGATTAAGTGGTGCTTTACCAGCTGTTAAATAAGGATTCTATTATTATTGGTATTTGTAATGCAGTAAGGCCTAGGACCCCCGGTCATGGACTGGTTCTCCATTGCGCTAGGTGCTGTGCAAACTCAGAACAAAAAAAGCTGGTCCTGGCCCAAAGCACTTATAAAACAAGGGACAACTGGTGGAGACAGGGGAAGCAAAAGCAAACAGTGAGACAGTGCTGCTCAGTGTGATAAGCTGTGGTCTCATCATACCAGCTGCCTAAACATTAACAAAGATTTTTGTAGGCAGCAAAGCAGATCAGAATTCCTATTTCTGGCTTTGATACAGAGCGTGCCTGTAACTGGGTGTAGACTCACCGGCGGTGTCTCCCGCTGGTCATCTCAAGGAATTAGCATTCCAGCCTTCGGCGCGCCCTCTTCAGGTGGTGTCTCGCCTTGCTGCTGGCTCCCATGTCCCTTTCAGTGGGTGCTGCCCCGTGGCAGAACCCCACAGTTCTGGGTCTCCCCCGCCCAGGGGAACCCTCCCACCCGCTATCCCTACCTTGCCTCAGTCGTAGGCTCCTGCCAGTCACCAGCTAGCCCCCACGCCCTGGGGCAGACTGCAGTATGAGCCACTCATCACAGGCAAGGTAGGGTTTGGACCTGCTCCCTCTGTCTAACCTTGGCCTGTCCCCTGCAACCCCAGTACCTGTTGGGCCTCATGCTAGGCTGCAGCCTGAGGCTTTCCTGGCTGGAGCTCCCCAGCCCTGCTCCAATCTAGGTACTCTGCTTAGGTCCCTGCAGCCAGGTCCTTCCCTCTCAGAGCTAGAGAGAGTATGCTTATAGAGGCTTTAACAGAATACTTTAGATAATCAGAGGCTTCACAGCTCTTATCTACCAGAAATTACTGGTGACAGATTAAAATCTTTTGGGATTTTTAAATACAGAACACACTTTAATGAGTATGTTTGAGACAGTATTTAGGTCTGTTTAAACCCGGGGAACTTTCTTTCTAATGGTTTCCCCCATGTGGACTTTAGGGTGCTCAAACACACATGCATGCTCCCAACTACACTTTCACAACCCTAAAATTAAAGAATACCAATAAGCTGAGTCACCTCCCAGCTAACAAAAACAAAACAGCCAAAAACAAAATAAAGGAAAGATAAAACACTTATTATAATGCCTCCCACTCCTATTTGCTGTCTGAGTACGAGGCTGTCCAAGCTAGGGTAAGTCTGCCTCAAGGCTTTTTACACAACTTTGGGAAACTGGACCTGAGGTTCCTCGATGTGCTCTGCATTGTGTGCCAGTGTGTATTCACCTCAGACCAGACCCACTCAGACAAACACGAGGAACAATGTTTTTTATTCTGTAAGGAAACATAGAACAGGATTACAGTCCAGCAGCCTCCTACCTGCTTGCTTGCCTGTTGCCTTCTGCTCCCAGCTTCATTCAGTGCTAAAACTTCCTGCTGGGAAGACAGAGAATATTTCCTGGCAGGAACAAGGAAGTTCTCGCAACATGCAGCAGTTTGTAGTCCACAACTTGCTGCTATTGCTGCTGAAGTACACTGGACCTTGGGCTACATTATGATAACAGGGGGGTTGCAAACTCTTTGGCTCTCGCAGGCTTCTTGACTCTTATAAGGCAGGAGCTGAATTGTGGTCGAGGAGTCAGATGGTGATCTGCTGCAACAGGGCTTCTCACTAGTGATCTTTGTTCAGGTACAGGGATCCTGGTCAAAGGCAGGCATACCTTGTCCGTTGGTGCCTTGGCCTCCTTCCCCAAGTTGACCATGCCTTTTTGAGAAACTGGAACTTAGAGGTGGTCAGGAATTTTCCATCAGAAGAGCATTCCAATGGAAAAAGTAGTTTTTGCAAAATTGAAATTTTCCAGAGAAAAAATTCAGTTTTGCTGAATGTGTTCAATTGTCTGTCAGGACAATCAAAATGAAATACTTTGTTTTGGGTCTGTTTGACCCAAATCAGAATATTTCATTTTATTAAATGGACCCAAAATGTTTCTAATCAATTAAAAAAACAATTAAACTGCATTTCCCTAGTGAATTACCTTATGGGATTTGTGGTTTAGGCGCCCATTGTTTCCTGTGAGCCATTATTGCATTGTAGAGTATGTAGCCCTTCTAGGAGACCAGGTCAGAGGAGACTTCATGGCCTGAACTACAAGTCCCATAAGATAATGCATTAGGGAAATGCTGTTTCATGTTGACCTAACTCTAAAAGGATGTCTAAATTTTTCATTTCAATTGAAAATGCTGAAACAAAACATTTTGGTATTTCCAATGACAATTTTTTGGGAATTTCTATTCCAGCAAAAAATTAGGAATTTCAACTTTTTGTCACTTTTCAGGATAAAAACTGTTCGAATCTTTGAATTTCCCACTCAATGGAAATTCCAAATTTCGCTCAACTCTGCTGGAATGTCAGTCTTCCCTCAGGTGGCTTGTTGACCTGAAAGACAAAATCTCTCAGCTTTACTCTTGATTCATTGATTTGCAAACTTCAATTACTTAGCCTTGCAGCACCTTCCTACAAAACTTTTGGATGAATCTGGTGCAAGGCCTACCTTGGAGCCATACGACATGGTCCAATCATGTTTGAGTTCGGTCATCCTTAGCTAGTGGCAATTTTGGAAAATCACCAGTTAAAAACATTATTCGGTGTTTTACACAATATAGAGATTGTAAGTATGTGAACTCCCCTTCCCCTGCCTCCCACACACAAAAAATCAAAAATGCAGTGCAAGAGACCACTTTTGAGGAAACTGACATGTTATCTGGGTGAAAAGGTCATGAGTTGACATTATATCAATTGTTTACAGAAAGTTTGACACAAAAATCCTATAAAAATAGCCAATTGCTATGGTCACTCCACATTCATATGAGAGCAAAATTAAAAACAAGTTTGGACATTTTATGACCAGTGTCATCACTCTTCTTGCAAATGACAATTTACAGTAATTTCTCTATTTTGGCACTGGGTTATAAGTCAAATAACTTTATCTTCAGGAATGTTCACCCTGATAGGTTACTTTAAAACCTTTTTCTATCAAGATGAAACCATTTAAATATATATACATTACAGTGTATATAAGGTTTGTATTCCAGTATAAGCTATTTCTCTCTCATCCATCTTCATGATCTACTTTCATTCCTCACTGCCTCCCTTGTCTTCTCCTGCTTCCTACTTCCTTTTCTTCTCTTTACTGTTAGCATTGCATCCATCTGATGTTTAAAAAGACATTTTATTTTTTTATTTTTCTCCATTTCCCATGATATACAAGTGCCAAATCTCTTGTTCTTGAACTTAACTGTAGATTAACACTCTTAATGAGAAAGTAATGACTGTCTTTAGTGGAAGCAACCTTAAAAAATCTTGCCACCTTTTTACTCATATGAATAGTCCTCAAGCTTGAATAAAGATTCTTTTTTTTTGGCTGAGTAAAGGGTAGCAAGATTGTGCCCAGGTGTCTAATCTATCATCTGTTGTGCAGATAAAGGAATTCTCATTCTCATGTTTGTCAGCAGATGCCTTTCATAAGAATTAAATCCACTTCTTAAATATAGATAAAAATCAGATATCCTCTTTGGCAGGCTTTGTTTTTGTGTCATATTTTCCTTATCTAGCATTTCCTTACTGTAAATAACTGCCTTGATATTTAGCATTTGCTGCTAATAAAATCTGGTTTTGCAATAACTTCTGTCGGCACAGACTAGGATAGTAATCCACAGGAACATCACTGTCAGCCTCATAGCAACAAACTGTGTTGTGGTAAACAGAGTGACTTTCTTTTTGTTTGCATAAACAAGAGGAAAGGGAACTAAGCTGTTATGTGAAGGGAGGCAAGGGCTAGATAGAGGTGCTGAACTATCTATGATACTTCTGTGACTCCCATAGTATCTGGGCCCATCACCATCATTAAAGTACTTATTCTAACAACTCCCCTTGAGGTAGGGAAGTAGTATTATTCCCATTTAAGATATGGGGAACTGACACAGAGTCTTATGGGAGTTAGGTGCCTAAATGCCTTTGAGGCTCTGGGCTCAAGTGACTTGCCCAAGGCCACAGATAGAAAAGAGAACTGAACATTGGTCTCCTGAGACCAGCTGTTAACCAATGGACTGTCCTTCCATGGATGGGGAGAAGGACATTTCTGACTAATTCCCAGCCTGATAGAACTATATTCTTCTGTTACATCTGGGCAAATCTGATGGGATTGTGTAGGAGTAACAGTGTAGAAGGTGGCTCGGGGAATGGAAGATGGGTCAAAAGGAGGAAGAGAGGAGGAGACTGAAAACAGAGAGAGATAGAAATAAGGGTTGAAACATCACTGGGTAAGAGTCTGAAAGAACACTAGAGCTGCACAGAAGTGACCCTCTCACAGATTCCATTCCCTCCAATGCATGCTCCGTACTCTGATATCTTCATAATGGGCTTTCTGCTTTTCTGGAGCTGCTGCTTTTTTCTAATCTCCTGCACTTCCTGGTTTCTATCTGATCTTGTTTAGGTCCAAACTGTGTCACTGAGGCACTGCAGAGATGTGCTGCCAAGTGGGGAGTTGGAGGAGGGATTATGCCTTTGGAACTGTGCAGCCTGCTCTGTGGACTGATGGAAAAGAGTGTGGGGCTAGTTGCCTTTCATTAATAGGTGACTTTAATACTATAGTTAGAGACGAATCTTGCAGTCCAATGGGAGTTTTGCTTTAGTCAGGACTGCAGATTTAGGTTCTAAAATGATATTTTATAACCAGTGGGTTAATAACATTTTAAATCATGGCTTTGAATATAAAATTATGCATTGAGTTTTAAAGAATAATATTAGGTTTCAGAGTAACAGCCGTGTTAGTCTGTATTCGCAAAAAGAAAAGGAGTACTTGTGGCACCTTAGGAACTAACCAATTTATTTGAGCATAAGCTTCATCGGATGAAGTGAGCTGTAGCTCACGAAAGCTTATGCTCAAATAAATTGGTTAGTCTCTAAGGTGCCACAAGTACTCCTTTTCTTTTTAAAGAATAATATTGAAACCATCTTATAAATAACTATAGGTTTATAGATATCGTGGGTGCATAAAGATTAGAATCTAAATATCTGGCCTGATTTTCAACAGTGCTTTGAATCAGAGCACCAAGAATTCCTATTTACGTCAGTAAAATGTTGATTTCGGTATAGAAGGCCCAATCTTGTTCTTGGAGTTTTGCTGCTGACATAAAAGACCACAAAATTGGAATTGAGTGTTGAATGGACCAAATTCTGCTTTCATTTACTGAGTTGAAAAATGAGAGGAAAAACTGATAAATATGAATTTAGATGCCTAGCTTTAGGCACCCACATTTGGAAATATTGGCCCCCTGAGAAATCATACAAAGCCTGGGGAAAATTAGTACTTTGTAGAATACTGAAATACTATTTCTGTACATAACAGTAAATCCACTTCAGTGTCCTGCTTTTTTAAGAGCTGAGTTTTACTCAGTCTGCTGCTCTTTTAGAAACATGAAATAATCCTATCTGTATGACCTCTGGGGTTGAAACCTGATGTTTCCTTCTGTGATTAATTGTCATGGTTCAGAAGCCATGTTTTTTAACAAATCCCATGTTGCCAATATAAACCTGTGATCCAGTCATTCTTCTCATTGGGATTTGCCACTATTTTTGGTGTGTCTGCTTTTACAAGTTTCAGAGTAGCAGCCATGTTAGTCTGAATTCGCAAAAAGAAAAGAGTACTCCTTTTCTTTTTGCTTTTACAAGTGTCTCTGAGACTCGAGTAAATCATGTCCAAGAACAGGAAAAGGAGAGAAGTCTGGGCAAAAAATGCACAGAAGTTATGAATCTGAACAAATAGACAATGGAAGGCAAGCAACATTTTTATTCCCTTAAACTGTTTTCTCATGTATCCAGTGCAGATGGAGAATGTTGAGAATTGAGAACATTGAAGAATTCCTTTAACTAGGCTTCCATACAATTAGACTTTATGTTTGCTTCCTTTTCAGTTTAGGAGCATTTTTAAAGTATACTGTAGGTGTCAAATGTGCTAATTCCCTTTATATCAACCATCCAACCTCAATCTCTGGCCTCTACAGCTCTCACACCAGAAGCTGGGTTACATCAGGTTAGTACCTGAATGACACACTCAAGGAGAAAAAACAGGTTCTGCAGAAAGTGCTCATAGTGATTATTCAGCAGGTGGCACTCTTCCCTTTGAATAGCTGCTGAACCAGTGCTCCAGAGGCCAGGGTGGTATGAAGAAGCAAGATGCTGTCTTTTAAATGTGTCATAAAACTCAGGGTCTGGCCACTTGTGATCAGTTACAGATCCTGTAGTACTTTTTCCCACTAAAGAACTCCAGCATCCTGGCCAAACTCTAACTTGACCAATTACTTTCTGTTGACTAGATTCCCCAGTAGCTCCTGTTGGGTCACTATTTAATTTCTGTTCTGAACTGCTGTGCATTTTATGTTGCTGTGCATTCTGAATACAGTTCCTGTGTTTCACTCCATAGGCAGATTTGTTTTGTGTAGGAAAAGGGAGTGTTTAGGTTTGAACGAAGAGAAGGTAATACTTTTGCAGATCAGAGGAGAGGGGATTTCATGCATAGGGACCGCATGGAGATGATTGTGGGTGTGGGATACATGGAGAGAGCACTGAGGCTGCTCTGAAATGCCTTGAGAATATCTGCCATCATCTAGAAACATAAATCCCCTTTTTAAAGGGTTCATGAAAGGGATTAAAATCTTTTACGGAGATGTCCTTAAAGAGACACTTGGAGTACACAGTAACACGTGCAGGGCCGGATTAAGGCAGGAGCTTTAGGGGCTCCAGCCCAGGGCCCCAGCTCAAGGGGGGCCTCGCAAAAATAAACCACAGGCAGAGATCTCCCACTGCAGGCGGCTAAAAGTCCTGCAGCACAGCGGGGCACTCACGCAGGCTGCCTGCATGCCATGGCCCCACGCCGCCCCCATTGGTATTTGTGTGACTGCTACTGGAATATAGAATCTAGTTCTGGTGCCCACAATTCAAAACGGATGTTGATATATTGGAGAGAGCTCAGGGAAAAACCAAGAGAATGATTAAAGGGTTAGAAAATATGCCTTACAGTGAGGGACTCAAAAGCTCAATCGATCTTAGTTTAACAAAGAGACGGTTAAGGAGTGACTTGCTTTCAGTCTATAAGTACCTACATAGGAAACAAATATTTGATAATAGATCCTTCGGCCTAGCATAGAAAGATATAACATGATCCAATGTCTGGAAGTTGAAGCTAGACAAATTCAAACTGGAAATAAAGTGTAAAATTTTAACAGTTTGAGTAATTAAGCATTGGAACATCTTACAAAGGTAGTGGTGGATTCGCCATCACTGGCAATTTTTAAATCAATTTTTTTTTAAAGACATGCTCCAGGACAGTGTTTCTCAAACTGCGGTCTGCGGACCCCTGGGGGTCCCCAAAGATACTCCAGGGGGTCTGCGGGCCACGCTGATCAACTCCTTCCCCCTCTCTCCCTCAACTCCTCCCCATCCCTCACAGCTGTTCCCCACGGTGAAGGAGGTGCTGGGAGGGAGGGGGAGGAGCGGGCACGCTAGGTCCATGCCATTCCTGGAAGCGGCCAGCACGTCCTTGCGGCCTGGGGGGGAAAGAGGTCTCTGCGCGCTGCACCCCGGCCCAAGCGCCGACTCCACAGCTCCCACTGGCTTGGAACTGCAGCCAATGGGAGCTCTGGGGGCAGTGCCTGTGAAAAGGGGCAGTGCACGGAGAACCCCTGACACCCCTCCGCCCCCGCCTAGGAGCCACTGCCGGTCGCTTTCGGGAGCCACCCGAGATAAGTGCCGTCCCCGCCTTACTCCCTCCAGCACCCCAACACCCTGCCCCAGCCCAGAACCCTCACCCAAACTCCCTCCCAGAGCCTCCTGCACTGAAACTCCCTCCCTCACCCCTCACCCCCTGCCGCACTCTAACCCCAGCCCTGAGCCCCCTTCTGCACCCAAATTCCCTCCCACACCCCCTCCTGCACCCAAACTCCCTGCCAGAGCCCGCATCTCCTCTCGCACCCAAACTCCCTCCCGCCCCCTTACCCCCACCAACTCTCTACCCCCCTGCCCCAGCTCTGAGCCCCCTCCTGCACCTAAACTCCCTCCCCCACCCTCTCCCGCACCTAAACTCCCACCCCAGAGCCCACACCCCTCCCTCCCTCCTTCACCCAAACTCCCAGATCAGAGCCTGCACCCCAACCCCCTGCCCCAGCCTAGTGAAAGTGAGTGAGGGTGGGGGAGAGTGAGTGATGGAGGGAGGGGGGATGGAGTGAGCAGGGGCTTGGCCTTGGGGAAGGGGGTGGGAAGGGGTGTGGCCTTGGGGAACAGGGAGGGGCAAGGGCTGAGCGGGGGAGCTTGGGGGTCCCTGACAATTTTAAAATCAAAATGGGGGTCCTTGGGTTGCTAAAGTTTGAGAACCACTGCTCTAGGAATTATTTTGTGGAAGTTCTACGGCCTGTGCTATACATAAAATCAGTCTAGAGGATCACAATGGTCCTTTCTGGCTTTGGAATCTGTGAAATGACTCGAGAAGTCCCTTCTTCCCACTACTTCCAGCTGCCGGGCTAGATTCCAGGCGGGAACTCTCTTGAGTATTTGGGTGATTGCCTAGTTAACGTACCAGTTGGAGCTTCATTACCCCAAGCTTGTTCTGTGGGTTTGGGGACCCACAGTCACACTGCCTGTATGCTGTGGTAATGCATCAAGCACCAGCCAGCACACGCTGCTCCTGTATGAAGCAGCAGCAAGGTGCACTGCAAGTGGGAGGGTGGATTGATTTAAATCAAAGCAATTTAAATCACTGCTTTTACTCATGATTTAAATCAGCAATCAGGAAATCTTGATTTAAATAATCTATTTTAATTATATTTTGCACATGTCCTCTTTAGTTATTTTCTTAAAGCTTGATTCTCATACTGATTTGCAACTAAATATAGCCTTCACATTAAATTTGGTGATTCTTTTTGCTAATCAGGAGGGTACACCATATCCGTAATTCTTTATTTAAGCAATTATACAGCTTAACTCACATTTATTGAGATTCTTAATTTTTACCTTTTGTATGTTAGAAAATGGTGAATGATGCATTTCTTTTTACAAATTATTATTAATTTTTTACTTCTGATTTGTGTCACGCTCTATTTGGATGGAAATTCAAATTCAATTAAAAATGCACAAAGCCAGCATTTTTTATTTAAAACCCTCCTAACTTTAATATGCTGAATAAAAAAGAAAAAAAAGTTTATCAAAAAGTTTATGAAAATATGTTTTGTATTTAAAATAACTGATTTATTAAACAAAGGAAGTATTATCTGTAGCTAGTGAATTGAACTGATTATTTCTCATCACTATGTCCTTCAAGATTTTGGAGACAGTAAATTTCATCCTCTCACACCTAGTTTTTCTTCATAGATTGGAAGAGGAAATCAAGCTTGCCTCCTTTTTTCAACTCCCAATCACTTTCTCAATTTTGAATAACTAGTAATTGAACTTAAATATTTGAATATGCCAAAATGAAGAACCTATTCTCACTGCACCTGCAGAGGAGGCTGCTGCTGTAAAAAGCTAGTTTAGCACTTCAACAAACTCTTGTTCCAGTTGCTTAGCTAGAGACTTTCACTAGTTCAGTGCTTTGATGTTTTTTAAAACTTGGCAGCAAACAAGTATGGTTTAAAATAATTTAAATTAAATAAAACATATTCATAGATTATAATAAGGTAAGGCCTTAGCATAGATTGTCAATTTCAAATTTAATTTTAAATTAGGTTTATTTTTAGAAAGTAAACCTGCAATTAGTTCAAATAAAAAAATCCTTTTTTAAAAAAACAAATTTTTATCTGCCCTGCCATGTGGCCTGATAGTGATTCATTGATATTTTAGCTCATTTTTAAAAGAAATCTGAAGCCTCCAAATTGTAGTTAACAAAGTGAGCACACAACTTTATGTTCTAATTACTGTTTCAGTGTTTACTCTCGTCTTCTGCATCCCCCAATCCAATCTGATCTACAACCTATTGTGGTTATTGTCCTTATTTTGCTTGTAAGCTTTGTGGCAGGGGCTGATCTTCATCTGTTGTTTGTATAGTGCCCAGCACCATCAGACCCCAGTCCTGATGGGAGCTTCTGCATGCTTCTTTGATACAGAGAGTAATGAATAAGGTTAGTCCAGTCTCCTAGCCACCAGGCATCATCCTGCTGGAGATTGGGGCTGACACTGCTGTTACCCATATAAAACTTCATTGACAGCAGTGGAGTTACAATGGTGTATGTGGCAGCAGAGTGTAGGCCAGTGTGTGGTGTATGGCAATGTAATGACTTCCAACATACCTGTAGGGTCAATTACTCACATCTAGATGAAGTCTGCATCAGATATGTCTTGGGACAATAGAAATCTTTCATTACCAAAAATATATGGTTCTCATGTTGATTTGCCACGGAATCTAAACAAAACAGAAAAGTGTTGCCAACACATATGATTTCTTCAAGTCTTACAGTCCTGGGTGTGAGATGATCAGCTTTTGGTTTTTTTTTTTAAATAAAGTAACTTTTGAGCCCGCATGGTTGTAGAGGGAAGTTTGAAAGCATGACCTGAGTGCGGTGCAAAGGCTCAAAAACGAGAAGGCGAATACAAAGAGACCTCAATGCATTATTTAAAAAAAAAAAACAAATAACAACAACAACAAAAACCCCACCATGATTTTTAAGCCAATCCCATGATTTCTGAACAACTACCTCAGTATTTTTGAATGTTTGTGGTTGCCAGTATGGACAGAATGAAGTATATGATCCAACAAAGAGGTATTCTCATAACTAGTGCTTAACACTGGAGGGACACAATTAACCATTGTGGCTAGCATGGTTGGTTTATTGTGAACGCTAATAAAATTTTTAATATGAACTATTTTTAGTTGTAGAAAAAAATCTGGGATCTCCTGTGTCAAGTGGGGACTTTTCCATGATGAATTACACTCACATTTTTTTCCTTTTCTTTTCCATAAATTGTACTTTTGTGTTATTTGCAACACATTCTTCTATTGCTTACTATTATTCATCCAGTACTACTGGGCACAGTAACTGTTAACAGCCAAAGCCACTTTCCCATTTTCAGCAATAACAGTAAATACCTTTGAGGAAGGTTCTGATAATAGCTAGAATCCACAAATTATAATGCCTTTCAAGTGGTAATTTGTGCTGCGACTTTTCTAGGATCACTTTTTTTCAGTTATTTCTGAATAATGGTACATTTATCTGTTTTTTCATTCAGTAACATTTTCCCAAGCCTCACAATGTGATTAATGTTGTGGTTGAACGAGTAGTAAAACTTCAGCCACAAAGAGTTAATTACTTGTAAATAGCTCTATTTTCTCCAGGCAGACATCTAAATTAAAACCTGTCTACAAAATAGGCTACTATTCTAATGTGTTTCTGTATCATCTGTTTCTATTCAACATAGAAGTTGTCCAGGTTGTTGTTCTTTATATGGGGGTGTGTCTGTGTGTGCACATGCAAAGCACTCAGATGTTTTTAATTGTTCAGTATAATACCTAGGCAGTGAGATATACAATGGAGATGAAAACAGTATAAGAAACCAGGGCCAGATTCTCAAAGGTATTAAGATGTCTAACTCCCATTGGATCTGGGTCCTAGATCGTAAGCTTATGCTCAAATAAATTTGTTAGTCTCTAAGGTGCCACAAATACTCCTTTTCTTTTTGTGGATACAGACTAACACGGCTGCTACTCTGAAACCTGTCAATATAGAACATAAATTCTTAAACCATCCTTTTGCTGTTACTGGCTAGAAAAGACGACAATGTACTTGGTAGCTTGCTGAAATCTTATTGATTATTACTGTTAATTATTAATATTGTTTATTAATTTTAATTGCCATGGCATATGCAATGTGCCTTACAGAACCAAAAAAAGACCTGGCCTTGGGGAATTCACATTTTAAAGCCCCAATCCTGATTAAAAACTTACACACATGTAATTGTACTATCATGAGTAATCCTATTGACATTCATGGGCTGCTCATATTCATAAAGCTAAGCACATGTCAAAGTCTTTGCTGGATCAGGGCCTACATGCAGACGTGACAACTCGTCAGGATCATACATAAAAAGGTAAAAAGGGAGACGAGGATAAAGGTTACCATAGATCATGTTGTTTTCCACTAATGCATGTACATACAGTATCTTGAATGAAGTATTACATTATAATCATAGAATCATTGGACTGGAATGGACCTCAGGAGGTCATCTAGTCCAGTCCCCTGCACTCATGGCAGGACTAAGTATTATCTAGACCATCCCTGACAGGTGTTTGTCTAAGCTGCTCTAAAAAGTCTCCAGTGATGGAGATTCCTCAACCTCCCTAGGCAATTTATTCCAGTGCTTAACCACCCTGACAGGAAGTTTTTCCTAATGTCCAACCTAAACCGCCCTTATCTTCAGAGGTTAAGAAGAACAATTTTTCTCCCTCCTCCTTGTAACAACCTTTTATGTACTTGAAAACTGTTATCATGTCCCCTCTCAGTCTTCTCTTTTCCAGACTAAACAAATCCAATTTTTTCAATCTTCCCTCATAGGTCCTGTTTTCTAGAACTTTAATCATTATTGTTGCTCTTCTCTGGACTTTCTCCAATTTATCCACATCTTTCCTGAAATGTGATGTCCAGAACTGGACACTACTCCAGTTGAGGCCTAATCAGCGCGGAGTAGAGCGGAAGAATTACTTCTCGTGTCTTGCTTACAACACTCTTGCTAATACATCCCAGAATGATATTTGCTGTTTTTGCAACAGTGTTGCACTGTTGACTCATATTTAGCTTCTGGTCCACTATGATCTCCAGATCCCTTTCTGCAGTACTCCTTCATAGGAAGTCATTTCCCATTTTGTATGTGTGCAACTGATTGTTCCTTCCTAAGTGGAGTACTTTGCATTTGTCCTTATTGAATTTCATCCTATTTACTTCAGATCATTTCTCCAGTTTGTCCAGATCATTTTGAATTATAATCCTATCCTCCAAAGCACTTGCAACCCCTCCCAGCTTGGTATCATCCACAAACTTTATAAGTATACTCTCTATGCCATTATCTAAATAATTGATGAAGATATTGAACAGAACTGGACCTAGAACTGATCCCTGCAGGACCCCACTTGTTATGCCCTTCCAGCATGACTGTAAACTAATGATAACTACTCTCTGGGAATGGTTTTCCAACCAGTTATGCACCCACCTTATAGTAGCTCCATCTAGGTTGTATTTCCCTAATTTGTTTATGAGAAGGTCATATGAGACAGTCTCAAAAGCTTTACTAAAATCAAGATATACCACGTCTACTGCTTCCCCCCATCTACGAGGCTTATTATCCTGTCAAAGAAAGCTATCAGGTTGGTTTGACGTGATTTGTTCTTGACAAATCCATGCTGACTGTTACTTATCACTTTATTATCTTCTAGATGTTTGCAAACGGATTGCTTAATTATTTGCTCCATTATCTTTCCGGATACAGACGTTAAACTGACTGGTCTGTAATTCCCCGGGTTGTCCTTACTTCCCTTTTTATAGATGGGCACTATATTTGCCAATGTTAATATAAATGTTAATAACTATTAGTTATTAACTCGCCTCTCATAGGTGGCACAGCAGATGTGATTAAACAGTAGCAAAATTGTTGATTTAAGGTACTTGTATGTCCCCCATCACTGTGATGTCTGAGCACCTCATAATCTTTACAGGTATTTAGCTTTACAACACCACTCCTGTGATTATTGTCATCTTATAGAGGGGGAACTGAGGCACAGAGAGAGACTAAGTGACTTGCCCAAGGGCAAATAGGAAGCATGTGGCAAAGCAGGGAATTGAAACAAGGTCTTCTAAGTCCTAGGCTAGGGCCTTAACCACTGAACTATCCTTTCTGTCTGGATGAGCATCATGCTAGTTTTCCCTGCATTTCTGGAGCAAAAACAGTTTGTCCTTATGGGCAGCAGGGAGATCAGCCTCCAGAAATATGTATAGAACTGTAATTACAGTATTTGCCCAGAAAGATCCTGTCAACTCACCATGATAAAAATGACCAGTACACGATATCAGATCAGTGTGTTCCAAAACATTCACTATTGGCCGGCCTCTCGAACTATTATTTTTATTATAAAAAGCACTTCGATCCAACCAAGGCCCCTCTCTATTTATTTAAAAGACAAGGGCCCAGATCCACAAAGGGATTGCAAAGAGTTGCAGCACTGAGTGTTACAGCACCTACAAAGCTACAGGGACAATACTGCAACCCAGAAAGCCTGAATTAAGTGTGTAGGCTCCCTATACATTGAGGTAGACACCTAAGGATGCGATCCACAAAAGCCAGCATGCTAGGAGGTTGCTGCCTAAGCTAGTCAGTGGGAAATGCTGAGGAGAGGGGTATGTCCTAAGCCCATGGCCCCCACCCCTCTCATAGATGTGTAGAGCTTTCCCTGCAGCCCCGACTTAGGCATATATCTCTGCTACTGGTCCACAGCTGTGAACCCCTTCCCTGGAGTTAAGCAGCTTGGACTCCTAAGCAGCAGCCACCACCTTATAACTTTTAACCCAATTGTTAGGACACTTATCTGGGACATGGGAGACCAAAGTTCTGTTCCCTTCTGTGTCCGAGGAGAGGGAGAGGATTTGATCAGGGGTCTCTCACACCTCTCAGGTACGTGCTCTAAGCTACTGAGATGTGAGATATTCTGATGTGCGGCTCCCTCACTCTCCCCTGTTGAAGCTGTTCCACTTTGGCTAAATTATTAAGGAGTCATTGGGCCAGAGAGCAGGAGACTCTGTAGGCCAGTGGTTAGAGCACCCATCTAGGAGATGGGAGACACAATTCTCCAGCTCCCATGGCTCTTTAATTATGTGTACACAGTGAAACAGCTTCAGTAGCAAAGAATGAAGAGCCCCACATCAGAATATCCCATGTCTCCTGAGAGATGTGGGCGCTCCATGTTAAAATGAAGCTGTGAATGCTCTAACCCTTGGGATAAAAGTTAGAAGGTCATCACCTCCTCCAGCCAGCTTTTGAAAGGGACTGATCCAGCAAGCAGCCTCTAAGCACACCTATGGATCAGGCCCCACACAAGAGTTAGGTAGGTGAACACCTGTCTTCCCCGGTTTGTGGATCAGTCTGGGGCTTAGACAGGAGATAGATCTCTGGACACCTACAGGCTAGGGAGGCTGCAATGTACATACCAGGAACTTAGACACCTAGGGAACTTTTACTGAAAGTAAAAGCACCTACAGGGTTTGGCTATATTTGAGGGGGGTGTTTGTGGCTTGCAGCAGAGCCTACAACTGGGACTTAGGTGCCTGAATCTGGGGGTTAGGTGCCTATGTATGTCTGTGTGATCTGGGCCAAGGGATCAAGTTCATCTCTCATGTAACTACAAGTAGGTATTAAGTGAGACCATGACTGTTTGCTCATGTACTGTTGATGAGTCTTGGAGATTTCCTCCCAATCCCTAGGACACTGGAGAATGACAGGCCCAAACACACAGCTTCGAGAACACAACGAGTGAGACTGATTCAGGCTGCCTTAGATTTCAATAAGAGTTTGCAAAAGGAAAAGGAGTACTTGTGGCACCTTAGAGACTAACAAATTTATTTGAGCATAAGCTTTCATGAGCTACAGCTCACTTCATCGGATGCATGCAGTGGAAAATACAGTGGGGAGATTTTATATACACAGAGAACATGAAACAATGGGTGTTACCATACACACTGTAACCAGAGTGATCAGATAAGGTGAGCTATTACCAGCAGGAGAGCTGGGGTGGGGGAACCTTTTGTAGTGATAATCAAGGTGGGCCATTTCCAGCAGTTGACAAGAACGTCTGAGGAACAGTGCCGGGGGGGAGGGGGGGAATAAACATGGGGAAATAGTTTTACTTTGTGTAATGACATATTCACTCCCAGTCTTTATTCAAGCCTAAGTTAATTGTATCCAGTTTGCAAATTAATTCCAATTCAGCAGTCTCTCGTTGGAGTCTGTTTTGGAAGATTTTTGTTGAAGAATTGCCACTTTTAGGTCTGTAATCGAATGACCAGGGAGATTGAAGTGTTCTCCAACTGGTTTTTGAATGTTATAATTCTTGACGTCTGATTTGTGTCCATTTATTCTTTTACGTAGAAACTGTCCAGTTTGGCCAATGTAAAACTTCAAAAACAGACTCCAACGAGAGACTGCTGAATTGGAATTAATTTGCAAACTGGATACAATTAACTTAGGCTTGAATAAAGACTGGGAGTGGATGTGTCATTACACAAAGTAAAACTATTTCCCCATGTTCATTCTCCCACCCCCCACCCCCTTACTGTTCCTCGCACTTTCTTGTCAACTGCTGGAAATGGCCCATCTTGATTATCACTACAAAAGGTTCCCCCACCCCAGCTCTCCTGCTGGTAATAGCTCACCTTACCTGATCACTCTCATTACAGTGTGTATGGTAACACCCATTGTTTCATGTTCTCTGTGTATATAAAATCTCCCCACTGTATTTTCCACTGCATGCATCCGATGAAGTGAGCTGTACCTCACGAAAGTTTATGCTCAAATAAATTTGTTAGTCTCTAAGGTGACACAAGTACTCATTTTCTTTTTGCGGATACAGACTAACATGGCTGCTACTCTGAAATAAGAGTTTGCTGACTCAGGATCAAGCTCTATATGTCAGGCAAAGAAGCAGAGGGAATTTATTTTGTTTACCAGTCTATCTGATTTACTGTACCCTAAGACTTGAAGGCAGTGCATCAAGACGCCATACTAGTCCAGACAACTGGCGTGGGTGGGTGTTTGCGTAGCAACATATTACAATGTGATGAGAGGCAGAGACAAGATGTACAATATGTTTTTAACATATGCTTCACAAACAGATGGTGAAACAAAAGCTTTATATAAAGCATTAGGTTGCTTTGGTATTCAAACCAATACGAATATGGCCATGCTAATTTATTACCCCCATCACAACAGTACTAGTGTTTTACTTAGAAGCTGGCAAACCATCCCGTGTCTCTGCATTCAACTCAGATTATCACTTTGAATTCTGAATAAACAAATCATAAATATTTCACAGGGCTATCTGGATCTGAAGTGCAAATTCAGGTTAGCCACTGCAATTAGGGAACAGTTACTTAGTTACTGAACTAACTACAAATAAACCTGGATTGTTGAGACCTTATTGACACAACAACACTAGTGTGCTTGTTTAGCATTTGTTTTTTTCCACACAGAAATGTGTCCCATACCTGGAAAACAAATGGATCACTATATATTGTATATACATTGAAGCCGGTGGCCTTAACAAGTTTTTCCATTGAACAGGATCTGTGCTGCCAAGGCTATTTCAAGCTTGTTTAGAGAGTTTTCAACTCAAAGAACCTACCAGAGAAAAGAAATGTTCATTTAAGAGTAATGTTGCAGTTAATAAATATTTCTTGTGTTATGATGATCATATGATGATCTGGTAGCACCCCCTAATTTGTTATATGATCTCACACAGGAAGGCACCGTCTGTGCCATAAAGAGATAACAGTCTAACTAGCCATAACCAAGAAGGAAACAATACAATCCAAATATATAACTTTGTATATATTTATTATTAATAATTATTTGTATTATGGAAGCACCCAGAAGCCCCAATTAAGGTCAGGGGCCCATTGTGTTTGGCTCTGTAAAACACATGGTTGCAAACAGTCCCAAATGTAAATAGGCAAGACATACAAAGAGTAAGAGGGGAAACAGAGGTAGGAAGTGATTTGCCTAAGGCCAGAAGTAGGTTAGTGGTGGAGCAGGGAAATAACCTAGGTCTCCTGGCTCCCACTGCGGGGTCCTGTCTACTAGACCATGCTTTTCCCCTACACTTGCAATGTACGTAATCACTTTTTTGAAGTGCACAAATGCACATCAGCTGTACATGACTCCCCTCATACTATCTATTCTTTGTTGGCCAATTTTGGATGTGGTTTTGAGGAAAGGCTTTAATGCCCACACTTTTCTTTTTAAAGGCTTTGTAGCAGCACTAATATTCTCACTAATGGTTGGAAACCGGCACACACAGCCCTGGGAATATAAGAGATGGGGCAGCTGGCAGGGCATTGTCATTGAGGGCTGCGGGACTCAGGAATTTGCTCTCTCCCTTGGCCCAAAATTAGACTTAGTAACTTTACAGACGTGCTGCAAAAGACGCCGGTTTAATTGGGTTTCCGGAGAGAGCTGAGGGTGTTCTTGCCAGACTGATGAAAAGGTAGAAAGGAGATTGTGTAGGTGTCTGGCTGGCTGACAGCCTCTTGAAATGATTATTTTAATACCGATGGGATTTTACTGTATTATTAATGCTGCGTTAAGGCACCTAGAGCCTTCAATAGGCATCTTGCTTATGATTTAAATCTAAATAAATAATTAATTTGATATCCAGCCCTTCCTGGTACAAGGTGAGATATTATTATACCTACTGTACTTCTTAGCTCCTGATGTATTGAGGGAGGGCTTGAGTTATTAGTTTTCAGATAGCAGTTTGTATAATCTTATTAAGGCCCCAAATCCAACCCACTCAGCACAGTAATATCACCATACGTTCAAGCAACCAGTAGAATGGGAAGATGCAATATCATTTTCTCTTCTCATCCTGATTCCTCAAGATGGGTTCATGATGCCGTGACGTCACGGTATGATGCTCTAAATTTATACAAGGTTTTCTATTTCTTTTGCAAGTCAAATCTGGTAAGTGTGGAATAGACCCATCAAAGAGATTGTGCCATTAATTTCAAGATGGATGGCAATGCGGCAGCATTACTGCGGGCCAGTCATGTCTGTGGGTACTGTACAGGACAAAAGCCACCTGGGCATGGAAATGGAAACATATCCCTCTGAGCAACTTTAACAACTAAAAGAAAAGCAAAATCTGTCTTGTATTGGTTTAATACTGAAGAATTCTCTATCATCAGATCAAAACTGAAGCAAAACAAATACTCCACCTGGTTCTCTCTAGTTCCCACCACATGTTATATGCATTCTGATAGTATATGGAGGAAACATTGGTTAGTTAATTCATATATGATCATATCGTTCATGATAGCGCGGCTGAAGTCTATTCTATGAATTTATGGACAGAATAGGTAATTCTTAGCTGATGCTTGGATTAATATATTTAAATAAATTTGAATGACTGTGAGAGCGTCTTAAGTAGAGCTAGCTGACATTTTCTGAATTTCAAGTTTTAGACATTTTCATCAAAAAAATGATTTTTTTTATTAAAAAATAACAACTAAAACTTTTGAGTGTAGTTGTAGTCGTCAGTTTCTGGTTATTCTCTCTCACAAAACTCTGGAGACATGCTCATATTTTTTAAAAAGCAGTTGTATTTTTAAGCCATTTTCATAGGCCATATATAGCACGGGGTTTGGAAACACTTCCATGTTTATAACTCTACTGGATTTCTGCATGGCTTCAGTAAGTTTTTTTTGATGCGAGTGTAAGTAAGAGTAATAAGATGTTTGACATCAGGTATAATAATTGCTTGCCTCCATTTATTTTCTTGACCATGTTAGTTTGTCACCATGAGGCCCATGCTGAAAATGGCTTTTGCAAAGCGTGAAACCAGCCATTGCTTAGAACTGCACCTCTGAGTTGGCCTGAAAGGTTGCACTGTGTGGTTGACACTTAACTGTTATAACTGTCTCTTCTCTCTCATTCAATCCTACACAACTCAGAGCTGAAAACAGCAGCACGGCCAGCAACAGTAAGCTGGTAATAATGTACGAGGGAAAGTTGAACTGGTGTCACTTATGACTACCTTAGTTCCGGGAAGGATGGCATCCTCACAGCTTTTCTTTCAGTTATACAAGCAATTTCTTTGCCAGTCAAGTCAGTGATCCTCATCCTCACGGCTGTCAGTATTGGTGCTTCAAATAACAAAGATCTCCGGGGTGTTGAGCTTTTGTCCTGGCAATATCTTTTGGATGCAGATTTTAAAACTCACGTTTTGCATCAAAGTGAAGGATTTTTTATTCCTTTTATGCAACAATATTTGTTAGCAGTTAATATCATGCGTCAGGTTGTTCAAAGGTCAAATCAGGAACAGGAAAAACATCTGAGGGTCCCTCCTCATTATCATTCATTTGTACCATTTTAAAAATCCTTTTCTGTGCTCTTTCACAGAACCCCATATAATTTTGGCACGGGAGAGTGCTAAGTAAAGATGAATGTTTCTGAGTCTGATATCATGAGGATGTATAAAATAATAGTCTTGCTCCATAGGAGAATTTCAAAGGGTTTCCACAAACAAATCTAAATAATTATTTTGGTAATTTTAAAATGTAAGTGGTAGAATTCTGACTGCACTGAAGTCAATGGCAAAACTTCCATTGACTTCAGTGGGGCCAGGATTTCACCTAAAGTATTTTTTAAGTATGCAAAGTACTCATAGAACTCATAGCAAAAAAGATTCTCTTAGACAACTGGAGTGATACTTGTATTTCTATAATACAGTGTAGAATGGAAACACAGATGTTTCTCAATTATAAGGGTGCTAGCGGTTGATGCTATAATATCATCCTAGGTTGCACAGATGAGCACTAATAAAACCTTTGTTTCCTTTTCTTATGGTTTGTTACTGTAGATGCCCTGCTGCAAGCTATTGCACAAACAAAATGAGAACATTCTTAATATTTCCGGTTCTGAAAGCTACAGTAAGATGATATATGACAGGTAAAATTTCAGGCTAGGAGTCTTGGCCAGGTGCACTATAGGATTTTTCATCTTTTGAAACATAAGGCATTGGCCACTCAGAGAGACAAAATAGTGTACTGCAGGGATCAATGCTTTGGTGCAGAGACAGTTGATATGATCTGTATTAATGTTTCAGGTAAGATAGGAAATAATTACAATTTAAAACATAGATTAAAGATTAAACTAATTTTAGTGGTTATTTCTCACAATAATGAAAACCTATAAAATTCTAGTATACAATGGTATTGTAGTCATGTTGGTCCACCTTAGAGAGACAAGGTGAATGAGGTAATATCTTTTATTGAACCAACTTCTGTTGGGTAGAGAGACAAGCTTTTGAGCCTGCAGGGAATCCCACTTTTATTATAGTGAAATGTTAAAATGGTCAGTTGTGTCTGCAACTGTACACTTGTTACATATGGGGCGTACCAAAGGCAGGGATGCCAGTTGGGGACAGGGCCATCTGGTGGGAGGGGCAAAAGGGGCAGTTTGCTCCAGGCACCCCGTTTGAGAGGTCCCCCAAATGGAATGGCCATGGAGTGCCACTCAAGTCATGACAGAAGGGCTACAGGGCCAAATCGCAGTGAGTGGTATTACAACTCAGTGCTAGGCCAAACCTGAGTGGCACTGTGACGCCACACATAAGCACTCAGAGCTAGGAGCTGGGACTAGCCCCATGGGACAGGAGCCAAGTCACCACTGTGGGGTGAGTGTGGTTGTGCGTACGAGCTGAAAAATTTCTGGGGGATCCCTAAAAATGGTGCCAAGTATCGGAGGGGTAGCCATGTTAGTCTGTATCCACAAAAACAATGAGGAGTCCAGTGGCACCTTAAAGACTAACAGATTTATTTAGGCATAAGATTTCATGGGTAAAAAAAACCCACCTCTTCAGATGCATGGAGTGAAAATTACAGATGCAGAGATAAATATACTGACACGTGAAGAGAAGGGAGTTACCTCACAAGTGGAGAACCAGTGTGAACAAGGCCAATTCAGTCAGGGTGGATGTAGTCCACTCCCAATAATTGATGAGGGGTGTCAATACCCAGAGAGGGAAAATTGCTTTTGTAGTGAGCCAGCCACTCCCAGTCACTGTTCAAGCCCAAATTAATGGTGTTAAATTTGCAAATGAAGTATAGCTCTGCAGTTTCTCTTTGAAGTCTGTTTTTGAAACTGCAGAGCTACAATCTTTAAGGTCCTCATTCTAAAAATGGTGGTAACATTTGAGGCCTGACATAAAAGAAGTATAATAGATGAGAAGACAGCTAGCTATCTAGATTAAATCTATGTTATATAATGTCTTTATCCTATCATAGCACCTGCAATCTAAGATTTTCAACATACTTTGCAAATATCAATTAATTTAACTCCACAGCTCTGTATGTTAGGCGAGTATTCTTTCATCCCCATATTTTACTGAGCTATCTGAGGCATAGAGAGATTAACACCCCTAATTATGCTTGCCTTGATTTCTGGGTGTCTAACTCTGATTTTCAGAGGTGCTGAGCACCCACAACTCGAACTTCCCCCATCCTTTGGGGAAATCTGGATTTGCTTCTGAAACTTGGGCCACAGTTGTCTGAACCAGACCCAGAAAGTGCCTGAACTTTTTGGAAAATTCAGATTCCCATCCAAACTTTGCAAACTGGGTCCATATCTGCAAAGGCTCAATCCTTTGCCCACTAAACAGTGGAAGTGGGATCAGCCTCCAAATAAGCAGTTCTGCTTCTTCACAAAACACATTTTCAAGAGGCAAGCTTATAACAATCTAATTAGCCAAAAGATAACCAAAAAAAAAAAGAAAATGACCAGCAGCAAGTGACAAGTGACTTTAAAATAAAATGTTATTTTTTAAAAGATTTCTAGAGTTATAGCATCTGGGCTAAAAGCCAGCATCATATTGCTAAAAATTAACTTTAAAAGACTGTTCAAGTCATATTGTCAAATTAAGACTGTGCACTTCACACACAAGGCACTTCTTTTGCCTATTACATTGAAGGATGAGGGTCTGACAAGAAGCTGAAGTGCTTAATGAAGTGCTTAATTAAGATGCTCTACTAATTGTTCTTCCATTCTTGGTGCAGAATGGTGCAGTTAGGAATTGCATAATCCTAATAGAGAGCAATTTGTTTCTCTGAACATATTTCCATGCTAAGAAGGAAAGTGGGGTGTGTGTGTGTAATCTGAATCAATGCCTTTTGAAGATAATGGATGTCTTTCCATTCACTTCAGAAGGCATTTGATTAGACCCTTTGCTTCTGTTCCTTTTACTCCATGTTTCTTTTGTTGCAGTTTAGTTGCAACCAACTTGTTAAAGAATCTTACGGCAAAATGTGTGCTGCTTTGATGTATTAGAATGATGTACTGATTAGATGGATGGTGGGGCAAAGGGTGATAGTAGCATGCAATGGAAGATGTAACACAAAGGGTAAAATTCATTAAAGAATTAAGCAGGCACAGCTCTATTAAATACACCCATTTTCACAATTTAATTGGACAATATCCAAAAGGAAAGGAGCCCCTGTTGGGAAACTTCTATTTAAGTAGAGCAAGGGGCACGCATGCACACACACACACACACAATCACAATCACAATCACAATCAACCTTCCTTACAAGTTTCTTACTGAGAAAGAAAATCAGAATATTTGTGATTCATCTATTTTGACATGTCAAGCTCTCTTGTGTAAGCTGCTAAGTTTCAAAGGCTGAAGGCTGGGCCCTTGGCTTCTGTTGTAGCTGCTCTATACTGTTGATGCTGTACAACACAGCCAGAAAACGGCTCCAAAGGGTCAGGATTCCCTGTTGTAGGGGAATTTTCTAGTGGAGTAAAGCCAGTGTAATCAGCCCAATACCACCAGCTCCTCTCCTCTCCCTGCTCTCTGTAGGGATCAGATCCAGAACACACACCATTATGTCTGATCTTTGGTCGTCTCAACCGTTATAATTTAGGGCAGCTCCTAGAGGAACCAAGGGCTAATAGTATTTTTGAGCTATTCCAGGGCAATGGACATCTTTTAGTATCTTTTCAGGATATATGGTGGGAAAGGAGGTTGGGTAAACAAAAGAAAGCAGAATTTCAGGATCTATATAATTAGAAATATCTCATATTGTGAATAACTTGAAACAAAGGTACACATCACCCTCCAGGCAGGGAAGGTAGTGGAATAGCCGTGTTTTTACCTATGCATAGAAGCACCACTTAGTCACTGTTTGTGACCCATGGACCTCTTGATGCAGAGGACACAGGAAGCCCCAGTGTTCCCCAAAAGAATGACATGGAAGGTCTCTAAGGAAAGCCAATGTCACACTGGTCATCATAATAATTGCCTGTACAGAAAATGTCAGGAGTTATGTGTATATACTGAAAACTATGTTCTCTAGGCCTTGTAGTTAAAGGTCGGTCCCTCAAAGGTAGAACGTCTTGAGACAAACTTCCCTAGACAGGAGGTGGGAGACACTTATTTCGCTGGTAGAGCATTGTGTATCTTACAAGAGAAGTCTGTTAGTATACTGAGTGTCAAATACTAATGAAGAGTTTGTGGTGACTTCAGAAGGAAAGTAACTGGAAGAGATAAACAGCCAGGGGTGGAGAATCTTGTTTTCAGGTGAAGATCAAAGGTCTGGTCTGGTGTATCTAGGGGCACAGAGAGACACTGTGGCATCCTTCAGTCTGTGAAGACAAGTTGTCAGTGGGCTTGCTCTTATGGAAGGGGGAATTTCAGCGATCCAAGCTGAAGACTCTGGGAAAATGACTTGGGGGTGAACTATCCTGAAGGAGCTAGCAGAATGTATTGTGAATAAAGTTCAAACTCTAGAAAGCAAGTTATGGTTTTGTTTTATATGCAACCATTTGTTTCCAATATTCTTACATACTATCCTTTACTCTCTGTTCTTTGATGATAAACTCCTCTTTGTTTTCATACGCAGTAGGAAGATGCCCCTGCCCATATGCTGCTAGTTTGTGGGCAGATTCCACTAGGCCTTGTTTTAGGTGTGGCCCCTTAAATGTTTCTCATACTATCATACGGGAAGAATGCATTGAGTAGAGGCTGCCCAATCTCAGAGGTTTGTGATCCAAGCTGTCATCGGCGCCTTTTAGAATAACATTCCCCATTTTAGCTCTGCCCATTGTCCTGATGGTGCCCAAAATGGTTATGCCCCAGATGACCCATTCCAAACAGAAAGAAAATAAACTGTTTAAACAAATTACAAATGATGGAAAGTTAACTATGTATATATGTACAGTGTCTCAACATTTGATATCACCAATCTAACTTGATTTGTATTCCTACCTAAACCACTGGGAGATTTGAACTAGCTATTCTGAAGCTAGCGCAAGTAACAGTAGCAGTGAAGCTGCAGCAGTGGACAGGCGATGGCTGCTGGGGTATATACCCCGGGCCCTGGGTGGGCAGGGCTAAGCTATGCGGCTGCCCATGCTGCTGCAGCTTCACCAATATTGTCACTAGAGCTAGCTTTGATTGGGTATGTCAAAAGTGCTGTTATCACTCCCAGTTGCAGTGTGGGCATACCATAAGTCAAAAATTATTTTCATATGACCCCTCCTTATGGCCACGGACATCTGACTTTTAAAAATTCATGGGTCTGTGAAAACTGGGGGCTGCAGAGACTGGTACATCAGCCATTCACCTATGGGCACTTCAGCTCCTAACTCCACTTAGACACATGTTCTAAAATTAACTGTACCGTTCAGCATGAATGGCAGCCTCTACTCAAGACAGGTCCAGTAGTACAACTGAAAGAGTTTTGCAGCTGCACAGGAGTAAGATACACTATCACAGCTACAAGGGAAAAGGCGCACACAGCTCCTACCTGCATTGCATTTGGCTCAAGCCCCTGCTGCCGTCACTAATTCTATAAATGTTCAACCTCCAACATTTCACAAAGAAAAACTGCATCATGCACGTAGCATCGGCTTGTACTGGGAAAGCGCTGCTATGAGAACTCAAGGGCTATAGAACAGCATGTTACGCTATAATACTAATTATTACTAGCCAGGGCTAAGAGATCAAAAGGAGAAAAGGATGTGGAGGTCAATGTGGTGGCGGGTTGCGGGGGGAGGAGGGAGACATTTTTGCTATATTTTTATTAGATACAACATTTTTCATGCATTATTAACGTTGTGTTTTCCTGGGATAAAGGACACAAATGTAGACAGGTAAAGTCTAGGTAGCATGTTTATACTCACTTGCAGCGGTGTTTGATTTTGTCATATCAAAAAGCTTGAGAAATTGGCTCAGAGTCAAATAAGTAGTACACACAGAAGAAAAGCAGTTGGAACCACTGGATATGAGTCAGGCTGAATCAGTTAATCAGCAGGCCTGGGAAGAGGGAAATGATTTGTAGTATAAAACAGGAGACCTCAAGTCAGTGGAGCAAAGCACTATGGTATGAGTAAATGTTAAGAATTCCTGTAATTTCAAGTGTTTTGTTGTGTGAAGACTATTTTGAACATGAAATAATACCAGGAAAGGATTTCAGGGCAAGGCAGAGAGAATACCATCGGATACTAGAGTGTAATGAATATTGCATTCTCATATTGTTAGAAAATGACAGGGTAAATCAGATCCACTTGCAACAACCTATGTTTTGGAGACAAAAATGTTTATGCATTATACAAAGCCTCAAACAAAACAAGTTCAGTGAACATCCATGTGACAAACTAAAATTCTGGACTATTAGCCAGTCTAATGAATACAACATAATATTGAGAGAGATTATTTTATGGCTAAAAGTACACTGCAATGTGAAAGCTATACACAAACACACACACAGAGTAGCTGAAAATATTAATATAGGGCTAGTACAGTCAGTCTTACTCTTGTGTAGCAGCACTTTACTTCACAATTTGTCCTTTTATGATCAATGGGATATTCATGGAGTAAGGTACTCGTTAATGGGAGTAAGATCGGCAGAATACAATAAATATTGAAGTACTAACTACAGCTCTAGAAATAGCTGTTTCAGAAATACAGAGTTGTTCTAAAAGGCAATTATTGATGCTTCACTTAGAATGCTGTAGAAATGTGGATGGATACCTAATGGACTGATCTGTTATGATTAGGCATTCAAATCAATGTATTGAAACACTGTATTGAAAGCATTTGGCACATGATGTGCTTTCAAAGGACAGTGAATAATGCAATGTGGTTTGCAGTAAATGCTGTGATAAGGTAATACAATCAGCATGTTAAGTTTCATATTGGTGGCAGTGTGACTCTTAATGCTACATTAATGCTTTTAGTTTACATACTATATCTCAAGATAAACTACTTGTACGTCATAGTATTGCTAATAAGCTAGAACTGGGCAATCTTGGAGTCATTCTGAATCTCCTTCAGGTCAATTTAGCCTTTAGATCAGTGCCAGGTTACTACCAGATCTGTAGTAACATATTCAACAAAGCAGCAGCCAATTTAAAACAAATACCTTCAAGGTTAATTTGACAGCTGTCAGTATCTGTTGCTTGTACGATAGGTTTGTTCTTCATCATGAACTTGAATATAACTATAAACAGGGGAAACAACCACAGTAAACTGTGCTACTCAGTGAAAGGAGAACCCAAACTTCTCCAATAAATGGACCCATAGAGCCAGCCAGAGCTGGTAAAAAGAAAGGTAAATCTACATGATATAATCACTGCAACAGAAGAGTGTGATTTTTACTGGTGTTTGTAAAGTAATTCCAGGCCAGATTGCAGACAAAAGAGGAGAATAAGGGGGAGAAATTGATCACATTAGTGATGAGTGAATGAATCTGTGCCATATAGAAGTGGATCCAATCCTTTCTTCCAAATTCCAACTAAGCCTGGACTGAAACCTTCCTTAAAGTACAAACAAGTTCTCTTAAGCTTAAAAAATATATTTTATTTTCATATGCCTGAGTTATCTGGTTCAAGCATTATTTATTTAAGTGGATCCTGCAACTGCCACTCATGCTGAGTGGTATGTACATGTGTAAATTGTCCCATTAAGCTAAATGGTGTTGCTTACATGAGCAAATACTGCTCAATGTGAATAAGGATTACAGAATCAGGTGTTCATTTATTTCAATTTTCATCAATTACAAGGCCAAAAGAGATCATCTATTCGAGGCATGTCAAACTCATTTTATATGGCAGGCCTGATTCAATACTTGGCCACATGGCATGGGCCATATTCAGTAAAAGTTATTAAAATAGAAATAAAAATAAACCATGCTGGTTATTACTTACTTATATTTTATATTTTAGTAACTGCTACTGATGCTCCCCAATACCTGGCATCACTTAGGCCATGTCTACACTATTGGCTAAATTGACACTGCTGCGATCAATGCAGCAGTGTCGATTTAGTGGGTCTGGTGAAGACACACTAAGACGATGGGAGAGCGCGCTTCTGTTGACATCTGTACTCCACCTTCCCAAGAAGTGGAAGCTATTTTGACCGGAGACACTGTCCCATCGACATAGCTTGGTGTTGACACCGCTTTAAGTTGACCTAAGTTATGTCGACTTCAGTTACGTAACGTACGTCACTTATGTAACTGAAGTAGCATAGATCGTCTTACAGCACTAGTGTAGACCAGCCCTTAGCCTCAGCACAGTCATTTGCTCCTAATGTTGATGCAGTGGTTCAAGCTATCTTGACTATTGAGTTCAGGTTGAGAATATAGTTTAGATTTGTTGATATTTGTGATGGAGAATACTTATTCAAACATGTGAATGCTCCCAAACATGAAAAGAATTCTTGATGCAAAGGACTTCAGTTTGGGATAATTTGATCCTAGACACTGATAAAACTTGAGAAAATCACTATCAGAAAATTTGCCCTTTGAGTGTTGCACTGCAGTTCACTAAGTTCCATTTGAAGCACTTCTGGTACATCATGTATAGGAAATGGGTGTGCTGAAAATTTCAAACTCTCCTACATGGTTCCTGAAGTCAGAGAATCATTCTTGAAATTCCTTTCTCAGTTCAGCAATTTTGCCCACATACCTTTTTGTGGCATCATTACACTGAGTCCCAACAGTGATTTCAAGTTGGGAAAATGTACCAAGTTACACTGGGAAAGTTGCTTCTCCCACAGCTGAAAATTTATTTCAGACACAAATGTTGCCATAGTGTTCTGCACTACTTGATTGCACCCTTGCATTCTTGTGTTGAATGGGGACAAGTGTTCTTTAATATCTGCCATGAAAGGCAGGTCTTGAAGCCATTTATTGTCCCATAATTCAGAGAGATTTTTTCCTTTCTAATCTATGAAAAAATTGATCTTACTCCACAATTCAAAAAAGTGCTTCCACACAGCTCCCTGACTTAGCCACTGAACCTCAGTGTGATATGGCAGTCCACAATGAATGTCAAAAAGCTTTCCATTTATTTGACTTGTTAGGTTGGGGAATGTACTCTTCTGTTGCCAGGTATATGCCCTTCAGTACTATTTTCCTTGCCCAGACCCATACCAGCTTCCATCAGACATGTACCTTATACCCAGTGCCTCTTAACCATGATTATGTGGTTCTACACATGTACGAGAGGTTTTGCTGGACTGCTGAGCCAGAGTCTGGACCAGAGGGATATGATTTGTAGCATGCACCAGTGTGTAGTACTCTACCTTCCTTTGTGTACCTTGCTGGTATGCACAAAATGTTCCTTGTGTACAGTGATGTCATCCTGTTTCAAACAGGACAACATCAGTGTGCACTAGCAGGTTCAACATGGGAGATTTAGAGTGAAACACACTGGTGCGCTCTAAAAATTATACCCCCATAATGCAGTATTGGGAGTTGTGTAGACAAGCCTGAAGATTCACGGGCAGTCCACGGGCTGGATCCAGTTCACAGGCTGCATGCTTGTCACCCCAATCTAGTCTGATTTCCTACATAACCTAGACCATGGGATATCCTTGAATTAATTCCTGTTTGAGCTAGAGTCCTTTAGAAAAACATCCAGTCTTGATTTAAAATTAAATTTATCAAAAAGCACCTGTTTAAAGAAAATTCATATAGCAAAACCTACATTTAATCAGGACTCTCTCAACTTAACTAAACATAAAATAAATAAATAATCCAGTCAACTCACATGTTGTGGGAAAGCATGGGAAAAATAGAGCTGGCAGAGTGCCCTGAAACTCAACATAGTTGGGCTCTATCAGGATGGATGGTGGGAAGGGAGTTCCTAAAACAAGAAATGCCAAAATACTGTTCTTTTATGCTCTTTACCATGAAATTAGTTCAAATGAACATGACACTTGTACTTTCAGTCTCTCTTCTGTGCAAAATACCTAGTTTCTACTGCATTTACTGGGGCAACTTTTTTTCTCTGTCATGGTTCTTCCACAACATTTTTGGGGTATTTCTTTCTCCTCGATGCTCCTCAGAGTAGAGGATGAGATTCAAAACCAAAGCACTCAATTAAGGGTCATACTCTGCCCTTACACTATGTGCAACCCTATTAGAGTCAAGGCCCTAACTGATTAAAATCCCTCTCTCGCTGTTTTATCTTTCTCCCCATCACACAAAGCTCTTCATCTGAGACCTTGGACAAGTCACTTCAGCTCTGTGTCTGTTTTTCCATCTTTAAAATGAAGATAATGATCTTTACCCTCCTTTTGTAAACTGCTTTAAGGTCTACAGATAAAAAGAATCACTCTAGATGTGTATTATTATTGCTCTCTTTATTGTCTGCTTCTCTTAAAGGTGCATTACAAAAATGTTAAACAATTTGTAATGTTGTCTTGGCCACTTTGACAATAGAAAAAGCTATGGAAGGAGGGGAGAGGAACGTACATTTTTTAGGTTGCACAAGAGCAATGCTTAGCAATGCAGTGATTGCTATCCTAGATCAGACCAGTTTTCAGAGTAGCAGCCATGTTAGTCTGTATTCGCAAAAAGAAAAGGAGTACTTGTGGCACCTTAGAGACTAACCAATTTATTTGAGCATAAGCTTTCGTGAGCTACAGCTCACTTCATCAGATGCATAAAAGAGGAAAATGCAGTGAGGATGTTTTTATACACACAGATCATGAAAAAATGGGTGTTTATTACTTCAAAAGGTTTTCTCTCCCCCCACCCCACACTCCTGCTGGTAATAGCTTATCTAAAGTGATCACTCTCCTTACAATGTGTATGATAATCAAGGTGGGCCATTTCCAGCACAAATCCAGGGTTTAACAAGAACGTCTGAGGAACAGGGGGGCTGGGGGGGGGCATGAAAAAACAAGGGGAAATAGGTTACCTTGCATAATGACTTAGCCACTCCCAGTCTCTATTCATGCCTGAGTTAATTGTATCCAATTTGCAAATGAATTCCAATTCAGCAGTCTCTCGCTGGAGTCTGGTTTTGAAGTTTTTCTGTTGTAATATCGCAACTTTCATGTCTGTAATCGCGTGACTAGAGAGATTGAAGTGTTCTCCGACTGGTTTATGAATGTTATAATTCTTGACATCTGATTTGTGTCCATTTATTCTTTTATAAAAGTCCACCTAGTCCACTGTTCTGTTTGTAACAGTGGCAAGTAACAGATGTGTCAGAGGAAAGCTCAAAAATTCCTGTAATGGACAAATATGGAAGAAGCTGAACATCAAGGAAGTTTCTTCTTTGCACAGGCAAAGAGTGGGGCATGCGGCTTGATATCCCATATCTTTTTTATACTATCACATCTAAATGAGAATTTTCTCTTTATGCAGCTTCAAATCCTGAATGCAAGTGCTCTTTCAGAATGAATCTAAAGATACACCCACATGGTAGTGTGTGTAGGCATATCTGCACTAGCTTTAAGCTGTCTAGCACAGCTAACACTAATAGCGAAAACATGGTGGCGCAGGCTTTGTGCAGGCTAGCTACCCCAGTGCAAGTCCACTGGGAATCTTGCATATGTACTCATGTTGCTAGCCTGTACTGAAGTCTCTGCGGCTGTGTCTTCATTACTGTTATCTATGCTAGCTAGATAAAGAGCTAGCACAGTTGTGCCTACCTGAGCTATAATCACACCTTCACTTGCAGTGTAGCTATATCCAAGAGGCCAATAGAGCAGGGAAAAGAGGAGCCCAATGTCTCCGTTCCCAAAACATCAGGGAGTTTGAAGGAACAGGGATTGTTGTCTACAACAGACTGTTTAAATTTTAAGGTGGTTGTAATAGGGTGACCTACCCCTTTAAGGGCCAGGAGGCCTAAGGCCAATTAGCCCTGTTCACCTACATCTGTGCAGGGTGCTGGACTGAAGAGGGGGATAGCCCAGCGGATAAGGCCTAACAACTTTTTTTTTTTTAAATGGAAGGTGATATTCTGGCGCACAAGATAGCACCTTGAAAAAGACAGGGTGGCAGGTCATACTACTGTGTACCACCCCACATGGAGCCTGTTCTAATTCTGTCCTTTGATACCTAGGTGCAACCCCCATTGAGATAATACAGGCTAGAGCTTGCACATACTGTTTCCATTGAACTCAGTATTACCTAGCTATTTCCTACTGAACTCAAAGGGTATTGAGGGCAGAATTAGGCTCCATGGGTGAAATCGTAACCCCATGGAAGTCAATAGCAAATCTCTCCATTCAGTTAAGAGGGTCCAGGACTTCATAGCATGTGCTTTCTTTTATCCTTTTAATAATATCCTAGAAGACTCTTTTATAGTATTTTATGTATTGCTGCTCAAACTATATTCTTACATTGCTACAGGAGAGAGAAACAGATTTGAGAAATAGCCTCAGTCATTGATCACACACAAGGCCCAACTTTGCTTTCTTTCTGAGATTCTCAGATCATCCATCATGAAATGACCCTTTCTCTTTAAACACTATCATTAAGAGGGACATGAATTTTCATTCCCATGTTCTGTAAGACCTTCTAGCCTCCAATTTATTATCTGTCCTGAACTCCCTTAGGGTCATCTCAAGTGATCTCTTCCCACCCATCTTTCTGAATACGGCCTCTTTGTTGTGATCAACAGCCTCTTTGCTACTTTCCATTATACCATCCATGACTTTGCTTCCAGTGACTTCCTTGATGAATAAAATCATACTCCTCCCTACACGTAGCAGCCTACAGATCTCATGTTTTCAATGACCCTTTCAAATATTCTCAATTGACCTTTCCTTCTCTGACATCAATATATAGTACTTGCAAGCAATGGCTTTAATCAGCTGTGAAGATTTATATTCTTCTGAATACATGATACTAAACAAAAATAAACCACACTGTAGGGTATAGTTATATTCTTTGCTTTGAAAAAAAGGACAACATTTTGATCTTAAGTTAGGGCCTTGGCCGCTGGTTAGCTGATTTTGTTTGCAACTGAACGCTGTAACTGTGGTTACACTTTTATTGTCAGCGGCTGTTGTGAGAGACTTTAACCATCACGGCAGGAGCTGAATGCAGCACAGCTATTTATACAGAGATGCCAATTAAGGATGGTTCTGCTGCTTCCTCAGATTCACACTAGAGCACGCTTGGTTAAAAAACATTTATAGAAATAAAATTTCCCTTGGACAGTATTTTTCCATGGAGCTTTTGTTCTATTTGAGGCCCAGATTGTGCCACTGAGCCACAGGTCTATGTTGAGGATGGTGCTAAATCACCCTGGCCCAGGGGAAGTTCTGGAAGGCACGTGGGAAGTTGTCCCATTGCTTTACCTCTTAGGAGACTTCATTGTGCATTCTCGTGCCCAGACAGCACCTCTGCATGGGGCTCATCTCCTCCTCACTTCTCCCTAACTTGGTACTGCCTGTGGCTGGCCTGCCACCTCCTCACCTCTTTTAGGGTGACTAGTGACCCAGTGGGTTCTAGCAGGAGACAGTCTCTGCACTCAAGTGAGCACAGACTAAAGTTGTAGCTAGCCTCTTGGTGAGATGTGCAAGGAGTGGGGAGGGGAAATGTGATGGGGTATACGAATCCCACACTGGCCAAGAAAGAGTTAAGAAGCTGCTGTGGGCTCAGTCAGTCCCATCCTGCTGCACCTGGAGTAGGTGCCAGACTTGGTGAGAGGGATTTAAAGGGGAGTGCACAGATCAGTTGGGGTTCGATTGGGAAGGAAAGCAGATCTCCAGCTCTTAGGCCTGGTTTACACCTAAAACTTAGGTTGACCTATCTACATTACTCTGGAGTATGAACAGTTCACACCCCTGAGAGGCAAAGTTAAACCAACCTAGGCCCCTGTATAGACACCTCTGGGTCAACAGAAGAGTTCTTCCATCAGCCTAGCTACCACCTCTCAAGGGGGGAGATTTGCTGCAGTGACGGGGGAAAAAACCCTTCTGACACTGTAGGAAGTGTCTATAATACAGTGCTATGTGCCAAAGCTGCTGTGCGGCAGCTGTGCCGCTGTAGTGCTTGTGGGGTAGACATACCCTCCCTCTGTGAGAGAAGCCTGGCTGGGTGCAGGAAAGGCTTGGAGACTGTTGCCTGCCAGAGCCTCTCCGAGGGAAGGTTGGCCTGTTGTGGGACTATTGTTTGATTTGTCACCAATGACACACCTGCTGGTGCTGAGTGTGTCTACTGCAGCCAGTGCCCTGCTGAACGAACCAATAGTTTAATAAAAGACCTTTTTGTCTCCTTACAGCCAACTGGCAGTGGTTGGTTCTTAACACAGATGCGACCTGGTTCTCTGCAGTTCCTGTTGTGCTTGCATACACTGCAGGGCTAGTAACAGTTTGGTCTCTAAGGGAACTCTCCCTCACAGCCCAGTTTGATACTGCAGCTAAGGCACAATGGGTCAGACTCAGGCTGACCATTCCATTGAAGTGACTGGAGTTATGAGGGCTGAATTTGCCCCAATGGGAGATGGACTGTAAGAGAGGTGCTTTAAATACCAGTAACTAGGAATGCACAAGCAAAGTAATAAACATGTTGAAAAACACAGGAAAAATAACTAGGAAAGGAAGCTTTCAGTCAGATTCTGCTACTAGAAGTTTTCATCACTGGGATCAGCTCCCCCGTCACAACTTCTCAATGCATAGTTGAGTCTTGAAAATACCTGAGTCTTCAATAGATACTGAACAAAACAGGATACCTAACCAAATTTGGGAGCCCGATCTTATACCTGTTGATGGGGATGGATTGAAGAATATGCTTAACTGCTTTCCTAAAGTAGAGCCTAAAGCTGGTGTAATTCTAATTCCAGGAGGCCTGCTAGGGGTGAAAGCTTTACTGCAGTTATGACTGTAGAAATATCAGCCCATCAGCCATGCAGCACATTGATTTTTTTTTTTAGTACCAAATAAGTGAAAATAAATAAATTCCAGTCTGGAGGTCAAATGTGGGTTATTTTGTTTTTATACATTTACAACATTTTGTAAAGATCTTCAGCTACATCCGAACACAGATACCGTTATGGTCACCTAAATTGTTATAGCCCAAGGCGGTGAGTATTGCTCATCGTCTTTTATTCCCCAAACAGGCCTCTTGTTCCAGCAGTTCCAGTAATTCACTCGGTAAAGAGAATTAATAAACAGTTGTACAGACCTAATACAGTTTCTTTCCAGAATATTAAGACAGTGATGAATATACAAACAAGTCAGTCTATCACAATGACCCTGGACATCTGGGAAAGGTTTCAGCTCATCTTTTTTTAACAAAAATTATAAGACAGAGCTCTCATATTTCACTAATAGATTTTAACCCAAAATTAAAGTGCACCTTTGTGAAATGATAAAGTCTTCAGATTCTTTCATTTCTTTATGTCACTGTTACCTCTTTTCTGCAAGCCTCCTGTTTAACCCTGTGTTCCTGTCTAGTCAAAGTAAACAGGAAAGTTATTTAATCTCCTTTTTGAAGATCTGGATTGGTCCAGCGGAACATTTCATTCACTGTGCCCCTTGCCCTTCTGAATTGAATTCAGCTGGCTGCGTCACCCACGCAGTTCATGGGTCTTAATAAGAAACCTTTGGAAAATGGGTTACTTGAAACAAAATGCCTTCTCTGTTATATTAAAGCCATATCTCAGTTTGAGAAGAACTCAGTATTGTTTTATCGTTCTAAAGTGTAAAGGCTTTGGCTATGATTCGAATAGACATCCGGACCATTTTAGGTACAACAGTTACTCTTGGGGTGGATCTAAGTTTAAATCTTACAAACCATGAATCTTCCACTCCAATGTTGTTTCCATCTTAAGGTGTAGTTGGGACGTATACCAGAGGTACAGACAGACCTCTAAATGCCTTCAAAAATACTAAGTATATACACATACATGGACATACATTAGCCAGCAGAGCACCTTATTAATTCCTGCAGCTCTACTTGTTGTTGGTGCAGTAGTCCCACCTACAATATCTTAATAATATTTTTGGACATGAAGAAGAATCTTATGAATTGGGATGCTCAAGTGGATGCTCTTTTGGTCATGTCTACACTACAGCCATAAGTTGGCCTAATTACTGTGGTGGCTGATTTCTACACTATCCTCCTCCTGTTGGCGGAGTGCGTCCTCACCAGGAGTGTTTCCACTGACTGAAGAGGGGCAGTGTGGGGGGCTGAGAGCCAGGGCTCTCAGCTCTGTGCAGCTCCCTGCTGGAAGCCCAGCTGCCTCCCTGTGTTCTCGGCTCCCCATTCCTAGTCAGGAGTTGGGGGGCAGCTGCCTGGGGTTCTTGGCTCTTTGAGTGGGAAATGGAGAGCAGGGAGCCTCCCTGCAGCAGCCCAGCTGGAAGTAGGGAGCTGGAGCAGCTGGGCTCTAGCTGCCTGGCTTTCTTGTCAATTTCAATGCTGGAGCTGTGAAATTGACAAGACAGCCAACAGCAGATGTAAGTAATGCATTGTCTACAGGGAGACTGCATCACCCTAACGACACCGACATAAGTGCTACGCATCTCACAGAGGAGGAATTATTATGTCAGTTTAGTAGGGCGCTTACATTGGCAGGACAAGGTTGTATTGTGTACACTGACGTATATAGGTTGAAATAAGCTGCTTTATTTTGACCTAACTGTGTAGTGTAGACCAGGCCTTTGTCTCCAATATGAGGAATTCCTGATTAACAGAAGATTCATTTTCAGTGTCAGTTAAGCAGTGCCATTGGAACAATTTGTATAATGGGGGTGCTGAAAGCCATTGAACCAAGCTGTAAACCCTGTATATGATGGAAACCACTTCAATTCAGGGGATGTGACAGCACCCCCACTGCCCTTAGTTTCTGCACCCATGCAATTAAGCCCAATATGCCAGAAAACAAGATGAAGAACTTGGAAGGAGGTGCATTCTATCTCAGGATATTGGCTGAATGGCTGCTTGCCAGGGGAAAGATGCGAAACACATGCGGTGCTCGCTGAGCATGTGTAGCTGGTGTAAAAAAAAAAAAGAAGAAATTGTCTGTCAGGAACAGAACAGTGAAGCAGCTCCTATGCTCTCTGCATGTAGTAAACCAGGGATTAAAACAATTTGTCAAAGGAGCAGAGAAAACTAACGTGAGAGACACAGCCTGATTTCTCTTGTCCTGGTCACATAGAAATGCCAGGAGAGATTTTTGAGTTACTTTGTGTCAGCAGTGTGTCAGCTCTACATCACCTTCACATTGGGGGCAAACAGCACCTCTTGAAATCTCTCCAACGGCATGGCCAAGATCACCAATTGGATGAAAGCTATGGAATTCACTTCCCAGAGAGATTAGACTAACTATGAACCTCAGGACCTTCTGAGCAAAATGCACCTTTTTATCCAACATTTCCTCTGTAACCGAACCCCAGTCACAATCCTCTTCCCCTCCCAAAAAATCCTACAGAATGGGGGAAGAAAGAGAAACCTTCTTGTGTGTCCTTCAGTAAGGATACTAAATGAGGCAGCAAGACACTTCAGTGGTGAGTGCGTTAGAAGAACGTAGATGGAGAGTTGGATGCACAGAAGATATAAGCACCACTAAATCACCTGCAGCTGGCCATATTAATTAGAGTTAACATCCCTATTAAGCAACAGTCATCAAAGCTTAATTCATTTGATGTCATTAAATGAGCTGTTCACTGAAAATGATCCCAATTAAGTGGAATATACAAGACCTTTACATAGTGTGTTCATAAAAGTATGCATGATACATCACCATAAGGGTAAGTACTGTATAAGGTATGATGCTTTCTATAATAAGCAAAACTGAAGTCTGTCCAATGCATTGCTTTTTGTGCCCAGCAATTCTATGAAGAGTGAGTTCTCATGTCCACCTTTGAGATTTTGATTATTCCCTTTGTTTTAGGACCAGCACAATGAGTTCTGATTGTGAAATTTACTGTCCTAATAGTATGTCAAAGTCTTTATTCTTGATCATGTGCCTGTGAGTTGAAACGAAGTGTTCCTCTGCTACAATGTCTGAGCAGAAACCATAATAGAGAAGAAGGCTGCAGCTGTTAAAGATAGACATTTTTTAATAGGCAGGTCCAGATAACTTGTATCCAAGAGTTATTTTAAAAAGCTGTCCTAGGAGCTCTCTGGATCACTAATGTTGATTTTTCAATAAGTCTTGGAACACTGGTGACGTTCCAGAGGACTGGAAGCATTAAAATATTGACACAACATTTTCTAAGGGTAAATGGGATGACTTGGGTAATTATCAGCCTGTCATCCTGATATCTATCCTGGGCAAAATAACAGAATAGCTAATAAAGAACTACAGGAGAGTAATATAATGCCAGTCACCATGGGTTATGGAAAATAGAACTTGTCAAACAAAAATTATCTTTTTTGCCCTTGATATTACAAGTTTTTATTGGTAAAAGAAACAGTGTTGATGTAATATACTTAGACTTCTGTGAGAAGTTTGACTTACTACTGCATAACATTTTCATTAAGAAACTAGAATGATAAAAAAAAAATCAACGTCTTGACATGAAATGGATTAAAAACTGACTGATAGATCTGAAAATGTAATTTGGTATGGGAGTGGTTCCAGTGTGATCATGCTGGGACTGGTTCTACATTTATTTAATATTTTTAGCAATGACCTGAAGGAAAACATATTCATTACTGATAAAGTTTACAGATCAGACAAAGATTGAGGGAGTGATAAATAAGGAAGCGGACAGGTCCCTCATACAGGGTGATTTGGATTGCTTGGTAAGCTGGGTGTAAGCAAACAGCATGTGTTTTCATATGGCCAAATGAAAATGTAGGATCCAAGAGGGTAGGTCATACTTACAGGATGGGGGATTCTATCCTGGGAAGCAACAACTCTGAAAAGGACTTAGGGGTCATGGTGGATAATCGTTTGAACATGAGCTCCCAGTGTAACACCATAGCCAAAAGGGCTAATGCAGTCCTTAGATGTATAAACATGGGACTCTCAAGTAGAAGTAAGAAGGAGATATTCCCTCTGCATTTGTCTCTGGTGTGACTGCTAGTGGAATGTCCAGTTCTGGTGTCAAGAGTTTAAGAAGGCTGCTGATAAATTGCACAGGGTTCAGAGAAGAGCCACGGGAATTAAAGGATTAGAAAACATTCCTTATAGTGATAAACTAAATATTTTGAGCTGTTTGAGTCTAACAAAGAGAAGGTTAAGGGGTGATTTTATCACAGGTTATAAGTATCTGTTTCAGAAACAGAAATTCGATAATAATGGATCTTTAAGGTATAACATGATCCAATGGCCAGAAGTTGAAGCTGGATAAATTCAGACTAGAAATAAAGCACAAATTTTTAACAGTGGGAATAAATAACCAACCACTGGAATATTTTACCAATGGTTGTGGTGGATTCTCTGTCACAGGAAATGTTTAAATCAAGACTGGATATTTTTCTAACATACGCTCTAGATCAAATAGGAATTAATTCAGGGAAGTCCCATGGCCCATATAATACAGGAGGCCGGACTAGATGATCACAGCAGCCCCTTCTGGCCTAATCTATGAATTAAACCAGTGGACTGGGACTTCCTCTTTCACAGACTTACTGTGTGATCTTGGGCAAATCACTCACATTCTCTTTGCCTCTGTCCCTAATGTATAAAACAAGAATACCTGCCTCCTGCCCTTTGTCTGTGTTTGTTTAGACTGTAAGTTCTTTGAGGCGGGGTCTGCGTGTGTGTGTGTACAGGTTTATAGTACCTAGCATAATGGGCCTTTAATCTTGATTGGGGTCTTTCAATGCTACCATTCTACATTAATAATAATAATTCTAGCTAACATTTTATAGATATTTTGAGATGTCTTTGCTATTTGCTTTACATTAAAGTGTTTCAAAATTGAATATATGTAAGATATTGTTTTTATAGCTACTGTAGTATCCAGAAAACTGGATCACTTGCAAAGTTTAGTACAATAAGTTATGTACAATTTAATGTTATTAATCCTTTTTCACATGTATATAACATAATAACATAAGAATGTCCATATTTGGTCAGACCAGTGTTCCATCTAGCCCAGCATCTTGTATTCCAGCAGTGGCCAGTGCCAAATACTTCAGAGGGAATGAACACAACAGTGCAATTATCAAGTGATCTATCCCCTGTCATCCAGTTGCAGATTCTGGCAGTCAGAATTTATGGACACCCAGAGCATGGGGTTGCATTCCTGACCATCTTGACTAATAGCCATTGTTGGACCTAACCTCCATGAACTTATCTAATTCTTTTTTGAACTCATTTATACTTTTGGAGTTCACAACATACCCTGGCAATGAGTTCCACAGGTTGACTGTGTGTTGTATGAAGAAGTACTTTATGTTTGTATTCAGTCTGCTGCCTATTAATTTCATTGGGTGAATCCTAATTCTTGTATTATGTGAAGGGGTAAATAACACTTCTCTATTCACTTTCTCCACACCATTCATTATTGTATAGACCTCTCTCATATCCCCCCCCCCCCCCCCAGTCATCTCTTTTCTAAGCAGGACAGTCCCAGTCTTTTTAATCTTTCCTCATATGGAAACTGTTCCATTATCTCCGAACAGACAAGAAATGTAATTTATAAGTAGAAGAAAGGCCAGTTAAACTCTTAAAACCTTATTAATTTCAGATCTCTAACTATGGCAGAATTATTTATATTATGATCACCAACTTTAAAATTGGCCTGGTGTCATGGGACAACCATGAGAAATTCCAAACTGGGTTTACTTTAAACAATGGATGTCACTGTTGTTCCATAACACACCTGAAACAGCATTTATCTGGCAGTATAAAACAAAAAATGTATTTTAAAGAAAGCAGCTTAAGAATCAAAGTCACAAGTAGTTCACTCTCTCTCTCTAAGAGAATGACAATGAAATGTTTTAAGAAGAGGGCTTAGAACATTTGAGCACACTTGGCAGGTAGTTGCTTATGGCTTGTTTAAAAGAGCCTCTGTACCATAGTACACAAGATGAAGAGAAGGGTTGAGTAAAACTCAAGCAATTTAATATAAAGTTACATTATTTTAATTGTATTAAAGATTCACACATTTCACAGATGATTGTAGTGCTGAGGAAAAGAGACAATACAAATACATTAAACTAGGTTCTATTAGTAACGGCACAAATATTTAAATAGGATGAGCCTGAATATTGTGCTCTTAGTAACAGTTTCTAATTCCAAGTTGTTCAAAACATTTCATTCCATTCAGCCTCACTTCCCAGCTGTTTATGAACACTTCAGATGCTTCCCGTTCTCATACTGCAACCAGGTTCTGGTGAGTTTCCTCCTTTGCTCTGTCAGACTAAGAAATTTGGCAGCCTCCCTTCCTAAATCCATCCTTAAACTCATAAGTGCCTCAATTTTCAGAGCTGCTGAGCACAAGAAACTCCCATTTAGTCAATGATTTTAAGTTGACAAGAAGTCTCTTAGTGAAAGTGATTGGGCCAGATCCACAGCTGGTGTTAAACAGTGTAGCTCCATTGAAGTCAATGAAGCTGAGCCAATTTAATCAGTGAGGATCTGGCCCATTTTCTGTATTTGCCTTTAAAAATGTGACTTATAGCAAACATGGGCACAGTCATTATATATTAACTCCTTTTCAGGCATTTAAGCAGACTTTGATTCTGGATCTTGAGTGCACTTTGCACCATCCATCAGTTCAAAGCACCTTCAACCTGGTGGATCAAACCCCGGAGGGTTTCCTTTTGTATAGGAGGAGCCTCAGGTGATATAGAGCCATCCAAGCAGCTCCTAAAGCTCTTCTTTGCCCTCCCCCACTCAGGTCTAGTGGTCCCTTAGGACTGTTGGTAGTTGGTGCAGCTGCTCTCACTTGTGTATGGGGACTGACCCCACACAATAGCCTCAATATTAGGGGAGTATGAAAGGCACCTTTGCACCATTCTTTGCTCTTCTGGGCTGAGTATTACCAAGTTGCAGCCAAGGATTTGGCCCTTAGTGCTTCTTGTCTCATCTATGTCTGCTATACCAGCAGAGATGATAGTATCCTATTCATTGGATTCATGCTACAAGACCTTTAAGAATGGGACCCACTACTGTACAGTTCTGTATCTAAATACCCTTTTGTGAGGTTTTCCATTATGTTTGAGTCTGAAATAGCTTGTTGCAGGTTAGTGGCTTATTGCTGTTGCTTAGGAGATGAGACTTCCTTGAGCTTATGGATGATACATAAAAGAAAAGAGTGTGAAGACAAATAACATGAAATGGTTGCACCGGCTATTGTTTTTATTTATCATTTGAGCACCTTCGTTAGCACAGTGCCCCATAGCATCATGCTGTGGCATTGGGTCTGTACTGACTCTGTGCAAGGAAGCTGCCTATTGAATCACCAACATCACATTTTCCCTGGAGACCTTCTTACAAGTGCTGATCCAGCCACAACATGCAGAGCGGAGATAAACTAACACAATTGTTCTATAGCTCAGAGTGGTTTCATGAAATACTGAGAAGTCATAAACAACTCTTATGTAAATGATTTCTTAGAAAATGGGAAGCCTTTGGCTATGTTAGATTCCTATAGGACTGATCTGGGCTGGTAATTCTATACCACGCTGTTGGCACAGAATTTAGAAAAACAGAAAAAAATTAACTCTAGGTATATACATCAGATATTTGTATATACCCAAGGGTAAAGATGATAGTTCCATTCATTTTACACATGGCCACATTTTGATTCAGTGTGATATCTAATAAAATCGTCATAATACTGACCTCTTGAAATGCTAAACATGAAAAGCCAAGTATTACTATCCCCATTTTACAGCAGGCAAACTAAGGCATAAAGAGTTTTAAGAACTTGCTCAAGGTCAGAGCCAGACCCAAGAATAGAACCTAGATCTCCTGATGCAGTACGCTACTGGCTAAAACACTGTAATCCTGGAAATACTTAAGTAGGTTTTAAATGTTTAGCCGATGGTCAGACATACTCCCAGAGAACAGAAAGATATCATTTGCATTTGAAAAAAACCTCCCTCCTCCTATGTTATGTCAGGTTAAACCATAAAGTAATCTCACTCTGGGTTCTTTGAATGGAAAAAGAATCTGCTCTGACGTAGCCAGGTAACCAACTGCAGTGAGATGCAATTTGGTGCAAGTCACACAATGTCTTGAGAAGCCCATGTTCTCTCCTTCTAGAGACATTTCAGAACCCTTGGGTATATCTCTACTTCTGAGTCGTCACTGCTAAGGTGACTTATACTGTGAATCGCATTCTGTTGCTTGTTAGTGATATGGGGCAGGTGCCTTTCATGGACTCATGTGTGGCCGTGAAAATAGCTTTGAAGGTGGATTTTAGAAGTGTTGCATTGCTCATTTGCAAGAATGGTGAGAACTCAAACAATATTTTGTAGAAAGAAGATTAGAAAAATAATTTAATTTCCCCTCTTCCTCTCCATGTAGGAGCCACCTAAGAGACTTGTGGTGTCTTAGTGGTGGCCTGGATTCTACAGGGAGTCTTTCCGAAATAAAATCAATTATTTTATATAAGTTATATTGCTATTTCCTTTTCTGCCTGGGACAGCAGCATGTGTTTCCTTTAGAGAAATCAGAATAGTATCAGAGAACTTGATGGCGCCTCTGTTGCACTGTCATTAGAAATGAGAAAACCTATTCAAATGTTGATGTTATTTTTGATTCTCCTTTTTAAATATTTTTAATTTTGTTCCAAAAGCACATGGTAACTGGCCTAGGCAGAAGCCCACTGTAGGGCTTTTCAGTCAGCAAGTCAACCTGTTATACTTAGGGCTTGTCTACACAACAAAATTAAGTCGTCTTTATCTAATTCGACCTCGAGCCTCTGAATTAATTAAGTCGATTGTGTGTGGCGACACCATGCTCATTGTCTTGATGGAGTGCGTCCTCACTAGTAGTGCCTGCATTGATGCACAAAGCCGTACATCATGGGTAGCTATCCCAAAGTGCAACTGGCTGCATTGTGTTTTGGGAAGTTTGTGCAATGCCTCATGGGACCAAAACATTGCAGGGGAGAATGGGAACATTGCATTGGGCATCCCATGACACTGTCCTCCCTCCCTCATATCAACGGCAAACAACCCAGTGGTTTTCATGCCTTAAAACCGCCACACGTATGCCATAACCCCAGAAGCATGGAGCCTGCTCAGTTGTGCACTCTTGCTGTGAGGATCTCAAACACCTTGCACCTTCTCCTGCAGTATTTCCAAAGCCAAAGTAGGGTCTGCTGCGTGGAACATAGTGATGTCCTGCAAGCAGCCCTGCTGCAAGTCATTGAAAAAAACAATTCATAGTTGCTGGACCGTTTCTGGTCCCATGAAACAAGCACTGACTGGTGCAACCGCATTGTTTTGCAGGTATGGGATGATGAGCAGTGGCTGCAGAACTTTCGAATGCAGAAGGCCACCTTACAGAAACTTTGTGCAGAGCTTTTCCCTGCCCTTCAGTTCAGCAACACAAAAATAAGAGCTTCTCTGACAGTGGAAAAGTGAGTGGCAATCGCTATTTGGAAATATGCAATGCCAGTTACTGGTCATTGGGAATTCATTTGGAGTAGGTAAATCAACCATGGGAGCTACTGTGCTCCAAGTGTGCAGGGTCATTAATCGACTTCTGCTACAAAGCTGAGTGAGTCTGGGAAATGTGCAGGACATAGTGGATGGTTTTGCTGGGATGGGGTTCCCTAATTGCGGTGGGGCGATAGATAGAACACATATTCCCATCTTGGCAACAGACCACCTTGCCAAAAGTACATAAACTGAAAGGGATACTTTTTAGTGGTGTTGCAAGTGCTGGTGGATCATGGGGCATTTCACCGACATCAACGTAGGATGGTCTGGAAAGGTTCATGACATGCACATCTTTAGGAACTTGGGTCTGTTCAAAAAGCTGCAATCAGGGACTTTCTTTCCAGACCACAAAATGAACATTGATGACGTTGAGATGCCAATCATTATTGTGGAAGACTCAGCCTACCCCTTGCTCCCATGGCGCATGAAGCCATACACTGGCCATCTGCACAGCAGTAAGGAACGGTTTGATTTTAGGCTCAGCAAGTGCAGAATGGTGGTTGAATGTGCCTTTGGTCATTTAAAAGGGTGCTGGAGAAGTTTACTAACAAGGTTGGACCTTAGTGAAAAGATGGTTATAGCTGTCTGCTGTGTGCTCCATAATATCTGTGGGGAAAAAAGGTGGAAAATTTTCCACAGGGGTTGACAGTTGAGGCAGATCCCATGCAGCCGTTTTTGAGCTGCCAGACACCAGGGCAATAAGAAGAGCACAGGAAGAGGCACTGCGTATCTGCGAGGCTTTGAAAAGCCATTTCAATAATGAGTCACAGTAATGTGAGCTGCTTGTCTGCATTATGCTTTCCCAAACCTTCACCTGGCTTGTATCACTGTCCCTGTAAAGCTAACCCCCCACCCCAGCCCACTGCTTCTACTCAATGAAGAACATTTATTTCTCAAATCCATTTATTTTATTTAACAAACATAAGTAAAGAGGGAGAACAGAAAAAAAAGTTAGCCTTGGGGAAAAGGGGTTGTAAACTTGGAAGGGGATAAACATTTTCAACTGTGTAACATAACACTGCATTCTTGACCATCAAAGGTCTGTGAATGGGTGCCTTCTGTTCCTTGTACCCTCCCCCTGAGTTAAGTGAAAGGGATAATGGACTTTTCTCCCACGCTTTATGGAATGCTTTGGGGGGAGGGTTATTCTGCGCCCAGCAATGCTGGCTGGCTGTCCACCAGGGTCTGCAGAGGGACTCTACTCTCCTGCTTCTGTTCCTGCAGTTCAACCAGACACCTCAACGTGTCTGCTTGGTCTCTCACAATCTGAAGCATCTCATCCTGAGCCGCATGCTCATGGGAAGCTTTTCTGCTCTCCATGTCCATGTCTAACTTCTCAGACAGTGAAATCCTCCATGCTCTCAGTTTTGTGTCAGCTGTCCTGGAGCCATTCATTATCTTGGTAAACATGTCCTCCCCCATTCTCTTTCTCCTCCTTCTAATCAGATGTTGATGACATGCTGAAGGACACATTTCCAGCTGTCAGTCATGGGGAAAAAAGAAAGGAACCATTGTAAATGCATAAAATGTTTCCAAAGCAAGGCCGTTTTCATAAAAAAACCCTCTTATTACACTAGGTGCAAGCCATAACATAATCAGAATCTGTAACCGTCCACTGTGCCGTTTTGCTGCTCCAGCCATGGTGAGTAGCCACACCTCACACTCCCGCCCTCTCGAGTCATGGGTGACTGCACTTTTAATGAAGTTTATGGCAGGCTCATGTTGGGAGCATAGGTAGCTAGTCGAACAATCACCCTTGCCCACAATCACGGGAAGCCGTTTACGAATGGGGCGTGGGGAACATTTTCACTCCCAAATTGCAGAATCTCAAATGTGGGGCCCCAGTCCTCTATTAGCCACTTGAACGACTTGCCGACCCATGCCGAGCACAGTAAAGGCACATTAGCAGCTGTATGGTTTGGTGAGCCAGAATGTGTGTGTGGGGAGGTGTCTATATTCTCTTTTTCTTGTAAGAGCACTTTTAATGAGAACTTCCGCCATTTCCCCTAGGCGACCCTATGTAATATTAGTCTCCGGAGGGTAACAGGCGGCAAGGGAGCAAATGCTGCAAGTGTCTGGGTTTAGACCTGGTCCTTATGCTACTATGTTGTGTACTGCAATGATGACAGCAGAATTAATTCAGGAGTTGTGTGGGAAAGGGTCCTACCATGGTGGAAGAAATAAGACTGCCCTGCCCACAAACCTTCTGCAAAGGATTGCAGAGTACCTCCATGAAAGTTTCCTAGAGATATCCATGGAGGATTCCCGGGCTATCCCAGTTCACATAAATAGTCTTTACCAGGGGCCACCCTCTGCATAGCTGGAGCGACCTCTTGTAAGCAGAGAACAACAGCACCTCACTTTTTCTTCACAGTAAACATGCAATACCACCGAATGTGTGTGCCTGCTAAAGTTTAACTGGACTTTGATTGTAACTGTATAATCACCAGAGTTTCCTTCCTCGGCATCACGGTTAGCCACTGTGATGTCCTGTGACCCACAGGGCTCCACGGTTAAAAATATTTCCTTGCTCTCAGGGAGAATGGATCCACTGCTCACTCGTCTCCCATTCTCCTCCTCCTTCTCTTCCTCATTCACCATACCATCCTTCTTGTTGTCCCTAGACTCACACACCTGAAAGGTGTCCACGTTGCTTGTGGGGGTACTGTTAGGGTCACCCCCAAGAATCGCATACAGCTCATTGTAGAACCGGCATGTGTGGGGTTCAGCACCAGAACAACTGTTTGCCTCCCTTGCCTTCTGGTATGCTTGGCGAAGTTTTTTATTTTCACACAGCACTGCTGTGTGTCCCTTTTCCCCCATTCTACAAGCAATCTTTGCATAGATGTCAGCGTTTCTTCTGCTGGATTGGAGCTCTGCGTGCACAGACTCGTCTCCCCAAACAGCAATGAGATCCACCACCTCCTGTGCAGACGAGGCTGGAGGCCATTTGGGGATTGTAGTCTCCATGATCACCTGTGCTCAAGCTGGCATGCTCCCAATGCTGATCAAACAGGAAATGGGAATTCAGACATTTCTGGGGCTTTAGCAGGGGAGAGGCTGTTTCCTGTGTACCTGGCTGCAGTGTAGCAGAATTGAGAATGATCTCGAGAGCAGTTACAGATGAGCATTGTGGGACACCATCTGGAGGCCAATTAAGTTGAATTAAGTGGTTCGGGACTATTTAGAAAAACTGGATGTGCACAAGTCCATCGGGCCGGATGCGTTGCATCCAAGAGTGCTAAAGGAATTGGCGGATGTGATTGCAGAGCCATTGGCCATTATCTTTGAAAACTCATGGCGATGGGGGAAGTCCCAGAAGACTGGAAAAAGGCTAATGTACTGCCAATCTTTAAAAAAGGGAAGAAGGAGGATCCTGGGAACTACAGGCCGGTCAGCCTCACCTCAGTCCCAGGAAAAATCATGGAGCATGTCCTCAAGGAATCAATTCTGAAGCACTTAGAGGAGAGGAAAGTGATCAGGAACAGTCAGCATGGATTCACCAAGGGCAAGTCATGCCTGACTAATCTAATTGCTTTCTATGACGAGATAACTGGCTCTGTGGATGAGGGGAAAGCAGTGGACGTGTTGTTCCTTGACTTTAGCAAAGCTTTTGACACGGTCTCCCACAGTATTCTTGTCAGCAAGTTAAAGAAGTATGGGCTGGATGGATGCACTACAAGGTGGGTAGAAAGTTGGCTAGATTGTCAGGCTCAATGGGTAGTGATCAATGGCTCCATGTCTAGTTGGCAGCCGGTATCTAGCTGAGTGCCCCAAGGGTTGGTCCTGGGGCCGGTTTTGTTCAATATCTTCATTAATGATCTGGAGGATGGTGTGGATTGCACCCTCAGCAAGTTTGCGGATGACACTAAACTGGGAGGAGTGGTAGATACGCTGGAGGGTAGGGATAGGATACAGAGGGCCCTAGACAAATTAGAGGATTGAGCCAAAAGAAATCTGATGAGGTTCAACAAGGACAAGTGCAGAGCCCTGCACTTAGGACGGAAGAATCCCATGCACCACTACAGACTAGGGACCGAATGGCTTGGCAGCAGGTCTGCAGAGAAGGACCTAGGGGTGACAGTGGATGAGAAGCTGGATATAAGTCAACAGTGTGCCCTTGTTGCCAAGAAGGCCAATGGCATTTTGGGATGTATAAGTAGGGACATTGCCAGCAGATCGAGGGACGTGATCGTTCCCCTCTATTCGACATTGGTGAGGCCTCATCTGGAGTACTGTGTCCAGTTTTGGGCCCCACACTACAAGAAGGACGTGGAGAAATTGGAGAGAGTCCAGCGAAGGGCAACAAAAATGATTAGGGGTCTGGAACACATGACTTATGAGGAGAGGCTGAGGGAACTGGGATTGTTTGGTCTACGGAAGAGAAGAATGAGGGGGGATTTGGTAGCTGCTTTTAACTACCTGAAAGGTGGATCCAAAGAGGATAGATCTAGACTATTCTCAGTGATAGCAGATGACAGGACAAGGAGTAATGGTCTCAAGTTGCAGTGGGAGAGATTTAAGTTGGATATTAGGAAAAACTTTTTCTCTAGGAGGGTGGTGAAACACTGGAATGCGTTACCTAGGGAGGTGGTGGAATCCCCTTCCTTGGAAGTTTTTAAGGTCAGGCTTGACAAAGCCCTGGCTGGGATGATTTAGTTGGGATTGGTCCTGCTCTGGGCAGGGGGTTGGACTAGATGGCCTCCAGAGGTCCCTTCCAACTCTGTTATTTTATGATTCTATGAATTACACAACGCTGCATCTGCACTACCTCGCAGTTGACCCATGAAAATCGAATTAAGCACTACGCCTCTTGCAGAGGTGGAGTACAGAAGTCAACATTAGAGGTAGTGTAGACACATACGGTAACAGCTCAACTTAAGGCAGCTTCCATCAACCTAACTCTGTAGTGTAGACTGGGCCTTAGCAAAGTAAAGAAGGAAGTTTTTCTCTTCTTTGTAAAACAGTTTTCTGTGGGACCTAATCTGTCGATCTCCTTAACCACCTTCTCTTATACAGGCACCAATAGAGGTGACTGCAGGGGAGGGGATTTAAATTACAGTAGAAAAGAATCACTTTGCGTGATGCTAAGAAAGAGTAGTGATATCTGAGGATTTATCAGGGGTGTTGCTAATACTGAGAAACTTGTACTCAACTGGCTGATTCAGTCACACACTGGCCATTCATTGCTTTAGTATGCCCCTTCTGAGTATTCTTTAGCTAAACAGAAGAGTAACGCCCATCAGCTAAGCTGAGTCCTCATCTGATGCTTGGACTCACTGGGCTTCATTCTCTGCTGCCTTGTCCCTCAGGCAGTCATTTACAAAGTGGGTGTGAAAAGGGGATAGAAATTGCTACCATTCAAAGGTGCAAACATTTCATGCCAGTTGTGTTTTAATATGTATTACATTTTTTCTCCCTTCCATTCTCTTCCTTTTCTCAGTCTCCATTTCACTCTGTCTAAACTCTGCTCCTTTTTCCCGCTCTGTTATTTCTTCTGGCTCTTTTTTCTGTGTGCCCCTCTTTTGCAATCTCTCCTCTGTGAAATGCCAACCCAATTTTTATGCCTGAGTAGAACTTTTGATCCAGTGTTCACCTACTGCTTTCAGCAACAGTTTTTACTATGTCGCAATAGAGAATGTTAATCTGTCTTAAACAAGAACATTTATTAAAGAAAATAACTACAGAGAAAACAGCCTTCTAACACAGTTTGAGTTCCAACTTTGTCTCCTTAACTTGACCATGGACCACACCATGTCTAGAATTATATATACTGAGACATCTAGTGGCTGAATACCATACTGTAATCCAACATATTACACTACCTATGCTGTTTAGAGGTCTATGTAAAAGTAATGGGTGATCTCAGTCTTCTTCCTGTTGGGTTATAGTTAGCTCTCTAATACAGTTACAGTTGGTACCATCTGACAGACTGTTATATCAGGAAGGCCAAAGACCTCAACTGTTCTGTTGTCATAAAAATGGTCTCACCACACCAGAGTTTAGGCACATTAGCAGATGCTAGCACATTGGTGGGAAACTTACACTACTGAGTCCTGTGTTGTATCTGTTTTAACAGATGCCTTCACAGGCCAGTACAGACAATCCGTTACCTCTGAGCAAAAATTCATTTAAAAAGATCAAATGGCATCTAACTCATCTCAAGCATATAGGGCTAAATTCATTTATGATGTCATTCCATAGACTTCAGGGTGTTTTTTTTTTTTAAATGGGATGAATTTGGCCTGTAAGATTTGGCATTCTGGAAATGTTCACCTGACTTGGGCAAAACTGGGACATCAATTAACAAGCATTCCATAAAGCAGGTTTTCTAGAAGACCTATGGATTGACGTGATTTTCCATTCCACTGAGAAATCAGATACACAAGATATTGAAAATTCAGTCAGGCGGAAACCTTTCAAATGTCTGGAACAATTTCTACCTAAAAATGGCATTCCTAGATGAGCAGCAGCACGTTCTAAATCTCAGACCTAGTCCAGAAGCAGAAATGTATCTACTTCCAAGATTTATGCCATAATTCACATCTTGATGATGACTTGAGACCCAGATGTGAGTGCCTCCCAGATTATTTTTGTACCTTTTCCCAAATACCTGGTAAAACGAACGCCATTCACTGTGGAATCTGGGCACCTTTAAAGCCAGTGCAAACTATCAGTTTTTCCGCTAGTTCTGTCCATCCTGTGCCATGTGGTAAGATTATTTTTGTCCCGCAGCATAATCTATTATTTTAGTATGTTTCTTTTCTATATCTTGCCTCAGATCAGAAAGTTTGCCAGTTTCATTGTCGCTCTCATCTCTTGTGGCAGGGTATTTCTATAGACATAGACCAACTGCCAAGAAAGCTCTTTCCCAACCCTGACACTCATCACTGACCACCCCATTGTCCCTCATGAACAGAATTGCTATAGTAGCTTCTGGTCCTGAAGAAAGTGTTGTTCCCTTATATATTTGCACAGAAACTTTGACTGTAATCTGGAATTTGAGCTAATCAGATGTCAGGAGCACTGGAGTGATGTGTTTTATCTGTAAAAAGATATTACACATAGAGACTGATTTCAGTGAGACACTGATTTCTATTTCCTAGCTCCATGAATGAGGCTTACAAAGGGTTAATACATCTGTCACTTGGTAGGTGTCAGTATCCATTGACTTCAGTGGCTGTTACACCATCAACATTTGCTGTTTATCGGGCAGGCCACTGCAGACTGTGCCAACTATAAGTTTTGGAGGCCACCATATTCATTCTCACATTACAGTTATTTTAGCAGCTCTTTTTATGATTTTGAATGAAAAACAAACAAGTAATTTTTTATAATAAGCAAAATATTAATTTTTTAGGTCTTACTGATGGAAAATGTATTTTCACACTTTTAATGTGAACACAAAGCCATTTATTTTAAAAAGAAGCCTATGGTCAAAACACAAATGGCTAGGTAGGTGTCTGTCTAGCATTTGGTTGTATAGTTATTGCAACTGTGTGCATAAGTGTAGCCATGTAATTGACATCATTTTTAAGCACAATCCTCAGGTGTCCTATAAAAATGTAGTCCAAAAAGATGAACAGTATGAGAGTAAGTTTTGTTGTTGTTCATAAATGAAGGACCCAATACTGGAAGGCTCAGAATACTCAATTCCCATTTAAATCAATGGATCCTAGATTAATAGATGCAAGTTAATAGATTTCAAGGTCAGAAAGGATCATTATAACCATCTAGTCAGACCTCCTACATAACACAGGCCAAATAGTTTCACCTGGTTATTCCTGCATCAAACCTCAATAACTTGTGGTAGAATTAAAGCACATCTTTTAGAAATGAAGGTTTTCAGCATGTTAGGAAGTGCTCAGAATGTTGATGGGTCAGGCCCCCAACAATACATACACTTTCTCAGGCCCCTCATAATAGAGACTACCAGGCAGTAATTATAAATCCTTGATTTATGGTTGTCCCATGCTAAGGTGCAATCCAGACCAGTGAGGGGTTGTGTCCATACTTGCCCTGTAAACCTGGGTGCCTTAAATGCTCCGCTGCTGTGGCTCACAGCCTGGACATCAATAGCCAGCAGACAAGCACTCAGTGAGTATCTGTGTGTAAGAAGCTCTGACTCAGCACTCTGATTCCAGCAGCCTGCTTGTTACATCCCAGTCACACTCTGGTATGTACCAGCTCTGGTTACAATGGCAAGATGACCCCCACCACACTGCTTAGTTCTGAATTTGCCCACAACCATGCACTCTGAGATGCCCAACCCTTTTCTGGCCTATTTAGAGGAATAATAAGGCTTGTTCGATCCTCTAGACACACAAAATGAGCAGCTTATCACTTTAGCTGGAATTAGACCCACATCCATTTAAATGCAGCACCAGGTTGATGTAGACTAAAGGTAAAACAAGTTTATGAACAAAAGGAACTAGGATTTTCAGTGAGCTCAAGTATAAAGGACAGTCTTAGAGATGGTTACAAGCAAATAAAAGAGAAAAACACTTTCTAGAGGCCGACTTAACAAAATGAGCAAGAGCCTTTGTTCAGTGTAGTTTCTTTACCAATCTACCTTCCACCAAAATGGCTGACCACCCTTCTGGTCACAATCTCCCACAAAGTCCAAAGTGTTCAGGTCACTTGTCTTCCTAGATGAAAGATCGTTTGAGGTTCTTTGCCCCTCTCTTTGATAGTCCAGTGAACTTTTGAAATGGATCCTTCTGAAGGTTATGCTCCCCAAAGTAAAGTTTATTCAAGCTGTGAGGAAGGAGCCCTGGCGTCTTGTGATGAGCGAAGTTTCAGGCGGGTTTCTTTCTCTGCTGGTGTTTGCTAAAATGGAATCTGTTCCCTGCAATCTCCTCCCCTTGTTGCCCTGATGGTTCTGTTATCCTTCTGTGTTATTTGTATTCCCATTGTCTCAATGTACCTTGGAAGTACTTTCAAGGTGGCAGAACCACATTTGTTTGTCCAGGGTGGTGTAACTTCATCCCTGCCTAGCACACATACTTTAAGAACATGATTCCCAATGTTTGTGATTTTGAATTTGTCCTCGCTACATACCTCACACAATAGTATTAATAAGTATGTTATTAGCTTTCTATTGACATCTTACATGACACCTTTTAGATATAGGTTCTGATGTCAGTGAGTTGGGGTACACTGAACTGGTCAGGCCAGCTGAAACTCATTACCAGATGCTAGTTAGACCCCTGCTGTCTTGCATTGGGATGCTATTAGTGACACATTATTACTAAACTACCCTAATTAACTTTATATTAAAGTTGCCACGAGACAAGGAATTTAAATGAGGCATGATTGCTTAAGAAGCCTATACCACAACCATCCATAAAATTCCTCAACCCACATTTTCAGTTTTCTATTCCCAAAGAACTATCCTGTGGTTTTCCACATGATTTTCTTCAATTTCATGCAAATTATACAGAGTTAAAGGTTAGAGACACCAAAAACTTAGTCTTGCCAAGGATTGTTTTTTTCAAATGTTCTGTATGGATATTGTACATTGAAAGTTGGCCTAGTGCCATATGATCCATCAAAATATTTAATGTTTTGGACGTAAGAGATAATTCTGCTATAATTTCAAAATGCAAACACCAGCAACATTTCTGCCATGTTAAGTTGTATATCAGTTAGCTGGGCATGGCTTAGTGGTCTGTGCATCAGATATGAAATACCGATGTCTCCTTGAAGTACAGTGGAGCAACTTAAAATTTCATTTTTGAGTGGCAGATAAACCAAGTATTATGCAACATAGTATGTGTGTGTGTGAGAGAGAGACTGGTTTCCAGTTCACCCTTAAACTGAGGGCCTGTCTGAGCTGGCTTGATGTTAAAACTCCTATGTCAGTTTTTATTATATTGTCCTGGTATCTTGGTCAAAATTTCCCCACACTGTTTGCTAATTCTTATTGCTATCCATCTCAGATGGGACTGCATTTCAGTGATGTCACGTATTGTAGGCTAGGCTGGTAGCAAAATGGTTAAGGATTCCTGACAATTCTCATTACAAGACCATGTTTTCAGTTGCTTATAACTTTGCCAAACTTTAACTATTTGGGCTATTTTCCATGTTGGGTGTCTGCCTAAGCACAAATATTTTTTTTTTGAAAGTTTCACAAAAATAAGAGTTTCTGAGAAGTTGGGGAAGTGAAAAGAAAACCTCAACAAACCAAAGCAGAAAAAACACACCCGTGTTTTTGCCCATGGTAACCTTTTCTTTGAGAAGCTCCAGCACCCCCATGCTTTGGTGCAGGGAGTTGAAATCTGGCAACGATGTGCCTTTTGCTGTTCCTGTGAAAATCTTTGACTAAATTATAACCCTTTGGGGGAAAAAAAAATCACAATTCACAAATGCTCAGTAGAGACTTAAAATTTAGCAGCTAAAAAAACAAAACAAAAACCCTCACAAAAACTCTATCCTCACTAACCATGGTCTAGCCCCTTACTGCTCCCAGTGCTGACCAAATGGCAAATACACCATCCTCACATACCAACGGAGTATGTTCCTTCCTCTCATTGCTTTTACATGTCCTGAGACTGCACATGCACCATCCCTGGGCTGCAGAGAAAAACTGGACTTTCCCTGTAATTGCTGCTCCAGGCAGAGTGGGGCCAGTCAGTAGAACTGAGGGAAGGGAGGGTGTCTCTTCCATTTACTCCAAGATCCCCCTGTTGGCACCTGTAGCATGGAGGAGGAAGCCACCATACTCTAATACAGAGGGGACAAGAGCAAGACTGGCAGTGAGGGGGCGGGAAAGGAGCAGAGTGGGAAAGGGAGCCTCGTGAGACTGGAACTGGAGGAAGTTAGGGGGAGAGAAACTGTGGCAGGGGTTTGGAGGAGGGGAGGCTGGAAGTGGGAGCAGGAAAAAAGGAGGCCGTGCCTGGCTGGGCAAGGAGGCTGGAACTGGGAGGAGGGGGAAGGGGAGGCAGTGAGGGAAATGGGGGCCGTAGAGCAGAAGCTATGAAGTTAAATGAGAAGCTGGGAAGGGGAGAGACTGGGACTGGATGGGCAAGTAGACGGGACGGGGAACCAGTGCGGGAGGAGAGACAGATCTGACAGGGAGCTGGGGAGTGGGGGGAGAATTGGGACTAGCTGGGCAGAGAGACTGGGAAAAGGAGACAGGGTCAAGAAATCAGGGAGGAGACCCAGATTACCTGAGAAGCCTCGGAAGGGAAACTGGGAGTGGGACCAGGGGAAATGGAGCCTGTCTATGGCATTGACTGCAGGCCCAGGGTGCAGGGTAGAAAGATCAGATGATGGCAGGGAGAAACTGAGACTTGCTGGGCAAGGACTCTTGGGACAAGGAATTGGAGCAGGAGAGACTGGGATTTGGTTGGCGACAGCGATTTGGACATGGGTGGGAAGCTTGGAGTGTGAGACTATAACTGGATGGGCAAGGAGACTGAGACTGGGACAAGGAGCCAGCAGTGGGGAAGAGACTGGTCTGGGGCCGGTTGGAGGGGATGAGGCAGAAAAGGTCAAGTTTGAAGGAAAGGGGCAGAAAGCACACTCCCCTCCACCCCGTCCAAACATAAAACAAAAAGACAGTATCTGCCCCAAAGAGCTTGCAATGCAAATGTCTTTGTAATAGATTCCAAAGTAAATACTAGAACTGCTTGAAAATTTTCGTTTAAAATGTTGTGTTAAAGACCAAAAAGACAGTTTTGTAAATGAGTATTTTTGTGGGAAAATAATCATTGTCCAGATGTTCTGGTTTTTCATTGAAATGAAATGTTTTCTTCATTTATGGTCTGCCTCTTCTTTCCCTTCCCTTTTCAGGGGCAAAGGGAAAAAGGGAGGGGAAAAAAGGGGAAGTTAAGAAGAAAAGGGGAGGAAAATAAAGAAAACAAATGGGAAAATAATCAGTTTGTAGATTTTCAAAAATAAATTTTCTTTTCTTTTAAAAAAATGAAAATGGAAAAATTGTTCCTTTAGAACAAAACCCATCAAATGCAAATTTTGCAATTTTCATGTTTTTGGAAAAATTAACATTTTTCAATCAGTTCTAGTAGATTCTCTACTGTTAACACAGGAATGCTGATGATGCACAGTACAATAAGAATGTGCATACATAGTGTCTAAAAATACTAAAAACAGGATTTTTTTAAAGTTAAAAAGTCAGAGGTTCCTGATGGGGGAAACCAAGCAATTTTGTGTCCTTTCCAATCTCTAAGTTTGGATCAGGATCCAGATTTTTCCAAAATTCAGAATTGTTTGGATCTGAAGCTTTGGTTTGGGCTCATCTTTACTTTCCCTGACAAAGATAGCTAGAGAAGGGGATGGGTTATTTTCCTTTTAACTTTAGATATAAATTCATTTGTTTGATTCTTGGGAATTTAAGTCATGAAACATCCATTCACTTAATGAACACAATTAAAAAACATTCTGTACCAACTTCTACCTTCAGATGCATATGGCTCTCTTTGACTTCCTTTACATATCCTTGATAACAATTTGGCATGGTTAGGAGATAAATGTATGAAAGCCATGAACTTCACAGCTAAAATTCCACTATCTAAATCCAACAGATCATAGTAAGCAAATATGAAGACAGTGTCCTGTTATTTGGATTAGACAGTCAGCAGTTCAATTTTTTTGTTTAATTATGTTCATATATTTTACATTCTTGTGTGATTTGTCTCCACTTTTAAAACATTGAGTCAATGATTGCATATTTATATATAATTATCCTAACTACATCTAATCCACTGAGTTGTGTAAACATGTATAATTACATAACTGAGGTACACGGTGACTTCAAAATAATTTTTCTTTTGTCTATATCAAAAGTCTCTCTCTTTGTGCAAAGTATCTATAGATATGTAGAGCACTGCAAGAATATTTCATATTCTCTTGCTTATCTGCACACTTAGTCCCTTGTTCTTTAGGGACAAGAAAAAATCTGAAAGATGCACTTTCCCTCACCTTGGTCTAAATCTTAATCCTGTAGCCAAGAATTTGAGCTGGAACAGCACAGACTTGTCAAGTATTCAGCATCTCAGACAGCATGACAGAACATCTTTCAAAATCTTTAGATAGCTACTCCATGTAAGCATGTTAGTGGAATTGTGTCCTGACAGGTTTCATTTTGATCATGAAAGGTTTCTTACCACTTTTAAAATGAAGGCTGTTAGCAAATAAAACAGCAGATTCTCAGATGGGTAGTCAAGCACCTTTAAGCTTTGGATCTATGGGTTTGTTTGAAATTTCAGACGTGCACATCAGCATCACCCAAATACCTCATTCTTCTGAGCAGGTAAGGCACTTGATAAAAAATCCTGTGTAAGGGCTTGATCCTGTCATGCACCAAATGCTCTCTGGCCCAAGTGTTCAGTCATATTCTGAACATGTTAATTGATTGTGAGTTACACCTGTGTCAACACACACAAGTGTAACTTCCATTGTAGACTCTTCACTGTCAAAGGGCATGCCTTCCCTGTAGCACCCCCTTTTGGGCAAGTGTGGCTCTCCTGAGGTCTGCCTCAGTTTTCCTTCACTCAAAGTCCACACAGGAGAGAGATTTAAAACATTGTCCCTTCTGGCATCCAATTTATTACATCCACAAAAAATCTTCTGAAAGAAAACCCAGATCTTTAAAGTTTTCCTGCCAGTTTCAGGTGGGTCCAGCCCATCCTCCCTGAGGGTCTGTATTCCTCTCTCCCAACACCTCTTGCCTGGCGTTTGGCTTTCTCCACAAGCCTTCCCCCTACTGACTGTGGCTCCTGCAGGACCCCTTTCTCCCTGCAATGTCTGCAAGCAGCTACCAACCACCTGCAGCTGTGTCCCCTTTTATAAGGCCCTGGTCCCTTCCCGTGGGCCCAATTGGAAAGTGGCTAATCCGTCCATGTGCATTGGACCCTTCGCCCTTTCTTGCAGGGGCCAGTGAACATGTGCTAGACACCAGAGTTTGTTCTCAGGGTACGTATGCATTTCCAACTGGGAGTGCGATTCCCAGCTCCAGGAGACATACCCATGCTAGCTCTGATCAAACTAGCTCTCTAAAACTAGAATGTAACCATGGTGATGCAGGGGGGAGCTAGCCACCCTCAGTACATGCCAAGGGCCTTGGATGGGTACATACTTGGGGTAGCAAGCCCCTCCTGTGATATTTAGACCCAACAGCAAAGGAGATAGACACAGGGAAAGCTTACTGTGACACAGCTATTTGCTGTTGGCGACTTTATTGTTCTGGCAATAAATGGGAATGAACTAAAGTGAGGCTCTGCACTGGATGAGTACAGCACTCCCAACCATTTAAAAGGGCAAAACATCACAGCTCCCACCGCCTGTGGATACATTCTATTTTTAGCATGTGAGCTTGATCAGAACTAAGGTGGCTCTGTCTCCTCAAGCTGGAATTACACTCCTAGCTTGAAGTACAGAAATACTCTTGGTCATGTTCAACATGTCACAAGATCAGACTCTTTCATATTAATCAGTGCAGGGTAGTGACTATGGGCCTGCTTTGGGCAAATGTGTGTTGTGCAGCACCGAGAGCACAGCTGCAGCTTAACAAATAAATAATAATAAAAATGTTAAAATACTCAAATTGTCACAGGCAGCGAGTCCCTTTTAGTTTTTAATAAGGAATCAATTAAATGGGAATCTACATTCATTATTAGTTATATGTTGGAGTAACATAGTAAATACATCCTTAAAAGTAGATAGGAATGCACACCCGTTGGAAGTGTCTCCCAAGGTTAGATTTATTCTCATTATGAGAAAAATACCAGTCAAGATGAAAAAAAATTACTTCAATAAATGCACAATCATTTATCATTTCTTGGCAGAAGATACGACTGCCAGTTGCTCAAAAACTGGGGTCAAAGTGAAAAGCTTGGTCCCTCGAGAATAGATTAACTGTGGTTGGTTCCCAGGATAGTTTTGCAAGGTTTTCCAGTCTAAGAAATTGGCACAAAATATTATCTACGTCCACAAACCCCACTCCACCCCCCAAAAAACAGACATAGATGTTCTCATATGGGCAGAATTCAATGAATTATGCAATGTCTTCTTTGTACACTTTGGAGTCCATGGATAATAATTGTAATTTGTAACCAATAAATTATTCTATTAATTTTACTATTTTTTTGTTTGTGAACAGGTTGTGAAACTCACATGAATTTATTGTTGAAATTATTTGTAAATGTCTCCAATGAATAATTGTTGCTCTGCAGGTCTCTGTGGCTGAGGAATGTCTCAGTTCTCAACCTTCACCGTCTATTACAACAAGCACAAAGCTAGATAGGGTTCCAGTGAGAACTTGTCATCCACCAAGCGTGTGTGGTATTGTCTTGAAGTGCAAATGTATTGCCTTTTTGGCATTTCAGATAGTATGAGCTAAATCTTGGCAGTGGTGAGCACCAAACACAGATTATGGGGATCTGGCAGGGGGTGAGCACCAAGCACAGCCTATGAAGCTCAGGAAGGGGTACCTGAGGAGCGCAGGCCTCCTGGCCTAAGGAGTGGGAGTACTGCTACCCCAGGGGTGGGATGGCAAGGGTAGGGGGACATGGGCCCACCCAACTCCATCACATCCCAGCCCAGGGTCCTAACAGTGGCAGAGTGGTCTGTCACTGGGTCAGCAGGGAATCCACCCACAAATGATCATGTTTCTGGCAGTACCACAGCCAGATAGTAGACTGGTTTCCCTGGGCTTCTTTCTACTCTCCCCCTCGGATGTACCTGTGTCCAGGGGTCATCATCAGTCTCCCGGGGATACACTGCGAAGGGTAACAGTAGCAGCTCCTCAGCGTCAGGGTGGCAGGCCTCTCTAGAAGCTTGTGCAGGTCCTCAGGGCAGCAGCGGTTCTCCTTGGCATCCTGCTCTGGGGAAGAAGTGTCTGTCTCCCTCAGCAGCTCTTCCTCAAATGAGCTCCTGGGCCAGCCTTTTATACTTCCTCTTCCCTTTTCCGCCCCTCTGCTTCCGGCATGTGGGGCGTGGCCCTCCTGTTTCTGCCCACCAGGTGGCTTGCAGCGTTCCCTCTGCATCCGCCTATGAGGGAGGCCATGCCTCCTTGCTATACTGGCCTTACTCTTTTGCAGCCTGGTATGAATCTTGTAATGAGTGCTGTGTGTGTAGGAATATAACATTGCCAATGCACCTATTAATATTGTTTGTGAATGATATTATGGGTTCTGTGACAAAATGAAGTAATAGGAAATTGGTGGGTGTCAGACATGCTCAGCACTAGATAGCATATGTTGTGAACTAATAAAGATGAGTTTTTGTTCCAGAAAAATAGAATTGTGTTCTGTAACATGAGCCAGAATATAAATTAAATATATTAAAATATATTAAATATATTAAAAACTTAATAAATTAAAGAAACATAACTTATGATGGGGAAAGAATAGTCCTTTTCATTTCAGGTACACATACACTAACCTGTGGAAGACACTGTTGGTGTTTGTGAAGCTGTTATTTTCTTTAATGTCTTATGGGGTGGAATGCTGGGGTAGTTCATCGACTCCTGATGCCACATAGAATGTTGAGGGGGGTGTAGGGAGGTCCCAATATGCAATTCTCTATGGGATGCAAAGGGAGGCAAATACGGGATTGTTGAACCTACAGGTCCACCAGAGTCTGCAGCATCTCTGTTTGCTGTCAGAGAAGTGCAAGCATCTCCTGTTGCATGTCCCTCTCCTTTTCCTGTGCCTTTCTCCTCTCCACTCTATCCTTGTCCATGCTATCTGCAAGGGTGATCCTCCAAGCTCTGTGCTCGTTCTCTGATACAGCACTGGCTTGCAGGATCTCCTAGAATATGTCATTCATTGATGGACCTATCCTCCATGAACTTCAATGGCTATTAGCCAATGGACAGGGATGCAAAACCATGCTCTGGAGTCTCCCAAGCCCTGTTTGCCAGAAGATACATTTTGGGATGTATAAGTAGGGGCATAGCCAGCAGATCGAGGGATGTGATCGTTCCCCTCTATTCGACACTGGTGAGGCCTCATCTGGAGTACTGTGTCCAGTTTTGGGCCCCACACTACAAGAAGGATGTGGATAAATTGGAGAGAGTCCAGCGAAGGGCAACAAAAATGATTAGGGGTCTAGAGCACATGACTTATGAGGAGAGGCTGAGGGAGCTGGGATTGTTTAGTCTGCAGAAGAGAAGAATGAGGGGGGATTTGATAGCTGCTTTCAACTACCTGAAAGGGGGTTCCAAAGAGGATGGCTCTAGACTGTTCTCAATGGTAGCAGATGACAGAACGAGGAGTAATGGTCTCAAGTTGCAATGGGGGAGGTTTAGATTGGATATTAGGAAAAACTTTTTCACTAAGAGGGTGGTGAAACACTGGAATGCGTTACCTAGGGAGGTGGTAGAATCTCCTTCCTTAGAAGTCTTTAAGGTCAGGCTTGACAAAGCCCTGGCTGGGATGATTTAACTGGGAATTGGTCCTGCTTCGAGCAGGGGGTTGGACTAGATGACCTTCTGGGGTCCCTTCCAACCCTGATATTCTATGATTCTATGATTCTAAGTTGGGAATGGGCAATGGAGGATGATCACTGTTTTGTTTATTCCCTCTGAAGCATCTGGTATTGGCCACTGTCAGAAGACAGGATACTGGGCTAGATGGACCATTGGTCTGACCCAGTATGGCTGTTCTTATGTTTATATAGATTCAGCAACTGGAACTTTGTAAATAATTCTACTGATGATGCATGAGTCAGAATGGAATCAAGATCACTCTTTCATAGTGATATTTAGTATTTCAGAAGCAGGAAGCCTGCCAGTCAGTGGGGTCACTGGACAATGAGGGGGAGCCACATCCAGAGGCAGCACATAATTGTTGGTAGTGGGGGGGAACAATTTAAAGGTTCGGGGCGGGGGGCATGTGACCACCCCACAGAGGTTTTCAAATTGAGGTGCACAGCCCCCTTGGGTGCGGAGGAACGTTTAGGGGGGTGAACGGTGATGCCAGGTGGCTCAAGCTTGGTTGGGCCAGCCCCACATGGTGGGGTTTGGGGAGGGAGAGCCACCTCCATGCCCTGACTCACCTCAGTGGGCCACCCAGCCTGTCTGGGTTGCGGGGGTGCAACCAAAAAATCGGGGGGGGGGGGGGCATGTGCCCCGCCTGTCCCCCATCACCTCTGGCTACATCAACTGAATCTAAAGTACCATATAACTGATTTAAAAAGTAAGTATTTGCCAACCATCTCCACACAGTTACTGCAGATATCGCCCATTTTAAGGACAGGATAGAGAGATTCAGGTAATCTTAGATTTCAAATGCTGATTTTTCATGATGGCAACTGTTGAACTGAGCTCTGCAACTGCGATACACTTTAGCTGGGCCAAGATTACTGGAGACAAGCGAGAAATAACACTACTTGGCTTTTAGGAATAAGATTGAGCTTCCAGGAGCATCAATTGGACAAGCTAATTTTGTAAATTGAGAAAGTGTGATCAGGAAGTGTGAAGGACAAACTGAAGCCTTTAGGTGGGATTGTCTAGGGCAGTGATACTCCGACTGAGACTCGCGAACCACAACTGGCTCTGCAATGTGTCTCCTGCAGCTCTTTGCAGCACATGCTATTAAAACACTGTGTGATTTAATTATTAACCAATCTAAGTTATTAAGCAATCAGGATGTTTTTACTATGTTATTAACCAATTGTAGTTGATAATAATACTTTGTCAGTGATTTTGCTGTAAGAATATATATATATATATATATATATACTCACAGCAAAATGACTGACAAAGTATTCAGAGTAGCAGCCATGTTAGTCTGTATTCGCAAAAAGAAAAGGAGTAGTACTTGTGGCACCTTCGAGAATAAATTTGTTAGTCTCTAAGGTGCCACAAGTACTCCTTTTCTTTTTGACAAAGTGTTATTATATAAACTAAATATTTATCCTGTCATACTGTTTAAATATAACTATGCAGTACTATAGTAAATGAAACAATGAATTTACACTATTGTGGCTCTTTTGGGTAACGTTGATTGATAATTTGGCTCCTGAACCACTGAGGTCTGAGTATCACTGGTCTAGGGTGTGATGAAGGAGGCCATGGCACACTCTAGGGCTGGGCTACATAAACAGGAAGAAGAAGAACCTGAGTTAGGGAGAATGGAAGCTATGCAGGTGCAGTGGATGATGGTTTCTCTCAGATTCCAGGAGACCAGTGTATTTGGACTTGGAGTTAAGTCTGAGCACTCTGAACAGGGTCCTGAGATGAGGACCTTGTGAGCTGTTTCTTAAAATTAAAAGGAGTACTTGTGGCACCTTAGAGACTAACCAATTTATTTGAGCATAAGCTTTCGTGAGCTACAGCTCACTTCATCGGATGCATCGGATGCATGAAGTGAGCTGTAGCTCACGAAAGCTTATGCTCAAATAAATTGGCTAGTCTCTAAGGTGCCACAAGTACTCCTTTTCTTTTTGCGAATACAGACTAACACAGCTGTTACTCTGAAATTTGTTAAAATTGTTCCTGTTCTGAATCTTATTAAAAAGGCGACATTCTGTTTTGTTAATGTGTGTTGGCTTCTCCTTGCCTTGGGCTGTTAACATTGCTGCCAATTAGGGGAAAGCCCCATACTGGACTGTAAGGGGGTGTGTGGGGACCACCCCATCTTTACAGGAAGGAAATGGGAAATACTATTTTTTAAAACTTACTTTTCAGAGTAAGATCTCACTTTGGGCTTTATCTTTCTCCACCTCCAGTTGGAGTCAATGGCAAAATTACAGCTGACTTTATTTGAAGCAAAATACAGCCTGTAACTATGCACAGACTTCTTGCATAGCCCCTTGGGAAGAGAGCGTCCAGTAAACTTCTGAAGCAGGGTTAAACCAACAAATGTTGTCCATGCCAATAATGTAACTTCGGGGATTTAAGTATTCTGCTGAGAAGAGAAGTGCGCATTAAAACTCATGCTGGTGCCCTGGCTTTTGGCTGCTGTCCATAGGCTATGCTGGCCAAGAGTAACAGTATTTTGTAGCTGTGATCCAGCATTATCCTGCCTGACAGAAAATAGATTGTTTTAGGTGGGAGAATGACTCGCTTCAAAGGTTTGAATCTAGATTTCCAGGTCATAGTTAAGCTGCACGTTATGATTTAGATAAAATTGTGGAAAAACTGCTACATATCCAGAGCGACCAGTGCTTAAAGCAGTTGTATGTGCTTAAAGCAGTCTTCATGGCTTATTTTTCACTGCGTATTTTTTATTAGTAGAGTGTTGTGACTTATGTGCTTTGCTATCATTTTGGATTTCAGTTTTTCCTTTGTCTTTATTACTACTACCATGGATAGACTACAGATGGTACAGAATATTCTGGATAAGATTGTGCTTACCATGTCATTTTATCAAGAATGGCATTTTCAAAAGCACTGAGTGTTGACCTAACTCTGCATCTATTGAAACCAATGGTAAAACCCCATATCCCAAATAGATACTAGTCCCACCTGGAAGTATTTTTAAAGCTTATGTAGCTATCCTATTGTTTCATTACAAATCTAACAAATCAGCTGTTTAAGAACATGCATATACTTTTGATGCTTGAACCTTTCTAATATTTCCGTTATTATTTTACCAGAAAATATCTCTACATTGCAGTGTGGTTATCAAAGAAAGATCCAATAAACAGAACTGTGGAATCAATACATATAGGGAAACTCTTGCCAGTTCTGCACAACTTAGCTGCATGCGTTTCCGCTGCAACGAGTAACACAAATGCAAACAATCTTCACCCCACATTGTTGGCTAGTTTATAGGTTATCTAAATAGTGCTGAGTGAACCTCCAAAGAAGGGGGCGCCACTTTAAGCTCTCTAATGTGGCTGCTTTAAACTGATGGCTCAACTAATCCAATGGGAGAGCAAGCGGCTCTCCCGCTGACATAGCGCTGTCGACACCGGCGCTTATGTTGGTGTAACTAATGTCGCTCAGTGGGGTGATTTATTCACTAAGCGACTGAGGTATGCCAACGTAAGCTGTGGTGTAGACATGACCTCAGTTAAACTGCTGTCACTACAAGCTCTCCTGTGAACAATATGTCTTTTACTGTATCTGTCATGTCAAGGTTAAAAATATATCTTGGGTAAATAAATGTATTGTTAGTTTTGAAGTCTGCAGCTGAACAGTTAATCTACAGTAAAGCTGACTTATGTGTTCAGAGCTTTAAGACACTGGCAATGATCAAGGCTATGCACTGCCATACTTATATTGCATGTAAGTGATGCTCTTGAGCTGTTAGGGTAAAGGATGGGAATTTTCCTATCCATCTATGTATAAACACATAAATATTGGCTGGTTAATTATCAACATTACATCAATTGACATAATGGGCCACATCCACCCAGGGTTTAATGCTTTTGAAGTCAAGGGTGTTATACCAGGTATGAATGTGGCCCAATATATTTATTCCTAGCAAACAGTTCACTGTAGCTTTGTTTGACATATTTCATTTTAAAGACAAGGGAGAAGATGGTTCTTTGAAAACTTACAGTATGTTATGTGAAATTTTTTATGAAGTTAGGCCTTGATCCAACTCCCACTTAAATCAGTGGGAACCTTTCACATGGGGAGTTGGATCAGGCCTTCAGTGAATTCACCTGTTATACTAAGAAGTTTATTGCCCTAAGCCCATGGATTTTTATGGGGGTCGGGGTTGTGTGGGGGGGAGAATGCAGACTGTGACAATAGGCAAGATTTTTTTCTACTTTGAAAAAGTCTTTACATCCTCACATTACATTTAATTTCCTCTGTCCCTGAGGTTATTTTTAAATGTAATATCTAACACCATTGACAATGGGTGAAACTCTCACAGCTTAATCGCTTTTGCATTTCTCTATGAAAAATATATACATCTCTCTCTCACACACACTCTCTTGCATTCACACAGGAAAAATGTACTCCCTTTAATCTATCAATGCAATCTAAGGTACCACCCAGTTTTGTTGAAAATCTGCTCAGTGGTTCAATGTACTGTGGATGCAGTGTACAATTTCACAATATCTTCAAAGAATCATAAAGCTAAAGACAAACAAATCCAGTTGCCTGACTCAGTAGCCAGGTTCATGAAGAAATATTTGAAAGAAAGCCCAAAGAAAATTTATGATAAACAGAATATTTTATAGTTTTAATGTTCAGAACGATTCTTAACCTCATAAGACCATGGGTGTGAACAAGCTCAAGTTTTGTGGGTGAATTTGTTTCTCATGAAGCTAAGAGACTTAGAGAGAGGTATTGTATAGGATGTGCACTCTGGGTCTGAGCCCGCGCTCCCAATTCAGGCTACTGTCCCATTCACTTAAGTGGGAGTTACACCTGAGTAAGCAGTGCAAAAGCAGGTCCTGTGCTTCCTTGGCCTACATCATTTTGCCAGCTCCAGTCCTGACTTGCCATATACCTGATATTTTTATCCCTGGACTTTTCTTAAGCAGAGAAGCTTAATTGTACCAGACTGTGTGTCAATGACGTGATGTGAACAAATGACCACAGGTAATTTGGATGAACCTGCAAAAACTATGTCACTTGTGCTTCACAAGTGGACAAGACAGCATGGTCTAGTGGACAACACACTGGCCTGGGACATGGGAGACCTGGGTCCTAATTTCTGTCTTTATCACTGGGTTGCTGTGTGTCCTTCAGCTACTACTTTCATCTCTCTGTAGCTCTGTTTCCCCTCCCACCAGTTCTCTGCCTTGTCAATTTAGACTGCAAGCTCCTCTGGGCAGGGACTGTCTCTTAGCGTGTTTTTGTACAGTGGGACACTGATCCTGGTTGTGGCCTCTAAGTACTATTGTAATACAAATCATTAATAACAATCAGGATCCAAATTTAGGTCTGTAGCAGGGGCAGTTCAGTGCAGTAATCCATTTTACGGTATCTCTTAGTATCTATTATTTGTTTCTAAAGTTTCTGGGCACAGGCACAACTTTAATTAAAATGCACAGCAAAATCTCCAAGAAGAAAAGGCTATTCCCATGTTAACAAATAATTGGATCCTCTTCTAATTACAGTCTTGTCCCCTACTGTCAATCACATCTACAAACAAATGCATCTTTAGCAACCCCCTCCAAAGAACACTGCTGGACTGAATTTAATTGGAAAACAGCTTACACATATATGAGCTGCTTACTGACATGAGTAGGAAAGCAGAAAGCTGTAATGATTCAGGAAACTTTAAAGTGGCATTTTCATTAGCCTGGGCAACAGGGCTGGAGACAGTATGAAGTATAAACATCTCACAGCTAGGAAGTCACCCCAATATTTGGAGTTATGCTAGTCTATGTGCTCTTTTAATTCTCCCCTCAACCCATATATAAAACACTACTTGGAGCCCCGTATGTGCAAGAGGCTGAGAGTACTGAATGATTAGTTTCCTATACTATACTTAATTCAGCAGCAGGTAAGTATATTGCCAAAGGCAAATTAAGTGTGCACATCATTAGATGAGATTCAGCTTTAAAGATGGGAGTGAGCAAAGAAGTGCTGTGGCTGCCCTCTCCCTTCACTCACATGACAAACGCTATTTCATTCTTTTGTTTTTCTGGAAGAGGAAATAGTTTGTCATCATTTCACTTGCTGACAAGTTGCAGCTGGAGTTGAAATGTTGTGTACCATGCCAATCAGCAGATCAGTACTTGATCATTTACTAGAAGGTATATTCATCGTGTACACAGAGGGCTTGTCAACACAATGAGTTACTGCATGACAAGCCAGGGTGTGAATCTGCAGTGCATCAGCTTGCTGTGCAATAACTCGCCATGTGAACTCTGTCCCAGCGCAATGAAAATCCTGGAGCGTGGCTTGGCATACAGGGATTTGAAAGCATAGCATGCAAACAGCACTCCAGGACTTTCATTGTGCTGTAGCAGTGTCCACACTGAGTTACTGTGTGGAAAACTGGGGTGCCACAGTTTCATACCCTGGTTTGCTATCCAATAACTTGCCATGTAGACAAGTCCAAAAAGAAGCTTTATTAAACCTGGCATTACAATTATCAACAGTAGCTTTCCTTGACCTCTTAGACCTTGTCTGTGCTAGAGAAATCAATGAGTTATATATCAATTTATTGTTTGCCATTATACCATGTTAGGGCTTCCTTACAAACTTCTGCTGTGATGGCTGCTGCCCCTGACAGCTGTCATTTTTAATATTAGTATTTGTATTACATTAGCACGTAGCATCCAAGATCAAGGCATCTTTGTGACAGTCCCAGCCCTGAAGTGCTTACAAACTAAACTGACAGAGTGAGAGGGGAGAAGGGACTTACCCAAAGTCCCATACCTAGTTGGTGGCAGAGCTGGGAATAGAACTGTGGTCTCCTGCTTCTGCATTTAGTAGACCACACTGTCTGTCACCTTGACAGCTCCCACAGCCACTGAATCTCCTTTTTAAGCTGGCTAAAGGTCTTCTGTCTGCCCCCACCATGCCACCAACAGAAATACCCCCTTTATGAAGAACTCACCCCAGCCATGCACCCCTCTGTACTTCCCTAGTCCCATTCTGTGGCTCTTGGGCTGGTGATCCAGAACGGTGTAAGAGTTCCCTCCTTTTTAATCTTCCTTTCGCTGTTCAGATACTGGATTCACACACTATCTCTGCCAGGATCTCCTATTTATCAGCATATTGAACTAATTATACAACGGGATAGGGTTGAAGTAGGGGCCTTCAGCTGACTCTCATTCTATCCCATCTTTCTTTAAACAAAATCTAGATAATAAATTATCAGCTTGTTTTCTGGGCCTGTGATTAGCATCTCACAAAGACATCAACCAATTGCAAGCATAGAAACTGATCTTTTTTCCAAGCTCTAGCTATTTTTTTGGCTGGGAAAGAATAATTAGGCATGTTGCAAGCTGTTGTTACAGAGCTAAGTATTTAGGATGGCAGATGGAAGATAAAATCTTGACAGATAGCAACTTTGCCGTGGGAGAGAGAGTCAAATGGTAAAGGCAAAACCCATAACATCCAGGTTTAAAGCAAAAAAAAGAAGAGTCCGGTGGCACCTTAAAGACTAACAGATTGATTTGGGCAAAAGCTTTTGTGGGTAAAAAACTTCTTCAGATGCATGGAGTGAAAATTACAGATACAAGCATAACTATACTGGCCCATGAAGAGAAGAGAGTTACCTTACAGATGGAGAACCAGTGATGACAAGGCCAATTCAGTCAGGGTGGATACCACCCCCAACAATAGATGAGGAGGTGTCAATTCCAGGAGAGACAAAGCTGCTTTTGTAATGAGCCAGCCACTCCCAGTCCTTATTCAAGCCCAAATTAATGGTATTAAGTTTGCAAATGAATTGCAGCTCTGCAGTTTCTCCTTGAAGTCTGTTTCTGAAGTTTTTTTGTTGCAGGATGGCTACTTTTAAATCTGTTACTGAGTGTCCAGGGAGACTGAAGTGTTCTCCTACTGGCTTTTGTATGTTACCATTCCTGATGTCTGATTTGTGTCCATTTATCCTTTTATGTAGAGACTGTCCAGTTTGGCCAATGTACATGGCAGAGGGGCATTGCTGGCACACGATGGCATATATCACATTGGTAGATGTACAGGTGAATGAGCCCCTGATGGTGTGGCTGATGTGGTTGTGTCCTCTAATGGTGTCGCTAGAGTAGATATGGGGACAGAATAGGCAACGGGGTTTGTTACAAGGATTGGTTCCTGGGTTAGTGTTTCTGTGGTGTGTAGTTGCTGGTGAGTATTTGCTTCAGGTTGCGGGGCTTTCTGTAAGTGAGGACTGGCCTGTCTCCCAGGTTTTAAAAGTGTCCCTTTGGTTACAGTGATGACATGTTAATGTATCCATTAGCAAAAGGTAACATGATACTGTAACATTAAACAACTCATGTGTAATAGTGTCATCAGCTGGCAGAAATCCCACAACATTACATGATAGTGGCACGTAAAAGTTTCAGGGCTATTTTCTGGGCCTATCCTACTATCCTATAATGAAAGCATCTAGCTGGCAACATTTTTTCCATCTGAAATCCAAGACATGGTGCTATATTCACAGCACTTATACTTGCAATGCCCAGTCCCTACCTAGTGCCAGACTAGGCTCCTCTATTGTGCTTTAATTAAGAAAAAGAAAGATGACATGGTTCATTGAAATCTGTGGTTCAGAAACAGGAATTTCCATAAAAGTGCTTTCATAGAACACACATATTTTAGAGAAAGCTTTAAAATGTTATTTATATGCCTACCACTGGCCTACTTTTGGGTACAAATCAACACATTACTTAGTAAGATGTGGGTACAACGGGTCCAGAACAACTTTTATTAATGCATCCCAGTTGTGAATTTCTATTATACAGAGAAGAATGGCTTCTCAGCAAATGGCTTTTTGGAGTTCAGGCTCAGGTTCATCCAAGGTTCAGACGCTGCATTAACTCTAGGCAGGAAATGAGCAAATTATGCTCCAGTCCAATATTATCCTGAAGTATAGCAGGAGAATTTGCTGAATCATATCTGAAATCTGTGATTCATCATATATAATTAGCTAGATAGACTAATAGACTGATAGACTGCTACAGAACTGTAAATAGCAGCCGTAAATATTTCAGTCATAGGGTATAGATACCTCACTCAGGTACACAGTGCGAGCAAAGGTACAGATAGGGAGCGATGGGGAGGCAGTGAAAAATAGAGGACATTCATAAGTCACATAATAATGAATAATTTTGTATTATCTCAGCTATTATTATATACCGTTATTACATGTTTACATTATGGTGGTGCCATGAGACCCAATCAGGACTGAGATCCAACTGTGCTGGGTGCTGTACACACCTCATGTTGACAGGGTCCCTGCCTCAGAGAGATTACTTACAAACACAACTGAACAGATGAGTTTTCTTAACACCTGACTCATGATGTAATCTCTAACCATTCAGCACCTTACCTTTCACTAAATTTGAACTCGATGACTACGTGGTTTCTGGCCTAATCTGATTAAAGTAACATCACAAGGACAGGAGATAGAATCATAATTTTCAAAGGTGCTAGTAATAAGCAAGAGATTGGTATTAAGTTGTTTCTACCATGGGGAGCGGACAAAGATTGACTTGGCTGTTGATTTATCATTTAGTCTGTAAAATTAGTTGAGCCAGGTTATGTTTGTCCGTGGCCTGTTACATAGCACTATACACAAAATTCGTTTTGAAAATCTGGACACTTCATTGGTGAATATCTAAACTCATTCATATAAGCCACAGTTTATTATTGAACAAAATACTGTGCAATTAAGAATAGGTAGTACTTTATTAATTTCTTATTCCTATACCTTCTACAATATGATACAGATTTTTTTAAAGATAAATACTTATCTACAGTAAGTCATCTTTATTCTATATTCATTGGCCTGGAACAAATTCTAGTTGTGTTAAATCTTCCACGTCTTTCAAGGTATTGTGTATTTTGATTGCATTCATTCATGTAGTCTATCATCTGTTTCTAACTGTTAAATTACCTTTGCTCTTTGAGATGAGTTCAATCTTAACTAAAGCTTTCAGCCTGTGCCTTCATTCATGGAAGTGGGGATTTATTTAGTTAGTTAGTTATTGAAGATTACAAGTTTGGTTGACAAAGGTAGTAGTGTTGAAGTAATATACTTAGACTTCCGTAAGGTGTTTGACTTGTTACCACATGACATTTTGATTTTAAAAAGTAGAACAATATAAAATTAACATAATACACGTTAAATAGATTAAAGTTTGGCTAACTGATAGGTCTCAAAATATAATTGTAAACAGGGAATAGTCATCAAGTGGGTGTGTTTCCAGCATAATCCCATAGACATCGGTTCTTGGCTCTACACTATTTAACATTTATATCATTGACCAGAGGCAGTGGGGGAATCACACAGATAAAATAGTCACTAATAATGTTTGCAGATGACAGAAAAATTGGGAGACTGGTAAATGATAAAAAGGACAGGTCACTAATACGGAGCGATCTGAAACACTTAAGCTGGGGGCAAACAGACAATATGTGTTTTAATACAGCTAAAGGTATACATCTAGGAAAGAAGAATGAAGGCCATGCTTCCAGGTTGGGACACTATCTTGGGAAGCAGTTTCTCTGAAAAAGATTTGGGGATCATAGTGAATAACCAGCTGAGCATGATCTCCCAGTGTGGTGCTGTAGCCTAAAGAGCTTGTGAGATCCTGGGAAGCATAAACAGGGGAATCTCAAGTATCAGTAGAGAGTTTATTTTACCCTGTATTTGGTGCTGGTGCCACCACTGCTGGAATACTGATAAATTGGAGAGGAGTCAGAGAAGAGTCATGAGAATAGTTAAAACACTGGAAAACATGACTTATTGTAACAGACTCAAGGAGCACAATCCATTTAGCTTAACAAATAAAAGGTTAAGAGGCGACTTGATTACAGTATATAAATACCTACATGGGGAACAAATATATAAATATGGATAAATATAATATAGATCTTCAATCTATCAGAGAAAAGTATAACACAATTCAATGGCTGGAAGTTGGAACTTGACAAATTCAGACTGGAAATAAGGCACAGATTTGACCGTGAGAGTAATTAATCAAGGGAACAATTTACCCAGGGTCATGGTGGATTCTCCATCACTGACAATATTTAAGTCAAGGTTGGATGGTTGAATTATTTGGAGAAAGTTCTATGGAATCAGACCACATGATCACAAAGATACCAAGAGTCAATGAGATCAGTGGGGCTATGCACAGGTAAAGGGATCCATCCTGGCAGGTGCAGAACTGGGACTTTAGTCAACTGAGTTTTACTTGCTAATATCAAGTTGGAATTTGCCTGTAGTCCCAATTAGTAAGATCAGTACCACAGGGACGGTATTAAAACTAAGAGAGAAAAAATTAGAGTACACATAGCTGTGGAAGAATAATCATATTATTATCCAAGAATAATATACATAATTTATTCTGCATTACTTTTACTAAGACTGGGCTTAAGCTACCTTTGGATCTAGATCTGGGTTTTGAACATCCTGAATCTGGAGTTCTTTGGATCTTGGGCTGGACCCATATCCATTTATAATCCCAATCAAAAGGGGCTTGAATGGTAATTATTAATGAGGAGCAACTCTGGCTTTTATGCAGCTGTAAAACCATGCTCCTTATAAACTTGCTTGCCTGAAGATATATCCTGCCTAATACCCCAAGTGCTGCAAGTGACCTGTGTGGATCCCTAAACCCCAGTGGAGCCAGAAGGATCTCTTCATGTTAAATAGCTTGCAGGATCTTGGTCTAAAAGAGCAAGTGTAACAGCTCACTTCCTGGTTTGATAGTTGGTGTTGGTCCTGCTTTGAGCAGGGGATTGGACTAGACTTCCTGAGGTCTCTTCCAGCCCTAATATTCTATGATAGAAATATATTCCCCCTCCAACATGCAACTTCCTTTCATGCACAGTTTGATAGCATCAGAGGTGTCCGCATTTCAGTGCTGAGCAAAGTGGTTCATATACACATATGCACAAAAAATCTACAATGAGGTAGCAAAGTTTATAAATTATTTTGGTTCCATTTTATTCCATATGTATTATATAAATGCAGGTTCCTGTCATTCTTATTGCATGATGCTCGTCAATGCAATAACTAACTAGTAACATTACTGGAAATATAGGAGGAACATAAATTTCCTCCACAAACTGTAGCAGGATGTGGTTTGAGATATTACCAAGCAACACGCTCAGGAAAGTGCTGAAAGCTGGCAGTCAACATGTAGTTAATTACTGGTTGTTAAAGCAGGGCTCACTCTTTATTGTTTCTCTAGCTTCATTCTGCATAGCATCAGAATGAAACACTAGTAGGAAGTAGACATTGCTGGGGGGGGGGGGAGGGTCACAGAAAGCACGCTGTGAAAAGATGCCAAAATGCAATCCACCACAAGCTTTAGATTTTAGTTAGCCTGGGAACTGACATGACTGGAAGCAGCACTTCATTTCCAGGCCTGCTGGAGTTTGGAGTATGTTCCGGGAAGAGAATTACAAAGATATTTAATGACAGGTTTCAGAGTAGCAGCCGTGTTAGTCTATATTCGCAAAGAGAACAGGAGTACTAGTGGCACCTTAGAGACTAACCAATTTATTTGAGCATAAGCTTTCGATGCAGTGAGCTGTAGCTCACGAAAGCTTATGCTCAAATAAACTGGTTAGTCTCTAAGGTGCCACTAGTACTCCTTTTCTTTTTAAAGATATTTAAACCTTCCTCATTTGAAAGTGAAGGTGAAGGAAATTATAAAATAGTCATAGAAAAGCTGGATGAATATTTTATTCCCATGAAAAACAAAGTTCAAGGGAGAGTCTGTTTCTGCCAGAGAAATATTAGACGCATTTATATAGTTAGGGCCTGATTGTACTCCTGCTGTACTCTGTGGGAAGTCTCCCAACAGTTTCAGTGGAACGGCATCAAATCCTCAATTCTGTAGTTAAATGGATTTGTAAAAATGGATTTAATCAGTGCTCCGGGTACATAGAGAGTGGTGAGTTCTGAGAGTCAGTGGGGTCCTACGTAACACACTCACCTAGCTGCCACAGTTAGCGTCTGGCCTGACTTTGGAGAGCGTTCAGGCAGCATGTATTTTTCACATAAAATCCATGTGAATAACCAAGGAGCCAGGAAAAGCTGATGTGAGGCAGCATAGACATTTCAATCCTTTCGGGAAAAATCATCACAATTTCAAAAGCCAGGTCCTAAGTACACTAAGCCTGGTACAAGGTGCTGATTGACCAAATGCTAAAAGTGCAAGAAGGCTGGTCATTTCACTGTTGTGTTTCACAAGGGCAGCAAGAGAAGTTAAGGCAGAGGCGGGCAGGGAGGGAAAACACAGTGCACCACTATTGGTGAGCCATAGGGGGTGAATGCTGATCTCTCTGTTGTTCCAGTTAAGATTCAAGTTGACAAAGAGACAGGCACATGTGTAAACTCTGAATCAGTACATTAGAATCCAAACAACCCTCCTCAATAAATGATATCATCTTTCTTAAACAGTCCAAAAGGGAAATGTCTCTGTAATTTTTCCAACAAAAATTAAATACCCAAGTACCAACTGCCAGTTTGATACGTATGTCATCAGTGGTCTTTTATTAACAAGGTTAAGCTGTAGGCAGGTTGGCAGGAACAGATCCATAACAATTTATGAGGAGAAGTAAGACTGTTGCAGCGTGCCCAGTGAAGAGTAAACTAAAAGGTGCCGACAGTGCGCACACTGGGAAGTGGTTACAATCTAATGCTCCCTAAAACAAAGTGGGCAATTGGGACTCGATAAAAAAAGTTTGCTGTGCTCCCTGAGTGGTGTACACTTGGGGCTACAGAGCCCAAGCACAACAATTGGCATGTGAGTTGCAATAACTAAAGGAAACAGTTCAAAGGAAGTAGTAATTATGATCCCCATTGAACGGCACCCTTTTCAAAGCCAGGGGTTTTTGTCAGATTCCCCTTTACACTGACAGTGCCAAAGTGGCTATTTTTAATCACATTATTTGGATGATGATATTTTCAAACATTTCTCTTTTCAATTACTAGTGTACCCAAGAACTGCAGCAGCACCTGAAAAAGGTAGTTGATCATATATAGAGGCCATCCTGGCATATGAGATGGAAGTCTTTTTCATTTTTTTTAATCGTGTCCTAGCTGGTGTATTGGAAACAATCAAATCTGCTGACTTGCAAACAAGCAGGGCTACTGCTTAATAAGATAGAAGGCCCATGCCACACAGCCTTCCCCACCCAACACCCCCCAACTCCCTATACCCAGCATCCCCCGGACCCGCTATGCCAAGCACCCCCCCCGCCCACAGCCCCACCACAACTGCCCAGCACCCTGCACACCACCATCCCTGCCCAGCACCCCAACACATACTGGCCACCCCCACTGCCCAACACCCTCCAACAATCCCCCCCACTGCCTAGCATTCCAACATACAAACCTCCCCCACTGCCCAGGCTCCCCTTTCCCCTCACAGCCCAGCACCCCCCCCCAGGCCCCCCCCCACCAGAGACCCACTCCTCCATGCTCTGCCTGCCGGCCGCCAGCCCTGCTGAGCCAGCACAGAGCAGGGATCCCCCTCCCAGCACAGTCCTAGGGGGCAGAACAGCTGAAGCTTGGGAGCACAGAGCGGTCCCATCCCCTGCGGGCCTACCGAGCCCTATCTGCCTGGCGCTGGTGCCCATGGTGGAGAGGCGGCGTTTCCTTGCAGCCGACTTCCCCAGCCTACTGCTTCTGCAGAGTGGGCCCTTTGGCCCGCCTGGGCAATTTAAAAAGGCCCAGAGCTCCTGACTGCAGCTGCTGCTACCACAGTGGCCAGCCCTCCCCCCCCGTGCCCTTTAAAATTGCCCCGGCCCCTGGGCAATTGCCCCCTTTGTTCCCCACCCTCCCCATCGGCGAGTCTGGGCAGGAGAGAGTAAAAGCCATTAAGAAAATGAAACCTGATTCCATTATAGAATTGTAAAGAATCTGAGGCATAGTATAATCCACTTCTAAACCAACTAGTAAGAAATATTATGTGCTAGGAAGGAACTACTGAAAAGTGAAAGCAGCTGTGTCATAAATATAAAGGGAAGGGTAAACCCCTTTAAAATCCCTCCTGGCCAGAGGAAATCTCCTCTCACCTATAAAGGGTTAAGAAGCTAAAGGTAACCTCGCTGGCACCTGACCAAAATGACCAATGAGGAGACAAAATACTTTCAAAAGCTGGGAGGAGGGAGAGAAACAAAGGGTCTGTGGGTCTGTCTATATTCTGTCTTTGCCGGGGATAGATCAGGAATGGAGTCTTAGAACTTAGATTTAGTAAGTAATCTAGCTAGGTACGTGTTAGATTATGATTTCTTTAAATGGCTGAGAAAAGAATTGTGCTGAATAGAATAACTATTTCTGTCTGTGTATCTTTTTTGTAACTTAAGGTTTTGCCTAGAGGGGTTCTCTATGTTTTGAATCTAATTACCCTGTAAGGTATCTACCATCCTGATTTTACAGGGGGGATTTTTTATTTCTAATTACTTCTATTTTTATTAAAAGTCTTCTTGTAAGAAAACTGAATGCTTTTTCATTGTTCTCAGATCCAAGGGTTTGGGTCTGTGGTCACCTATGCAAATTGGTGAGGCTTTTTATCCAACATTTCCCAGGAAAGGGGGGGTGCAAGTGTTGGGAGGATTGTTCATTGTTCTTAGGATCCAAGGGTCTGGGTCTGTAGTCACCTAGGCAAATTGGTGAGGCTTTTTACCAAATCTTGTCCAGAAAGTGGGGTGCAAGGTTTTGGGAAGTATTTTGGGGGGAAAGACGTGTCCAAACAGCTCTTCCCCAGTAACCAGTATTTGTTTGGTGGTGGTAGCGGCCAATCCAAGGACAAAGGGTGGAATATTTTGTACCTTGGGGAAGTTTTGACCTAAGCTGGTAAAGATAAGCTTAGGAGGTTTTTCATGCAGGTCCCCACATCTGTACCCTAGAGTTCAGAGTGGGGGAGGAACCTTGACATGCTGGTATTGGAATAGGCATTCAACGTGATGTAACAGTTTCTCTCTGAAGCACCAGTTCATCTTCTACAATGCCAGTAGGCCAACCATTAGGCATGTGAATGCAGTAACTGGATTACAAGGAGTGTTACTGGCTAAAGAATGGTTTAGTGGAAAGGACTGAGGTTGGAGGCTAAGTTCTTCTTTTCAAGTGCCAGGTGGGACAAGCCCCACTTTTGTAACATTGTTTTGTCATTCCTCCCAGAAATACCAACCAAGAACAGGTATGCTCAGCAGCTGTATTGTCTGGAAGATGGGATGTGTTTATTCACCTTATATTTTCCCTCATTACTTTCTTATCTTTTACAGTTACATCTCATCTCTAGCATCAGTAATAACTTGGTTCAGGCATGCCTAGCTTCTACGGGACCATTTTCAAGAAATAATTGTGTTTTATGTTATTCCTTCCTGTTCTGTTTTTTCTAAGTTATAAATTCTTCATCACTAGCTCTGAGAAAGTTTAATTAAAATTTTTGTTTTTAAATGTAAGCATGGTGTTTGTGTAGCATTTCCAGGTATTCAAAAACCATGTTGCACTGGAGTTTCCTGAATAAAAGACAGGGCATGAAAATGAGTCATCTCAAGTACCTGAAATTATAAAAGGTCTGTCAAAACCAAAACATTTCTGATAAAGAGGTTTTTCGGAAAGTCCCTTCCACAAACTGTGTTTTAGTGAAGTAATTCAAGTAATTCAAGAAGAAAATGCTCCATGCAACTGAACTGCCTTGATGTTTAAGCAACACCAAAATAGTCTGTATGTTTGGAAACATCAAGAGGTTTATGGTCTAGGATCTGGAAACTATCAGTGCAGATTAGAGAAGTACACAGAAAGCCTAGTCCTCTGCACCACTTCCTATGCTTGGACCAACTGACCTGTGCAGAAGCAGTGTGCTTACACGTCTCATGCAAAGTAGTTGCAGGAGAAAGCATGTAGGTGGGGAGGTTGGGGAAAGAAGGAAGTTCTTGGCACCCTCTGGCCTAGCTATATAAGACTGGTCATAATTAAGTTCCAAGTTAGGTGAAGATATTAGGCTAAATTTCAAACTCAGTTATACTACTGTAAAACCAAGGTAACTCTATTGATCCCAATGGGGTTACTTTTTCCCCCACCAAAGTAGCAGAGTGCAGAATTTAGCTTGTTGGCTGCAAGACCTACAAAACAAAGCTTCATTAAAAGTGTGCATAGTCTGTCTGTCATTTTCAGCTGCTTATCATTTTGATTAGCAAACCAATTTCCATCAAATGTGAGGGAGAAGTTGTCCTCATTGAGAACTAGGACCATGCCATGCCTGAAATTCACAAACTAAGGGCCTAGTCCTTACGTATAAAATAAGATTCAAGGATTGTAACCCTGAAGCCTAAAAGGCCAGTTGGGTCAGTGTGAAACACTGAAACAGCTACAAGCATGGCTGAGAGCACATTTTGTTTGGAATATCACCAGGTGCAATCATCACTGGGTTTTGCAGTCTGTTAACATCTAATTTTTATGTTTTCAGATGTTTTGTCATTACAAATGTCACCCGTGTGTTGTAGCCATGTATCTTTGCCAGGCCAAGAGTCTTAGACCATTGTGATATCACCACTCTTACTTTACAGCTAATTTCCATTCAACAGTTTCATTGGTTGTATGAGAGATACTGCACAGATGGTAGATTTCTTGGCCCAACTGCCACACCCATGTATGCAGCTGCCACCTGTACAAATCAACACACATCCCTCAGCACAATCCCTGGAGATATAAATCAACACAGCTACCCATGCAATTTCAAGTACACATAGCCCTTCACTGCAGCACACCCACCTTCATTTTCCATCCCCATAATTCTCCCTGTGCAACACAACCCACAACTATCAACAGAACTCCAAAGACACATAGGAAAGGAAGAAGTGAGAGCAATAAAAAGCCATTCAGTGTAGCTGCTAGTTGCTCAAAGAGTTTGCAGTTGTGCCCTTTAATATTGTAATATAATACCTCAATGCAAAGGAAAGATAGGAAGAATAGCAAGAGAGCAGTATGGCTCCCTTAACAGCTCTTTAGCGGTCTGAAAATAAAAAAAAAAATTCCTAAAAAGTGGAACCATGGACAAATTACAAAAAATGAGCACAAAAGAATAGCATAAGCATGTAGGGACAAAATCAGAAAGGCTAAAGCACAAAATGAGTTGCATCTAGCAACAGACAGGAAAGGCAACAAGAAGAGGATCTATATATACAGTAGGAGCAAGAGAAAGACAAAGATAAGTGTAGGTCCACTATGTAACGGGGAAGGAGAACTAATAATTGATGGCATCAAGGAGGCTGAGTGTTTAATACCTATTTTACTTCAGCCTTCACTAAAAAGGCTGTGACCAGATTGTGACCAGATGCTTAACAGTTAATATCAGCAGGCAGGAAGGAACTCAAGCCAGAATAAACAAGAGCAGGTTAAATAATATTTAGATGTATTGAAGTCAGCAGGGCCAATGAAATTCACCCCATGGTGCTTAAGGAACTAGCTGAAGCAATATTGGAACCATTAGCTATGATCTTTGAGAACTCTTGGAGGATGGGTGAGGTCACACAGGACTGGAAAAGAGCAAACATAGCATCTATCGTTAAAGAGGTGAACAAAGAGGACCCAGGAAATTATAGACCAGTCAGCTGCACTTTGATACCTGGAAAGATACTGGAACATATTATTAAACACTCAATTTTTAAACACCAGAGGGCAATAGGGTAATAAGTAATAGCTAGCATGGATTTATCAAGAAGAAAACTTGTGACACAAACCTAGTTTCCTTCTTTAACAGAGTGACTGTCCTAGTGAATAGGGGGGAAGCTGTAGATGTGATATTTAGATTACAGTAAGGCTTTTGACACAGTCAGATGAGACATTCTCATAATGAAACTAGGGAAATGTGGTCTAGCTGAAACTATGGTAAGGTGAGTGCAAAACTGGTTGAAAGATCATAATCAAAGAATAAAGAAAAGGAGTACTTGTGGCAGCTTAGAGACTAACAAATTTATTTGAGCATAAGCTTTCGTGAGCTACAGCTCACTTCATCAGATGCATAAGCTTTTGTGAGCTACAGCTCACTTCATCGGATGCATTGGAATGCATCCGATGAAGTGAGCTGTAGCTCACGAAAGCTTATGCTCAAATAAATTGGTTAGTCTCTCAGGTGCCACAAGTACTCCTTTTCTTTTTGTGAATACAGACTAACACGGGTGCTACTCTGAAACAAATCAAAGAATAGTTATCAGTGATTCACTGTCAAACTGAGGGGATGTACCTAGTGAAGTCCTGATCCAGAAATATTCAATATTTTTATTAATGACATAATAGAGTGGAAAATATGGTTATAAAATTTGTGGATTACACCAGTCTAGAAGGGGTTGCAAGCACTTTGGAGGACAGGATTAGAATTCAAAATGGCCTTGATAAATTGGTCTGAAATCAATAACGTATATTCAATAAAGACAAGTGCAAAGTACTTTACTTAGGAAAGAAAAAAATCAAATGCACAAATACAAAATGGGGAAAACTGGTTATGCAGTAGTACTTTTCTGCAGAAAAGGATCACAAATTGAATGTGAGCCAACAATGTTATGAAAAAGGCTAATATTATTCTGGATTGTATTAACTGAAATAGTGTATGTAAGACATGGGAGGTGATTGTTTTGCTCTACCTAGCACTGGTGAGGCCTCAGCTGGAGTACTGTGTCCAGTTTTGTCTCCACATCTTAGGAAAGATGTGGATGAATTGGGGAGTGTCCAGAGGAGAGCAATAAAAATGATAAAAGGTTTAGAAAACCTGACCTATGAGGAAAGGTTAAAAAAAACCTGTACATGTTTATCCCTCACTGAGTCTTCTGGGTCTCAGCCCACTGGCCAAATCATGCAACAGTTCACTTTCCTTCTAGGGGTCAGCTCTAAACCAGAGGCCCTTTACCCCCCCATGTGCAACTCCACAAACAAAAAGTCTTTCACCCCTATAGGCTCAACTTCAATTCCCTCCCCTTGGAGTCTTCAACTCCAGGCTTCTCCATGGGACCCTGTGGGGGTCTCAGCCTGATTTCTTTAGGCTCTTCCCAGAGGACAATTCCCCTTGTTCTTCCTTCCAGGGTCTCTCTCCCTCTCCTAAGTCCCCAGCTATGTTTAAATAGCGCTTCACCACCACAGGTGGGGTCAATCTTTCTAATTAAGCCATGGTATGTGAAGCTGGGAGGTCACTAATTAGCCCAGAGATCTCAAACTCAAATCACCACGAGGGCCACATGAGGACGAGTACATTGGCCCAAGGGCCGCATCACTGACACACCCCTTCCGCTGCTCCTGGCCCTGCCCCCACTCCACCCCTTCCATGAGGCCCCACCCCCGCCCCACAACTTCCCACCCCTTCTCGACCCCATTCCAACTCCTTTCCCAAAGTCCCCGCCCCAACTCCATCCTCTCCCTGCCGCTATTCCAACCCCCGCCCCTGCCCCGCCTCTTCTCCGCCTCCTCCCCTGAGCGCACGGCTCCCTGCTCCTCCCCTCTCCCTCTTGGAAAGCGCTAAGTGCCTCCAAACAGCTGTTTGGCGGTGGGAAGTGCCTGGAGGTAGGCAGAGGAGCGGGGACACGGCGTGCTGGGGGGAGGGGGAGCTGGGGGAAGGGGAGTTTGGAGGCCTGCAGGAAATAACTCCGGGGGTGCGGGGGAGGGAGGGTGGCGGGCCACAGGAAATAACCCCACAGGCCGCATGTTTGAGAACCCTGAATTAGCCCTTATATTGCTAGCTCATCAGTGAGATTGAGTGATAGCTGCTAAACCATGGGCAAGGCTGAGCCCAGCTTGCCTCATACAATGAACCAGCCCGCGACAACAGATTTTCTGGTACTAGTTAAATCAGTAAAGTTCATGGGCAGAATTCAGAAGTGATGTGTTAAATGGTATACATTGCAAGACTTTTTTTGCAGACGCAAAGCCTGATTAGCTTTTTCACTCAGGATACCAATTCAGCCATTCTCATGACAGATTCTACCTGTTTGTCTGGCATTCAAAGAGGGACAGGGGATTATAGTTACAGGAATGCTCTATAAAAGAGAGATGTGTGTATGTATATGTACATAGTTAATAGTAAAGGTGCCAGTAGTTGGCACTCAAGATTACGCAGCATTGTTCCTGGGTTTTGTAGGACTAATAAAACCTCTTCTTGTTGTGTACTGCCAGTGGCTTCTGCACTCAGCTCTTTACATGTCTCTCTCTGAACAATTATGACCTCAAATATATAACAAGGACGAGTTACATTTCACTTCCCTATTACAGATTCTGTCTAAAGGGTATTAATTCATTTTCATTTTTCTATATACTATTACAGTTCATAACATGCTGCATTATTTTGACATTCTCAGTACTCTCCCCTTTGGCTGACTGATCCCTTTACCACTGATTTGGGATGCGAGAAAAAGAATGAAATGGAAACCATCTAGCCAAAGGTTATAGAAGATAGAAATGATGAGAGCTACATTACATTTTATTATTTTCAGATATAATGAAGCAATAAAACATGAATTTCATGCCTCATCCTTCTCAGGTAGCAACACCAAGAAAGTAAAAGACTTGATCAGGTAAATCTAAACCTTTGCCTGACTGGTATTTGCAGAGTTTTGAATTTTGTAGCACAATAATAAAATACAAATATTGTGCATTAATCATAACTTACATTTTATTGCCTGCATAGGGCAAAAGTCCTGAGACCCTTGATCAGTTCTCACCTGGTCAAACTCCCTCTGCTGGGTAAAAACTAAGTAAAGACTTGAAGATTTGGTGTGTCATGAGAGAAATGTACATGACACAGTACCAAGAGAGATCCTTTAAACCAGTGGTTTTTCAACCTTTTTACACTTGCAGACCCCTAAAAAATTTCAAATGGAGGTGTGGACCCTTTTGGAAACCATTTGTCTATGGTAACAACAACCTTTCGTGGACCCCTTAGACATAGTCTGCGAACGCCCAGGAGTCTACAGACCATAGCTTGAAAATCACTGCTTTAAACCAACAGCAGAATCCAGTGCCTCAAAAACTTCTGAGCAAAGTAGAGATATTATTATTTTAATTAAGGCATACTTTGGGTTTAGGTAAGCGAAAGACTTTGGTGAAATGATTCAGAAATATTTGTTTAGAGATAAATGTCTGATGTGAGCACCAACCTTTAACGCATGTGAGGCAAGAGTACTGATATGTATATAAGTGATGAGAATGAATTGGAAATAGAATAGGACTGCTCATAGAGTAGCTTAGAGAAAGCCTGGAGTACACTATTATCCATTGCCAAAGTTGGCGTATTCTGCCACAGCCAATGACTGGGGACAAATTAAAGCAGAATATTTCTGACAGTACCAGATACAACATGAATTATGGGCTTAATCCTAGTGCCACTGAACTCAATGGCAAGACCTCCACTGTCTCCAAGGAGAGCAGTAAAGTGTTATCATTTCGGAGAAAAATCACTCTGAAGACCTCTTCTTGTTTCTTAATACCCTAGTTCTAGATCCACTATCCATCAATAAAAGTGGGTATTTTGTTTTCTTTACTCTTAGGTTTACTTTTGAAAAGGAGCCAGTGCTTGTGTAAAAACAATGAAGGACAGATCCTTCTCTGATTGGAATCCATGTTTAAATTCCTATTACTTTCTTTGGGAGTATGATAGCCCCTCCAATTTCCACAGCACAGCAATACTCAAGGCTCAGTAAAATGCAGCTGTGAACATTTCCATGCCTTCAAACTCTGACCATTAATATAGTTTAGTTATGCTCAATCTATGGAGAATTATCAAATACTAAAATTCCTGATTTCCACCGTTACATTTCATATTCATTCACCAACTCATACAAAGTTCAGGAACTTTTTTCAGGAGCTTTAGCTAAGCAATGTTATACATTGTATAACATAGAATAAAATTTAATTTGTTAAGTCTGTTGAACGCCACACCAAGGTAAAAACATTGGCCCAGATCCTCAAATACTATGGGTATCCACAGAGTGGAAGGTACACAAAGCAAGCCAGCCATTCAGCTGCTAGTTACATGCTCCACATCCTAGTCTCCATCCGTGCCAGAACTACACCACTGCATTTTCCAGTTCTGAGTCTGAAACATGGGCAAGCTCTGTCTTTGCAGCTGAACCACCTCTGCCACGCATGGAACAAAGTGGCAAGCATGCTCATGTGTATTGTGGTAAGGAGCCACTGTTCAGTCAGTGACATTTGAACTCTCTGCTGTGGTAATGGTGACTGAAAGGTCACCAACCAGGTGATTTGTGATTGCATCCTCAGCACTCATTACAATGTAACATAGAGTTTGATTGGCCATGCCCCCTTTTCTGCTAATACTGCTACTTCAGGTCACCTCAGGATCACAGGAGGCAACATATTAATGTTTTTCAACTGGAAAATGTCAACCATATATCTGCCATAGTTCAGCTAACAGGCTGCAAGGAGCTGAGTCTTGAATCAATGTATTAGGCATAAAGTCATTGTATGAAAAATCTCAAACTAAGTGTTATTCACACATTGGACTCAGAATGACAAGCAACCTACAAACCACCAGTATGCAATACAGGTGCACCTGACTACATTGTTTTTTCTAATGTCGATGCTTTGTGTCACAAAGAGAGGGAGAAAATGCTTGTTAACCAAAAAAACCCAGAAGAATTGAATAAATTATTTCTGTGCCTATAAAGTTGAAAGCTTTTAAAAAAGGAGATTGTATTTGGCTTTCTCCAGGTGCTTGCAATTAGAAGTATATTGGTTTACTCAAATTGACCGCAATGAATTCTGCTGATACTAAAATACCAAAAAACCAAGACACTATTTTACTCATTCAACAGTTAAATCTCTTCAACAATCGTCAGCCAAGAGGTATGTCACATGCAGTATATCACACAGTGTAAACACCATGCAGATTTCCCCACTGTAGTGTTTGTGTTGGCAAAAACTAATGGGTGGTGTGATCTTCAAGTATTGAATTACTTTTCAGGTACAAGACTGATTTTACAGATAAAAATCCTAGCTATGCATTCATTTCTGATTCAAATAGTGTAGCACATCTCTGGAAAAAAGAATTTGAATGTGTTTTATTTTAACTATTTAAACTTTTGTTTATTTGTAAGTCTCTTGCATAACAACAAGGCCAAGATTCTGCACTGTGCCTAAGCTGGACTTGGTGTAGCTTGAGAGAAGCAGAGATGGCTGTACCCTACCTTTGTGGCCTCCAGATTTGGAGACCTGCCAAGAATCAGTCCAGCCTACTTAGTAAATTAGGCTGGCTCAAAGACTGCTTTGACTTATGCTCAGTTGCCAGGGGGCTGTTCCAGCACCCAAAAATACTAACCTTAACAGAGTGGTGTCCCTTTTTCTTGACCATAGCTCCTACTCCACTCAGCAACTGCCCTTCCCTCAACCTTGACCCCTGGATCTCCCCTACCCTGCACCACCACACACACTGTCCCTTGCACCAGTAGTGGTTCTCTTTCCTCCTCCCCCTCATACACTAAACACCAGGCAATTCCCCTCAGGTAGCTGCTTTGTGCTGCCAGAGTTGTGTAAAGCAGCCAGCAGGTAGTAAAGCAGCCAGCGCAGGGGCCAGAATCTTCATGTACAGAGACTAGAAGAGGAAAGGTATCAAATTCACACAGGCAGAGGTTATTTGGGCTAGTTCAAAAAGGCAATGCTTTTCTGTAGCATCTGCCATGTTATGCATGAGATCTCACTGTGTGTGGGGTGGGAGGGGAATCATCTGTAGTCCACATGGTTGTGAAGATCTTCCAACATGAGCTAAATGTAAACTGACTCAATGTCCATCTACAAACAGTGTGAAATAATAGTTATGAGACAAGAGTAAATTGTCTCTGTTTATTTCAGTGTGATGTTCAATCCAAAGCCTTGTGACAATTTAAATTTCAATATTAACTATTTTACTTCTGAACAAAGCATAAAAGAGAGGAGAGAAATGATCATATTATGCAGATCTGCACACTCTAATGTGAAAGACATCTCATTTGAGCATCATGACTAGGCAGAACATGGGTTGTGGACATTATTTAGGGGGAGGTACTACCACTTTTTTTCTAGTTGTTCCTTTCACAGAAGTATTTATTGTTGGAGTACTACAGAGTGGAAAACCTGTAACAGTTTATAGAGGAAAATGCACATTGCAGGGCATCATATCTCACATTTGTATCTCATTATGAGGTGTGTTACTCATTTCCAAATCCAATCTAAACTAAAATATCTCACTTTTTATTCCTAGGAATTGACATCCAAAATGGAAAATCTTATAAGAGACAAGCTTTTCGCACTGATTTTATGATGTAACTCATGATGTTTCCTTGCCAGACTTTAATTAATATGTTTAGGTCTTGGCGGTAGACATCATGCATTATGGTGTCTGAAAATATTAAGGAAAGGGCTGATTTGTAATGCTTTGAGACATGTAAAGCAGGTATGTGATAGGATGTTGTGACTTTCAACAGGGAGTTTTTGGAGACTCCTTGTATAACAGTAACCACTGGAGTTAGTGGACCCTGACTCCTGTCATATGATAGAGGTATCACTTTCTCTAACCCTGGCCCACGTAATGTGATTGAAACAAGGGAATAATGATCAATCTATTACCAGTTCTCCTGTGCATCACACTTTTACTACATAGCAAAAGGGGTAGATTAAGTATGTGGTGTGTGTAACTGAAAGGAGAGGTTGACATTCAGTGCCTTTCAAACTGCGGCTTAACTCTCCCACTCCTGCATGCATTCCTAGAGATATTGTGGCTAAATCAATCAGAATTCCTGCAAAGACTCTGGCCACAGGATGAAGCTCCTCCTCATTCATTTTACAACATACCTAGTAGCTTTACATCACAATATGACCCTTATTCTGTATAAAGGAATTAATATAGATGCTTTTGAAAATCCCAAACTAAGTGATTTAGAAGCACAAATCTCATTGAAAGTCAATGGGACTTGTGTTCCTAAATCATGAAGGCATGTTTGAAAACCCGCCCCAAACCTACTTTCTGACAAGATTTATAGTATTTAATAATATAGAAGAGTGGTTGTAGATATAAACATCAAGGATATGATAATTACAGAAAACAGCAGCCCAAAGACACTATTATGAATCAGTACCCGTTATAATAATAAGACTGGGCATTAATATACTTCAGCACTAACAACTGAGCCATAACATTAGCAAATCCTAATTTATCTTACATTTGTATTCTTCCATCCTTCTTCTGGTACAGTGTTTCATGCTTTAAATAAGACTTAGCACTCCAGAAATGCTAACAGGAATTTTTGTGGCTTCCCAAAGAACAGCCTTCTCTGAAGGAAGTTTTGCTGTCCCCATTAATAAAGCATTGTAAAACCAGAAGTGTTGTTCTACTGAGCGTTTGTTTTGTCTTCTGTGATAACTGCTGCCTCTGTTTCTGTAGACCTATCAATAGGAGGCTCCCTATCTCTCTGGTATGGTATGTGTTGCACCAGAATATCATAAACAACTTTTATGCATTTAATTAATCTAATTTAGTTAATCCTGCTACCCAAGAAAATATAGTGAGCAATTTTGAAAGAAGTTTCTTTCTCAGTTTCTGAAAATTAATTACCTATTTACATAACATTTTATCTAATGAGATGTTCAAGAATCCACTTTGGCTTTTTTGTTTGTTTTGTTGCAGCTAGTAGTTCTTATTACCGTCCACATTATATGAAACCAAGATTTTCAGGGGATGAAGGGAAAGAGGGCCAAGTTCATCCCTCTTGTTAGCTGCCTGAAAACAATCCAGGGAGGAATTTGGTTCACTGACTGTGTATGGGATATTTCACTGTCCTTTTCTCGTCTCAAATCCCCCAACCCCAGCCCCCAAAGCAAGACTGGGATGTTTTCAGGTCAGAGTGGTATCCATCCACATCTTTTTGCAATAAAAAGGGAATATGTCAGAAATGCAAGTTTAACTGTGCACTGAAAGGGTAGCTCCCTGAAATGTAGTAGGCCAGATCAACTTTTCCTATAGGCAGGGGCTAGGAAAACCCACAGGCAGGGCAGAAAGCAGAACACAGAGTTTCTCCTTATTGAGCTTTCTATAGATTGTTCCATCAGCAGTACAGGTTCTGCCCATACGTGGAAATGGCAAAGGATCCAGCATCCAGAATGTGCAGGGCACACCTACACAGAGATAAAAGACCCGCTGCATGGCCGTGGCTGGCTAGGGTCAGATGAGTTGGGCTTACGGGGTTTGGACTGTGGGGCTAAAAATTGCTGTGCAGATGCTCAGGCTTGGGGCTGGAGCCTAAGCTCTTGGACCCTCCATGCTCGTGGGCTCCCAGAGCTCTGGCTCCAGCCTAAGCCTGAGCATTTATACAACGATATGTTTCTACTCCCAGAGATTGAGCCCAAGTCAGCTGATATGGGCCAGCCACAGGCTTTTTATCTCTGTATAGACATAGCCTTAGTGACCTGGCTGGAGGGCTCAGTCACACAGGGGAAGCTACAGCTCCTGGAGTGAGAGAGAGGCCACAGAATGAGAGAAAGGACAGTGGGTTGAAAAACTGCAAGAGGAAGTTTGAACATGGAAGAGAGCTATTCCCCAGAGAAGCCAGAGCACCACCTGTGGTGAGTGTGTACTCTGAGACATCCACTAGACCCATATTTCTCAATCTTTTCAGGTTGGAGGCTCCTTTGAAGTAAAAAATTTGTGCGCCCCCCCTAACATTTACTATAAAAGTAAGAACAAAAATATGTATCTGTGATAAGACTATATAATGTATTTGTGTTGAGAGGTTGACAGAGAATATTTGACCTCGAAGGGTGATGGTGGGAGGAGAGCTATGGAGTGAAATTTTCTTCGCTTTCGATTGTAATAAAATTTTCAGTGCCTTGTGACTGAGAGCTGCCACCCACCAATTGAGAAACACTGCACTATACCAAAACATTTTAGTACCTGACTGAGGAGGGTCCTGGAAGCCGGCACTGGAAATTGTTTTTGTCAGCTTCTCACTTAGCTTGTTTCAAAAAGGAAGATTAGATTTTGGGCAGTAATTTTACTATTTAGTCCACGCCGGGAGGTAGAGATGTACTAGAGGTGTGGTGAAAAGAGGAAGCACAATGTGTGTCAGTTTGGTAGCTAAAGGGGTAGGGAGAACTACACCATCTGTCTGTGACAGTACACTCAATAAAGAATTCCCTTTGCTTTCAGTGTAACTGAGTCCTATTTCTTCTCAACCACAAGTGAGGCCACCATGCTCTTTCACATGAAGACCATTAAAAGTAGTGATTTTTTAAAATAGATCTTAATGCTTCTTAAAGGTACTCTTTATATGTGTAGTACTCATAAAACTTTATTCCAAACAAGCAGAAAGCAGTTTAGATTCTCCCTTCATTTACACCAGATGGTCAGTGAAAACCCTGACTAACCCTACTGTAGTCAATGGAATTACATCAGCATAAACCTGGTTTAAATTAGAGGAGATTTTGATTTTTACAATGGAAAAAGGTCTTCACTGTAACTTTTTAATACAAAACAATTCATGCCTTCATTTGTATGTAAATATAAAATATCATTTCAGAAACAGGAGGTCAGGGAGCCCCAACTGCTAAGGAGGAGGTTAGCTCTGTGAACCTGGGATCCCACTGAACCTGCCAGCCACACGGTGGGGGAGCTGGGTAAACCTGGGAACCCAGGAGACCAGGGAGCCAAGCAGCTTCCTGCCTGCCAGGTTTCTGTTGAAAGTTTCAATGGAACTGACATGTTCCCACAGTCTGTTTTGATTTCTTTGAATCTTCATTTTCGAATAAAAAAAACTGTTCCTTTGGAAAATTTATATTTCTAGCCAGATCTTAATCCAGGGCAGACCTATTTTCCACTTGGATTGTGGCTGATTGTGTGAGGCTTCTGTCACATTGTCCTGGGCCTTTGCATTTTGGTATGCTCATGGTAGACAGAATTAGGGTTTTTTGAGGTAAATGGGGAAAAACACTGTTTCTCAAGCTCATCCAAGAGCACTGAGGCCAGTTCTGATGGTTCTGCTTTTTCTGATGCCCTGTGAGAATAATTAAGCAAAAGAGGAACATTCCTTTCTTCAGTTTCTCTGGAATTGCCAGACCACAGGGGATGAGAAACAGTGGTCTAAGGAATATTCAATATTAGCAGAAGTACTTACAAGAAAACAGGACATTGCAGCTCTTATTTAGAGTAGCCAGTCTAATCTAGCCAACCTTTACCTGAGCCCAAAAATCCTTTAAAACAATGAAAAAAAAATCTGTGTGACTATGTAGATAAGGGTAAGATAATGAAAACCGCTGGCAGACTGGAAATCAGTTGCCAGTATAATTGCTCTTCCTGCTTGATGAAATCATGAAGGACCCTCAAGATATTACAGGGAGTCTGCTTCTTGCAGATTACTCAGCAAAAAGAAGAGAGGGTTTTCCTCTTCTCCTTGCTCTTTCTCTGGCCAATCCTCATCCTATGTCAAAGGGATAGATGTTAATATATTTTGAGGCTGCTGTAAATTGTGCCTTCTGGAACAGAGGGTTGAAAGGTTCCAGAAAACACCTATGTCGAGTGATATTCTATGTCCCCCTCCTTACCTAGGTGCACTAAGAATTCTTCTGCGGTACCTGGGGATCTAACCCAGCTATTATTACACCTTTATTCACAGTCTGAGCATAGTTCATTAGCACTGGTTTGAGAGGTTTCACACATCCATGTAATGGAACACTTATTTAATTGTAACTAAAACTTGTGTACAGAATCATATTATAGATCAGGGATCGGCAACCTTTGGCACGCGGCCTGTCAGGGAAATCCGCTGGCGGGCCGGGACGGTTTGTTTACCTGCAGCTTCCACAGGTTTGGCTGATTTCAGCTCCCACTGGCTGCAGTTCGCTGTTCCAGGCCAATGGGGGCTGCGGAAGCCGCATGGGCTGAGGGATGTGCAGGTTAGGGCTATGTCTTCACTAGAAGCACTGCAGAGGCACAGCTGTAGCACTTCAGTGTAGTCACTCACTATAAGGATGGGAGGGGTTCTCCCATCGCTGTAGTTAATCCACCTCCCCAAGAGGTGGTAGTTACATCAATGGAACTATTCTGTTGATTTAGCACTGTCTACACCAGAGTTAGGCCGGCTTAACTACGTGGCTCAGGAGGGTGGATTTTTCACACCACTGAGCAATGTTGCGGGGTTGTCCTAACTTTTTAGTGTAGACCAGGCTTTACTTACTCAGGAGTCAGTAGGACTAATTTTGTGAATAATTGTTTGTTGAGATAATAAAGTAGTTCACAGTCTAGCCCTATGTAATCCTTATTTTGTTAGCTTTATAGGTAAAGTCCCTCCTTCCTAGTCATTAGCTTGGTTGCCTAAATCTGTATTTTGTTCATCTTGCCTATGCGCCAGTGGAACTACGCTGATTTACACCAGCTGACATTCTGTCTATATATCTTCAAATGAGGTGACCAACAATGGCCACTGCACTCAATGCTATGAATTCTCCAATTCTATATGACGTTATTTAGCTTTAACCACTGTACATACTAAATGGAACTCTAAAATGCAGCTACCTTACTTTTCAAAGAATCCTTCTATAAGATGAACAAGCAATACTTGTAGTGAACCAGAAAACAGTCTGTGTTTGCCCACGGTTTTTATTTCTTGCCTTAAGACAATAAACAAGGCACACACTCTGAGCTGCTAACAGTAGAATACACGCACAGCACTCAAGTTGACAGGGCAAGTAGACTTATTGATAAGAAGAGTGAAAGCCTAGCATTTACATAGCTGTGGAATGAATCAAAGGAAAAGCAAATGAACGAAGTGTTCCTGACCACAAGGAAATGATATAAAAATAAATAAAGTTCTGTGTAGCTAGCAACCTGTCTGAAAATCTAAACAAAGAGTGCATTTACCATATCAGACAGGGTTACGGCAGAATTTGGCTCAGGAACATGGATATCACAATGATGAGCATGATCTAAAATGATGGTTCTGGAGTTCATCACCCTCGATTTAAAAGCTTTAAATAAATATAGTTGTGGTCAAGTTGTACTCGCCAGCTGAGAAATGTATTGAGATTTAGTATCCTGGAGATTCCATGAAGTTCACTGTGTGGAATTTCCTTGGAATTCTTTTCTCAAGCAGACAGTGTTTTCTCATTGCAGAAATGATTAAGGAGAATTAAGAAATTAAGAATTTCTTCTTCCTAGCAATCGAATCAGAATTGTGTTGAAATGTGTAGCTACAGTAAAGTGCAATAAAACAAGTCCCACTGTTTACTGAATGGAGATATATAAATTAATAGATACAATAGAATCTGTTGAAAAGTAATTTGGCTATTTCAGTAGAACCAATGCTTGTTGCCATGTTGTTACGTGTTTATGATATGTTTTATGATTTACAGTGCACAGGGGTCAGTTAATTATAAACCTGATGAAAAGTCTAGATCCTTTGCTGAAGTGGGATAAACTGTGTGACCCTGGAATTTGGAATTTCAAGTCACACAGTGACAAAGCTTGTGTCGAGAAATGTTTGAAGAGTGATAAAGCCTGACAGCAATTTGCTATCTGCAAAGCGTAAACCACCCACATAAAGTAGTTAAACAAGGAAGTAGGCATTTAAAGAGATTAGTTTAATGGTGTGTTGGCCTCATTTTTAATCCATATGAAAATGTGAAATAAAGTATAAATAAATACATATATTCTTCAAAAAGTTATTCTATTGGTGAGTCTTCCATGATAGGTTGAAGCACTGAGGGAGAAAAGCTAGAGATCACTGTTGCAAATTGTAGGTAACATTTGTGTCAGATATTTTGAGGCCTTGGACTAGTTGAGCTCTGCAATGTAATTTGGAGATCATTTGGCAAAGATTTTGGTTCAATCCCTGACTTTCCCAGTAAATAACTGTATTGCTGTCTATCTTTGAGCGTTTAAAAAAATCTACTCATAACTTTGTATTGATGTCTCTGACGGATGTCCCTTGTAGATAATGCATTCTGATAGTACAGAAGCTGGCTAGTGAACAAGCTCTACTGCAATGTAAGTAAATAATAATATATAGAGAGAAGGAGACAACATGAGTGTTCAGGTAGTAGCTGACCAGAGGAAAAAAGAAGACGGGAGAAAGTGGAAATGAAGAAAAAAGGAAATTTTCCAGAAGAGGTGATGTGGAAATCAAGGAATATTAGGTGTTAGAAGTTTGAGAGGAAAATCCTAATCTGGCCTTCACTGACATGAACAGGAATGGAATTTGGGCTGTCTCTTGCCTAGGAATCAGCAATGTGACAGAAGTGACAGAAAACATCTACCCCCCCCCCCCCAAAAAAAAAAAAAGTCCACTGACTATTGACAAAGCTGAGAAGGAGGTAGCAGTGTCATTCTGCAAATTCTGTCTCGAGTCTCAAGGCAGACAGATTGAAATCTTGAGAAGAAGAATCAAAGTGCTGGTAAAGGGGGAAGTTGCTCAAGGTCTGGAAAACTCATCCTGGAAGCTGTCACACTAACACAGTCTGAAATGTGGCCTTAGGAGCAGGGAAAGTCAAGGTTAACAGTGGATATTAATGAAGGCTCGGACCCTGATAGGTTTGTCCAGACTGACATTCTTTGCTTGTTTGTTTATTATTTTTTCATGGTTTTTGAATTAAGAGATAGACTTGTTTGGGAAAATAACTCACACATGGGGCAAATTTTGTTCTGTTGCACTGGTGTAAATCCAGAATAATTTCAAGGAAATCAGTGGATTTACTCTGGATTTATAGTGCTGTAGCTGAGAGCATGTTTTTTCATTTTGCAAGATTTGTTTTCTTATGGCAAATTATTAGTGCCTGTATGAAAAATACACAAATATAGGGCTGGGGATATTTTCAGTTCTCTCAACTGTGTTGTATTTAATGAAGTTAAGCCTGTGAGACTGAATTAAATATTTTGACAAGTTTTATTCTGTTGCACCGCTATGGTATTCTATTTGCAGCAATACAGGTGGAAATTTTAGGTACAAATTGTTCAGTAATTCATGTTTATCCTATTGTTGAGGGAGAAAAATCCACAAAAACATATGGAAGGAATAAACCCAGCAGCGGTAATCAACTTGAGTGTCAGTTCATTAACAGCTAATCCTACCCAGATGATGTATAATTCTAGACCAAATACAATCCTGATGTAAATGAATGCAAATCTCATTGAAATTAATGGGAATTGCCCCTGCTTACAAAAAGAGTGGAATTTTGTCATTTAGTTTTACAGAAGTAAGCAACCAGAGTGGTTTTTAGCTTAGCAGTGCTATTCCATTGACCAGGTAGGTTAGCTGCTGTCTGATTTCATGGTGCTGTTCAGATGTTTACAATTTCCAGGATTTACAAGTAACACTGGCGAGAAAACTGCTAGCAGGGATATGGTGAAGTATTGAAAACCCCACTAACATTTGCCCATTTATAGAACTGAGCATGAGATGAACTATTTTTAAAGCTGGGCTGTGTTTAAACAAGAGCTTCATGTTTGAACCCAGACTAGGTTCTTCAATGCAGTGTTGATCACAGTGTGCTCAGTTCTGAAGTCAAAACAGGAGAACGTCAGGGGTGTCTCATATCTGCAATCCTCTTCAACATTGCCATTGACTGGATAATGCAGCGTACAACAGAAGACATGCCAAGAGGCATTAAATGGACATTCTTCTCATCCCTGGACACCCTTCTCACCCTTGAAGATCTTGCTCTCCTATCACATACCCAATGCCATATACAAGAAAAAACAACTCGACTCAACGCATGCAGCCAGCAAATTGGATTGAAAATCAACCGCAATAAGGCAGCTATCATGACCTTAAATATTGCCTCACCATGACCAGTATGGATAGATGATTATGTTCTCACCAGTGTAGAAACATTCACATACTTGGGCAGCACCATCAGCCAGGATGGTGGAACAAGCCAGGTCATCTGGAACAAAATCAGTAAAGCCAGGAACACCTTCAGGAGCTTAAATACAGTCTGGAAATCGTCAACAAACAAAACCAAAACCAAACTCAAGATTTATCAGGGCTGCATACTTTCAATATTGATTTATAGTTCAGAATGCTGGGGAATGAGAAAGTATGACATGTCCAAACTATCTTCAGTCCATACAACCTGCCTCACAAAACTCCTCCATATCTTTTGGCCCAGAACAATCTTAACCAAGATCTATTGACACAGTGCAGCAAAGAGGATATGAGTACCGTCATTGCCAGGAGGAGTTGGAGATGGATTGGCCATGTGCTTCATATGGAAACTGATTCCATCACCAGAGTAGCAATGAGATGGACACCTGAAGGCAAGAGAAAATGAGGCCACCCACAAACACCATGGCGAAGAGGTGTGGAAGCCGAGCTGAAAAACCTGGAGCACAGCTGGGGAACCATTGAAAGACTTGCCATAAACAGACAGGAGTGGAGGAGCTTCATCTCTGCCCTAAAGGCCAGAGGTATAATGGGAACGTGATGATGATGAAATGGCAAATTATTACAAAAGGACTGTTCTTGTAATATTTTCCTACCGGGGCAGGAAATAGAAATTCTGGCAATCTTGTATGAAAGTCTTTTTAGAGAAAGTCTTCAAATCTCTCCTCTGCTCCATGTACCTTTACTGATGTTGGCAGGGGATAACCAAATGGACCCCCCCACTCCACCCCGAATCCTAGATCTTTGAAATCCAGGGTTGAGTTAGGGTACTTTCTAGGGTTGGGGAAGGGAAGCTATAGACTCTTACCTACATTGATACATCCCTTACCTTCCCAACAACTATGCTGGAAACATAGGCAATACATCTTGCTGCTGCTGCTGTCATCTCTCCTCATTGTTTTATGTCTTTAGAGCCTGTGATGCCTCAGGGTGAACTGAAGTCTGTAGGATTCCCCACAGGGCCAGACATGAGAAGCAATTAAAAGGTGGGGGAATGTAACAGAACTAGTCATTGTATATATTTACTGGTCCAACTGGTGCTTCAGAATCAGAGGTGCAGATGAATGGGCACGCATTCATCCCCAGACAAGATATCCTGGGTAACCGAGGGCCTAATTTTTCCCTCACACCCGCAATCTAGAATAGAGAAGCAGATCACTGGTCCCACCAGTGCAGATAGAGGATGAGAAGACTAAACGCCAAGATGGTTATAAGTGGTTCTCTCTGTGGTTCTCTCTCGGGAGTGGGTATGAGATAGACTTCTAGCCTTTTTCAGCTGGGACAAGAGATGAAGGCTTATGGGAGGTTCTTTTTTCCCCCACCAGAGGGCTTGGGTTATTTTCTTCCTCCAACTAGAGCCACTGGAGTCTGATGGATTCCCTTATCTCCCAATTCTCTGAAGTGTTCATCAGAGGGGAATTTAGGGGTCATTATTCCCTTCCTACCATCTTCCACATGATTTTGAAGAAAGATAGCTGACCAGTCCCACACACACATACGGAAAGGAGGAATCGGTAAGGAGGGGACTAGTGTGTCCCTATATTAATAAATAGAAATGGTCTTTAAAGGTCAAATTCAAATTCTGTGTAATTCATTTAAAAGAACAGCTCTGAAATGTGCATAATAAAATCTTATTAGCAACATTTATATTTGTCACAGGAAGTTTTACTGACGTACCAAAAAGAGTCAGACTGAAGCATTGATTAAAAACTGCTTACAGGGATGTTATTGATTTTTTTTTACTGTGACATTAGTGAACGAAAGGATTATGTCAGGGCTTTTCTGTTTTAGTCTTTCAGAACAATGCTGTTTTACCTCAGGGTTTTACACTAAAATTCAACAGAAGATCAGAAGAAAATGCCTTCATCCTGATTTCATCTATCACAAACATGGCATCTAAAATATATAGAGAGAGTTTCTTCAATACCACAAAGTATTTGTTGTATCTCCCATCTAGTGTACCAGTCAGCCTTTATATCCCTCCTTAAAACAGAATTCTTCCATGGGGCATTTAAAAAATGATAACTGTGAGATTCCTACACTACATCCAACATGTACCAGTTTACCATATGCTTCGTGTATCTGAACTGGTTTGTCTTTCTTCTGAATTAGATTGTAAACCCATTGAAAAAGAGTGCATGTCCCCTTGACTCTAACAGGGTTCAACAAAGAACTAGATAAGTTCATGGAGAATAGGTCCATCAATGGCTATTGGCCAGGATGGGCTGAGATGGTGTCCCTAGCCTCTGTTTGCCAGAAGCTGGGAATGGGTGACAGGGGATGGTTCATTTGATGATTACCTGTTCTGTTAATTCCCTCTGGGACACCTGGCATTGCCACTGTTGGAAGACAGGATACTGGGCTAGATGGACCTTTGGTCTGACCCAGTATGGCCATTCTTATTTGTCATGGATGTGCCAAACACACTGCTAGCACTCAAATACTGTGTATTTATAAACTTCTTCTCATTAGAGGATCTCAAAGCACTGTTCAAAGTTGGGCAAAACATTGTCATCCCCATCTTACCACTGGAGAAACTGAGGCACAGAGATCATCATAGCTGATCACTCCAACACCATAGTCAAGAGCTGGTGTTGTCACTTATCTCAAATAGTTCCTTGGGAGTATGGGATACTGACAAGGGCACTGCATTAGGCAGTGTTCAATTGTTTTCCTAGGCTCTCTGTATTCACATTTAGGGTCACTCCTCAGCTTTCAATTGGTCATATTGTCACCAGTCTTTGCCACCATTTGGAGTATATCCATGTTTTCATTTGAGGCTAGTGCCTGGAAGGAGATGTTATGAAGTAAACAGTAGTAGGTTGGGGTAAGGGATCCTTCTGTCAGAGATCCTTCTGGATTCAGCCTGTTGGGTAATGGAATGTGTCTATACAGTAGATGTCTTGGATCATGGACCTGTTTTTGTCTCTTTTTACTGAAGCCATCCCACTTGCCGGATGGTTGTGCAATCCCCAAGAGGCAGTGTGGCAACAGTGTGGCAGCTGGTTTCAAAGTCCCTGTAATTATCCTACAAGATTGATTGAGCTCAGTATCAATTTTGTGTGCATGACTCAAATGTGACCATTCTGGAGCACATTACTGTGCAGCTGAGTAACACAGGGTAAGAGACTGATTGCTAGGAGTGTTTTGGAGTCAGCTCCCCATTCTGTGTTGGCCAGTTTCTGGAGTACACAATTCCTAGAGTTCATTTTCTTTATCAGTTTCTTGATGTACTCTCTGAATGTTAGTATACAGTCTAATGTGACCCCAAGATACACCAGTGTTCATAGTACTCAAGGACTGTACTATCCCATGATATCTGGAGTTTTTGCTTCGCCTGATGGTGTTTCAGGTAGAAGGTGCACATTTGTATTTTGCTAGGATAGGCACCAGGAACCCTGTGCAATAGTAGTTTTCAAGTACACGCAGGGAGCCAGTTAAAATGCAGTCAGTGTCTTCAAATCTTTCTGATTAGGAGGCAATGCAAAGATTATGTGCATAAACATATCTTAGCCTGTTGGGGAATTCTGGTTGGTCTGATGTAGACATTAAACACCAAAGGTGATAGCATGGAACTTTTGGGCAATTCTTTCCATTCACTTTTCTGACCACCTATCTCAACAAAGAAATGATTTTCAAGCAGGGAGATGACCTCTTGATATTTCTCAAAATTATTGCTAGTTTCTGGATAAGTACATGATGGTTCACAAGTGTCATAAGTTGCTGACAGATCAACAAACTTGTAATTTTGCTGGTTTCAAAGCCATCTTCGATGTATTGAGTTAGATTTGCAACTTGGCCACAGTATAAACATCCTGGGTGGAAAGCCAGGTCATCAGCTGCCCTTCCTTTACTGCTGCTATTCTATGCATTATAATCTGCTCATATAACTTGTAGGTTGAGTAGTGTAAGAATATTTGGTGGTACCTCTTTGCAGAGTTTGGGTCTTTATGTGATTTGAATACTGCAACCACTTTGGCCTGTCTTCACAACCTGGGAATCTGCATTGTCTCCATGCAGTAGTTACAGAAATCAAGCAGCCACTTCTGTGCTCTCATCCCAAAGCGCAGTAATAGTTCATTAGACATACCATTGAGTCCCACTGCCTTCCCACATTTTCAGGATTTTCATGGCTATTGTCAGCTCCTCAACAGTGAGCTGCTCACTGGGGACTTTGCTGTCTCTGAGGCATGAGCAAAGTTCCTGCTTGACTTGTGTTGTTCTGCACTTTGATTTGGGAACTGGTTTACTATTTAGGATAAGTTGGTGTGGAACTTGGTTGGGAGAGACTGTGCTGATATACTTTGGTAGTTGTCCATCAGGGATCAGCTTGTGAATGCTGACCCATTCTTTTTTAGCTATTATGGCTTGGCTTTATTGTTTCAATCAGTTCCCTCCACCTATTGGCTTCCTCCAGCCCTCCCTTTCCTATCTGTCTCAAAGCATTTCCCCAAGCCCAGTAGTTTTTGTCACAAAAGGGATCCGGTTCAAACAGTTCAGAATATCTCTTATACTGTTGACTTGTCTGTTCTGAAAGCCAAAGTACAGATAGTATCCAGTGTTGCCTGAGATGTGCTTTTGGTCAATCTTCCACACCAGGGAGATAAATTCTCCAGCGTGCTCCTGTCTCAGAGTAATATTACAAATGGATTCATCTAATTCAAAGGTAAAACCTTCCCACTCAGCCTTTCTGAAGTCAAATATCAGAGGGTATTGTTTTTCTGGGTTGTACTGCAGCCTCTGTTGTCACTTGCACTAGTCCAAGGTAAGACTTGCTCAGGGTCATAGAGTGCCATAGAGTGAACAGAAACCTGAGTTTTTAACTCCTTGCTTTGGAGTCACTACTGAAGTGCTGCCACTTTTGTTGAAAGTCTTGTGATACTTGGTGTTTTTCTTAATGATCCCACTTTTGGACTCATGTTATAATGTGAGAATCTAATGATATTTTTATATGAAGGAAGTTTCTAGCCCTCATGGTTGTGGAGCAGAGCTTGAAATCTTGATCCCTAAAAGCTCAAAAACCATAAGGCAAATAAAAAGAACCCCAAATATATTCTTTTTACATCTCGATTTTGAAGGTGATTTCATTATCTTTTTGGGACAGACTCATTATTTTTAAATGGTTGGGATAGCAATATTGCTACAGTAGTAATCAGCTATCAAGAAGCCATACTTACCATATAAACAATTATTTGAAAATAAACATCTTGACTTATCTGGCATCAGCCCAAACATCAATACAATTTGTGTTATGTCAAAATAAAATGTGATGTGTACACTTCAGGGCACTACCTAGTCCCCAGTACACAACAGGTTAACTCCAGCTTCCCTGTCCCTTCATCTGCACCTATGGTGACTAGATGTCCTGATATTATCGAGACCATCCCAATATTAAGGGCTTTGTGTTATATACACAACTATACACTTCCCCTCTTCCCCCCAAAAAGTCTCCCAATTTTTCACACTTGCTATCTGGTCACCCTATCTGCACAGATGCAGGGCTATAAACAGGGCTGCTGGCGAGCCTTTGGCTGGGGCCATTTTTGTTAGTGTCTCTTTGCTTATATTGCTTTGTGTTTGAGACTCTCTCTTGCTGAGCAGACCTACTGTCGTGTTTAGCTTCTGCCCAGCCTTCCCATCAGCTTGCAAGTATGAGAAAGAAGAAATATTTAGTGACACAAAACATCTCCCTTAAGTTGAAATTTAATTAAGTTTAGTCTCCTGGACATCTTAAAGTTGACAGTCATAGTGGATTGGTATAATAAATTTTTTTGTTTTTAGAACGGTGGCGGTACCAATCCCCAAATAGCAGTTTCTATAATTAGATAATTTTATGACTCATTAAAAAGGGAAATTCCATCTTCACCTCCTCTTCATTTCCCTTATTCCACAAATAGTTTCTAAAACACAAGGTCATAATTCAAGCTGAGCAAAACTGACAAATGTGCTTTCAAATGGACTGAAGAAACCTTGGCCATTTTTAGATTAAAAATGCTCTTTTTACATCCCTTCACTCACAGACCTGCAACCAAAACCAACCCACTAACTCCCTCTTTGCCTAACACACGGAGCGAGCACTTGGAGGTGGTGCCCCTTGATTTATTGGAAGACCCCTGCCTGGCATGAAGGGAGATGAAGACACATGCTCCTTCAGTGTTTGGACTCCATCACCTTCTGATTGTTTTGGAGGTGAACAGAGGATTGAGGGGAAGAGACACTTCCAGTCCCCTCTCCCAGTCAGGCAGCAGGAAGGGCAGTTAGAATTCAGAAGGAAGGGAACATTTTTTCCAGTCAGTGGGGGACAAGTAAAAGACATAAATCAATGGGGGTTAGGGCCATGAGCTGACCTCTGACATTTTGTGATTGCAAAGGTCTGGGAGTGCATGCATTAGATAAATTCTATCTATTTAGGGTACTTATATGGCCCCAATCACCATAGATTGTGAGCCTCTCTCAATCTTCAATGTATTTACTCTCACAACTTAAGCAAACAACTTACTTCCTCTTCCTGTAAACTGACCCGCCCTAATGAGCTGAGCTGAGCAGCCTCTTTTTAGAAGCCAGTGGGCATAGCAACGTCTCTTTGGTGGAGCTGGCCCTCTGCCTGGTTACCTTTGAAGTCAGTTAAACCTGTGAGTGCCTGGCTCCATGTGAGGTATGGACAGGCCACTGGTGATATACTGATTTTACACCAGCATAAGTGAGATTTGAATCTGCCAACCATGTTTCTTCAAACTGAAGAACAGTATTGTTGAAAAAAAAATCATAGGAATTAAACAGCGAAGATTAAGGAAGCACAATACAATGGCAAAACACTTTCCTCCCATTTTAAACAAGACTGTTCATGCAAGTAGGAGAAAATTAGTAATGCATCTCATGTGTTTAATTCAGCTCCCGGGCAAAAATTCTATTCAACATACAAAGTTTGCTTCTCTTAGTTGACTTTTTAATATTTTCCTCTCTATATTATCTCAAAAGCAGTAACTTCCCAGCACAGGGCACTGGGCTTGGAGATGCTTGGCTTCCCTAAGAAGAAAGGGGTCTGCACCTCTGAGCTTCTCTGCAAGACCTTGAAAAATTATTGTTAAAAGGCTAGCAAATTAGCTGCTGCTCCCCATAAACAGAGTTTATTTTCAGCAGCCTTGTCAAGTTGGGAATTGTAACCACTGAAGTAGCAGTAAGTTTTCAGATCTTGTTCCAAAGACATGTAAATGAAGAAATGCCAGTTGTGACACATGCCTTACCATCCTGCTAAATATGATTGCCATGTTACTGGAGGCTACAGGACCAATGAAGGGATATGCTCCTCCTAAACAGATTGTGGTATCTCTGCTTTAAATAGGAAGGCACTTACAATGAAGAGCAATCAATGAAATAGGATAGTTTGTTTTTCTAATGTATCCTTTCTAAATATATAGGTGCTCTGGAGGTCTCTTCAATGTATATTATGGGTGTATAGAAAATTCCTTCAGTAAGTTGCTTAGGTTTTTTTATTCTATATAAGGTGATTTAAAGAGTTTTACACTGTCATACCCAGTAATGGATGGCAGCTGAAATAGGGCTGGCATTAGCCATATGTAGTAGGAATTACAATTCAGTATCAACGCAGAGCCTAAAAGGCTTTACAGTGGACTCGTTCATTTTTCATACATCCATTTAGGTTGGCATCACATTTTCTCCACTCTTAATTAGCCACTTTGTAAGTATCCATTCTTAATAGAGAGCCTGTCCACTGAATTGAAAATTATCGAAGGATATGAAAATAAAATTAATATTTTAAATATTTGTTTCACAAAGTATAAAATGCTGGAAACTTTCCTGAGGTTGGGGTATGTTTGCAATATTTCCTGAATCATACTTCAGCCCAAGCATTCTTTCCACACAGAAACCCTCTCTGTGTAGAGTTATTAAAAAGATCACTGCAGTATTACTGCTATTATTACTACTCTTTTATGGAAGCTATTCTATATCAAACACATTGATGCTCCTAAAATCTGTTTAGTTGCATGACTTTACCATCTATTCTGCATAGATCCATGTTCTATGGTAGTATAGACCCTCTCCTAGCCTGCCTTCTATATTGTACAGTTTTCTGTGATTACCTTTGTCAATAGTGCATGAAATCTTGAGGAGACAATTAGCCAGAGAACTACAAAATCCTGGGACTAGGAAACAGAGTATTTCCTGTAAACAGATATTTGGCAAGTAGACTTGTATGCTCAGAGATTCTAGTTTCCATTAAGTTTTTAACTTGAGTGACACAGTATAATTAAAATGAGAACATCAAAGTTGGGGATACAAATCTTTAATTATCACTAAACTTGTTCTCCTTTATAAAGCTAAATTTCTGCATTTGCCTAGGTCAGAGTTTTCAAACTTTTTTCATCTGTGGACTCCTAAAAATTTTTGAATGGAGGTGTAGACTTCTTCGTAAATCTTAGGCATAGTCTCCAGACCCCCGGGATCCATGGACAGCAGGTTGAACACCACTGCCCTAGGTTTTTAAAAATATCCTATAGCATATATGACTTATTCTAGGGTCTAATAAAAACAAAATTGTAAGTATGTGCTATGAGTGATCAAGAATGTGGTCTAATATCATATCATATTAATATTTGGTCTTGTTTGTATGGTTAGACTTCCAGATTGCCCTAGGTACTTATGGAAAAGCAGGAGTTCACAGAACAGCAAGCACCTTCTTTCTGCAGGTACTTAACATAAGAACATAAGAGCTGTCATACCAGGTCAGACCATGATCCATCTTGCCTAGTATCTGGTCTCTGGCAGTGGTCCATACCAGAGCTTACGGGGGAGTGTACAAAGAAGGGAAATTATGAAGTGATCCACCCCTGCCTTCCACTCCCGCCTTCTGGTAGCCAGAGGTCTAGCATTGCCCTGAGCATGGGATTGTGTTACTGACCATCTTGGCTTATAGCCACTGATAGACCTGTCCTTCATGAACTTATCCAATTCTTGTTTTGAATCGAGTTATACTTTTGGACATCACAGAACTGCATGGCAATGAGTTCCATAGGTTAGTTGTGCGTTGTGTGAAAAAGTTCTTCCTCTTGTTTCTATTAAACCTGCTACCTATTAATTTCATTGGGTGACCCCTGAATTTTGTATGCAAAAGAGTTAATAACACTTTCTGTTCCATTTCATATTCACTTTTTCCACATCAATCATGATTGTATTGACATCTATCATATCCCCCGTCTTAGCCATTTCCTTTCCAAGCTCAACAGCTCTAATATTCTTAGTCTCTCCTTATATGAAGCCCTTCTTTACTCTTGACCAGCTTTGTTGCCCTTCTCTGAACATTTTTTCTGGTTCCACTGTGTAGTTTTTGAGATGGAGTGACAAGAACTGGATACAGTGTTCAAGGTGTGGGGGACACCTAGATTTATATAATGGCATTATGATATTTTCTGTCTTATTTTCTTTCCCTTTTTAGGCTTTTTGACTGCTGCTGTACAGTAAGCAGAAGTTTTCAGAGAACTATCCATGTTGACTTCAAGATCTTTCTTAGGTGGTAACAGCTAATTTAAAATCCATCATTATATATGTATGGTTGGGATTATTTTTTCCAGTGTGCATTACTTTACACTTATCAGCATTGAATTTTATCTGTCATTTTGTTGCCCAGTCACCCAGTTTTTTATGTAGCTCCTTGCAGTCTGCTTTGGATTTAGCTATCTTGAATAAATTTGTATTTTCTGCAAACATTGCCATCTCACTGTTAATTCCATTTTCCAGATCTTTAAAGAAATGTTGAACAGCACAGGTCCTTGGGGGACTCTGCTGTTCTCATGCCTCTGTCCATTTATTCCTATCCTTTGTTTCCTACTTTTCAACCATAAGCGGACCTTACCTCTTATCCCATGACTATTTAGAATTATAGAATCATAGAATATCAGGGTTGGAAGGGACCTCAGGAGGTCATCTAGTCCAACCCCCTGCTCAAAGCAGGACCAATCCCCAATCAAATCATCCCAGCTAAGGCTTTGTCAAGCCTGACCTTAAAAACTTCCAAGGAAGGAGATTCTACCACCTCCCTAGGTAACGCATTCCAGTGTTTCACCACCCTCCTTAGGAGGCATGTCTGGACGAGTTCTTACACACCAGCAAGCATAAGCTATGTGGAGGCTACGTCGTTTCCCCCAGCACACAAGAAATATATCTTATATAGACATAATGCCTTCCTCTGCTGCACACAGATACTGGAGCCTCCCTCCTCTCCAACTGTATTCCACTGGCTCTCAAGAACTGTAATGTATCCCTAAAATGCATTTCTTCAGTGAAGCTTCCACATAAATGTATACCTCTAACTTGGTTCTAAAAGCTTAAACCAGACTCTTCTAATAAACATGGGATTAGTTGAAATCTGGTTAATACAATTGCTCTTTTGCCAGAAGACTAATGTAAGAAAAATGAGTTATAGTGTGTGCTGTTTAAATGGTGTATCCATTAGCATCCTTGCCAAAGCAAAAGCTATTTCACAGACAGCACTCAGCCCAGAGCAAGCTGGTGGCCTGAATTTACTTGAGCCAGAAAAACATCTTCAAGCTGATGTTTGATTGGCTTTTAGGAGCAAAAGTGGATGCTGGATGTTTACATCATGATAATTATATGCAAAAAAAGATGCGAAGCTGGCAGGGGTTGTGCTTCATTCTCTGTTACAGTACGTTTTAATGAATGGGAAAGGTGCTTGGACATCTTCCGCTAGGAAAATAATGATCTCTAAATGTGGGTACTTAAAAGTGAGATGCTACACCATTACAAAGTGCAAATGACTTTGGGAGTGTTCAAGAACATTTCTTGCTTTCATTGCTACGTCAGTGTTCAAGACAGGAAAATCTCAACGAATGGAAATTGTTCAGTGCATAAAGTTACTCCTTTTCAGTTTCAGCATACAAAGACAACTACTGTTATAGTAGCCTATGCATTTCCATTCTAAAAAACCTTCTTTCAGTTGCTTAGAATCTTAAACTTTCACCTATTGGGGTGAATTTTCTAGGTTTGGTCTATGCCCAAGATTTTATTATGGTAGTGCCTAAGGATCATCCAACTACTAGCCTTTATTTGGCAAGGCACTCCACAAATACGGAACAATAAACAGTTCATGAGTAAGGATAACTTAGGTAGGGTTTGATCAAAAATGTTCTTCTGGTTTTGATGTGAAGGTAGTGGAGCATAAATTTTGTTCTTACACACTTTTGTCTATTGTTAAGTTCTAGCCCCATAATGGAAGGGGATAGAAAGTTGAAATTTGCGATTGTCTAACTTTCCTGCAGGGACTTGTGCCTGTCTTATGAAAATCTGTTTAGATTTGTCTGGAGACTTTATAAACATTTTCTATGTACACTAATATTTTTATTAACATTTAGTCACAAATTTTCACCAAAAATGTAACTTTAAAAAAAAAAGAACATTCACAATTCTTTTACTATTTTCCAGCCCGCTTTACTAATAAATGTTTAAAAATAACCATCTCCCAGTGTTCTGCTGGCACTGCACATGCATACGTGTGTAAGCAGAGTGGAATTTTCAGTGCTGGAGGCTGTCTATGAAATATGTAAAACTGAATGTGAAAGGAAAGAGGGCTTGTCCATGTAACACCAGAAGGTGCCAGACTCTGGGGTAGGAGGTCAGGGAGAATGAGAGGTAGACTGACCGAGGTCAGGAGAATTTGGGGAACTGCCAGGGAGATTATGAGAGAGTGAAGAAAGTGTATGACAGGGTGGTGTGCCATGACATTTTTAGTCAGGCATACAATTCAAAATGCACGCACAATGGCATCGTCCATGCAGGGTGACCTCGAACATATGGTGCATGTGAGGTCATGCTGTGCGAGGAGGCTTTCTTGTTCTACACAATGGTGTCTTCCAGGAGCATCCGAGAGCCAGAAGGAATTGTTCTGAGGCGCAGCCAGTCCAGGATATGCAATGCATGCTTTGCACACACAGACAGCACACCACTGGTGACAGGGAGGGAGAGTTGGCGGCAAGGGACTATGGCAGTTTGGATTATTAATTTAGAACTACTGTCTGGATTTCTATTAACTATAAAAACAGTTCTCTTGATTAAACTTTTAACTTATTTTTCTTTTTAATACAAACCTCACAATAGACAACAAAAATGAAAATTATAAACTTAAAATCACTATCAATAACATACATCACAGTGTTAACATATATGCAAAAAACATTTTGAACATCCTTAATATTAAGTTATAAAATTACACAAATACTTTAGAACTAATGGGGGGACTATAGAGTTAGGCATGGGACGTGTAAAAGTGATGGAGTGGGGGGAGAAGTGGGGAAAGAATGAACAGGGAAGAGGAAGGGAAAGAGGGAAAGAGGTCTGGACTCACCACTGAACGTGTGGGTTTTCCTTAGTCAAACATTTCTCAAAATGGAGCCCAGATTTCTTCAAACCGATGTTGTTGATCCCTGTGTCAGAAAATGACCCTTTCTTTGGCCACTAGATTAGAGGGATCCATACCATAGTTCTGCTCTGTGCTTTTCCACATCTGTAAAATCTACTTTTCCACATCTGTAAAGTCATTTGCTTCCAGATCATGGCTGCTCTCAGAAGCAATGAACACTATACTGATGAAAGACATAGCTATGCTGAGAGATATCCTAATATCTAGTATTTAACTCCTGTTTGATTTTTAAATCACAAAATCATTTTAATTTTAGTGTCAGCATCTTAACATAAATGTTTAACTGAAGGACACACTCACAATATGTGAAGAGGTGTGCCCTCATCTTTACCAGAGCACCAGCGTATGGCCAAAGGAAGGACTTTAATCTTATGTAGCTTTTGCAGTATCCAATCATTGTAAACTTTTTTGCTGAATTAAACATAAATCTATAGAAGCCTGGTTTGTGTTGCATAATACAATTGACTATTGGGGAACCTATAAAGGATGCTCTAATTCTTTATCCCAGGTTTTAGTAATATCATCAGGACGTCGGTTGTACGTGAATGACATGGGTCTGGGGAGTTTGTGGAGCATGTCTGCTACAAGACATACTTCAGAGGTGGGTGAGGTAATGTCTTTTATCGGATGAACTTCTGTTGGTGAGAGAGACAAGCTTTTGAGCTACTCAGAGCTCTTCCTCAGACCTATGTAAACTCAAAGGATTGTCTTTCTCACCAACAGAAGTTAGTCCAATAAAAGATACTACCTCATTCACCTTGTCTCTCTAATATCCTGGGACTTTACCTGATTTCATGAATTTCAGGATGTTGGCAAGCTCTAAAGTTAATGGGGCATCTAAACTCTCCTGCTTGGTGACAGAATTGGACCATATGTATTTAAACAAAGAAAGTTTCCAGAGACTCCTGTGAAGTGGCTCACCACTGCTGCTGAGCCCCCCAGGTGGTACCAACATATTGCATAGTGTGCATGTTTTGGCTTCTGGAGTGGAAGGGGTCACCCAGTGCTATATTTGGGGGCAGGGGGCAATGCTGGTAGATTGCCTGGAGCACTCAAGAGGTCACTCTAACACGTTCTGCACCTCCCTGATGTTTCCTTGTGCAGAAACACTTCTAATGGTCTCCAAATTTTATAAAATTTTATTACAAAATTTAAATTGTGGGTTAAATTAAAGGTCAGGCAGAGTTTATAGTGAATTTTGTAATGGTCATTTAAATCTGAATGCAGTAAGAGTGAAAGGATTTGAAGTATGAAAAGAAGGTGGACTGTAAACAAAACATGTAAAGCCATAAGGGTAGCAACTGATGAGTTTTCAGAACTGATACTAAAAATTGAAGCTACCATCACATGAGGTAAAATGCAGCTCACCTTATTCATGACAATTGTCACAATTGTCAGGATTTGGCTTCTTGCTTTGATACCTACTTCAGCCTGAATGCAGTAAGGAGCTGGTACTGGGCCTGACTGTGCGACCTAGGTCCCCTCTGTTGCAGTGCCCTTTACCTTCCTCAGATGCTGCCCAGGGTAAGTGCAGTGAGGGTGGAGGGAGAGGTGGTTCTGTTTGGTGTGGAGTGGGCAGGCAGGAGAAGCTAGATGAGAGGCAGGCACAGTCCCCGTCAACAGGCTCCATGGAGATTCTGTTGGGCATGTTTAATATACCCTGAGGCTTTATTACATTTGTAGGACCACCTCTGTCCTTTAATGAAGGCCTGGGGTCCATTGCAGCATTCCTAGCAGCACTGGATAGGTGCATGTTACTATGGAGTCATTTGGGCACTGTTAGGGACCTGGAGACATGGGGGACCTTCATGAATGGCTCTGCCACAGGCTGATCCCTGAGATCCCAGGGCGTTCTTGGAGTGCCTCAAAAGGGAGCAATCAGGCTTGCTGTATCTATTGTACTTCAAACAGCGCTAGATCTTAGTTTTCTCAATGTCAAGCTGAAATTAGCATCTGAACAATGAGCTACATGGATAAAGCTAATCTAAAGCTGACTCAAGGCAAGAATGAGATGACTGCTAAGTAGAAGGAAGAGCTGTAAAGAACTTAACTCCTATAACTGCTCCAACAATTGAGGGGTTGTGAGCTAAAGTTCCATTAGTCCAAACCTTCGGGAGATTATGGACTCCTCAATCCTATGCTATACCCAAATAAATATAAAAGCCAAAAATGTGCACTTCCCTCAGCAACTGACCAGAAGTCAGCATCCCGTCTGATACAATTGTGGCCATGGTAATCCACATAACATGATCGCCCAATTGAAATAATGAAACTCATCAAATCTAGAAATCAAGCCATGTACTCTGAAAAGCTCCAATTCGTGCATAACAGAACAGCTGGTTTGGTTAGCAGCATGCATGGCTCTGAAAACCTCATGCTGAGGCTTGTTTCTCTGTCCTGGCTCCCTGTTTAATAGAATGCAGTTCAAGGTCTCTTTCCTGATATCCCAAACCCTCCATAGGATTGGCCCTCGCTACCTGAGAGAGAACACCTTTCCTTCAGGACCATGATCTCCCATGCCTGCTACATGCCATTGATATAAAGTAGGTGTAAAGTCAATAAACTGCTGCAAACCCAAATAAAATAATTTTTAGACAATAACTACAAATTGTAATTAGGCTATAAATCAGATGTTCTAGCAAAATGTTCTTAAAGTTGGCAGGCTTAACTAAAAATTCAGAACAACATGGTCTGGACAGTGTGGTACATGTTTAGTTTAAGTTGAATAATGTTATGGGGGGTTTACAATAACCTTTTGAAATGGTAATAAATATTTTTAAAGGAAATACATATATAAATATCAGCTGTGCTTCAGCCAAGCTGTGACTCTGGAAAACTAAATGTACAAAAGGATTAAAAAACTTGCAGAACAGCATCTCTCTAGCTGTTTGCTGTAATCTCACACATTCCACACTGAATGGAACTTTCCTTCACATCAAGAAGGATGTTGATAAATTGGAAAGGGTTCAGGGAAGAGCCATGAGAAAGGATTAGAAAACATCTTAGAGTGATAGACTCAAGGAGTTCAAAATATTTAGCTTAACAAAGAGAAGGTTAAGGGGTGACTCAATTAGTCTATAAATACCTACATGGGGAACAAATATTTAATGATGGGCTCTTCAACTTAACAGAGAAATGTATAACATGATCCAATAACTGGAAGTCTTAATCGCTGACAATTTTTAAATCAAGATAGGATGTTTTTATAAAAGGTATGCTCTAGGAATTATTTTGGGGAAGTTCTATGGCCCGTGTTATAAAGGAGGTCAGACTAGATCACAATTGTCCCTTCTGGGCTTAGACTCTATGAAATGAATGCAATTAAGTTCCCGGGGTAAGCAGGACACCCCAAGTATACTGTGCAGAATATTTGTATTCCACTCATTGCATTGGAGTGTTACGTACAGATGTTCTGATTAAATATCTTTGTTTGTCCTGCTAATCTTCAATAAATAATTCCTCCTCCATGCCCTTCTGGGATCTGTCATTTAAATGCAATGCAGACTTAGGGCTAGTCTACACTGGCAGTGCTAAAGCGCTGTCGCGGCAGTGCTGTAAGGTGGCTTGCATAGTCACGGCAGAGTGCTGGGAGAGAGCTCTCTCAGCACTCTAAAAAAAACACCTCCATGAGAGGCGTAGCTCCCAGCGCTGGTGCACTGTTTACGTTGATGCTTTACAGCACTGAAACTTGCTGCACTCGGGGGGTTGTTTTTTCACGCCCCCTGAGCGAGAAAGTTGCAGCGCTGTAAATTGCCAGAGTAGACAAGCCCCTAGAAAGGAGAAGTGGAAGTAAGTCACCTATATTCTAACTTGTAATGTTTTATATTAATGTTTCAAATCACCGAAAGAATTTCTTTCACAAAATTGGCCATAATGCATTGATTCACTGTCTTTTATCATATTTCACCATGAAATATTGTGCAATGCTATCTAAAACAGGCAGGAGGAGTTTGCAAAGCTCAATAAAGTACTAATTTGCAGCACTTTTTGTCCTATGTTGGAAGGGTGTTCCTGCTGGGAGAGTTCATGCCACATTGTTTTGACTGATTCACACTAATGTGAAAAATCTGTTGGAATTGTGGTGCCTGCTTGCTTACTGCCTAGCCTGACTTCCTAGCAGCTTGCTAAAAATAGCAGGACTTGGCTTTATTTATGGAAATACAAATTGTCTTGATGGTGGGAAATCTTTCAGGATTTGTATTGTTACTTTTAACAGATTATTTAACTAGTGTTTTCATCGTAGCATAAACCGAAAGGAGACTCTGACTTCTATTTTATCTGAAGAAATAAATGGAAAATAATTGGTGATACCGTCTAAAACTATGTCAAGCTGTTTGTTAGAGGTTGAGGCCAAAACTTTTGAACTCAGGACTCAAGTGAGGCACCTAATTACAGTTTTAGTAAGCAGCTTGGTCACTCAATTGTATGGCGCACCTGCAACTCCCATCGAGGTAAAGAGAAGCTGCACTTCTGAAAATCGAGACCAGTATGTAGATGACTAAATATGTACATCCACACTTGTTCTGGCTATAGGCTGATGCCTATTTTATGGTGACTAGTCCCATGGCATCTACTAGGAAAAAAAAATAGTTAATCTAAGTATTGGTTTATAGTCAATCAGCTGAATAGATCCTGCACTTATATATGTACACATAGATAGATATGTGTGTGTGTACACATGCAGACACGCACTTTTGCACAGAAGTCTAGAGAATCATTTTTTCTTTCCATGTGTATGATAACGTTAGCATCCAAAACAAACGGGAAAGAAGTTTAGGATTGTGTCTGCAGAGTGCAAATTATATCTCCCTTAATCTTAGACAAATTCTAGTGGAGAAAAAAATTACAAGGCAGCCACACAGGATCTCTAGCACCAAAGTATGGTCAGTTGCTGCTTCCTTAGGAAAATCATATGAGATGACGATTAGTTACAGATCAAGGATCTTTACAGTACATTAAACCAGGTAACAACAAGCAACATCATCCTGTAAAACACCCTATGTCTCCACTAACATCCATAAGTCCCTTAAAATATCCTTTTGGAGAAAGCTGTTAACAACAGATTCCACAGTTGTCATCATATTGCACAACATAGCCATCCAGTTGGCTGCTCAGTGAGTACCCATACTCTCCTGATCCTAACGCGTAAGGCCCTACCACTTAAACTAAAGGATAATCTCTGATATCCTCAGCAGTGTTTGACTCCACGCAGTAGAACACAGTGGTACACAAATACGCAAGCCACTTCATTTCAATATTCCTCAAGGCTCCCAGGCATGAAAAATGACCTCTTTGGACACCCACATTTCCTGGCTTGTGGCCTACCACAGATAGGTCTCATATTTTTACCTCATTATGTTAGTTAAATGCTCTTGTACAGTAAAGCGATATCCAACGTAAGTAAAAAGACTGAGGCCAGTTTTCATGCTTGGGCACTTCAGTCAGTATTTAGGAGTCTATATTGTTAATTAGAGGCCTACACTGCTTCTCCTAGGATTGCTGGAAATTAGCAAACTTAAACATCATGTAAAGTCTGTTGTTGTTGTATACGTCTCTTTGGGAAGCATTTGAGTAGTTAAGAGAAAGAGGGAAACCCTTATTTGGGGGTAGGAAATGGGAGTTTCCTTGTGAATTTGAGTTTAAACATCAATCTCCAAGCAAAATATGAAGGGATTGGTTCACTGACAGTTCCTATGCCAAACTCTACAGGGGTTTAGTTAACAATGGTGCTTGCAACTAGAACCCTGCAAACACAGCTCAGCCATAGAAAATACCCACACACAAAAATGTGGAGTAAAGTGAAAGATGTTTTTCAATGCCTTTTTTATGCAGTTCCTCCCTCCTACCATGCGACTGTTATCAAGTTTCACACAGGATATCTTTTTTGAAATATAGTGGCATATTTTATTTTTTATGAAACCTCATATTCACTGTATGCACATGCTGAGAAAATAGGCATTAAAAGCAACCTTTTGACTTTTCAGACCAGTTCTTCCACTGTATCTTAACAAACTAATAAATTATTGTTTAGAGGGCAATTGTTTCTTTGTCTCGAAAACAATGACCTCTAGAACCACTCTATATAAATTACAAATTAGGAACAGAGGTTTCAAACCTAATCCTCCGCGGTGCCCTATTTTATACCTTCTGATGATAAGATAACAGAAGACTGTTTCAGGCCAGTGTAAGCACAGTGAAGATGTCTGTGAGCAGTTCAGTAGTAGCTCATTGTGCTGCTTTGTGAAATAATCAGGTTCATTTCATGGTAAGATGAGTAAGGATGTGCTTGTGAGGGGTACTGACCCAGGATCCTGGATGAGCCCCCGGAATATAACCCTTCTCCCAGTTGGAGTTGGAAGCAACAAGGGCCAGGTTCAATATCTAGGGGTTCCTTATCAACAATACAACACAAAACTGGCTCGAGCCCCCACCCAGTAACCTGGGACAATTACATACCACCCACTGGGCACCTCTAAGAGACCATACTACCCCTCTTGCAAGCACAGAATCTGAGTGTAGAAAAGAAACTTTTAATAAAAGGAGGGAAGTAACCCGGCATTTATTTGGGGAAATGCAGCAAGCATAAACATAAAACCATGAGCAAAAGACCCACCCCAGAGTATGTTGGGCCGTGTCCTTAAAATTCATACGAGAGTGAAGCTGGAGGTGTCACTAGAATGCTAAGGTAGGGCACAGGCATGCTGAAGATATCAGAGTGACATATGCAGTGTAAGATCCCAGACACTGGTAGATAGATAAGATTGTAAGCATAGTTTTATCATAGCAGTTGCTGGTAGCTATCACTATACATAAGACTGCAAAATACATAACTTTCTGAAATATTCTCATTTGGGCTGGATTTTTCCATGCTTGGTCTCTGCATTCCTTCATGAAGGTTTTTTATTTATTTCTTTTGGACACAATTTTTGAGCTGCTATGAGACCGAATGCAATACTTCTGGGAGTATGAGGGGAATACACAAAGCAGAATCCACTGAAGTTTCAGGATGTAGTGTGCACTACCTGGTTCCCAGTACCACCTCAGATCCACTGACTGTTCTGAGTGCCACCAGGCCATTGCCTTTCCATGCCTGTGCTTGGTAATTGATGGTGTCAAATGCTGGAGAAAGGGAAAGCAGGACGAATGTGGTGTATTTTCCTGTCCTATAGACCAGAGGAGGCTATCCATCAGAGCAACGAGAGCAGTCTCAGTATAATGTGGTGTCCTGAAGTCTGGTTGTATCCAGGATACTAGCAGCTGAAAGTTGGTATCAGAGACTATTTTTTGCTGGCTTCCAAATATGCTTGCTCATAAAAGGGAGGTTACATGCTTAGGCGGGAATTTTCGGGGGTTTTAGTGTGAATTGAAGCCTTCTTCTTTAAGTTCCCGTTTATGAATACTTCTTTTATAGTTTTCAATGACTGTAGAATGTCTTCTCTACACATAGTAAGGAAGGGAATAGAAAAATATACCTTTTGAACACAGTAGCTTATTGAATAGGCTGATTATTAATTATATTAATTAATTAATTATTATTATTTTATTTTATTATATTTGTTATTTGATGAATTTCTTCATACCACATATGTTCTATCTTGTAGTCTAAATGTGATGCTGTTGTACACACATCAAGACAGAACTGCTTCGTAGCTTAGAATTACTTTTGTATTTATTCTGTTGTTATACATTGACAAGTTGCTGGGTGTCGCCGTGGAATTTTATTTCTTTTCTTTTCTTTTACAGATAGTCATCCCCTGAGGGAAAGAATATAAAGGAGCCATTGGCACAGAAAATACATGAATATATTCAGGCCCACCGACAGCACTTCCAGGCCTTAGGGCAGAACAGTGCTGCCGGCTGTGCTGCTGGGCACGCTCTTCTGACACGGCCAGGGCTTCCACATGCCTCCCCGGCTGCCTTTGCCACTGCTGGTACCGCCCCGTAGGCGGCTAGGAGCATAGGCGCCGACTTCCAGATTTCAACCCCCCCGCTCCATCCTAGGCCCCTTCCCCCAATGCCCCACCCCCGCCCCACCTCTTTCCATCCCTGTTCTGCCCCGTCCACCAAGGGCGCTCCATATACAACCGGTACCTCCCCATAGTGGGGGTCACGATCTGAAGGAGAGGTCCTGTGTGCCCCCCTGCCCAGCCCAGGGTCGCCGCGCTCTCCCCTCCCCATGTTACCTGCAAGGGGGCGCTTTGTCCTCCCACTGCTCCTGCCCCCTCCCACAGCACGTTCCGCTGCTCTCCCTGGAGGGCAGGCGCCCAGGCGGGCAGCAGGAGGGAGCCCCTTTTAACGCTAGCCCCTCCCGGTCACTCTGCAGCCCTGCCCGGCAGCTCCCTGACCCCAGCACCCGAGCGTGGGCAGGGAGCAAAAGTCACCTCCCCAGCAAGGCTCTCTCAGGTAGCCGCTGTGCAGGGCTGCGGAGACCAAATGCAATACCTCTCAGCGGCTGGAAGGGGCTGGGCCCACTCCTTCCACTCCCGGCATCTGGCCCGCCCCCGCCCTGCCTCTTCCCACCCCCCTCTTCTCTCCCTCTCCCCAGTGCCTCTGGCATGCCGCCAAACAGCTGACGGCGGCGGGCAGGAGGCAGTGAGCTGGATGGGGACGAGCTGATCAGTGGGGCCTCCTGCTGACAGGAGGCACCGGGGCAGGAGGAGGGGCCTGCCAGTGGGTGCTCAGCACCCACTCGGCACCTATGCCTAGGAGCCCTGCGTCCTGCCCAGGTGATTTAAAAGGGCCTGGGGCTCTCAGCTGCCGCTACCATGGCAGCAGCGACGGCCATGGGCCTGGGCCCTTTTCAATCTCCTGGATCCCTAGGCAATTGCTGCCTTTGCCACCCCTGTCGGCAGGCCTGAATGTATTACCAACCTCATCCAATAGCATTCTGGAAATGATCATAACTTATGGAAAATTAGAGTACAAGCTGCCAATTGCCAGGACTTGTATGAAGTTTCACCTTGAGGATTTTTTTTTTTATTTTTTAAGATTGAAAATGATTTTCCCTCTTGTTTTTTAGGATGAATCTGGTGTTTATGGTAGCAACTAGGTAACTCAGGTAGTTCCTTGACTAGTGACAAGAGGTCAAATTCTGTGGTCCTTAACTGAACAAAACTCCCATTGAAAGGAGCATGCCAATTTACCAGCTTGCTCTGTAACAAATCAGTGGAATATTTGTTCAATTCGGAACTAGAGAGTTTATTTAAAAATGAACTCATCAGGGAACTGCCTGATCTACTTGAGTTACTAGGTAACTACCCATCTCAATCAAGTTGGGAGTTTTGCTCAATTAAGAACCCCAACAGCTGATATGAAAGAAACTGTGGGCCAGATTTTCAGATAGAATAAAACAGTGTTGCTCCACTGACTTCAACAGAGCTATGCTGATTTACACCAGCTGTGAAATAATGTCTTCTATTTTCATAATGGTATGGGGGAACTGGTTCAGATAAAGTAGGAACCAATTCTTAAACTACCGACAAAAGTTCACCTGAAATCCTTAGGCTGTCCCTGATGTTTGAAAATACCAGATTAAAGTTTTTCTTTTTGATTTTCTTATAGCTCTGCACTTCTGGTTTCATCTAGTTCAAAAAGTAGAAGCACCAAGATACCCTGGAGTGCTAAACTTAGTACAGATGTGAAATCCTGCAAGAATGCCTGCTCTCACAAGCTTTCTAAACTAAAGAGGTCTGGATAAATTCCCATAACTTTTGAATGTATCCAAATTTGAGGATCATAAACAAGCTGTATCTCCAAATATTTTGATGTGTGCCCATCACAATAATACAGTCCTGACCTACAAGGAACATTGTTTCAGCAAGAATTGTGCCAATTTCCCTACTGTTCATCATTCTATAATTGCATCTCTAGTGGCTTTCTTATGAATACCAGGGAGGACAGAAACAAGGGGGCCTACAGTAGAGAGGTAGACATACCATACAGGATGGTAACAAATGAGGGCCCAATCCAACAAACTCATGATTATTTTTACACTGGGGCTGATTGGGCGAAATTTTTTTATTGGTGCTGATTTTTAACAGAAAATTGTTTTGACTAAACAAAATTTTCACAGGAAATGTCTTCCTTCCACAGAAAACTTTAACTATGTTGAAAACCAAAACCCCTTTCACCCAAAAATATTTAAATCTTTCATTGAAAATTCAACATTTTCCACAGGGAGGAAACCCATCTTCTGACCAGCTCTATTTTACACATATAAGCAGTCCCATTGCATAAAGTTAAGTATATGCATAAGGTGTTTCTTAAGCATCAGAGGCTTAGATTGTAAACTCCTGGGGTAGGGATTATAATTTGCATAGCTCCCAGCATAATGGGGACACAACCTGGTTTCTTCCTTTGGATACTACTGTGATGTAAATAATATAATAAACCTACCTTGGCAAGGGGACGGAGGAGATGACCTAAGGATCTCTTCGATCTCAATTTTCTGATTTAATATCTTTATTTACATTAGAATTTACAAGGCACTCAAGTGGCTCACGAAATGTCTCTTAACACAAGCCAAAAGCTAGAGAAGAAGAGGCTGAGCCATTAATTAGCCAATAATTAGCTGCATAATAGTAAGTCTCTGTTCACAGTATTCCAATTTATGAGGGGTTCTGCATAGATATGACACAAGCATTTTCTTCATAATTAGCTGTAATGCTCAGGGTTTCTTGCCCTTTAAATATTATTTGGCAAGTTGTTTTTCATTTTCAGCAGGAAGGCATGCCAGTGACATAAATTAATCTGACAAGTTTGGTATTTTACATTAAGATATGTAAATACACCAATATTTCTGTCACACTAAATGGGCTCCATAAGGGGATGTTTAATAGATCTCATTTCATAATGCACAACACAATAAACTAGTCTAGACTGGAGTTTAATTCGCTAAGCCATCTTCTTTCATGGGGAAAGATTAAATAATTCTTCACAGACCTGGCTCAGGCTTTCTTTAGGCAATCAACAACAATGGATCCACCACAACATTACATACAATCCTTCAGATGAATTATAGGATTGTCTGCCAAATGGGAATAACATGGACAGAGTTCTAAATGATCCCTAGACACTAAATATAAAAGCAGTTTTGTTATGAGCTTAATTTACCCAAATAGAAAAATGGAAGGAGATTCAGAGTCAGTGCTTCCACATCCTCCTGTGCTTGCATCATTAAACTCTTTCATTGAAGGGGTCTCTGAACAATGGATGATCTTGTGTGCTGAAATATTTAAATATAATGAGGTAAATGAAAGATGGAGGTGGAAGTTGGTAGCCTTTCTTTGGAATCTCCTTGCTTTTGTTAGTTTAAGTCAGTCCGATACCTGCACATACTCAAAGCATTGTGTAAGATTTTAGCCTTGCACCTCCCTCTGAAGTCAATGCATTTAATGTCTATTACCTATAGCCTTGCTGGTGCCCTGTTCCTGCTTCTATTGATGTTGATGGAGTTTTGACACTGATTTAAATGGGAATTGGATTGGGCCCAATATAATAAATAATTAATTACTGACTCCTGAGTTTGAACCCAAATTAATAAATCCACTCATTTACAGAAAGCAAACTAGAGTTGGCAACAAGAATGAGCTCAGATCAATAGAAAATAGTTCTAAAAACAAACCAAAAATGACCCAGCATCTGTATGTCTACTGTGCCAGTAAACAGAGTTCAGAAAGCAAATTGTTCTGGTTCCTCAAATGTAACTCAAAAAGAATCTGGGCATGATCCAAAGCTCTTTTGAAATCAGTGGGATTCTTTCCGTTAACTTTAATGGGCTGTAAATCTCGGAAGAACAGACTTTTTTCTGTGTAAGCTGGCATGTCAGCTTGCCTTCATAACTGGAGCTCGGAACACCTAGATAGGCAAAACTTTAAGAGAGACAGACAGAAAGGTGCATTAAATATTTTCAGACCCCTGAAGAGGTTCATTTCAGACTCTAGCTGAGTAGCTGGTGAAGATTTGTGGAGGAAGCAGGTGCTTATATTACTTGAGCCCTTACACCTAGTTCTGGGACTGCTACAATGTCAATGGACCTTGTGTGATGTGACTCTTCTCATATAAAGCTCAAAATCCTCTTCACCTTGTCCATACAAGGAATCCCATCAATTCCAGTGGGACTGCTCATGTGAGTAAGGTGAGCAGGATTTACCTATATGAGGGAAGGGTAGACGCAAATGAAAAGCTGTGATCCGGGGGCATTCACCTGTAGTATCAAAACACACTGATGAGTATGTGATACAGGTCCCTCTCTGTGCTCAATCCACAGGGAATGTGAGTATCTTATAGTCCCAGTTAGGGAGGCTTGTTTCTTTAGCTCAAGCTATACCGGCTCAGATTTTTAGCTATGCAGGCTACCCAATTCCATCCCCGGTGCATTGTCCAAAATGGCAGTCATCTCAGTCACACGCCAGGGTGGTGCCGAGACTGGGGGTGAATTAAGGACGCAGCAGGTATGTGACCAATAGATCTGCAATTTCATAGATTGGTTTGTATGGGAGAGTGGCTACTTCAAACCTTAAGGCCCCCCTGCCTCAGACCATGGGGAAACCTTCCTGTGCAATGCTTGGTTATCTGGGTTTTTATGTCTCCCAGAGGATTTAGCCCACAGAGACTGAAAAGCCACGACAGATGTTCTTTGTGTCCTGCACATTGAGTTTTGCCAAAACATAAGGATACTGTTGGGAAGCACAAGTACTATTGTCACACGATTTTATGATAGTAAAAACTAGCAGCACAGATGCATAAACTATCCCTGAACATGCCCTACTATATTTAGTGAACTCGTACAGTTAGATACGTAAAATTTTCGGGGGGATATGATATATCATGTTCTTTAGAAGGAAGATGTTAGAAAGGTCTTTTGAGCTTCTTCTGGACTTTTTCTTTGCTTTCTGAAACTTAGGTTTGCTTTTTATTGAAACGGATGGGCATCTCCCTATTAGCCATAGCTGCAGAAGCTAAATTAAACACTAAATACTGAACATATATATTACAATAGAAGCTTAGAAAACTGTAGCAGGTATTTTAATATTTTTGTTTTTCTTTTAGAAAAAAACTGTTTAATCCCAATCTGTTTCAAAATATGATTTTTAAAAAGCCTAAAATAGTTTTAAAGTGACTTCAAACAAATTTTGTTTTAAAATGAAGAAGGAAAAAAATGAGCTTCTTTAAATTTGGGCTGAGATGTTGTTAGGCTCTAGTCCAATGTGAACGAAACCAGCTTTTCAGAAAGAGGCTTAATAACAAAAATACTGACAAAGCCAGTTATCATTATAATTCACTCTAAGGCATTATAGAACATCAAAAGCAATATCTGGATCCCCAAGTTTTGTTTTCAGTAATTTTTTAGGATGATCTTTTACAATTTCTCAAGAACACAGATTTGGCCTCAGAAATTTTTGGCAGGGGATTTTGTTATCAGTTTAAACAAATGCATAACTGACATAAATTAGTTTGATAAATGTTCGCATAATTTCCCCTTTGGGTAGAGAGGAAAGAGCCAATCTTTTGTTACGGCGTTGTTACATAAGAAAGTTGGTGTCCTTTAACGGGTTATAAATTTGAAACTGGTATTTTAATATTTTGAAATGACAGTGCTACAACTTTCATAGCTAGACCCTGCATGTGCAGTCCTTTCACATTCAAAACTTCCACTGGCTTCAGCACAAGGCTTGGGTTCACAAGGAATGTAAGATAGGTCCCATATTAACTTTTCCCTGTAATCAATGATCCACGAGTTGATCTCTAACCAACCTGATTACATAGTGGATGTTCTAAATGACAGTGCTGATTTGCAGCTTGATTCTGCATGATTCTGACCACTCTGGTCCTGATCCAGCAAAGTATTTAAGCATGTGCTTAAAGATTAGCACAGAAGTAGACTTGGTTCCTTCAGTTTAAGAATTTTGCTGGATTAGGCCCAAAGTGCTAAGCAACTGAGAAGATTGAGACCATGGTAACTGGATGAAACAAACAAAAGGAGCAATTAGGATAAAAGTTCATTTAGGGCACAGGTAATAGGGTCGAGGTCACAGAGGAGATGCGGAGTGGTTCAGAGGTGAATACATGAAGCTTGAACTGTATGCAGAAGAATTGGGGGCAGTGCAGTTATTTGTGAAGAGGGTAAATGTGGTCTGATGGGAAAGGAAGAAGAATGACTGTTGAAGACACTGTGATATCGATGTGCCACTTTCATAAATCCTAGACCCTACCAATTTGGGGAGTAAGGGAGCAATTATTACTAAAGAATTAGCCTATATTAAACTAGGTTTTAATTGTGATGGCACTTTTGTGGCAAAGCCAAGCTGTTCCCCTTCTCCTTTAATAATCTGATCACTTATGTCTGTGTTTCACTAGACGATAATGCTGTTAGAGTAGAAAAACACATTTATAGCTCCTTTTATAGAACACAAACGTTATAAAAATTAGTGAGATCAAAACTTGAGAATTCACTTCACCAGTTGTCATGAACCCTTTTATGTCTGGAGTTTTGGGTGAAGGAACTTTTATTCACAAGAATGTAAGTAGAAAGCAAAAGTACCTTGAATAATAGCGTGAGCAAATGTTCACAAGAGATTTGCACTACATGTACTCTCATGGCTATCTTGAAAGTCCCATTTATCATTTTCACAATAAATTCACTCCTTCTTAGCATATGTGCAACTTGCCTCAGTGGCACGTGACCAGGATTCATCACTGAATTTGGTCCGCAGGTTGGATCGTTAGCTTCCCCGGCTTGGGCCAGATACTGATGTGGAATGCAACATGAATGCTAAGCCATGCCCCGCAAAGAGTCAATGAAAAGTTATAAATGTTCTTATTTGGAAAAAGAAAAATGTATATATAAATCGTAGGTTCTCAGAGAACAGAAACAATATCATGTAATGTAGATAACATGATATATGGCGTGAACAGCAAACATTTAAAGCACCATGCAACCTTTTTAGTTACTAAACGGACTAATGTAATAGAACACATTTTCCACAATTAATAACTCAACCTGCTCTACATGCATTGTACTTGAAATTACAGAAGAATGTACACATTATTGTACACCTCACTGTTGGCACTATATAGAGGAAAATGTGGTGTTTATTTGGATTCTACGATCAGTTAACTTCTTATAAACAGGTTTCAGAGTAGCAGCTGTGTTAGTCTGTATTCGCAAAAAGAAAAGGAGTACTTGTGGCACCTTAGAGACTAACAAATTTATTTGAGCATAAGCTTTCGTGAGCTACAGCTCACTTCATCTGATGCATAAAAGTGGAAAATGCAGTGAGGATGTTTTTATACACACAGACCATGAAAAAATGGGTGTTTATCACTTCAAAAGGTTTTCTCCCCCCACCCCACTCTCCTGCTGGTAATAGCTTATCTAAAGTGATCACTCTCCTTACAATGTGTATGATAATCAAGGTGGGCCATTTCCAGCACAAATCCAGGTTTTTTCTCCCCCCAACCCACTCTCCTGCTGGTAATAGCTTATCTAAAGTGATCACTCTCCTTACAATGTGTATGATAATCAAGGTGGGCCATTTCCAGCACAAATCCAGGGTTTAACAAGAACGTCTGGGGGGAGGGGTAGGAAAAAACAAGGGGAAATAGGTTACCTTGCATAATGACTTAGCCACTCCCAGTCTCTATTCTGCCTAAGTTAATTGTATCCAATTTGCAAATTAATTCCAATTCAGCAGTCTCTCGTTGGACTCTGTTTTTGAAGTTTTTTTGTTGAAGAATAGTCACTTTTAGGTCAGAAATCGAGTGACCAGAGAGATTGAAGTGTTCTCCGACTGGTTTATGAATGTTATAATTCTTGACATCTGATTTGTGTCCATTTATTCTTTTTCGTAGAGACTGTCCAGTTTGACCAATGTACATGGCAGAGGGGCATTGCTTGCACATAATGGCATATATCACATTGGTGGATGTGCAGGTGAACGAGCCTCTGATAGTGTGGCTGATGTTATTAGGCCCTGTGATGGTGTTCCCTGAATAGATATGTGGGCACAGTTGGCAACGGGCTTTGTTGCAAGGATAGGTTCCTGGGTTAGTGGTTCTGTTGTGTGGTGTGTGGTTGCTGGTGAGTATTTGCTTCAGGTTGGGGGGCTGTCTGTAGGCAAGGACTGGCCTGTTTCCCAAGATTTGTGAGAGTGATGGGTCATCCTTCAGGATAGGTTGTAGATCCTTGATAATACGTTGGAGGGGTTTTAGTTGGGGGCTGAAGGTGACGGCTAGTGGCATTCTGTTATTTTCTTTGTTGGGCCTGTCCTGTAGTAGGTGACTTCTGGGTACTCTTCTGGTTCTGTCAGTCTGTTTCTTCACTTCAGCAGGTGGGTATTATAGTTGTAAGAATGCTTGATAGAGATTTTGTAGGTGTTTGTCTCTGTCTGAGGGGTTGCGGTTGTATTGTAGATGAAGTGAGCTGTAGCTCACGAAAGCTTATGCTCAAATAAATTGGTTAGTCTCTAAGGTGCCACAAGTGCTCCTTTTCTTTTTTCTTGTAAACACTCAGTGTTAGAGCAGGACAGAAAATGGAACTTCCATTCTGTAAGCAATTCTGACTTTTTAAAAAAAATCATTCTGAATTAGAACAAAAAAGAAATTTTTCACAAAAGACAAATTCAGAAGCATGAAAATATTTCATTTTGACTATGTTGAATTGTTTCATTTTGATAATATCAAGATATTACATACATACATATATATAGTACTATGATAGTTAAAACAAAAGTAATGGAAACAATAAGAACAAAATGAAATGTTTTTACCTTTTAAAATGAAACTTTCCTGTTAAAAAAATTGTCAGAATTGACACATTCCTGTGAACCATTTCAGTTTTAATGAAACTGTATTTTCTGAGAGAAAAACTGTTCCATCAAAAATTTCTCAACCAGCTCTACTTTGTACAAAGTCTTGTTGTATTAATTTAGAGATAATATATGGGTCTACAGAGTCAAAGGTGTTAACAAGACCCAGTCATTGCCCAACATTAAACAGTGTTAAACAAGGTTTGGGATTTGGTATATAGAATCATAGAATATTAGGGTGGAAGAGACCTCAGGTGGTCATCTAGTCCAATGCCCTGCTCAAAGCAGGACCAACCCCAACTAAATCATCCCAGCCCGGGCTTTTTCCAGCCGGCCTTAAAAACCTCTAAGGAAGGAGATTCCACCACCTCCCTAGGTAACCCATTCCAGTGCTTCACCACCCTCCTAATTTTTCCTAATAGCCAACAAATAGTTTTTCCTAATATCCAACCTAGACCTCCCCCACTGCAACTTGAGACCATTGCTCCTTGTTCTGCCATCTGCCACCACTGAGAACAGCTGAGCTCCATCGTCTTTGGAATCCCCCTTCAGATAGTTGAAGGCTGCTATCAAATCCCCCCTCACTCTTCTCTTCTGCAGACTAAATAAGCCCAGTTCCCTCAGCCTCTGCTCATGAGTCATGTGACCTCAGTCTGTTTAGTGCCATGTGCCACGGCAAACACCATTAACAATCTTTTAAACCCTGTTTTAAAGAACCAGAAAAAGAAGGAAAAACAGTTAAAGCATTTGAAATGTCAAGTATTAAGCAAATCTTTAATTTTAACAACATATTTTGTTTCTTAGCTAGAGAGAGTTTTTAAAAGGAAAGAGACCTTTGTTTAACAGTCTCTTTTATGGCAATAATTGTCCCTTTGGGGGAAAAGAGAAAAAGTTAGTTGAGATGTGATGGACCTTTTGTTAAAATTCAATCCCATTTCTTAGAAGACAAAAGAAGAAAGAAGAGAGGAAAGACAGAAAATGCAGCTTCTGTCTCTAGTGTGGATTTTCACTTGCAGCCTCACTGCTGGAAAACATAGGCACAGTACATGGGCTTATGAGCCACTCTGAGACCTGTCAACTTGTAGCAGTGTTGAGCGGTTCAGGGCATTGCTTTTAACTGCCTCTTTCTAGTCACAGGTGTACGGCCGTATTACAAAATATACATTCTTGCCTTGCTAGTCCAGACTCTTAGAAGGCAAAAGGAGTGAGAGAGGAAAGAGAAGAAAAAAGGTAGAGATGTTTTATTATTTTCTTTCACCTCTTTTGTTAGATTTCAGAGTAACAGCCGTGTTAGTCTGTATTCGCAAAAAGAAAAGGAGTACTTGTGGCACCTTAGAGACTTAGAGACCTTAGAGACAAATAAATTGGTTAGTCTCTAAGGTGCCACAAGTACTCCTTTTCTTTTGTTAGATAAAAGCATGTTCCTCTTGCTTTTATCCATGGTCAAGACCATGAATCCTCAGTAAAAACAGAAAGCAGTGAGACAGAGGGCTATCTTTTAAAATTCATTTCAAATTTGCCTTCAAAAATTGGGAAGATGTAAGTGGGAATTCAGAAATTGGTGGGAGTCCTGATCATGATCCAGAATACATTTGCTTAAAGCTGTGAGTGGAGAGAGAGAAAACTGAAGGTGATACTGAGACTTCCTAGGCCTATCATCTCTGCAGCCAAATTAGGTGACCATCATGATTGTTTTAGCACTGACAGTGGGCTGCTAATATTCACATATAGAGGAAAGCATGGTCCCTGCCCTTAAGGGTTCCATGATTTGATTCAGACCTGATTGTTCAGTCTAATCACAAATGGAGCACAGCCTTAGGACATAATCTCATTGTGAACAGTTAATTGTTTTAATATAATTGTTCTGCTGATTGATTTGGAATGATCACTGACAGGCTCAATGGACGTGGGAGAGTTTGTTTAGCTCACATGGGTGGGTGTTCTGAGCATAAGGACACAAGAAGAAGAGTGGTAGCGGGGAGGTTTGTGGGGCACACAGGCAGCAAGGGACAGGAGCAGGAGAAACTGAAAGCAGAGGCAGAGCTGTGCAGGCCATTGAAGGAAAGAAGAAGCTTAGATTTTGCTATGAAAAGGGAGAAGAACCCAGTCAACTGATACAAGCAGAATGACATGATCAGTTTAGCTGCAGCATTTTGTACAGGATCGTGGGGTGAGATTTTGTGGAGGATGAAATTTGACCTTGAAGTGACTGGCATGGGAGACCAGCAGGATAGGGTGCTGTCAGTGAAAATGGTGAAAGAGAAGGGAGAGGTTGCCCCATACTGTACAGTGCTCACATGCACATTCCAGAAGTGGGAACTAAAGCAGAAGCAGTGGGCCTTCATTGGTTGCCACTGAAAGGCATATTGAGTATGCCTGTAATTAATGTCCATTTGCAGCCAAGGTGAGTCAGTGCCCCAGCTAAAACTTTGACTCAGAGCAGCTAGTGGGTAACCTCACTACAGATCAAGAGATGGGGCCAAGGTTACCAACTCTTACAGGATGTTTCCCTCCATTCCTTTCTAGTAGAGAATTTCTCTTCAGGAGATTGGTCAAACATTGATGTGACTGACCCCAAAACTGGGAAATTGTGGCAAATGATTTTTTAAAAAAATATTCGCTTGGAAGTTAAAATGTGGATTTGCCTCTTAGCATGTCCCAAAATTCCTGTTTCAAAAAAACAAGTGCTGGGTTCATCAGAACAGGTCTTCGTGTATTTGGGGCATTTTCATGAAATATCTGTACTGGAATATTCTACAATTAATGAGCAGCTTAGGTTCCTAAACTGGCAAGAATTAATAGTGTGCCACTCCTGACCCCTCAGGATATGTCATCAGACTGTCAGTCAGGAGACCTGGGTTCTACGTCTGACTCCAACATTGGCTCTAACCGTGATCTAGGCAACTCAGTTAACCTCTCTGCTTCAGTTTGTAGCTCCTTTTGTTAATTCCTCTGTGACTCAGATCTACAAAATGGGGATAATAAAGCCAACCTGTATCAATTGCTTTAAGATCTACAAACAAAAGCACAGTATAGATTTTACAGCTATTGTTTTATGTACAACTCCTTTTAATATTAGTGGAAGGTACTGCAGACAGACATAAAGGGAAGCATGTATTCCATTCTGCTTTAAATTAAACACAGCCACCAGCCAGGCTTAGAGTTTCTGTTCAAACCTGAACAACCCAATTTACAGACCATATTAAAAACCATAAGTATTGATGTGGAGAGTGAAAGCCAGTTCTTCTGCTGGTGCAAATTGGTATAGCTCCATGTCCAGAGAAAGCTGTTTTTGATTATTGACTAGGATAACTATGTCAGGACAGCTTATAGTACAGTAAAGGGAGCTGGATGCTTATGTTATAAATACCTTGGAAAAAATTGCTAGAATCATTCAGACATGTTCTCGGAAGGTTGGCTATCGATCCAGGAATTGTAGAGAACATAGATCATTACGTTGTGATAACTATGAATAAGTGCCAAATAAAGCATAGTCTTATTCCTATAAACTCTCCTGTCTTTGTACCAGTTCTTTTGAAATGAGTGAACAAAGAAACCATGCCAAAGACAGAAATCCAAGGGCATGTAGAGGCACAATACAGAGAGTAAGGTCTTCAACAGCACCAAGAATAAGTACCTTGAATATCCCTGAAATCTGTTCAATACATATGTGAGGATGAGTGGTGGTGGTCGGGGACTCCCTCCTAAGGGGAACAGAGTCATCCATCTGCTGTCCAGACTGGGAAACTCCAGAAGTGTGCTGCTTGCCTGGAGCTAGAATTTAGGATCTGATGGAGTGTCTGCCAAGACTGATCAAGCCCTTGGACCGCTACCCCTTCCTACTTCTCCATGTGGGAACCAATGATACAGCCAAGAATGACCTTGAGGGGGTCACTGCAGACTATGTGGCTCTGGGAAGAAGGATAAAGGAGTTTGAGGCTCAAGTCGTGTTCTCGTCCATCCTCCCTGTTGGAGGAAAAGGCCCAGGTAGAGACCATCGAATTGTAGAGGTAAATGCGTGGTTGAGCAGATGGTTTCGGAGAGAGGGCTTTAGATTCTTTGACCATGGGATGTTGTTCCAGGAAGAATAATTGCTAGGAAGAGATGGGATCCACCTAACGAAGAGAGGGAAGAGCATCTTCGCAGGCAGGCTTGCTAACCTAGAGAGGAAGGCTTTAAACTAGGTTCGCCCGGGGAGGGAGACCTAAGCTTTGAGGTAAGAGGGGAAGTGGGATACCGGAAGGAAACACAAGGAAGAGGGTGCAACGGTGAGGCCTCCTGAGTCATACTGAGAAAGTAGAGCAATCGGCTAGTTTTCTTAGGTGCCCGTACACAAACTCAAGAAGCCTGGGAAACAAGCAGGAAGAATTGGAAGTCCTGGCACAGTCAAGGAACTATGATGTGATTGGAATAACAGAATCTTGGTGGGGTAACTTATATGACTGGAGCACTGCCATAGATGGGTATAACCTTTTCAGGAAGGACAGGCGGGGGAGATAAGGTGGAGGAGTTGCACTGTATGTAAGAGAGCAGTATGATTGCTCAGAGCTTCAGTATGAAACTGGAGAAAAGCCTGTTGAGAGTCTTTGCGTTAAGTTTAGAGGCAAGAGCAACAAGGGTGATGTCACACCAGACCAGGAGGATGAGGTAGGTGAGGCTGTCTTTGGACAACTGTCATAAATAGAAAGGGAAGGGTAAACCCCTTTAAAATCCCTCCTGGCCAGAGGAAATCTCCTCTCACCTGTAAAGGGTTAAGAAGCTAAAGGTAACCTCGCTGGCACCTGACCAAAATGACCAATGAGGAGACAAGATACTTTCAAAAGCTGGGAGGAGGGAGAGAAACAAAGGGTTTGTGTGTCTGTCTACATTTTGTCTTTGCCGGGGATAGACCAGGAATGAAGCCTTAGAACTTTTAGTAAGTAATCTAGCTAGGTATGTGTTAGATTATGATTTCTTTAAATGGCTGAGAAAAGAATTGTGCTGAATAGAATAACTATTTCTGTCTGTGTATCTTTTTTGTAACTTAAGGTTTTTGCCTAGAGGGGTTCTCTATGTTTTGAATCTAATTACCCTGTAAGGTATTTACCATCCTGATTTTACAGGGGGGATTTCTTATTTCTAATTCTATTTTTATTAAAAGTCTTCTTGTAAGAAAACTGAATGCTTTTTCATTGTTCTCAGATCCAGGGGTTTGGGTCTGTGGTCACCTATGCAAATTGGTGAGGCTTTTTATCCAAATCTTGTCCAGGAAGTAGGGTGCAAGGTTTTTGGGAAGTATTTTGGGGGGAAAGACGTATCCAAACAGCTCTTCCCCAGTAACCAGTATTTGTTTGGTGGTGGTAGCGGCCAATCCAAGGACAAAAGGGTGGAATATTTTGTACCTTGGGGAAGTTTTGACCTAAGCTGGTAAAGATAAGCTTAGGAGGTTTTTCATGCAGGTCCCCACATCTGTACCCTAGAGTTCAGAGTGGGGGAGGAACCTTGACAACAACTAACAGAAGTTTCCAGATCACAGGCCCTGTTTCTCGTGGGAGACTTCAATCACCTTGACATCTGCTGGGAGAGCAATACAGCAGTGCACAGACAATCCAGAAAGTTTTTGGAGAGTGTTGGGGACAACTTCCTGGTTCAAGTGCTGGAGGAAACAACCAGGGGCCATGCTCCTCTTCACCTCCTGCTCACAAACAGGGAAGAATTGGTAGGGGTAGTAGAAGTGGGTGACAACCTGGGCAGCAGTGCCCATGAGATGGTCGAGTTCAGGATCCTGAGAAAAGGAAGAAAGGAGGGCAGCAGAATACGGACCCTGGACTTCAGAAAAGCAGACTTTGACTCTCTCAGGGAACTGATGGGCAGGATCCCCTGGGAGGCTAATATGAGGGGAAAAGAAGGCCAGGAGAGCTGGCTGTATTTTAAAGAAGCCTTATTGAGGGCACAGGAACAAACCATTCTGATGTGCAGAAAGAATAGCAAATATGGCAGGCAACCAGCTTGGCTTAACAGAGAAATCTTCGGTGAGCTTAAATACAAAAAGGAAGCTTACAAGAAGTGGAAACTTGGACAGATATCTAGGGAGGAGTATAAAAATATTGCTCCAGCATGCAGGGGTGTAATCAGGAAGGCCAAAGCACAATTGGAGGTGCAGCTAGCAAGGGATGTAAAGGGAAACAAGAAGGGTTTCTACAGGTATGTTAGGAACAAGAAGAAGGTCAGGGGAAGTGTGGGACCCTTACTGAATGAGGGAGGGAACCTAGTGACAGATGATTTGAAAAAAGCTGAAGTACTCAATGCTTTTTTGCCTTGGTCTTCACAGATGAGGTCAGCACCCAGACTGCTGCACTGAGCAGCACAGTATAGGGAGGAGGTGAGTAGCCCTCAGTGGTGAAAGAACAGATTAAGGACTATTTAGAAAAGCTGGACATGCACAAGTCCATGGGGCCGGATGCAATGCATGCAAGAGTGCTGAGGGAGTTGGCAGATGTGATTGCAGAGCCATTGGCCATTATCTTTGAAAACTCATGGCGATTGGGGGAGGTCCTGGATGATTAGAAAAAGGCAAATATAGTGCCCATCTTTAAAAAAGGGAAGAAGGAGAATCTGGTCAGCCTCACCTCAGCCCCGAAAAATCATGGAGTAGGTCCTCAAGGAATCCATTTTGAAGCACTTGGAGGAGAGGAAGGTGATCAGGAACAGTCAACATGGATTCACTAATGGCAAGTCATGCCTGACCAACCTGATTGCCTTCTATGATGAGATAACTGGCTCTGTGGATTTGGGGAAAGCTGTGGATGTGCTATATCTTGACTTTAGCAAAGCTTTTGATACGGTCTCCCACAGTATTCTTGCCAGCAGGTTAAAGAAGTATGGATTGGACGAATGGACTATAGGGTGGATAGAAAGCTGGCTAGATCGTCGGGCTCAATGGGTAGTGATCAACGGCTTGATGTCTCGTTGGCAGCCGGTATCAAGCGGAGTGCCCCAGTGGGGCCAGTTTTGTTCAATATCTTCATTAATGATCTGGATGATGGATGGATTGCACCCCCATCAAGTTTGCAGATGACACTAAGGTGCGGGGAGAGTAGATATGCTGGAGGGTAGGGATAGGGTCCAAAGTGACCTAGACAAATTGGAGGATTGGGCCAAAAGAAATCTGATGAGGTTCAACAAGGACAAGTGCAGAGTCCTGCACTTAGGACAGAAGAATCCCATGGACTGCTACAAGCTCGGGACCGACTGGCTAACCGGCAGTTCTGCAGAAAAGGACTTGGGGATTACAGTGGGCGAGAAGCTGGATATGAGTCAACAGTGTGCCTTGTTGTCAAGAAGGCTAACAGCATATTGGGCTGTATTAGTAGGAGCGTTGCCAGCTGATGGAGGGAAGTAATTATTCCCCCTATCCGGCACTGGTGAGGCCACATCTGGAGTACTGCGTCCAGTTTTGGGGCCCCCACTACAGAAAGGATGTGGACAAATTGGAGACAGTCCAGCGGAGGACAACAAAAATGATTAGGGAGCTGGGGCATATGATTGAAGGGGGGTTTCAAAGAGGATGGAGCTAGGCTATTCTCAGTGGTGGCAGATGACAGAACAAGGAGCAATGGTCTCAAGTTGCAGTGGGAGAGATCTAGGTTGGATATTAGGAAACACTATTTCAGTAGGAGGATGGTGAAGCACTGGAAAGGGTTACCTAGGGAGGTAATGGAATCTCCATCCTTAGAGGTTTTTAAGACCCGGCTTGACAAAGCCCTGGCTGGGATGCGTTGGTGCTGCTTTGAGGAGGGGGTTGGACTCGATGACCTCCTGAGGTCTCTTCCAACCATAATTGTCTATGATTCTATCTTGGTTTAATAAATGATCACCTGCTCCCTAAGCAATAGGAGTTAAATCTAATTAGGTGGTATAATCCAGTTTCCCATTAAGGAGGCAGGATTCTAAGCATCCAAGCAGTCCCACTGCAGTTGCTATTGCAACGTGAGGGCTGCAGTGGGATTTACTGACTACTTTACATAGGTTTAACCCCAATAGTCTGCAGAGTTGCAGCCATCACCCAACTATTCTGTCTCAAGATCTGTTGCCATGCCATGTAGAGAGTCCCCGCATGGCTTCCAACCCACTCTTTATGCAACTGAACGCAAACAGTCCCTCTGCATTCAGGCCTTTTCATTGCCTTTAGCTGGGCTCAAGGATAATCAGGAAGAATAACTAAATGTGTTATTTCTGTGTATTAATTGAGTTCCTGCTTGTAAAATCCAGCTTTTTTCCAGCTACTTTATTAACCAATTACAGTTACATTTAGAAGTTCAGCCTTAATTTAATCTCCTTGTCTGTATTAAATAAACATTACTTCCTGTTTCTATCACGCCTTCAGTCTGGAGCAGGTGATGATTCTCTACAGGGACTCAGAGCCTACAATAATTCTTTGTTTTTTTCCAACTGGAACAAGTACCTGCTTTAATTTGAAATAATTCACACACAGCTTGAGGCAGTTCTTCTGATGTACAGGATCTGAACATTGTCTGGTTTTTGGCTGATACTAATTATTTTTTCTATTATTCTGGCATATTGCTCAGGATAATAAGGTGTTTACCTTGAATTCCCCATTAGCTATGCTAAGAAAGGAGTAGGCACACAGACAGAGACACAGCAGTGGCCAAAGAAACCTGTCCATTCAACTACTTGTCATCAGTGTCTTTCATTAGCATATTGAAATTACTATGACTCAAGCAGAGATGGGCCTAAGCTATAGAATTTGGATCTGGGTTTTAAAACTCAAAAATTTGTGGTCGTTCGGAACCAAAATTTTGGTTCAGCCCATTCATAGAAGCCAAATGTGGAACCCAGAGCAGAGCCTTGTTCGAAACTCCCTACGTACCCAGGTTTAAGTGGTATCCAGATTTGGGGTTCTGGTTTTGGGAACATCTTACTTTGTTTATGAAAAGAAACAGTATTTTGCATGCATATGAATTACTCCATAGGGTGATCATATTTCCCAAAGGGAAAACAGGACAGTGTGCGGGAAGTCCCGGGCTCTAGCCCCAGGGCTGATCCAACCTCCTCGCCTGAGCCCCCGCAAGGACTTGGCCCAAGCCAGTTGCCGCTCATCCCCCCTCCATCGCGGGGCTGGCCCAAGCTCCCCTTTCCCCCGTGGGGCTGACGCTGGCATCACTGCTCACTTGAGCACTGCCTACCCCCCCACCCAAGCCCTGCCTACCCCTGCATGTTCCTCCAACCCCACTTTTTTGACAAAAGTGGGCATTTGTCCCGTTTGCTCTCGCCAACTGATCGAGTTGACTGCAATAACTATATCTTTATTCAAACAGATTATTACATCCATAAAAACATTCATTTTCAAATAATTTTTTTCAGTTGCCCCCAGTATTTCAGAATTAAGCATGAAAAATAACAATACAAATTTAAAAGTACAGCAACTCTTTTGTTCTTTTGTTCTTTGTTCTTGGTTTCTCTTCAATGCCTGGCTTTCTCTTTGTTCTTTTGTACTCTGTTTTGCTAAGCACACCTATGTATCCAATTTCCCTCTATCTTCATATGGCTACATCAATTTCTAATACAATTGAAAAGTTAGAACTATTGACATCAGGATGAAGAGTGGCAAAACTGTAATTATAAATAGGGCCCTACCAAATTCGTGGCCATGAAAAATGCATCATGGACCATGAAATCTGGTCTCGTATCGTGAAATCTGGTCTTTTGTGTGCTTTTACCCAATACTATGCAAATTTCACAGAGGAGACCAGTGTTTTTCAAATTGGGGGTCCTGACCCAAAAGGGCGTTGCAGGGAGGTTGCAAGGTTATTTTGGGGGGGGCCTCAGTATTGCCACCCTTACTTCTGCACTGGCTTCAGTGGAGGCAGGAGAGTGACAGCTGGTAGCCGTAGAGCAGCAGCTGGTGGCCAGGCATCCAGCTCTGAAGGTGGTGCCCCGCCAGCAGTAGTGCAGAAGTAAGGGTGGCAATACCATACCATGCCACCCTTACTTCTGTGCTGCTGCCTTCAGAGCTGGGCGGCGGAGTGTGGTGGCTGCTGATTGAGGGCCCAGCTCTGCAGGCAGAAGCGCAGAATTAAGGGTGGCAAACCATACCATGCCATCCTTATTTCTGTGCTGTTGCTGGCAGCAACTCTGCCTTCAGAGCTGGGCAGCCGCCGCTCTCCAGGTGCCCAGCTCTGAAGGCAGTGCCTCCGCCAGCAGCAGCTCAGAAGTAAGGGTAGCAGTACTGCAACCCTCCCTACAATAACCTCGTGACACCCACGCACAACTGCTTTTTGGATCAGGACCCCTACAATTACAACACTGTGAAATTTCAGATTTAAATAGCTGAAATCATGAAACTTATTATTTTTCAAATCCTATGACCATGAAATTGACCAAAATGGACCATGAATTTGGTAGGGCCCTAATTATAAAAGCTATGGAAGTATTTCCTTGTGCAAACAACTTTATGAAGATGTCATAAATATAAAGGGAAGGATAAACCCCTTTAAAATCCCTCCTGGCCAGAGGAAATCTCCTCTCACCTGTAAAGGGTTAAGAAGCTAAAGGTAACCTCGCTGGCACCTGACCAAAATGACCAATGAGGAGACAAGATACTTTCAAAAGCTGGGAGGAGGGAGAGAAACAAAGGGTCTGTGTCTGTCTGTATGCTGCTTTTGCCGGGGATAGAACAGGAATGGAGTCTTAGAACTTTTAGTAAGTAATCTAGCTAGGTATGTGTTAGATTATGATTTCTTTAAATGGCTGAGAAAAGAACTGTGCTGAATAGAATGACTATTCCTGTCTGTGTGTCTTTTTTGTAACTTAAGGTTTTGCCTAGAGGGATTCTCTATGTTTGGAATCTAATTACCCTGTAAGGTATCCACCATCCTGATTTTACAGAGATGATTCCTTTACTTCTATTAAAAGTCTTCTTGTAAGAAAACTGAATGCTTTTTCATTGTTCTCAGATCCAAGGGTTTGGGTCTGTGGTCACCTATGCAAATTGGTGAGGATTTTTACCAGACCTTCCCCAGGAAGTGGGGTGCAAGGGTTGGGAGGATTTTGGGGGGAAAGATGTGTCCAAACTACGTTTCCCAGTAAACCCAGTTAGAGTTTGGTGGTGGCAGTGGAGATCCAGGCACAAAGGATAAAATTAATTTGTACCTTGGGGAAGTTTTAACCTAAGCTGTTGAAAGTAAGCTTAGGAGGTTTTCATGCAGGTCCCCGCATCTGTACCCTAGAGTTCAGAGTGGGGGAGGAACCTTGACAGAAGACAATAATAATATTTAGGGCTCTCAAGTGATTAAAAAAATCATTGTGATTAATCGCACAATTAATTGCACTGTTAAACGATAATAGAATATCATTTATTTAAATATTTTTGGATGTTTTCTACATTTTCAAATATATTGATTTCAGTTACAACACAGAATACAAAGTGTACGGTGCTCACTTTATATTTATTTTTATTACAAATATTAGTGCTGTAAAAACAAAAGAAATAGTATTTTTCAATTCATCTCATACAAGTACTGTAATGCAATCTCTTTATCATGAAATTTGAACTTACAAAAGTAAACTCCAAACCTACAAAAGTAGTTGAACTATGAAAGTGCCATGTGAACGCCTGTTGTCATTTTCAGGTGACATTGTAAATAAGAAGCCATCAGCATTATCTCCCGTAAATGTAAACAAACTTGTTTGTCATAGCGATTGGCTGAATAAGAAGTAGGACTGAGTGGACTTGTAGGCTGTAAAGTTTTGCATTGTTTTGTTTTTGAGTGCAGTTATGTAACCAAAAAAATCTACATTTGTAAATTGCACTTTCATGATAAAGAGATTGCACTATGGTACTTGTATTAGGTGAATTGAAAAATACTATTTTTGTTTATCATTTTTACAGTACAAGTATTTGTAATAAAAATAATATAAAGCGAGCACTGTACATTTTGTATTCTGTGTTGTAATTTAAATCAATATATTTGAAAATGTAGAAAAACATCCAAAAATAGTTAATACGTTTCAATTGGTATTCTGTTGTTTAACAGTGCAATTAAAACTGCGATTAATCACGATTATTTTTTTTAATTGTGATTAATTTTTTTGAGTTAATCGCATGAGTTACCTGTGATTAATCGACAGTCCTAATAATATTTTACAATGGCTCTCTGCACCTTCAATCCAAAAGGATCTTAAAACACTTCACAAAGAATATACTTAGTTTACCTTGTGCACAATGGAGCCTCAGTCCTCACTGAGTTATAGTGCTACCACTATATAAATTACAATAGTCACACTGAAACACAGATTATATAAATTTCTCTCTACCCCACAAAAATGAATCTTCAGTCATTTTACTACTTTTTATTCAGTTACAGATTTATGAAAAATAACTCCCCAATAACATTCCCACTCTGCAGTGATCTAGCCAAGGTAACACAGTGAGCAGGTGACAGAACCAGCTGGAATCCAGGAGTGAACTCCTGGCTCCACTGAGACCAATGGGAGCCTGTGACGGGGCGTCTGCCGCACATTGGCCTGTAAGGGGTTAATGGAATCCTAGGGAGGATGCATGTAGAGCAGCCAATAGGAGAGGGGCTTCGAGGAGCAGCCAATCAGGCCCTGGCAGGCCCATGTAAGAACAGCTGCAGGGCAGAGAAGGTTCAGTTGCTCCCTGGAGCTCAAGGAGGGAGGACTGGCTGCCTTGCAGATGGCAGAAAGCTAGTGCCCTGGATAGAGCAGTGCTGGACAGGAACAGGGGAGTGAGAGAGAGGTCCTGGCTGACTGCTAAGACTGGCATGCTGAGGCCCTGAGGTAAGGATGAAGAAGGTTGGAGGGGGCGCAGCACATGGCTGCCATCTACAGTGTCCCTGGGCTGGGACCCAGAGTAGTGGGCAGCCCTGGGATTCCCCCCACCCACCCACATACACACACTCACCACCGAGGAAGTGGCTGGACAGTTGGACTGCAGTACTGGCAGTCCTTCCCCAGAAGGGGAAGCGCAGAGTGGGGCATGGCGAGGGGGCCGTGTCATGAAGAGGATGCCATGGTCCTTGGAGTGATGTGGGTCCAGGAGCAGGAGTGACAGCGGGTGAGACACCACTGGGAGTGGGTATACTAACCTGTGGAGCTGATCCCCAGGATGACCAGAAGGAGGCGCTAGTGTGGTGAATGGACCTTTGTCACAGAGCCCTTGACTTCAATAAGACCAGGATTGTACCCTGTGTCCCCTGATTTCAGGGCTAGTGCCCTATACACTAAGCTATGCATTAGCCTATGAAGGTGACATTAGACTATATTCTAATTATGTGACAAATAAAGTGCCATTATGGTGTCTATACAAATCTGTCAAGTTTGAAAATCATCTATATTGTATCCAAAAATTTCACCTGATAGGGATTTTGAAAGGAAAATAACAACCTGCTCAACCCCCAAATTAATAATACTCTTTCACTTAAACACAATGGATTTAATGAATTTGGCCTTATATATTTAATCCTACCAAACACCTTGATGAGGTAGGCAATTAAATATTATTAACCTCCATTTTAACAAGGTGGAATCTAAGGCAGAGCAGGGAGTTGGTATCAGAACCAGAACTAGTCACTGTCTCCTAGTCCTGTGCTCAGACCCCTTGGTTACAGCCTCTTCTTCTCTTCCTGGAGTCAACATTGGAAGCTGAAGAACATGTTTACTGGAAAAAAATAACCCACAAAAGGTAAAAGAGAGTCAGATTCTACGCCATGGTGCAAAGTTCACTTTGCGGCATATATCCCAAAATACTGCTCTGCTGGTTGCTCCCATACAAGCAATGAGATATGTGGTGATAGCCATTGCACAGTTGGAGAGTTAATAATCTACAACATTACTGATCATCAGTCAGCGATAATGAAATGGAGGTGATGGGGGAAAGAGAATGTTAAATATACTGGTTTATTTATTAGAAGATTCCCTTCAGCATGACTCAGGTGGAAAAACTCCCTATAAAAATTGTTGTATGCCTAAGCAGGGGTAGTGAGCTCACTGTAAGAAAAAAAACTCTGCTTTTCTCATTAAATAATGCAAAGGGATTGTGCTGTCAATATGTCAAAAATATGCTTTTTACAAGGTTTCTTCCCAGGCTGAATTTTTCTAATTATCACATTCACAGGAACACCTGCATTAAGAAGCTAGAGCCCATCTATTGTGTAATTTTTTGCTTTGTCAGGTAGTGCCCCATTTGTTACCTTTGGTGATCTATCAGCTCTTTGATCAATGCTACAGTATAGTAAAAATGTACGTATTGGTTTAAGAATAAAAAAATTTACAAATTAAACAGCAATTAAATAGTGTTTGACAGAAAAGGGATGGCAAAATGTTTTTTTAAAAATCTAGGTGAAGGATTTTAAAAAAATCTAGTAAGGTTGGGAAGGGGACTCCACTTGAGGGAACAAAGGTAATTCACGATTAGGCCTGGTCTACACTACAAACTTAGGTTGACATAAGCTGCATTTAGTCCATCTAAAAATGTATGTGTCTACACTACCGAGTCCCTTCCGCCGACCTAAGTGGCCTGTAAAGTCAACTCCTGTACTCCACCTCTGCGTGAGGTGTAGTGCTTGATTTGATATCCCTGGGTTGACATGGGGATAGTGTAGACACTACGTTGTGTAATTCGAATGACTTGGCCTCCAGGAGGTGCCCCATAGTGCTCCGCTGTGACCGCTCTGGAGAGCACTTTCAATTCCACTGCATATCAGCCAGGTACACAGGAAACAGCTGATCCCCTGTTAAAGCCCTGGGAACTTATGAATTTGCATTTCCTGTTTGATCAGTGTGGAGAGCTTGCCAGAACAGCTCATCATGGAGGCTGAAGGCTACAAATGCACTCCAGCATGAAGTACACAGGAGGGGATGGATCTTATTGCTGTGTGGGGAGAAGTGTCTGTGGAGGTACAGCTCCAGTCCAGCAGAAGAAATGCTGACATCTGTGCCAAGATCGCGCAGGACATGGGGGAGAAAGGCTACACCAGGGACACACAGCAGTGCCGCATGAAAATAAAGGAGCTTCAGCAAGTGTACCTGAAGACCAGGGAGGTGAGCAGTCATTCTGGTTCTGCCCCAGACATGCCACTGTTCTGAGGAGCTGCATGCGGTTCTCAGCGGCGACCACACCACTACCCCAAAACACTCCATGGATACCTCCCAGGAGCCCCAGTTGACCTTGAGCAACAATGAGGAGGACATTGTTGATGCTCAAAATTGGCTGCCAAGCAATCTGCCTCAACCCCTCCACCCTGCTGGAAACTATTATCCCTTTGTTTCACAGATATTATGGAGCACAAAGCAGGCAGCAATATCAATGGGGATATTGCTTTCACTCAAGTCTAACCTAGTAAGCAAACAACACCAGCAACCTTTTAAACATCCAAAGGCACATTCCACCACCATTCTGCACTTGCTCAGCCTATGGTTGAACCGGTCCTTACTGCTGTACAGGCTGCTGGTGTATGGCTTCATGAGCCATGGGAGCAAGGATAGGCTGGGTCTCCCAGGATCATGATTGGCATTTCAACAACACCTATGGTTTTTTTGCAGTCTGGAAAGAAAGTCTCTGCCTGCAGCTTTCTGAACAGACTTGTGTTCCTAAAGATGCACACATCATGCACCTTTCCCAACCATTCCACGTTGATGTCAGTGAAATGGCTCCTGTGATCCACCAGCGCTTGCAACCACATTGAGAGGTACCCCTTTCAGTTTATGTACTCTTTGGCAAGGTGATCTGGTGCCAAAATAGGGATATGCATTCCATCTATTGCCCCATCGCAGTTAGGGACCCCATCGCGGCAAAACTATCCACTATGTCCTGCACGTTGCACAGAATCACTACCTTTCTTAGCAGAAGTCTGTTTATTTCCCTGTAAACTTGGATCACAACAGATCCCATGGTAGATTTACGCACTCAAAATTGATGCCCCACTGACTGGTAGCAGTCTGGCGTTGCAAGCTTCCACAGAGCTATCACCACTCGCTTCTCCACTATCAGAGCAGCTCTCATTTTAGTGTTGCTGCACTTCAGAGCTGGGGAAAGCTCTTCACACAGTTCCGGAAAGTGGCTTTACACATTTGAAGGTTCTGCAGCCACTGCTCATCATACCATAGCTGCATAATGATGCAGTCCCACGAGTCAGTGCTTGTTTCCCGGGCCGAGAAATGGCGCTCAATTGTGTCAAGGTGATGCGTGACTGTTGCCAGCAACAGCAAATTGCTCCGCTCTATATCTTCCATCAGGGCTGCTTGTGTGGCATCACATTGTTCCGTGCAGCAGCTCCTGTATTGTCTGTGTAAATACTGCAAGATAAGGTACAAGGTGTTTGTAATCCACACAACAGTGTACAGTCAACAGTGTACAGCTGAGCAGGGTCCATGCTTATTGTTCTTTAGTAAGCCTGTGCGGGTAACCCAGGCTTACAGAAAAAAGCGCAAAAAAGGTTTGGTTTGTTTGCTGTTGATTTCAGGGAGGGAGAGAGGCAGGGAGGTAAGTGCATCATGGGAGACTAACACCATGTTCCTATAACCACCCGCGCCAATGTTTTGGTCCCATAAGGCATTGCAAACCCAACCCAAAATTCCACTTGGCTACGTGTACTGTGGGATAGCTACCCATAGTGCAGTGTTCCGAGAGTCGATGCAAACCCTGATAGTGAGGATGCACTCCACTGACACAATGAGCGTAGTGTAGACATGCAAGACCAACTTGCTTAAGTTGGAGGGTCGATATTGACTTACATAAAGTCAACTTAACTTTGTAATGTAGACATGGCCTTAGTCTCCTGCACTAGTGGTTCTCCAGCAATGCTTCTCAGTACACCTTCTGAGGTGCTTTTTCACACTGCCCTTCTGGGAGCCTGAATGTTAATGATAAAATCTAGTCCTAACTCTGGAGAACATTAAGCCAGTGGTATGATCTAGTCCTAACTATGAAGGTCATTCTGCAGGGACAGTGCATGACTGGACTAAGAACCATTAAAAGCATTCTCATTCTGCTTTTGCCTCTTGATGCCATGTTGGATTGTGCTTCATTTTTCCTGGCTTCCCCAGGTATTTCTCCAGTGATGAGTAAATGTTTCCTCTAATGCTCTATTCATAGTGGTTGGTTCCAGATGTGTATAGTTGCATCCAGAACTTCCTAGGTTTTATAGAGAAGGTTCCATGGAGAGACCCCTTTAAGGCTGCTACTCTAAATTATTCAGTAGCCACTGGCTGGGGTGAAAAGAGACAGCATGCGAGGAGAGCCATCACAATAAGAGAAGCAACAATATATTAAGTGCGAGAGAACTTAGAAACATAATAAATATAACATACACATGCTGCATAGTGAAAACATTTTTTTTTCAGGGATACCCTGGAGCTTTTAAAATCAGCTATTTATGCTGTATTTTGAGTTCAGATGTAATTTGTTGTGATCGGTCACATGAGATTTTCCTCTGCCACTGATTGGATAAGTCTATACTATATTTTCAGGGACGTCAAACCAGCTTAAGAGAAGCCATTTTCACTTGTTTTTTCCAAAGAAAGCTTCTCTAATTTCGTTGAGCTCTCTCATCTAGCTGGAAAAGTCTGAGGGGTGGAAAAAAAAACACCCACCATTTTCTCCCAGCCCTTAGATCTCTCTGACTTTAGCAGGCAGTGGCAGGATCAGTTAATTACCTTCTGTAATTTTTTCACCTACTGGGAACTCTTCCCTTATTACATTGGGTAATTGATAGTGCCTGCTATAGTTATTATAAAACAGTTTCCATCAAAACTCCTCTTTCTATACATTCATAGTTTTCCAAAAACTCATCTTTTGGGCTGAAATGTTCCATGCTTGATGTCTTCATGGAGGAGTAAATCAGCTACAAAGCTTGGAAAAGATGGTTGAAAAAAGTTTGAAGGATTGAAATTGGGCTATTACACCTTTGCAGTAGAATATTTGATTTAGTTTGAGGGCACACATAGAAAGATGCACTGCATGTGTATACCTCTTGAAAATGCAAAGTTCAATGTTGTCAATAGAAACTGGTTGGGATTAAGGGTTAGCCCGCCACCCTGCTTCCCATCCCCTTTTCTCTCTGCCTATAGCATTGTTTCTTGGAAGATTGTTTTGTTATCTCAGCTGTCTAGATTGTGAATTCTTTGGACTTGCAGTGTTGTTGTAGCCATGTGGGTCCCATCCATTTCAGCTGCAATGTCGGAAGGGAGTCATACTGAATATACTGCCTTCCGTCCTACTAATGCATAGACTTGGTAATGGCAGGCTGCTTGCCAGGCTCTATGCCAGCTGCAGTGAGTCTTTCTTTGCTTTTTTTTTGTTGAGACTCCCTGTATGTGTTTCACTTCCTGCCACCCTCTCCGTTGATCATCTTTTTGATCACTTTTTAAAATCATTCATCACCTTCTCCATTTATCATCTTCCTCCAAACCCTCCAACCCTCCCAAAGCCTCCCCTGAGGAGGACATAAGCTCTATAATATTTGAGGTTAAGCTGAACTTTTCGACCCACAGTATTTTTAAGTGGGTTCAAAATTGGGCCCATCCCTGTTAACTACCCAAATAGAAATTCATCAGGGCTTGGAGATTTACTACCCTGTTTTTCTGAAAGCTACTATAGGATCTCTAATGACCACAGCTTGACACCACCCTATGTTTTGTATCTGAATAACTCCAGCAGCACAGTGTCCCCTATCAGCAAATTAGGGCAGTGCTGGTTGTAAGTTCTCTGAGGAGGGACTCTTCTTTTTTTCTGCCTAGCACAATGGTGTCCTGGTCCATGACTGGGGCTCCTAGGTGCTAAGGAAATGTTGTTGTTGTTGTTGTTATTATTAATAATAATCTTTATGTATTCATAATTTATTTTTGTTATTATTAATAATAATAATAAAGTCTTAGATGGAAGGATACCTCATAATGAATTGCCAATATCACATGTTTTGCATTAATTTTTATAACAAATTCCTGTAACATATTTATGTAGAATTAAAAACAGTTTTATTCTCATTATAGTCAATAGCATGTATTGCTATTTTACTATTCTTGTACATTATAAAAGCTATGTATATTTAAAATTGTTTTGTTTGGAGCTGGAAGTGGAAAGACATTTCAAAAGATAGCTAAAAATCTATTTTATTAGCTGTATGGAGTGATCCAAAAAGACAACCTATTAAAAATAAGTCTTTTAAGTTGTGCCAGGGATGTAACTGGGCTCCCTGCCATTGATAGATATTGAATAATTCAGCATTTATATAGGAGAGCAACATCCAGGAAACTACCTGGCAAATTACATTCCTTGCACACAAAGTATTTTACATAAAAATATATTATTGAGCAACTTTTCTTAAACTTTTCCCAAAACATAAACCCCCCCCAATATTAGAACTTGTTCACCTAAAAGATAATGGGATAGATATATCACAAATAACGTGTGTCTGTGAATCACAGAGCAATAATCCCATCAAAAAGTTTTGATAGCGTCATAAAACACATGAATCTTGAGTGCTTGGTGCACTTACTCCTCAATGGAATTATAGCTCCATAATTCAAATTTTCATTTGTTTTTAATTTTAAATAATACACAGATCTATCCAGTCAGGGGGATTATTTTATTTGTTCTCCCTTGTGATTTAAATGAGCGTTAAATCAAAATCCATTTTTCTTACTGTATTTCTTTTGCCATCAAATGCATTTTCCCTTCTCCTTACTTGTTGCTAAGTGAAAATGCCTTACCTTCTCCCAGTCAAAGTATCAGTTCTGTGGGTAGGTGTAAGACTGCTATTGCTAAGATTGCTAATAGATGGTCAACCGCTCTGTGGGGGCAACACTAGGGTATGCTGGGATTCAACTCCTTTTGCACTGGAGGATTACCCCATGAGAGATCACTTCCTTTAATTTCCAAGAACCCCTTGATATATATATATATATATATATATACTGAGATAGGAGGGATTTCTTTTGGAAATGGTTGCAGCATATCTAATACTATAGTGCACGTATAATTTTATATGAAACAAAAGGGAACAGAGAAGCATGAACAGAATATTTTTCACAATATGCGGTTTTATATTTGAAAAGTATTTGGGCAGGATATGTGACAAAGTTCCTCCTCTACCTTGGTGGGTCTTGCACTTATTGGCGGATTCGCTTGCTTTGGAGCTTCACGGCAGCCCTCAGTTTGGCCGTTTTCGTGAACCCACAGTCCAGGTCGACTTCTCCTGTGTTTGACCAGGAGTTGGGAGGTTTGGGGGGAACCCGGGCCCGCTCTCTATTCCAGGTTCCAGCCCAGGGCCCTGTGGAATGAAGCTGTCTAGAGTGCCTCCTGGAACAGCTGTGTGACAGCTACAACTCCCTGGGCTACTTCCCCATGGCCACCTCCTAACACCTTCTTTATCCTCACCATAGGACCTTTCTTCTGGTGTCTGATAATGCTTGTACTCCTCAGTCCTCCGACAGTATGCATTCTCATTCTCACTCTCAGCTGCTAGCGCCTCCTGCTCCCAGCTCCTCACATGCACACCACAAACTGAAGTGAGCTCCTTTTTAAACCCAGGTGCCCTGATTAGCCTGCCTTAATTGATTCTAGCAGCTTCTTGATTGGCTGCAGGTGTTCTAATCAGCCTGTCTGTCTTAATTGTCTCCAGAAGGTTCCTGATTGTTCTGGAACCTTCCCCGTTACCTTACCCAGGGAAAAGGGACCTAGGTAGCCTGCTCTCCTGCTGCTGCCCTCTGGCCTGGGCTTTCATTGCTTTTTGCCCCTGCTTTCGGCTTCCCCCCGGACTGGGCCAGATGCTCTCCCGCCTTTCTTTTCTTTTTGTTGTTTTTTTTTCTTTCTCTGCTGTTGCTAGAGTGCTGGCCGGCTGCTGGCCGGCTGTTAGCGCCCCCCCCCCACCCGCCCACCCTAGGACGCTGCTGCCGCTCCAGCTGAAACACCCCCGCCCCCGAGAGGGGGGGGCCTGCAGGCCCGCTTCCCCGGAGGGGGGGAGTGGAAGGACCCAGACCCAGCCGCTTGCTGTTTGTCTGCGGACCCGTTTCCGGTCGAGAGGATTCTTATCACTTGCTCCGGCATTTCTGGAATGCAAAAAAGAAAGCCCGGAACAGACAGAGAAAAAGCCGTCCACTGGAGGAACACTGCCCAGGGAATCTACAAATCGCCGTGGAGGGGGCCTAAGACCGAGTAACTTTCGAACTGTGCTCTTGTGTGGGGGGAGGCCTTGACTGTGTCTTAACTATGTTTGTAGGGACACGGGGGTGTGGCATGGAGCTGCCCCCCCGATCCATCTGTGTCCTCCCAACCCCCACACTATGATTTTCACCACTGGCCCCTCCACCGTCTTTGCTGGCTGTTTAACATCTGCCTCTGGACTCAGCTGCTTGCCCTGATTCCACCGCATGGGCCAGAAGCACCAGCCAACCAAACAGGACTCTCTGGACAAGTGTACGGTGGTTCATGTACCACCCCCATCCCCATGAATTTTCCACCCCACAGCTTGTCCCTTTTTACTTGACCCCAACTCCTGTTAATCACCTGCCACCGCTCCCGCTGGGGCATCAGCAATGGAGGGCAGCAGGGTAACCTCAGCCGCTGCCATGCCCATAACCTCCCCAGACTCTAGGGAAGCCCCCCCAGCCGGCGGGAAAGGCCAGGGCAAGAAGAAGGGGAAGGGCCCCGCTAAAACCACCGGGCCCTCCATGGCAGGGGCCACCCCACTGCTGCAGCCCCGCCACCGACCACGGTGTCCTCCCACGCTGCCCCCTCCACCAGCTCTGCGGATGTCCCTCCCTCAGCCCCCAGGATGTATGCCCGGGCAGCGGCAGCCCCCCCGCCTGCCGCCTCGTCATCTCTCCCACCCACCGCCTCCGCCACCATCAATAGTGGCCGGGGCCCCTTTCCCACCATGACAAGGAAGCACGGTGTCCAATGCCTCCTGGTGCCCGCCTCGCCCCCCGTGGAGACCTACATGCGGGTGTTGGTGAGGGTGGCGGGGCCCTCGGCCATTGTGGCAGCCTCCAAAATGTACGGGAAGGTTGTTTTCTTCTTAGCATCAGAGGCTGCCACCCAGGAAGCGGTGGAGAGGGGCCTGGCGGTGGGAGGGTGTGTTTGTCCCCCGAGAGCCGCTAGAGGACCTGGGCGTCCACCTGGTCCTGACCTCTGTCCCTCCTTTTCTCCCCAATGCTGCCCTGCTACCCGCCCTTTCCACCCTGGGGAAACCTGTTTCTGTTCTCAGCCCTCTCCCGTTGGGCTGCAAGGACCCCACCCTCTGTCACATTTTTCCTTCCACTGGCAAGTGCAACTTTTACTGCCATCGGCAGTGCGTGATGGAGTGGCGCTCGAAGGGTCCTTCCTAGTCCCCCACCAGGGGGCCCGTTACCTGGTGTACTTTTCCACAGGGGAAGCCTGGTGCTACCTCTGCTGGGCATTGGGGCATGTCCGGAGAGACTGTCTCTTAGCCCGGCAAGGAGGGGCACCTGGGATCCCCGAGACCTGGCAGGACATTGGCCCCGTCATTGCCGACGCTCCTGGCCGCCCGGTACCCGAACCCGCCCCCGCTCTTCTTTGGACCACCGCTACTCCCGCTCAGGCCCAAGGGGCATCTCCCCTACAACACCCAGACGAGCGGGAGAGCCCCACTGTTCCCCCCCCCAAGTCCCTGAGCAATCGCCTTTACCCCCTGACACGACCCCTGCTAACCAGCCCCCAGATGATGCCATGGAGGGCTGGGCCCACGTCCAGGGGAAGCGAGGCAAGCGGAAGGCTCGACCTCCGCCTCATCTACCCGAGGCAGAGGCCCCTCGGAAGACCAGGAAGGGGGGCACCGATGCTGAACCTTCCGCTTTGCCCACGAGTGCGTCCCATCCACCGGTGTCAGCCGGGAAAGACGTGGCAGCACCGGAGGGGAGTGTCTCCCCTCCATGGGAGACCCTCCCCTCCAAGACCCTCGAGGAAGCCCCTTCTGTCCTGATGCTACCCGAAGCTGTGGCGGGTGCCGGCGGGGAGAACCCCAGGGCAGCGGAAAGTGTCCTCTCCTCCATGTTCGAGGAGATCGAGGCCTTAGATCTGACCCCGGTTGCCCAGGGGGAGGACGACCTTTTGCCAGCAAATCTCGATCTGGGCGACCTCACTCCACCCCTCTTTTCCCCATGCTTCCTCCCCTTAACTGCTGCTCCCGCTCCCACCTCCGAGGAGCCCCTGGACTCCTCCACCGAATAAGCCACTGATGGCACCCCTCTGACGACCACCGAGCCTGCTCAGGTGACAGCCAGCGCCACGCGGCTGGGGCACAAGTCGCCAGGGGCACCCCCCGTTGGTGCGGAGCAATCAACTTCCTTCCCAGGCGGGGGCCCTACAGAAGATAATCCACCTCCTGATGCTGTGGCCGCTAAATCCACCACAGAGCACGCGCCCTGTGTCACTGAGAGCTCCCTCCCCACCCCCTTAACCCTTGAGCCTGATCGGGAGGTGCCACCATCTAGCTGCTTGCCTCCCGAAACCCAGCACCTTGCCTCTGCCCCTGCCCCTGCCCCTATCCAATTTACCTCCTGCAATGTCATTGCTGCCCCCGGGGCTGTCTCCTTCCCTTTTCCAACGGATGACCCCCAGGGAACGGCCTTTGTGTTCTCCTGCCCCGACCCATTAGGAGCTGCTATTTTCCCTCCACCACCCCCTATCGCCCCAGAGCTTGAGGCGGGCCTAGAAGCTCCAGCCCATCAGGCACCCCATCGGGGGTCCGCACCCTGCTTGTCCGTTGTAGTGGACCACAGGGCTGCACCAAGGGTCCCGCCGGGGAACAACCAGGAAACCGTAACCCCACCCTCCCATGAGCTGCGAGGAGAGCTGCAGAAGTTTTTAGAGGATGTCGATGGCTCCCGCAACAAGGTACAACTTGCTCTCCAGTGATGGGGGGACTTTTCTCAAATCCTCCGGGCCACAAGGGCCCTCATGGGGGAAGGTAAAGGGACAGGGAAGCAGGATGCCACGGCCTACTGGTGGGTCCGTGTCTTCCATGAACCTACGGGATGGGTCACGGACTGCTGCGCGGCCCGCTGGGAGATGCGAGCATCCCTGCCAGTGAGGACCCCCCCCGACCCTCTCCATGACACCTCTCACCATCGCAACGTTGAACACCCGGGGTTGTAGGATGGATCTCCGCAGGTCCCAGGTGCCCTCCTTCCTTCAGGAGGGAGGGTACTCTGTGGTTTTCCTGCAGGAGACCCATACGGACCCGACCGCCGAAGACAGTTGATGGATGGAGTGGGGGGACAGGGTCTACTTTAGCCATGCCACGGTTCGACAGGCTGGAGTGGCGACCCTGTTCTCCCCCGACCTACGGCCCGAGGTGCTAGAGGTCGCTGAGGCTGTGCCGGGTTGCCTGCTGCCTCTCCGGGTCCGAATGGAGGGGCTCGTTGTTAACCTCGTTAACGTCTATGCCCGACATCGGGCCCGGAGCGGCTGCAATTCTACCAGTGGGCGTCCGCCTTCCTCAGCACCTTAGATTCTCACGAGTGCCTGGTCCTGGGAGGGGACTTTAATACCACCCTCGAGGAACAGGACTGCTCAGGGACTGAGCAGTGCCCGGCCGCCGCGGACACCCTCCGGGAGATAGTCGAACATCACTCCCTAGTGGACATCTGGTGCGACCACCACCCGGATGACACTTCCACGTTCACCTTTGTCCGGGTGGAAGCCGGTCAAGCCACTCCCAGTTGGACCGCATTTATTTATTATGCTTCCATCTCTCACGAGCCCACTCCTCCAGCATTCGGCTGGCCCCATTTTCTGACCATCATCTAGCCACCGTGACAGCCTCCCTCTGTGCGGAGAGGCCGGGGCCGGCCTACTGGCATTTTAACAACAGCCTGTTGGAGGATGAGGGCTTCGTGACGTCCTTCCGGGAATTCTGGCTGGCCCAGCTAGGGTCTGTGCTGGCGGATGTGATCCACCTAGACCAGACCTACACCGTCCCGGACAGCAGTATCTTTGATAACCTATTTCTGGTTTGGGACCTTTTGGAACTCGGGCGTAGAGACGGTCTATCATTCGCCCTCCTGTCCCTAGATCAGGAGAAGGCGTTCGATAGGGTGGACCACGGGTACCTCCTGAACACTCTGCGAGCATTTGGCTTCAGACCCCAGTTTGTGGGTTTTCTCCGGGTGCTGTACGCCTCCGCAGAGTGTCTGGTTAAGCTCAACTGGACCCAGCTTCGGGCGAGGAGTACGGCAGGGGCACCCCCTCTCGGGCCAGCTGTACGCTCTGGCAATCGAGCCCTTCCTCTGCCTCCTCTGCAGGAGGTTGACAGGGTTGGTGCCGCAGGAGCTGGAGCTGCGGCTGGTCCTGTCGGCGTATGCTGATGACGTGCTCCTCGTGGTCCAGGACTCGGGCAACTTGGCGCGGGTGGAGGCTTGCCAGGCCATCTATTCAGCAGCCTCCTCTGCCCGGGTCAACTGGGTCAAGAGCTCTGGCTTGGCGGTAGGAGACTGGCGGCAGGCGAGCTCCCTCCCACCCGCGCTTCAGACCATCCGGTGGAGCGCGGGTCCGCTGCTCTACCTCGGCGTTTACCTTTCTGCCACGCATCCCTCTCTGCCAGAGAACTGGGAAGATTTAGAGGGCGGGGTGATAGAGCGGCTCCGGAAATGGACGGGACTACTCCGATGTCTCTCCCTTCATGGGAGAGCGCTGGTGCTTAATCAACTAGTCCTGTCCAAGCTCTGGTACTGGCTCAACACCCTGGTCCCAGCCCCGGGTTTCCTGACCAACCTCCGGACATCAATTCTGGGGTTCTTTTGGTCAGGAATGCACTGGGCCCCTGTAGCGGTTCTTCATCTACCCCTGAAGGAAGGAGGACAGGGCCTGAAGTGTCTGCACACTCAGGTCTGCGTCTTCCGCCTCCAGGCCCTACAGAGGCTCCTTTATGGTGCAGGCAGTTCGGCGTGGAGCATACTGGCGCACACCATCCTGCGCCGCATCCGAGGGCTCTGATATGACCGGCAGCTCTTTTATCTCTGTCCGGGAGGTCTTCCGCGAGACCTCTCCGGGCTGCCGGTCTTCTACCAGGACCTCCTCCGGACTTGGAAACGGTTTTTAATGACCAGGTATGTGGCGGCCACCGAGGGGACAGATCTCCTCACGGAGCCCCTGCTACACAACCCCCAGCTCCATGTGCAGGTGGTGGAGTCCCGCTCAGTGTACCAGAGCTTGATCCTGGCAGAAGTCACGAGAGTCGGAGACCTCCTGGACTACGACCGGGGAGACTGGCTGGATCCCCTGACGCTCGCTCGGCACATGGGGATCTCCAGACCTCGTACCCCCCGGCACGTACTTCAGGACGTGAAGGCCGCTTTGCCGCCCGCTGCTAGAGCTTACCTCAATCGGGTCCTGCTTGAGGGCACGCCCCGCCCACCCTCTACCCCCAGGCCCGCCGGACCTTCTAAATGGACCCCTGCCCCGTAGACCCAATCGACCCCCTCACCCTTTTACGGCGAGCCGGCTGCATGAACTGCAGCCGGTATGCTTCCAAACCGTGCCAAGGAAACATCTATACACGCTCGTGCTCCACACCCTTCACGCCCTCACCCTCGTGTTCCGCCCTGACACAAAGTGGCAAGACCTTGTGCCACCTTTGGAGGGTGAGCAGCCCCGGTGGGCCAGCCTATATTCCACCTTGGTTCTGAGGCCCGTCGGGGACATCAGTTGGCGGCTCCTTCATGGAACTGTGAGCACAGGCACGTACTTGGCATGGTTCAACCCCATCCCAGATACTTGTCCCTTTTGCGGTGTGAGGGAAACCCTGGCGCACGTATATTTGGAGTGCGCCAGGCTGCAGCCCCTGTTCCGGCTCCTCGCAAATCTTTTATTACCTTTTTGGTTGCATTTTTCCCCTCACCTTTTTATTTATGCACTCACCATCCGTGGCCTCACAAAGTCACGGGATCTCCTAGTTAACCTCCTCCTGGCCCTGGCTAAAATGACCATCTATAAAACCAGAGAGAGGAGGTTGGCCGATGGAGTTTCCTGTGACTGTGGGGCCGTTTTCTGATCCTCGGTCCGTTCACGTATCCGGGCGGAGTTCCTCTGGGCGGCGTCCACTGACTCCCTTGATGCTTTTGAGGAGCGGTGGGCGCTGTCCGAGGCTCTTTTCTCGGTGTCCCCGTCCGGCTCCCTTTGTTTTGACCCTTTGATTGGGGGAGAGAGTAAGGGACCCCAGCCCCAGCCATTGCTGCTGCGGACACCACCACCTTAGAGGGGTCCTTTCACACATGGGTGCACGTGCCCCCTCCCCCGGGTTGTCCACCCCACAGCCGGCCCCTTTTGTTGGGTGCTTTCAGAGGAGGGAATTGTTGGTGACACTCGGGCGTGGCGCCAGGTAACTCGAGGGGGTGGCAGACCTTTAGAGTCGATGAAGCCCCCTCGCTCTGGACCACCAGGTAACTCGGAAGGGTGGAAGACCACAAAAGTTGAGGAAGCCCCCCACTCTGGGCCCACGCAAGCTTGAACTCTTCCCTCCCCTAAAGCTAATGAGAAAACAATTGTGATCGGTTGCTGTTACACATTGCATATGCTGTTGTTTTGTTTTGTAAGTGTGTTATGCAAATAAAAAAAAGACCTTTTTTTGCTTAAAAAAAAAATTACTCTCCTTTAGCCATCTGGCCTGACCCTGTCACAGATATTAGCAAGCAGGATGTCATGTCTTACATACAGCCCTGAATGGATGTTATAAAATTTGTTATGGAAGGTGTTTATCTGATCTGTTGTTTCAGATCCAAAAGATGATTCAGAATCAAAACAGATTTGGGGCGTACAACAGAGATTGCAGCTCAGACATCTCTCTAAAATAGGCCAAACCCAAACACCGAGCCCTATCACCCTGAATGCTGGGAAATCATGGAACTTGGTCTAGATTTTGAACCTTCAGGTTTGGATCTGGAGTTCTGGTTCTAACCATTATAAAGATTGTAAACTGGAGCTACTGTCTGGATCCGTGATTTTGATTTAGGACAACGTCATGGTATGTCTACACTGCAATAGGGATGTGACTGCAGTATGTGTAGACCCGAGCTAACTTTGATCTAGCTCGATCAAATGTTTCTTGAGTAAGCATAGCAGTGAAACTGTGGCAGCATGAGTGATGGCTGTTTCAGTATGTATCTAGGGTCCCGGGCTAGCAGGGCTAGATTTTGCATGATAGCTTCATACCTATAGGCTGAGGGGCAAGAATGTCCTCTCGGCTGATGACCTTTACCTCCCCACTTGAGAAAAATATTGACATGGAGGCCCTAAGACGTGGAGAAGGATGTAGGCTGATATTGTCAGAATTTGTCTTCCTGTTAGTACAGAGATTGTGGAAGGGTGGTAATGGATGGCCATCCTGGTTAATTAAGATGAAGGGGGAACCAGATTTTTAAGGAGAAACATAATGATCTTCTGGGCCCTGAGGGCTCAGTGCTGGGAAAGCACAATGCTGGTGGAGGCTCAGCTCTGAGTATTGCAAGTGGGGACAGTAAGTGAGTGATTTTTTTAAAAAAAAATAAGGACAGGGAGCCCTGAAGATCTTTAGGCCCCAAGGTGGTGACCCAGTTACATGTGTGGAAAGAGAGCTTCTTGTGCTGCCCTCTTGTTTCTTGGCTGGGGCTGCCCATGGTATGACAAACCTTACAGGTGGTTGACAGATCACATTAATTAATAGGCAGCAGGTTTAAAACAAACATAAGGAAGTACTTCTTAATGCTACACATAGTCTACCTGTGGGTTGAAAAAAGAATTAGAAAAGTTCCTGGAGGACTGGTCCATCAATGGTTATTAGCCAAGATGGTCAGAGATGAACCCCATGCTCTGGCTGTCCCTAAACCTCTAACTGTCAGAAGTTGAGAGTGAACAACAGGGAATAGATCACTCAATAATTGGCCTGTTCTGTTCATTCCCTCTGAGGCTTCTGGCACCAGCCACTATTGGAAGACAGGATACTAGACTATATAGGCCACTGGCCTGACACAGTAAGGCCATTCTTATGTTAGGAATTAAAATGCTTTTCTTAAAATGAAAATCATTAGGGACTGATAAGAGGATGGCAACAAGTACTTCTTGCAATCAGTGAAGGGACTTAAAACAACCAATAATAGACCAACCAGTTGTTTTGTAGAAGTATATAGACTTGTCAATAGTCTTCCACTCATCTCTAAAGTGGATGTTCTTTTAAACATTGTTTGCTTTCTTAATATATCTCATTAGTGTTCTGTCATATCTGCAGGGCTGTTACTTCAAACAGTGGAAAACATTGTCTGGAACATGCTGTCTTAAGTACAAATGAGCTGAATAAATATTTGCTGATTAGAACATACCGGTTCAATAATAACAGATGTTTTGTAAAACATTTTTACTAACTTAATTTAAAAAAAGCATCTTCATTATGTATCTTTAAAAACAAAACCCACACATACTTAGAAAATGTAATGGGTAGGTTGTGAAATATCCTTTGACAAACTATCTATGAATGTAGTGCATCTGCTCTTAACTATTCATTTTGTTAATTATCTGCCTCCAAAATGAAATATGTATTTCAAGTAGTGATGAGCAAAGGAAGTGATGGGGGTTAGGTGGAAATTTTCAAAGTTACAAAGGACAGTTAGGTGTCTAGCTTTCATGGAGTATAGGCAGAGCTGGTGGCAATACCTAGAGTTAAGGTTCCCAATATTTTCCATTGTAAGACCTTGTTTTCAGTGGTGCACAACTCTTCCAAATTTTTACTGTTGGACCTAAAATTTTTCATGCCAGGTGTCTGCCTGAGGTTGAATCTATGTGGGAAGTTTCAGCGAAAATGGTTCAACCATTTCCAGGAATGAGAATTTGTTAAATTTGTTGATGTCTATGTTAAAAACAATTCTTCCAACTGTTTTGGTGAGAAGTTCTAATACCTACATGTTTGAATTAGGAACCTGAAACTTGGTGAGGGTAACTCCCTGATGTCAGGAATGTGCCTTTTCACATCCCTATGAAAACTTGCCTAAATATAGCCAAGTTATACACCTCTGAAAAATCACAGTTTGCACATTTAAGGGCTGGAGAAAATGCCTGATGGTGAGAGACTGAAAAGAGCTCAACCAGTTTGGTTTATCCACCAAAAAAAAGAGAAAGAGAGAGGAATGAAGAGCTGGCTTGATTGCAGTGTATAAGTACCTTCATGGGGAGAAAACACTGAGTAATAAAGTAGTCGTTAATCAAATAGAGAAAGGCATAACAAGAACCAAAGACTGGACACTGAAGCCAGACAAATTCAAATTAGAAATAAGGCATACATTTTTAACACTATGGTTGAGTGACCATTGGAACAAACTACCAAGGAAAGATGGATGGATTCTCCATCTCTCGATGTCTCCAGATCAAGACTCGGTTGCCTTTCTGAAAGATATGCTTTAGCCAACAGAAGTTACTGGGCTCAAACCAGGGGCAAGTGGGTGAAATTTCAGGGCCTGTGATATACAGGTGGTCAGACTAGATGATCTAATGGTCCCTTCTTGTCTTTAACCCTATGAAACTATGAAACATGCTCAGAAGAGACTTGTTAAGAGTTTGTTAGCTAAATTCTATGAAGATTCTGTCTACACAGAACATGATCCTTCTCTTCACAGCTCCTATGCATGACTGGACTACGCATCCCCACAGAGTAACTGAGCATGCTCCAGCTATGAGTATGGTGGCTGAACAGAACTTTCCCTTCTGTTGCTACCTCTGGCTGATATGGACTGTTGTCATGCCAGGCACAGGAACTGAGAGCAGGGAGACTGTCAGTCTTTATGTCCTTCTGCTGGCACCTAGGTAGTGAACAGAAGGAGGCAGTTGCCAGACAAGGGTGAGAATGGTGTGAAGAGGATGAAGAAACGCAAAAAAAGGGGGCAGTTAAGAGCAGGAGCTGCGATGGAGGAAAGGAACAGGAGTGGTGGCCGCAAGGAAGGATAGGAAGGCTGGCACATGGGCAGGAATAGAGGAAGGGACAGGAGCGAGGAACAGAGACCAGGGAGAGAACATCTGGGGCATGAGTTGGAGGGAGGACAGAGGCAGGCACTGGTTGGGGAGAAGGGGACAGGGAGAGGCTGGAGAAATGTGGCCCAAAAGTCTATAACCGCTAGACACACTCTCCTTCAGAACATGGAATTGGACCCAGCGTTCCTGACTTTCAAAATTCCTTTGCTATCAGCAAATAGCTATGAAACCTACTGACAAAGTGTGTGTGTGTGTCAGCCCCTCCAGTGGCAGGTATACCTAAAGGATACATGTTTTCTGCTGCTAGCAAATACTCCATTAATTAGCTCAAGTGGTAGAGGACTGTGCTGCGAATTTGAAGGTCCCAACCTTGCTGATGATCCATGTGGGGGGAAGACTGATAAATATAGTTCCATACAATAGAATTTCAGTTTACTTTTATAAAACTGGGAATGAATCTGGTTTATGTAGTGACAGAGGCAGAGAACTCTAGGAAGAGGAAAGGATGGTTTTGTGATTAAGGCAGTTGAATGCTGCCCTGCGGAACTGGATTCTTTCCCTGTTTGTGTCACAGAATTCCTATGTGATGCTGGACAAGACACTGAAACCAAACTTTTCACTGTCCACTCTGTGTACTTCCTTTTCTGGGTGTCCAACTTGAGACACCTCGGGTTTGACTTGCAGAGGTACTGAGCACTTACATCTGTAATTGAGATCAATGGGAGCTCTGCTCTGAACATATAAAATAAGTACTCTGAAAAATCAGACCCCTGGCTTCTTAAATTGGGCACCCAAAAGTAGTTGACACTTCATCAATTTTTGCCTTTATCTTTGTACCTCAATTCTGCATGTGTAAAATGGAGATAATACCACCTAACCTCACTGGGATACTGTGAGATAAATTGATTAATGTTTATGAAGCACTAAGATACTATGGTTAGGACACTATAGAAAAGCACAAGAGGAAGTTAATAATTCTGTATTCAGTATAAGGTTTATATGTTATGCAGCAAAGGAATCATGGGGCCACACATTAAATGAGGAGGATAAAAAGAAAGATTGAATAGCCACCTGTTTAATGAGCACTATTCATTCTGTGCACAGAATGAGCCAGGAATCCTGATATAATTGTGTAAGTAAAGACTGTATCATAATGCATATGCACAAGGGAGCTGAATGAATATGTTCAAAGTGCCACTCCCATTGACTTAATTTGCAGCTGTGAGTGCTCAGCACCTCTGCAAATCAGGCTCCAGAGACTCAAGATGGGCATCCACAAAATGAGAAAAAAATCTGATGATATAATTAAAGATTGTCTTAATGCACAAAAGGACTGAATGAAGGTTGTACTGATTTTGCAACCTTAATATTCTTTTAATTTTCTTCTTAGCATATGCACAATGTGCCTCAAATGGCACATGACCAGGATTCATCACTGAATTTGGTCCACTGGTTGGATCATTAGATTCCCTGGCTCAGGCCGGGTACTGACGGGAAGTGTGATGTGAACAAAGCTGATTGAGCCCAACTAGGAGCTGTGAAATTTAGTATGCAGGTGATATTGCCTTAGTTGGTGAGACTATTGACCAAATATAGCTAATGGTGGAAGAGCCATGAAAAACTGCAGAATCTATGGGACTTAAGATCGATGGTGATAAACCAAAAGCTACGCTTGCCTCCTATTAAGTGGAAATGAATGACCTGCCAATGCTGCATGTAGATGGCAATAACATTGAATGGGTGGATAGTGTTATCTATCTGTGTAGCTGATTGACAGCAGGACGTTCTATATCCCAAGAAGTCACACGTTGGATTGGTCTTGGTCAATTATTTATATGCACAATAATATTCTGAGTCTTTTTCCTTTCTAAAATACATGACATCATCCGAAGTTTGATTGATCAACTGAAGCAAGCTAAGAGAAGTGCATAACTGACATAGTGTAAAGTGGGATAATGCAGAAAAAGACACAGCATGGTGTGTAGGTTAGAGCTGGCTAAGGAAGATCTATTAGTAGCAGACCACAGCAACAATGCGATGATTCTGTTCTCAGTTACAACGGTGGAGAGTTGAGGCAACTGTTTTGCAAAAGATGTAGCACATAAAAATGACAACTGAGGAAGAAACATGGGAGACAATTAGACCATTCATAATACAGAAATTGCTGTTATCTTGAATAGCCGAAAGTCAAATGATCAGATTAAATAATAACAATAACATTAAGACTGTTATGAGGAAAGACTGAGAGTGCACATGCTTATTACAACCACTGGTGACATAAAAGTGCACATCGCTAGAGAGAGGCTTCATATTTCTCTATCCAAGAGAGAGAGAATAATTCAGGGGGTGGTTTTTAGTATTACAGGGGAATAATGGATTTACTAAAGCAGCATAGGTTTCAGAGTAACAGCCGTGTTAGTCTGTATTCGTAAAAAGAAAAAAGAAAAGGAGTACTTGTGGCACCTTAGAGACTAACCAGTTTATTTGAGCATGAGCTTTCGTGAGCTACAGCTCACTTCATCGGATGCAATTTTCTTTTGCAAATACCATAGAAGATTCTCTCAGATACATATTTTTCCTTGCCCTTTGTGTTGACATGGTGCCTCAATCAGTCATATATACCTGAGTTTATTCCTTTTTCTCATCAACTTTAGTCTTTAACCAAGTGCAAACATGATACTTCAAAGCCTTCTAAAATGCATTACATAATATGATCGCTCTAATTAAATAGAGACCACTGATTTTCCCATTCTCTGGCTTTTTCACTATCATATTTAGTTAATATGACATTATCTAGGTTTTGGATCCTATATGCTTTATTTTGAGAGGACCGGGAATATTTCTTACATATTGAGCTTTGAGGTAGTTGTTATCAAATTCAAAAATTAACCACTGAATAAATGTGTAGCTAAACCTAAATGTGTTCTTCAGCACCTATTGCCTTAGTCACTAGATGGCATTATAAAATTTTACAAACCTACAAACCCAAACATCCAGATGGGTTCCCTAGTTGCAAAATCGTAAACCTTTCATGTGATGAGAGTGACTTACTGAGTTACTTCGCTCTGGCTGGTATAGTTCGGCACATCCAGTGCTTCCCCTCACTGGCAGAGAAATCCTGCAGGTTTCCACAGAGAGGATAGGGTGCAAGGTGTTTCTCCTCTAAGTATGATTAACATGTGCACTTAGCATTTTACCTGCTGAGGGCACAGTCTACACTAGCTGGCTCTGAGGGTGGTTGAACACATTTCCCAATCTGCAGACCATGCCTCCTTAAGGACATAATGCACACACTGGCATGTTATTTAGACCCCGCTTCTACCATGCTGAGGTGCATTATTTACTCCTGAGGGCATTCTGTGCCAAAAAATTAAAAAGGCTGCACACAATATTTTAAAATTCTGCAAAATTCTGCAAGTTTTATTTGGCAATAAATAAATGCAGAGGCTCCAGCATGGCAGTGGGGAGCACAGGCCACTGGCTGCATGAAGGGGCTCAGTGTGGGGGGGATCCAGGTGTGGGGTGAGAGGATTCTGTGTGGGACAATCTGGGTGCAGGCAGTTCAGTGTGTGGGGAGGTATAGTTGTCGCGGGATCTGGATACACAGAGGCTCATGGGGGCGGTTCCAGCTGCATGGGCAATGGGACTCTGCAGGGGCTTCCAGGTGAAGGTGGTTGGGGCTCATCAGAGGGGTCTGGGATTGGGGGTCTGAGTGGTGGGGGGTCTGGGTGATGGGGGAGTGGGGCTTGGTGGGGTGGGGGTCTGGGTGCAGCTAATTTGGGGTCAGTGGCTTGGGGTCTGGATGTGGGTGCCCAGGATGGTGCAGGAGGTGGGGCATCAGGGTTGGGGTTTGAGTGCAGGGAGCTCAGTTGGGGGTGGTCTGGGTGCAGGGGTGGGGGTCTGGAGGAAGGGGATCTGGGTGCAGAGGGGCACCAGATGCAGGGGTTAAGGTTCAGTGGAGTGGGGTTTGGGTATGGAGAGCTAGGTGGGTTCTGGGAGTACGGGGTGAGGCTTGGTGGGGGTGTCTGGGTATGGGAGGTCCAGATGCTTGGGGGTTGGGCAGATGGGGGAGCAGCTCCCCATACAGTGACCCCTCCCCCCACAGCTGTGGGGCGATGGGGACAGGAAGAAGGGGAGGATGCTGAGCTTCTGGCAGCTGGGGGAGGTTTCTGGGGGTCGGTCTGACACAGCCCTAGCCACTCCTTGCAGGGGAAGAGGAAGTCCCATCCTCTCCTGCTTCCAGCCCAGATGGGACTAGCAGCTGATCCTGGCTCAGGGTAGGAGCCACTGGCTGGGGTGTCCCCAGCCCCGCAGTGATTTACCTCTCCGCCAGCTGCTCCGGGTGCCTGAAACAATGCACTGCTAGGGAGAATGCATGACTGCTCTTGCAGCTTCCCTTTGATTCCCTGTCAGAACATCATTTTTCTGCAGGGAAGCAAATAAATCTGCAGGTGACACGAAGTCTGCGCATGTGAGGTGGTGCAGAATTACCCAGGAGTACTTATCAAAGAATTGTTCTTTGCCATTTGCAATTGTAAGCGGGGGAATAGTTCCGCTCTTGTGGGAAACTTTCCTGGCTTCTGCACTACCCCAGTGAAGTGGGCTAGTGAAAGGATCTGAGTCCTCGCTCCCACTTCCTTTACCTAGTGGCCTCCCTGCCCTTGAGGACTCCCCTTCTACTCTCTTGTCTGGCAGAGTCCTCATAACCCCAACAAGGCTGGGCCCAGGATTCCTGGGGGGCTCGACCCCCAACCCTGCTGTGGTCACCTAGGACAGGGGCTAGGGTGTCCCCACTCCGGGGTACTCTCTCTGCACTCGGCACTTCTCTGACCCACTGACCATTACATCCAAGTTAAGGCAAATGCAAGTTATTTAATCAGCAATTAATTTTAAAAAGAATAAGGGAAAATGGGAACGGTTAAAGGAAACACATCAACCCACTCTGTGGCAGGGAACATCACAAACAGTGTCTCTGGAACGTCCGGGCAGTTCACAGTCTGGTCCTTGTAAGTCCCAGGCCTTCTTCTCAGGCCCTGGCTGGGCTGCAGGGATGCTGTGGGTTGGACACTGGCTCTGGTGGTGGCCACACGCTCTCAGGCTCTAAGTGGTAGGACCCTTTTTCCCAGTGTCGCCCCCGCCCTGTCGGGGTTACGATCCAAGCCTGGCCTGCAGAGCCTTTTGGCTGAGGCGTCTCCCTGTGTTGGGCCTGCTGCCCAGGGTCCCCCTTGGTCTACCCAGCTGCTCACCGCACCCAGCTCCGGACTGCTCCAGCCCCAGCTCCACTCTGCCTCAGCGCTGCTGCTGCTCTGCCTACAGCTCCCTGGGCTGCTTCTCTGGCCCCTCTGGCTCTGGTTGCTGCAGCTCTGCTCCCAGGGCAAGTCTGCTCTCTCTGGGCTGTGCCTCTGGCTTTGGGGCTGCAGCTCTGCTCCCAGGACAGGGTCTGCTCTCTCTGGGCTGCTTTTCTGGTCTCTCTGGATCTGGCACAGCTCTGCTCCCCAGCTTAGCTTGGCCCCTGCTTTCTCCTCAGCTCGGCCCTACTCTGTCTGACCCAGGCAATTCCAGCTCACACGGAGGGTGGGACCTCCCTGACCTCCTGACTCCCTGATTAGCCTGCTTGCCCTGTCATTCATGCTGACCTGGAGCATTGGCCTCTCCCCATTGTTCCTGGGGGCTGTCAGTCTCAGGGTCCTGATTCCCCTTCGACCCTTCCCCCTTTTTAGTACTGGGAGCTAGCCAACCAAAACACCCCCACTGAATGTTAGTAAGGGGGCAACAGTCCCCTTACACATGGGGAAAAGTGGCTCTCTATTCTCCTTGGCATGTAGAAGTGCAACATGGAGCATGGCCGATCTCTTAATCTTAGTATATGTTTCTATTTGTTATTAACTGAACACTCCACATCTTAATTCATTAATGTCCTGGGAATTAGAGTCTTTCTTTCATGTCAGCATTGCAAGTGTTCCTTCCTGAATGACTCCAGGGCACATACAGTACTTTCTACACTGACTCATGAGAGATGTTGCAACCACGTGAAGCTTTAGACATGACCTAGACAAATCATGCAAATGCATTCAGATGGTTGATTGGCAAATAAAATTCAGCACAGAGCAACAAAAGATGAAAGTCAATGTAATGCCTAACAAATGGTGGGAATGAATTAGAGCTCATTGAAATAGTCATTAAGAATAAATTGCCTGACATACTTGTCTGTTTTTTTTATTGGTGAATTGTTCGTAAGCAGATCCTAATTTCTACAAAAATAGTAGTAGTTGTTGTTGTTAGGGGCTTATTCCTTCACCCACTTACTTCCCTGGTCCTTCTCGCATGAACAGAGATCAACAATACCCGAAGTCCAAAGGTGCAAACAATTCGATGTTTATTGGGGTGAACTTCCAGCAAGCAATTATTCCTTAGTATCCCCCTTCCCAGCTCTGACACCACAGAGCCTTGCCTGTGTCCCTGTTCCCATCCCCCGCCTTAGCAAAACACGATTCCAATCCCCCACCCCCATTCCCTGTTCCCATTTCTCCCACACCCCTTACTTCCTGATTGACTGGAAACTATATAGTAAAACTTGAGTTCTGCTTAGCTATACCTTAACCAACCATTTTACTGAAATTTAACTAACCAATCCTAACATATTGTAACATGGTTCTCTAACTAAATATATCCCAGCACCTTAATTAGTTTACACCCAGCAAAATTAATTATACAGCAGACAGAAAAAATCACAGAACCAGACAAAGATTATACAGACAAACAATAGGGAAATGGGGACTACAGTGATAGAACAACAAAGAAATGAGGATTTCACATTCCAGCTATTGATAAGTGAGTTCTTGCCAGACAGGATGCTATCAAACTAAGTTTCCTTTTACATCTTCTAGGCTCCTCCCTTTATCTGGAGTGATAGGCATTATCAGGACAGGATTGTATTCCTAACAGCCCAATAGCACCTTATTTCAATGTGACTGGTTTGGAATGTAAGGATGTGACCATTCGCTTCCCAGCTTATGCCTGCCTCTGCTGCTTAGCCAAAGGCATTAGCCTAAGAACAGGTTTCAGAGTAGCAGCCGTGTTAATCTGTATCTGCAAAAAGAAAAGGAGTACTTGTGGCACCTTAGAGACTAACAAATTTATTAGAGCATAAGCTTTTGTGAACTACAGCTCACTTCATCGGATGCATACAGTGGAAAATATAGTGGGGAGATTTTATACACAGAGAACATGAAATAATGGGTGTTACCATACACACTATATCAAGAGTGATCAGGAAAGGTGAGCTATTACCAGCAGGAGAGCGGGGGGGGGGGGGGGGGGGCAGAGGGAAACCTTTTGTAGTGATAATCAAGGTGGGCCATTTCCAGCAGTTGACAAGAACAGTGGGGGGAGGGAATAAACAAGGGGAAATAGTTTTACTTTGTGTAATGACACATCCACACCCAGTCTTTATTCAACCCTAAGTTAATTGTATCCAGTTTGCAAATTAATTCCAATTCAGCAGTCTCTCATTGGAGTCTGTTTTTGAAGTTTTTTTGTTGAAGAATTGCAACTTTTAGGTCTGTAATCGAGTGACCAAAGAGATTGAAGTGTTCTCTGACTGGTTTTTGAATGTTATAATTCTTGACGTCTGATTTGTGTCCATTTATTTTTTTACGTAGAGACTGTCCAGTTTGGCCAATGTACATGGCAGAGGGGATTGCTGGCACATGATGGCATGTGTCACATTGGTAGATGTGCAGGTGAATGAGCCTCTGATAGTGTGGCTGATGTGATTAGGCCCTATGATGGTGTCCCCTGAATAGATATGTGGACACAGTTGGCAATGGGCTTTGTTGCAAGGATAGGTTCCTGGGTTAGTGGTTCTGTTGTGTGGTATATAGTTTCTGGTGAGTATTTGCTTCAGGTTGGGGGGCTGTCTGTAAGCAAGGACTGGCCTGTCTCCCAAGATCTGTGAGAGTGATGGGTCATCCTTCAGGGTAGATTGTAGATCCTTGATGATGCGTTGGAGAGGTTTTAGTTGGGGGCAGAAGGTGATGGCTAGTGGCGTTCTGTTATTTTCTTTGTTGGGACTGTCCTGTAGTAGGTAACTTCTGGGTACTCTTCTGGCTCTGTCAATCTGTTTCTTCACTTCAGCAGGTGGGTACTGTAGTTGTAAGAATGCTTGATAGAGATCTTGTAGGTGTTTGTCTGAGGGGTTGGAGCAAATGCGGTTATAACGTAGAGCTTGACTGTAGACAATGGATCGTGTGGTGTGGTCTGGATGAAAGCTGGAGGCATGTAGGTAAGTATAGTGGTCAGTAGGTTTCCGGTATAGGGTGGTGTTTATGTGACCATCGCTTATTAGCACTGTAATGTCCAGGAAGTGGATCTCTTGTGTGGACTGGTCCAGGCTGAGGTTGATGGTGGGATGGAAATTGATGAAATCATGGTGGAATTCTTCAAGGGCTTCTTTTCCATGGGTCCAGATGATGAAGATGTCATCAATGTAGCGCAAGTCTCTAAGGTGCCACAAGTATTCCTTTTCATTTAGCCTAAGAACAGGGCCTCAGACTCACAGTAAGAGAAGGCCCTTACACTGGCAGAGAGTGATTTTGATTCTTTCTTTTATACCTCTATAACTAGCTAAGTGATAAGAACACACCTAAATTCTTAAAGTATAGGCCTTTGCAGACAGGCCTGAATATCTATATCCTAACACTGTTCACAGGAATTTGATGCATAGTTTCTAAGAACAAACCTCAGCCTATAGATGGTTTTGTCTGTTGAATGTCTCTAGTTAATCTCTATTCGTAGTGGGCGATATTCACCCTGCTGCTGGGAACCAACTCAAGGCCTATGCAGCACTTAAGTCTCATGTAAGCCTTTGTCCTGGGCCTTCTCCTAAGGATGAATTTAATCCAGTGTGCAATCTCACCTAAATCACAGGGGGGTTTCAGTGATTCAAACAAGCTAAACAGAAGAATAATAAAGGATTAATGACACATTTCCAGTGCACTTTTTAGACAACTCATTATCTATGTGAAACGTTCCTAACTCTTGAGCTGGGCATACTTTTTAAGTATTTCAGTGAAAAATTACAAATTGTTCAGCATATTTTTGCCATTTCAATCAGTTCTACTTTCAGGATTTATATACTGTGACGGGGTAAGGCCAGATGGCTATAGAAAAGTAGTGGGAGATAGATACATTAGCTCCAGGCTAAATAAATCCCTGGTACCAGGTTAAGTGAAATGGAAGCTGCTCCAGGTCAATTAAGACACCTAGGGCCAATTAAGAACTTTCCAGAAGGCAGGGAGAATGCTAGGTTGATTGGGACACCTGAAGCCAATCAGGGGCTGGCTGAAACTAGTTAAAAGCCTCCCAGCCAGTCAGGTGGGTGTGCATGTCAGGAGTTGTGGAAGGAAGTTATGCTGTTGGAGAGGCTGAGTAGTACACACCATACCAGGCACAAGGAAGGAGGCCCTGATGTAAGGGTGAAGTAGAGCTTGAGGAAGTGAGGGCTGCTGTGGGGGAAGTAGCCTAGAGAATTGTACATGTCATGTTTCTAAAAGGTCAGCTACCATAGCTGATACGATTAGGGTCCCTGGGCTGGAGCCCGGAGTAGAGGGTGGGCCTGGGCTTTCCCCCCCCCACCCCCACCTTTGTCCCCTGATTAATCACTGAGACTGGGAGACAACAGAGACTGTGCAAGGAAGGATAACTTCTCCTCACCTCCTTTGCTGGCTTATGATGAAAATGGCTCAGTAGACTGTGACCCTTGTCCCTCGAGAAAGAAGGGTTATATGGAGGGTCACAGTGAGTCTCTGAGGCTAGTGAAATCCGCCAGGAAATGCAGGACCCATGGAGGCAAGGACAGAGCTTTGTCACAATATATTTACATAAATAGACTGGCATTCTTCTAAATACTTGTGAATTTCAAATAATGTGACCCTGGCTATAACATCAAAGTGATCTCTCAATAACTTTTCACATAAATATTCGCAAATTACCTTTTTAACTATTCAGTCTGCTCTGATGTGAATACTCCTGACAGTCCATAGGGGGCAGGTGAGGATTATAAAGGAAAGGATAGTGCAGTCAGTATGTGAGAATTTGACATGGGTCCATTTATCATATGGACCTAAGCCAGATGTTCTATATACCTACAGATTTATATTGTCTTCATCAATCAAGGTATGATTTATTTATTTCTTCGAATGCATTATGGAGTTCCTTTTTCAGATAAGGAAAGGATAACATTGGTAAAGGTTGCCTCATAGATTAAGGCTGACGGCAAATGTTAAATTGTGCAACTGAGGTTTATCTAAAGGACTATTATTTATGTTTCTCCCCATCTTTTGTGTCGTACCCTTAACTGTTTTATTATACTGCCACGACAGATAAGGCTTTAATAACTCAGCCATTCATTTTGGACTGAAATATGGCATACAGTTTCTTCGCCTAAGAGGTGCATAGTTTTATCATTTTCTGTGATGGAATTTGCACTTATGTCAAGTTCAGACAAGGCCCTAAGACCTTGTTTTTATATTCAGGGGTTACAAAATTTGCAGGTATATGTAGATATATTATATCAGTCTTCTGAGTGTGGAAGGAACAGTATGTATCTTCTCTGCTCTTCCCAAATGGCAACAGGACACTTCGAAACAATCAGTCTTTGCATTTGGTGAGGCAGGAGTAAACAGAGTTGTCAAATCCAGTCATTCAGATGTATTAAATGCTTCTGGCAGCATTAATTGGGGGTGGAGGGAGTCCTTTGTGCTATCTAAAGAGCTCCCTAAGATAAAAAAGCCCAAGAAAAATAAACAAACAAATTTGCATGCATTCAGGTAACACAAGAACTCTAATTAGCAAATGGTGCTGTAAAGAAAATGTAAAAACATGCAAAGAGCATTTAAGCGGAAAATAGAAAGTGAGTTTTACCCATTAACTTTGTCATGTTGTAACAAACTTTGCAACAAACTCCCAAACCAGGGAACTCTGGCCTTGCTTGGAATTTTGTAACAAACTCCAAAGGTGGGTCCACTTTGTGGAAAGCCTCAGTTGTTTTGCTTTTTGAGTTATCAAATTGGTTTAAACGCTAAGATGAAACTCAGTGGGCACAAATCCTTGCAACTACATTCTTGCCACCATACCCATCACCCCCCCCTCCAAAAAAGGAAAAAAAAAGCTTTGACTGAATCCTTTCCATCCTCCTCATTCTTAATCTTGCCCTGAAAGTTTCCAGCTTCCTGGTTGGCTAGTAGTGTTTTGCAGGACTCTTCTGTCCGGTAGACTTCTGGGAGACTGAATAGATGACCTAATTTTTTTTTATTCTTCAATTCTTAGTCTGTGATTACTAGTTAAGATTGCAGTATTCTGAAGAAAACATAAGGCACACTACTGTACCGTTGCTCAATATTCCTTTGGAGCTATTAGTGTTCTTGTGTTTTTCTTCAGGAGGAAAAATATAAATAGTGAAAGTATTTTCATATAATGTGTGTCCAATTGACTTCTGCTCCAGAAAAAGCTGCCAATAAATTAATATCTGTAAATTCTAAACACATGCCAATTAACTTTAATTTGTGTATAAATGTCAACATTTATTCATTACAGATGGCAGACTTTCACACACATCGAAAATACAGACAGGTATATTAGTATTGCAGAATAGATTAAAATAGAGTTGTTGTCTTCCTGAAAGTTGTCATTTCATTATTGGAACTGAAGTATTAAATTCATGCGTATGCACATATCAGCATCAATACAGATACAGTGTTCTGAGAAGATTGCTAATAGGTTAATTGGTGATGAAATAGTCCAGCTTTATAGTCCTGCAACCCCTGCTTTACTGTGAATTACAAACCTATCAGCAGCTGCTCAGTTTATCAAACTCTGTTTTCAGAATATGAACAAATCCACTAGGCTGAACAAATAGCTATATTATTAATTCACTTACCAAAATAGGGGTGTGTTTTGTTTTGTTTTTGTTTTTTAAAAAAAAAACACTCTGGTATTAGTATTCTTTATAAGTGTGATACAGGAGGGCCAGGGAGCAGTGGGAGTGTGCTAGAGGGGAAGTGTATAAGCTCAAGGCTAATTAAGGCGTGGTTCCCTGTAGACTAGGAAAGGTGGCTGCAGGTTAATTGGAGCACCTGCAGTCCATTAAGGCCCTGTTAGGAACCTAATAAAACCCCCTGCATCAGGCAGACAGGGGAGGAGGAGGAAGGACTAGACCTTGGAGGTGTGCTGAGAGATTTGGAAGACCTGAGAATTGAAGTAAGGGAGACCCTGCCCAGCAGGACAGGGAGACTCCCTTCCCCCCCAGCATCTAAGGACTGAGGGTAACCCCACCTAAGGGGGATGAGGGTAAGAAACCCACAGAGGTTGAGAGGGGCTGGGACTCAGAGCAAGGAGCAAACCGAGACCCCTTCCCTGCTTCCCTCCTCTACCACCTTCCTGGGCTAGTAGCGGTGCCCTCAGCACCCAAGAGCAGGGGCAAAGGGTGGCATCTTAGTGCCAAGAAAAGCGCAGGACCCACCAGACTAAAATTGGCCATCTTGCCACCATAAGTAACTGGAGATTGGGAACTGAAATCATCCTAATCTCTCCCCCTCTGCCCTTTCCCAAGAATTAGAGATACTAACGAGACTCTACTGGGGAGCACCATTGTCCTGACTGGCAACTGTCAATAACAGTAGCCATATGATTGAGCCCTCCCATCATATCAGTGCTATCTTAGAAAACCAATCAGAAGTTTTATTAGTGTTAATTATTTTTAGAGCTCATTGTAGCACCCAAGATGTGCTAGGTTCTTGCCACTGTTCATTGATACATAGAAATGTAGGGTTGGAAGGGACCTCAAAGTTCATCTAGTCCCACCTGCATGCTGAAGCAGGACCAAAAATGTCTAGAAGGAAGAGAAACCCTTTGTCCTGAAGGGCATACGGTATGACAATATTATCCTTTTGTCATACCAACATGTCACTTTTCTATGCTTTGTTATATTTTATTTAATTTGATCTTTTGGGTCAAGTCTATAATGTCTCTACTGCTCCATATTTTCCTTTGTGAGTTCAGACTTGGCTTTCATTTCTGAGATGCTGCCACCCAGCTCCACATCCACCCTAATTTACTCCATCTGTCTTTCTGTTAGTTCCTGGTTGTACCATAACTTCCTAGTAAGGATGAGCAAATTCAGTACCTTGGCCCACTACTGTTAACTCTGTTTTAGTTCTAGCTCAGTATGCTTGCCCCTCTCTAATTTTCTTCTTTCCCTCCTGGGTTAGAAAAATAGAATGTTGTTTACCATTAAGACCTGTGAGGTTTGTATCTCACCACCAGAGCTTTAAATCAGCGTTGCTTGCCATTGAAAAGCAGGGATTCTCTGCTCTCTAAAGGTGCGCTCTTTGCCATGATGGACCACAAGTTTAGATATCAGACCTTGAAATCATGTCAGTCTGATTACTAGGCTGCTTCCATGAACTAATGTGATGTAAAGCACTAATCTTTTCCTCAGAGCACTGCATCTTTTTCTATAAGTGTCTCTAGGTGGGGGCTCAAGTCATTTTATGTAGTTAGAAATTTTGCCTACAGTTTGACCTAGGGAATACTACTGTCACCAGAACCTGTCCTTCAATTCCATCTGAAACACCAAATTGGCTATGTCTACACTAAAAACTAGGGCTGTGATTCCCCTATCCATGAACACATACTCGTACTTGTTCTCATCGAGCAAGCACACATGCAGTGTAGCCATGGTCGCATGGATAGCATCAGCAGAGGCACAGCTGAGCCATGCCGAGTACATAACCACAGGTTTAAGGTGGTACAGGAACAGGGGAATCACACCCCTGGCTCATTGTGTACACATAGCCATAGATGTTACACCTACATCATAGACTCTTCCGATGTTCCATAGCTGTTCCAATCTTAGTAGCATTTATACTTCAATCTTCAAAGTGCAGTCCAAATACCTCAGACACCAATTAGCATTTCTCCTCAGTTGCAGAGACCATCTTTCCTACACTTATCTGGATGCTGATGATTCTCACTTCATGGATACTGCATGGAAATCTGAGGTTATAAACTATTTCTGTTAATGGAACTTCTGAAAATACATGTTTGATTTCCTTTCCCTTTAGTGACCAATATATCCCCAGAATGAAAGTTTAAAGCACATTGCTGATGGCAGTCAAGAATGTTATTGTTGGGATACATGATTTAGACAGCTTCAGAATCCTTCCAGATTGTGTTCCATACCCTTCACAAATCAAAAATGTTTATAAATCTGACCCAAGTAGAAAAACTTTCTCCAGCATGTCTGACTGGCATAAGCAAAGTCCCCATGAAAGGGTGACCTAGCAGGGCTGAAGAGCTACCTATAAATAAAATGAAAAATTAATCAAGTCAATTTTTTCAAATGTTTCTAATAGAATTAACAAGGCAATCATTTACTTAAAAGACTATTACTCTGTGAGTGTTTCAGACCAATATGACTAGTGCTATCTTCTTACTGGAATTTGCATGACATTAAACACAAACCTAGGGAGCAGTATTCCTCTTAATGCCACTGCATATCCCCAACAATAGTAACTAATGGAATGTGAGATGGAATAAGGAATAGATCCCTTACCTGTGAATTGTCCCTGCTGTTTGATTGCAAACCATAGCTTGAAATCCAGACAAAATGAGCCACGTTCTGCCATGAATAAGTGGATTCAGCCCCATGGTTGTCAGCCTGAATTTGGCCCACTATGACCTTACAATTTTTTTTCTGGTAACCTTTTATTCCTAGAAAATCACATCGGACACATTAATGCCTATTTCTCTCCCCTCAAATTGCACCATCTGTAGAATTATCCACAGTCACAACTTTTCAGATGTGAAGACATACTAGAAATTACCTTGCATTTCTGTTCTGTATCTGATTTAGCCATAAATCTACATTAAACCTAAAATTATTTGGACAGCTATGGGAGTCACAGAGGATTTTATGACTCCTCACAGATGTCAGCATCTGTTTTTAAAATCCTCCCCAAACACCTCAGCCTTCATGAAATGTTCAAAGAATTTATGCTTCACATTCTTTTCCTTTCCTTCTTTCCAATAAACACTTTGAGAACTCTCTCACTTCCTGGATGATCTGTGCCCAAGGATTAGGTCTCCTCCTGAAGGCAAAATCCAGAAGGAGGAAGAGTTGTGCAACTGCTCTGGGTTATGAGTACCACTACCTCAGGACCATTGTGTAGCCAGATTCCACCAGTTTTTGCTGTATGCAGGTTCACTGTACATAAAATTGCCTGACTGATTTTCCGTCACTTCTCAGTGAGAGCACATTCTCCATTCCTTCAGCCCTGCAGCTGAGATTCAAACTCTGCTGCTCTGAAGACTTCAGGAGATCTAAAGGCTTGGTTCAGATAATCCTCTCGAAATTCACGTTCTTAACCCGGCCTCTTTGGTCTGGGTTGGAAATCATGTGTGAAACCCTCACGCTCAGTATTTCAGCACTACTGCTCCTTCCTAAATCAGTAAGTTCAGAGTAGCTCAAAATTGATTATATAGTGGGATAAGAGGTGAGATTTAACCAAACTTTTTCAAACTATGAAAAGGTTGAAGGTTGATTTTTGGGTGGAGGTTCAGATCAGTTCTTCTTTTGGTTCACCTTCCCCACTAGAAACTCAGTGATGACAGTGCAGCAGAAGTTTGCATTAAAATGTTGTCCTGGCATATTAAAGCAATGCACTGACTTCAGTTTGCTTGGGATTTCTGTTGGTGCTGAGACTGTTACTTCTATTTGTGAATAAGGTTGTATTTATTATCTAAACCTTGTAAATTATTGTTTTAAATGAACAAAATAATATACAATACTAATTTACACATATGTAGTAAGCCAGAATCTGATTTCACTTCTCTGGTATAAATCAGAATTAACTCCTTTGAAATCAGTGGAGTTGGAGCTGTGTGCAACTGTTGGAAGTCAGAATCAGACTTAGTGCCTTTAAGAATTGCCATATTGGAGCAAAAGAAATGGCCATTTAATTCATATTGACTTTCAAGCTGGGGCAAATACCAGATAATTCAGAGCAAACTTGTAAATCCTGAGAGTTGTAATGCTCTCTCCCAATACTGTATCTAACTCTGCAATACTATTTGATATTGGAGTATTTCTTCCTGATCCCAGCAAATGATCAGCCAATATCCTGATGTGCAAGAATTCTTCATTCATGTCTAGAGTAACTGCAGGACCAGGTAGTTGTGCACTGAAGGTGCTCAATGAGGGAAGGTAAAGCTCAACAGGTCCCTCACCCAGATGTGCAGGTGGGGGAGGTATTTTGAAGTGATGGGTTCTTGTGGAGAAGGAGGGGCTTTCATCTGCTTTCCTCCAGCTTCTCTACAGGTTATGGTAGGGACATCATGAAGATTTTCCCCTTCCCCATTAAGACAAGAATGTTCCTGGGCTCAGACCCTCTGCTCCTCCTCCCCTGTATATTTTTGGAGGATATAGGTGAATGCCATATAATATTTAGATAATATTAATGGAGTCAAATAGTACCAATATTCATGCCTGTTAGCAAATTTAGTATGTGATTTGTATAATGGGGTGAATAGCATGTAACTCATGCGCTGACGCCAATAAAAGCTTGATTTGAATTTGCAACCTTTTTCCAACATTCAGTGGAATGGTGACGTTAATATACCAGACTTTAGGGGGATTGTATTTGGGTTTGTAGCATTTTAATGGAAACTAGACTGCAAAAAATGCCAAGACAATAAGGCTTCCTAAAATGAAATAAGGACAAGATCTGTAAGGAAGAACTTAATTCAGTCAGAGGAAGAATCTTTAAGTGACACTCAAACAGTAGCCTCTCAGAGCCAGAAAATGAGTTCATGATGAATGGTTATGTAAGATCGGGTCGAAAAGGAAAAAAAAAAGATGATATATGTGGGGAGAGAAGGGAGAACAGAAAGTACTAGTTAATGCTAGAAATGGACAAACCAATTTTAGATGAAGATTGTGTATCTGACTGCTTCTTGGGTGTGCATGAAGCCTTCTCTGTAACATCTCCCCCATACAGTGACTGAACACAATCTGTGCCTCTGCTCTTGGTAGTGTAAGGACTGCTGTCTCCCAGTCACCACACAGCACTATCCTTTCTAAAGACATGAATAGATGGGGCCATCCCTTCTGCATCAACAGCAGAGCTGGCCAGGTACGCAGGCCATATGCAGTGCCCCTTTCAGGGGTGTGGCAACATGCAGTCTCTCCTCACTGGCAAATCACTGCATTTTACACCCACTCTGCACAGGCCCCAAGGTACTGGAGAATTGAGTGCAAGGCAGTAAGGATGTTCTGTCTCAGATTCTGCTGCCTCACTTTCACTGATAAGCACCTGACTCCACCAGTAATTCCATTGATTTCAATGGAGTATCATCGGCATAAGTCACTAAATAGTATGAGTAGTGGTGCCAGACGCTGGTCCTAAGTTGCTAGTCCAAGCTGGAGAAAGCTGACTCTTATATTGTGGCCACTTTCAATGAATTTATCATTTTTACATCTACTGCTATTGTCGATTTGTATTTTACTTCGTTCCATATGTAAGATGTGGGTTTTGTGCTCACACTTCCTATCCTTCCAAAAATCACAAACAACTTTATTTGAAGTGACTCTACCTCCTAAAAGGAAGGGGGGAAAAAAAGAGAGGAAGTATATAATGACATGACAAATCCCATTATCTCCTTGTCTCGTTCCCAAGAGCAAATCGCTTTTTCTTGAAAAAGCACTTTAAAGTGAGACTGTGACGGAGTGAGATCCTGGTCTGGCCATGACGTTATCTCCCTTCTGTAATGCAGGAAACGTTTTGTTAGTTAACACACTCCAGTAGTTCAAGTTATGGAGACTGGCAGCAACTCAACCCAATTTTTGTCAGTATAGCCTACCTTTTCCCCTCAAGCAGAGAGAAAAGGTGAATAGCGGTGAGCCTGCACATTTTGGTAAGTCAGCCTGCCCTGAGTATGCAGTGCAGTTCAAATTGAACGTAAGAAGTAAATTGCACCTGCATTTTAAAAAGCTCATTTTGGTTAGCAGTCCAACTTTGCTGGTTGTCTTAGAAATGCCTAGACTGCCAATATATAGGCAAAAGTGGGTGTCATATCCTTGGAATAAAATTAGCAAAAATTTAAACAATCCTGGTATTCTAGCTAGTTCAACTATTATATATTGTTTGTGTTATACTTGCACACAGAGGTTCCAACAGATGTTGGGGGCCCACTGTGTTAGGTATTGTATGAACACATAGTGTGGGACAGTCCTGCCGCTGAGACCTTATAATCAAAGTATACAAAACAAGAAAAGGAAGCATTCTTGTTTTACTCCCATTTTACAGATTGGGAAAACAAAAAGAATAAGTGACATTTTTCAAAGGCACAAAGGGTAGGTATGCACCTAAATCACATTGACTTCCAATGGCAGCTGAGCCTCTAATTCCCATTTGTGTCTCAATATCCCCATAAGTGACTTGCCCAAGGTCACACAGGACGCCTGTAGCAGAACGAAGTGTTCGAACAAGAGCACCTAAGTCTCAGTGCAGTGCCTTAACCGCAAGACCATCCTTAGCTTAGAACAAACCTTGCCCTCACAAGTCTGATCTATACTGCTCCAGGACAGAGAGAGATGGAGCAAAGCAGTGACAGTGAGGTGGGGTGCCTGAGCCATCCTGCTATCACATAGTATGACAGCTAAGGATGTGCTTTGTAGCACGTATGCCAGTAGCAGAATGTGTGCAGTGGCAGGGGAGTTGGCTACTCACTCAAGTAAGCAGAAGTTGTGTTCAGGACAAACCTGTGACCATATTAGTTGTGCCCCCGCCTGATGGTAAAGGGAGTGATAGATTGGAATCACATAGAGGCTGAGCTGATGTCTGGGGGAGTGGGAAAGGCTAAGCCATTTACAAAAAAGCCTTTCCATTGTAAGACTGACACTCACAACACTGACACCTCTTTCTTCCCCTAAATCCCCATCAATTCCTCCCTAAAAGGGAAGAAATTAATAAAACCAAAAGCTCTACCCCAAGCAGAATTTTTAACTCCAAAAAGAAGTACCAGACCTTCCCTGAAGCCCTCTGAGCAGCAAGGATTGTTTAGGTTGGACATTGGGAAAAACTTCCTAACTGTCAGGGTGGTTAAGCACTGGAATAAATTGCCTAGGGAGGTTGTGGAATCTCCATCATTAGAGATTTTAAAGAGTAGGTTAGAGAAACACCTGTCAGGGATGGTCTAGATAATACTTAGTCCTGCCTTGAGTGCAGGGGACTGGACTAGATGACCTCTTGAGGTCCTTTCCAGTCCTATGATTCTATGACTTTGCTGCTGTTATTGATTTTACATGGAGGGCACTCAGATACTATGGGGCAGCAGTATAAAATCCACAGATAACCCTCCCCCATTGCAACACAAGGCAAACATTCAGGGCTCTACTTCCCATTCCTATATGGAATCTTTATTTTAATATAAAGGATATAGCATAGCTCATAATTCACTGCTTACTCTGTATTTCTGATTTTCTGTTCTTGACCTTTCTTTTTATTTAATTTCCCCATTAAAAACTGCATTTCAGAAGTCTGTAAAATGCATAAGGGTACTGTGTAAGCATGATACAACTGTAAGGGTTTGAGGACTCAGGAGTACTTGAATTTCCCAGCATGTGGCATCATTGTACATGTGATAAATATTAACGGTTTTCCCCAAGTACAATAGTTCTGTATTTTTACAGAATACAACAAAGCCACAAAAACATTCAGCATATTCATCCAGGATGCAGACATACTGAGTTAACTCTGAGAGGCTTAGTCAGGTCGTTGATCTCATTATGAAGGGAAAAAGATTATCAAAACTATTTTCAATTAGTTTATTTCTTAATTAAATGAAAACATATTCAATACAATTAACATACTTTCATTATTATGGGGACAATTTTAGCAGTAGGGCTCAGGTAGTGAAAAGAACTGCAGAGCTGAAGCTCTGCACTACAATCCTGCCTCCTCCAAACCTGCACAGTTCATGCCCCACTTTGTGTCCATTAATGATGGTGGAATTATTCCAGATAGACACTGGTAGAAATCAGAGTTGGATCTGGTTTTGTGTTCTGGAAATCAATCACATTTCTGTTCCATTATAATACCTTGAAAATTATGATACATTTTTAAGCTTTACAAATGTGTCCAGTCAACAGCATAATTGGAAACTCCAAACAAATAATTGTACATTTACAAACATTAACTTGAAGTATTAAGAAATAGAAAACAGTATAAAATATAAACTATATGTCTCCACTTTATACTGGAAATGGAAACTGTCAGCTGATAATGGTGACTTATAGAGGATCATTAATATGTATTTATTTTTAAAAACCAAGAACCAATATCACTTGAAACTTGCAAATGATACACATGTAACCAACTGCTCCTTTCACTCTTCCTGTCCATTTTTGTTATGCCCACCTATTTGTATCTTGTCTTTTACACTGTAAATTCAGGGATTGTCTTACACTATATTGCTCTACAATGAGCTTTTTACAGGTGGATTCTGGCACTCCCCTGGAGTCCCAGCGAAGTCAGTTTGGCTTCATGCGGTTCCGGGTCCTTCCATGAAAAGCTAATTGAAGAATTGGAGCCCAACTGGTGCCACTACCTACTTACTGGGGCCTCTTGGCACTACTGTAATATAAACAATCAAATAGTAGAATATGCTAATTATTCAAAATCCATGTTCTCTACTAATAGTTGGTTGATACTAACTAGAATTTCCTACATTTCCCATAATATTTATCTGTCTAGATTTTTACTATTTGCTGTAAACATGGTCCTGAATCTAAACTCTGGAACTAAACCCTTCACCTCCTGAACATTGGCAGTTATTGCTCTAGTTATAGAATCATAGAAATGTTGGGCTGGAAGGGACTGCAAGAAGTCCTCTAGTCCATCCCTGTGAGCTGAGGCAAGACCAAGTGTACCCTGACAATACTTGACACACGTTTGCCTTAAAAAAACCTGCAGTGACCGGGATTTCACATGATCAAATCCCTGGATCTAGATACTCTCCCACTCCTGAACTTTGGAGATCTTTGGATCAAGATACAAAGTTTGCAATTTAGGCTTATCCCTAGTTTGCTACTATATTTCAAGGCTGGTTTCTACAGAGCTCTTGGAATATGGGTAGTGTTTAAATGACATTAAATGCTGTAAGATATTAAAATTATTTAAGTTTCTTTTCTCCTGTTCATTTAGGGTCCCCTGGTGACCCTAATTTTATTCCTTTTACTCCCCTCCCTCCTTAAAAGCCCCCTCTAATCCTAAATGTGTTTAATTCACAATGCCAAATCCTAACGATCTCCCCTTCTTAGTTAGAAATGATCTCATTTTTACATAATAAATGGAGATAAGCAATCAGGAAAAGTCCTGTCAATTGGGAAACAGTTTAAAAAGTGAACAAAGGATTATCTTGAGGAAGGAATATCAGGGTTTTCAAAACCTAGCAAGTAGAAATCTATGGCCTAAAGCTGAGGAGTCAAGGCTGGGTTATAAAATACCAACTATCCTGGATGCATTTCCCCAAATCTGCCAAAAACTAGAAAATGGTGAATGATTGTCAAATGGACTTTGACAAAACATGCACATCGCTGAGTGTAGGATAAATTGTAGAGGTTTTTGTTACCCCATTTATGATCATGTGAACAAATCACTAAAATCCGTGAAACAACCCTTTGACTTGCAAGCGCAGATTTTAAGACTATCCCCTCCCATTACATAGTGTTACCTTACGCATTAACATTGGGCCAGAGCCCCAGCTGGTGCAAATCAGTGCAGCTCTGCTGAAGTCTGTGGAGCTGTGATGATTTTCACTAACTGAGGATATTGCCCACTGGTCCCATTTCTCCTCACACCAGTAAATGGGGTACATTGCAAAGCCAGTGTGCGAGGGGAATCTTTATTTGCCCTCCTTCCTGCTCTGGCCTACAGGTGATTGCCTCAAAAACAATGGAATCAAGGGCAGCTCGTAGATCTAATGAAATCCCATGGACATTTGACCATCATCCAATAGCAGCAGCAGATCATTAATCAGGACAGTTTTTGTGTCAGCCAGGTCTGTACTCAGCTTGACTCAGGACAAACAGGTGTCTCATCTGACTGTCTAAGTTCTTATATTGATATTCACATCACTGTAGGATGTGACGCAAATAGGTGCTCTCACCACAATCGATGCATAGTCTGTTAGAATATAGATGAATTAATGAATGAATTAATGACACAGCAACTATTGGCAGTTGCCAGAGTATGGAGGACGGCAGTAGAGGTGAACCTGCGGTTAACTCATTGGACAGGAGACCTTGTAAGGTGGGTGGGGGATGGCTTCAGAAGGCTAATGTGGGGAGACGTGTGTGTAGGTATACAAAATGCTCAGTTAATAATGTTAGTGGATATCATGAGAGATGCTTGGTCAGAACAATGGCCTTCAGTGTAAATTGGGAGGCTAGCCCATATTTATCCACACTTGTGAAAACATACCCATCCACCTGGAAAATAATATCCCCAACCTGTGGAGCCAGTACTTGTGTAATTGTTACCATGATACCGTGGGAACGGAATGCAACTGAGGTGATGCCCCTGAACCCTATAGGAGTAACAAGAAAAGGAGGAGTGTGTTGGGAGCCACTGGGAAATAGATGGGGAGGGTGGAATCGTGTGAATTTGATTATCATTACATTAAGCAAATGTATATCCAGAGGAGGCATCTGGGTGTGCCCCTCTCCTATGACTATGGAGGAGCAGGATCAAAGGCCTGTTGCAAAGGGGGGACATTTAGGTGTAATGTATGTGGGGTACAGGGTATTCTGTTAGGAATGTATACAATCCTGTAATATAACACTAAGAGGCAAAATCATACCAGCATGTGAGCAAATTATAAATATCGATACATTGCCACTTGGACTATGGTGCACTAATGGATCAGTGGACCTAATTGTTGTATACAATCGAACCAGCACCTATTACCCCATCCCGTACACAGACTACATGAGCAACTCGCCGTGACCGCCAACAGTTGGATACACTTACAATACATGCTTCAGGATGGCTTTGACAGAATTTGAACCCTATCGAAGGAGGAGAAGCAGTGTTTTTTGGTGGTGGCCAGGATGTTGGACTATACTGCTGTGGATTATCATGGCAACTGGTGTATTGTTAAGTAGAGTAGGGGCACTAGGGGACGAGAGCTAGCTTCTGCTACATTGGCGTCGTCATCATCTGGACCCATGGAAAAGAAGCCCTTGAGGAATTCCACCATGATTTCAACAATTTCCATCCCACCATCAACCTTAGCCTAGACCAATCCACAAAAGCGGTCCATTTTCTGGACACTACTGTGCTAATAAGCGATGGTCACATAAAGGCCACCCTATACCAGAAACCTACTGACCACTATACTTACCTACATGCCTCCAGCTTCTGTCCAGGACACACCACACAATCCATTGTCTACAGCCAAGCTCTAAGATACAACCACATTTCCTCCAATCCCTCAGGCAGAGACAAACACCTACAAGATCTCTATCAAGCATTCTTAAAACTACAATACCCACTTGCTGAAGTGAAAAAACAGATTTACAGAGCCAGAAGATTACCCAGAATAGAGACTGAGAGTGGCTGGATCATTACACATATTGAATCTATTTCCCCATGTTAAGTATCCTCACACCTTCTTGTCAACTGTCTAAATGGGCCATCTTGATTATCACTACAAAAGATTTTCTTTTTCTCCTGCTGATAATAGCTCATCTTAATTAATTAGCCTCTTACAGTTTGTATGGCAACTTCCACCTTCTCTGTATGTATATATTTATATCTTCTTACTATATGTTCCATTCTATGCATCTGATGAAGTGGGCTGTAGCCCATGAAAGCTTATGCTCTAATAAATTGGTTAGTCTCTAAGGTGCCACAAGTACTCCTGTTCTTTTTGCGGATACAGACTAACACGGCTGCTACTCTGAAACCTGTCATTATGCAAAGAGCTTAGTTTGACAGCATCCTGTCTGGCAAGAAATAACTTATCAATGGTTGTGGCTGTGAAATCCTCATTTCTGTATTTTTATCTTTATGGCCTCCACTTTTCTATTGTTAATCTGTCTGGTTCTCTAATTGTTTGCCCACCCCTGACCTAGCAAAATTAATTATACAGCAGACAAACTTTTTGACCCAAGGGCCACATCTGGGTATAGAAATTGTATGGCAAGCCATGAATGCTCATGAAATTGGGAGTTGGGGTGCAGGAGGGCTCTGGCTGGGGGTACAGGCTCTGGGGTGAGGCTGGGGATAAGGGGTTCAGAGGGAGGGAAGGGAATCAGGGCTGGGGCAGGGGGTTATGGAACATTGGGAGGGGGTCAGGCTCCGGGCAGCACTTACCTCAAGCAGCTCCCAGAAACAGTGGCATGTCTCCCCTCCGGCTCCTATGAGGAGGTGCAGCCAGATGTCTCTGCGCGCTGCCCCATCCACAGGTGCCACCCCTGCAGGTCCCATTGGCTGTGGTCCCTGGCCAATGGGAGCTGCAGGGGCAGCGGGCGGAGCCCCCGGCTGCCTCTAGACATAGGAGCCCGAGGAGGAACATGCCACTGCTTCTGGGAGCCGTGTGGAGTGGGGCAAGACCCCAACCCCACTCCCTGGCTAGAGCACTGGAGCAGGACAAGCCCTGGACCCCGCTTCCCAACAGGAACTCGAGGGCCGGATTAAAACACCTGGAGGGTCGGATCTGGCCCCTGGGCCGTAGATTGCCCACCCCTGTGCTAGGTGTAAGTTAATTAGAGTAGTGGGATATAACTGGTTAGAGAATTATGTTATAATATGTTAGGATTGGTTAGTTAAATTTCAGTAAAATGATTGGTTAAGGTATAGCTGAGAATATGACTATACAAACTAGGGTCAAACAGGAAGTTGGGGGGGTGGGGGAAATGGAATCATTCTTGCTGGAAATTAACTCCAATAAACATTGCATTGTCTGCACTTTGGACTTCTGGTCTTTTGCTGCTTGCTGTCTGCATGGTAAGAACCAGGGAAGTGGGAGGGTTGAGGGAAAGCCCCCTAACAGTCTCTTCCAAGAATGGAAGAATAGATACTAGGTAAGAACTGTCAGATGATCAATCAAATGATGATTTGTTTGAGCAAAGTCTGCACAACCACTTCTAGAAGAGAGGCCAGTAACCTGCCTTCCTTACAGGAGACATTAACAGTCTCCACCATACAGATTCAAACGGTAGGCTGTTGACGAGATGGCTACTGACAGCTCCTCAGCCTCAGTGGCCTAAACTTCCAGTCACTTTTATCCACTCCAGATCTCAACCTACATCTGTGGAAGCAGACAGCTCCATTTGAATTCGCTCAACTTCATCCACAAAGTCACCAGAAATGCCCTCACAATGGGAGAAAGTCAAATCAACTACTAGATGAAGAGGCTTGGATAAATCAAGCTGCTGTCCCATAAGAGAGGTTACCCTTCAGCAAAGACTTCCTCTTGCTTCAGAAACTAGTCTCTCTGGGATTTCCCAGCACTTTATCTTTTTATTTTCTGTGGTGTGGGCAGAAGGGTTTCTGGCTTTGAGACCTCTGGGCGTCATTGATTTTTTTCTGAGTGCACTTATTTATCGGTATATTAAAAAACCACAGCAAAGGAATCCATATTTTCCTGCCATTTATGTACTTATTAATTTATACAATTATTACTATTTCAGATGGATTGCCTGCCAACAGCACTTAGCACTGTTCCACTATAAAAATAAAGACATCCGCCGCCTCTGAAAGCTTACCATGAGGGAAATGGTGAGAGAGACAACTCAGAGCACATTCAGTGTTTGTTGTTAACTAACTCATTTCTGTGGTGTTTTAGGGGAAGAGAGGGCTTTGTCTGAAGGTTACCCTATTTTACATCTTTGTGTTTGGGTTCCCTTCAAGACTTCTTTCCACTCTCTTCCAGACTTTGTCACTCGGGTATCTTAATTTGGGATTCAGTAACACTATGCTGAGTTGATCAGATCCAAATACGGGTCGGAGGGATGCAGGGTACTGCAACTCCAAAGTTACACAGAAACTCTCTTCCTTTATATACATTTACACAATTCATTACATTTACTATACATTGCATTACACACTTTTTTGGATTGGCTTGGTTACTTTGCCGGAACCAATCCCTGTGCAGCATGCTCTGTCTATGCATTATCCATACTCAATCTACTCTTTACATCACCTACATTTCTAACTTGTCCACTGTTACCTTGTTCATGGTAAATGGTTCCCTAGATGTTCTCCCTCTTATCTTAGCTGATCCTGACATTCTGTCTTTTTAGCTTACTGACCCATTTACTTATCTGAGTTAGCACTGACGATAAGGGAGATAAATAAATCATATGTTCCAAAGAAAAAGGCCTCCCCCCCATGTATTTAATTACTCTTGTCAGGCCAGGTCTACCTACATTCCACTGCCTTTGCTTGTCCTTGTTATATAAGCATTTATTTGATTTACATTGTATTTTTTGTCTTTCTGTGGGTTTTTTCAAGTTTATTACCTAGCAACACATGCCTAAACCACAGTACTTGTAGTAATTTGAACCACCATTAAAATTAGGCTCAATGTATGACCCAAAGAGTGCAAGCTCACCTCCTCTGGTACACACCACCATGGTGTCTCCAGTGCCTGTACAGTACTGTCACCAATTCCTGTTGTTCAACTATTAGTTAGAGCAATTGGTCCGCATTGCTCATTTTAAGTATTAATTTTATGTTGTGCCCAATGTCCAGGACCTTATAGCCTTGCAAACTGCACATTTTCATCCTCAACATTCTTAATTCCCTTTTCCAGTAGGGTGGTCCAGATAAGCATTCTGTTTAACAATCCCCTGCTTTATTTCTTCTATATCCTGCATTAGATGTTACACACAGTGGAATACATATTACTAATAGTTAATGCCTCTTCTGCAAGGTTAAAGTACTAATCACCTCCTCCTTTTTTAATGGTTTGATTAATTTATTAGCAGGGATCCTAGTTTTCCATGATAAAAAAAAAAAAAAGAACAATTGCCTGGAAAAAACCCCATAATCTGTGTTTTTCTGCAATTAGAATGAAAGCCTGAACTTTAGTTTCCCTAGCCACAATATACATAGGTATCCGTTGAACATAATGTTTTATTGATATATGTACAATTTTAAATCAAGTTCAAAGCCTATCAATGCCATCAATCATTGTAATAAAATGAAATTAATAGAATTGCCATTTGTATTTCATATATATCAAATACTTCCATGTCTGTATACTATATTTTCAGAAAATTGTTTTTAATGCACAAAAATAAAGTGAAAATTGCTTTTATATTAACATTACTCACTTTCAGTTAGTCCTGGAGGCTGAAGTAAAATTTGAGATGCATTAAAACATGAACCCCTTGTGACAGGGTCCCCTTGGTGCAACCTAGTTTGTGGGACCACTGAGCCCCCACAAACCCACCAACCTAGGTTGCCTCTCACACTCAGATGCTGATGTAAAGCTACAAGCCTCTGCTAGGCACAGCACTTATACAGACGTCCAGAGGCTGGGACACACCCAACTGTGTTACATGAATTACCTCCCAGCCACTCATGAACCAACAATAGGGAGGCTCCAGCCAATTCCTCCAGCTCCCCAACCTTGCACTCCAGAACTGGACAATCTTGCACATGTCAAAAGCCTGGCCAGTGTAAGTTCTTTTTAAAGGCTAGTGTGTGTCCACTCCACATTGAGGGAGGGGCAAACTGGATAATGAAAAGGAGTACTTGTGGCACCTTAGACTAACAAATTTATTTGAGCATAAGCTTTCGTGAGCTACAGCTCACTTCATCGGATGCATTCAGTAGAAAATACAGTGGGGAGATTTTAGATACACAGAGAACATGAAACAATGGGTGTTAACATACAGACTGTAACAAGAGTGATCAGGTAAGGTGAGCTATTACCAGCAAGAGAGCTGCAGGGAGGAGGGAACCTTTTGTAGTGATGATCCAGTTGGGCCATTTCCAGCAGTTGACAAGAACATGTGAGGAACAGTAATGGGGGGAAGGGGGAAATAAACATGGGGAAATACTTTTACTTTGTGTAATGACCCATCCACTCCCAGTCTTTATTCAAGCCTAAGTTAATTGTATCCAGTTTGCAAATTAATTCCAATTCAGCAGTCTCTTGTTGGAGTCTGTTTTGGAAGTTTTTTTGTTGAATTGCCACTTTTAGGTCTGTAATCGAGCGAGTGATCAAAGAGATTGAAGTGTTCGCCGACTGGTTTTTGAATGTTATAATTCTTGACGTCTGATTTGTGTCTACTTATTCTTTTATGTAGAGACTGTTCGGTTTGGCCAATGTACATGGCAGAGGGGCATTGCTGGCACATGATGGCATATATCACATTGGTAGATGTGCAGGTGAACGAGCCTCTGATAGGGCCTAATCACATCAGCCACACTATGATGGTGTCCCCTCAATAGATATGTGGACACAGTTGGCAACGGGCTTTGTTGTAAACTGAGCTGAGATTTCCCAAGCACTTCAACCAAACCTCACTGTTATAAAACAGATTTATTAACTACAGTATAATAGATTTTAAGTGATTATAAGCATCAAGCATAGAGATCAGAGCTGATTACTTAAGAAATAAAAATTTGTAGTCTGAGTTCTACAAACTAAGCAGGATTTGAATCAAGCAGTGTCTCACCCTGACAGATGGTACAAGCAGGTTACAGATCCTCAATACACAGACTGGGACTCTTTCCCCAATTCAAAGCCTTGTTCTCCAGACATTCCTCCAGATGTTGAGTTGGGGAGGAGACAGGCCAAATGATGTCAGTGTCTCTTTTTTATAGTTTCTTCCAGCTTGCTAGAAAGATCCTTGCTGTGGTGTGGGCATTAGACAGTCCCCAATTGTCAAGCAGTCTCCATTGCATATGTGCTCTCTCTGAGAAGTCTCTGGGATGGCAGTTGGGAGAGTGGATTCCATTTAATGGCCATCAGCACATCTAGCTGGTCCTTTGTGGCAATTAAAAGGTTGGCTGCGGGCATCTTCTAACCTCAGAACATATTTCAGTAACACATATAGCAATACTTCATAGCTTCACATACAGTGATAGCACATACAATCCAACAGGATATTAATGTTCAACAGATCAAGACTTTTAAAATGAAACCTCACAAGGCATACTTTATGTAGGCATCCTTTATTAGAGGGGCCTCTGAACTTTCTTGGGAGGGTTCCAGGGGAAAAGCCTGTGTGCTGCAATCAGGCCCCAGAGACTAAACTCCCATGATGCCTTGGGGAAAGAGGGGGAGATTTCCTCCTGCAGGGAGAGCAGGTGGTGGATGCCATTTTGGGAAAAGGAATGAGATTGCTGCTGTGGAGCTCTGCCCACACCAGGGGCTGCTGCTGGGAAGCCAGAAGCTGCTGCTGAGAGCCTGCTGGGGCTTTGATTGAGCAGGGGGCCTCAGAGGCTATTGGTGGCTTCGCTGGAGCCAGGGCAGAGACTGTTGCTGTGCCTAGAGCTGACTGACTGGGCCTGCCATGAAGGATTGGGAGTAACCCCCACTCTGGTTTGGGAAAGTACTTGCAAGGGAAGGGGCACAGCAGAGAGACTGAGTTTGAGGAGAGGCAGAGTGAGCTTCCCACCAAACTAGGACCCAGAGCTGCTGACCTTTGATGGAGCCAGCTCCAGTCGTCAGAGGGGTTGTGCTGCTTGTTGCCATGGCTGGACTGATACACAGAACCAACAGAGTGCTGTCTCCAGCTGCAGATCTTCCAGCGCACCCACGCAAACATCTAGGACTCTGAAATCAAGAGGAGTGTACACTCCGGGGTGGGGTAAATGGTGGCAGTGTAAATGCCAGTTACGTAAGTTTCATTTATTACTGTATACTATATTTGTTAATTGATTTTATTCAACTGCCCCCTGTGGATTTAAATTAGTAGTGACTTATAATCATACACTGTTATACACTGATTTTTTAAGTTGTTAAGTAAAGGTGTTAGCTCTAATTTTAAGTATATTGGATGTATATTATTTATAATTGGTATTTTTGAGTTACACCCATGCTACAGATCTTATTATTAATTATTTTTATTATTATTTATTATAGCTTTATTGGCTTTATTCCTGGAGGTTCCCAAGGCACACCATTGAGTGTGTACAGGGCCAGGCTGGTGGAGGCAATTTTAAATTCCTTTGGCAGCTGCTTGGCATGTACATTTAAAGTGAATTCAAAAATCAACCACAAGAGCAGGAGGTTATGTGCATTGAATAAGTGACACTGGTACTGGGAGTAAAATTTAGTTAATATAGGTTTTTATTTTTTCAAAAAATGTAAAAATGAAATTCTCTGTAAAATGTAAATGTAAAAATGTAAATTCTTTGTTTTCCTGAGGCAAATGGATTTCTAGGATCCCTGTTTATTAGTTAGAGACTTAACTTGAAGGTTTAATTTTTTAATGTTTGCAGAATTTTATAGGGAGACCCTAACTTCTGTGCCATCCAGTGTGTTTGCCCTAGTGACCCTTCTGACTCTATAGTGGTAGTGTCTTTGGAACATGCCTTCCACTGGATCCTGTCTGTCTTTTGCGGTGGTTTAGGACTGGGGAATTAGTGACTGGAGTGTTTCTGTGCCTTGGGACCATTTACACACACTCCATCTCAGGACACACAATGTTGTAAGCCTCCATCACTTTATGGCTGCAAATTTGCACAATAAAAAGGGAAGAAACCATTTTTTGCCTTTTTAAAAAAATTTATTTACCTTTTGTGAGCTTTGAGTTCACTAGTGTGAACCCAACTCTGCCCATTCCTTTCCAGGTCCACCAAATATAGGAGGGGCCAAGTCAGTCTAACACTAAGCGTGGCCTGTACCACTTTGCCTTTGGGAAAGGGTGCTAAGGAACTTGTTCCTGGATTATGACTTTAGATCCCACTTGATGCTCAGTTAGGTCTCCTCTGTCATGGTCGTCTTCTTTTCTACCTCATCAGTTGGACTTGTAAATTCTGCATTTGCAAGTCCTGAACCCAGGCTCCTGACACTGCCACCATAACCAAATGGGCTGGAACTGGGTTAGTTATATCCTCCCGCAATCTTACTGTCCTTCCCGTTGAGACCTCTAAAAATGACTCCACTTCCTCCTGAATTGGACCTATCTATTTCTTAGGTATCAGATGCTGCTGCTGGGGTGGTGGGTCCTCTCTTTCAAGTAAAATGTGGGTGTTCATCTGACTACATTCCAGTTTAGACTTGGCCCAGATCTTTGAAAAGGTCTCTAGTTGGGGTACCCATGCAGGTGTGTCCTATTCATATTGCACGGCTATTTCCTGCGCATTTTTACTTGATTCCATAGCTGCAGCCATGGGCATGATACCTCATTCCCCTAAGGCGGTGATTCTTAAACATATTTGTTCAGCCTCCCTTTCTTTGTGTCTGTAGTCATTTAGCGAACCCCCTCCCCCACTACATATACCACCACCCAGCTCTGAAGGCAAAGACGAGAGCAGCGGTGCTGGCTGGGCACCCAGCTCTGAAGGCAGCACTGTGCCAGCAGCAGCATAGAAGTAAGGGTGTCACTATCACTTTTCACAACTGACTGAGTGCCCCATTACCACCCTTACTTCTGTGCTGCTCCTGCCACCCTAGGGCTGACAGCCAGAGCTAAAAGCCGCCTCCAGGTGAAGGATTGGCTCGGGGTGAGAGCCTGAGCCCTAGTGGCTGGGCTCTAGCTGTCCCCCCTGTCACTGCCTCCTGGGTGTGTACAGCCCTTCTGCACAAGCCCCAGCCACCTGGGGCTGATAGCCAGAGCTCTTAAAAAAAAATAGCACACAGCTCGCACCTCCCTTGACACATTCCCATGCCTCCCTTGGGAGGCCCGCCCCACAGTTTGAGAACCACTGTCCTAAGGCATTATGTTAGCCAAATTCTCCTCAGGATACACTTTTAAGGACACAATATTTATACAAACAGAATCCCTCCCACACACAACCTAGCTCTAACCCAGTGTCCAGGCACAAGCCTGAGAAAAAGAGATGGGTCTTGCACAGTGACCTAGGAGTCAACAAACTATGGATCTGTCAGACCAGCTGCGGAGGTAAATTCTAGGGTGAAGGGAAGCCAACTGACAAACTCTTGCTCCCCAGCCGCAAATTATCTACTTTTGGGACTTCCCCCTCGAGTGCTTTACCTGACCTCAGCTGTCGTCATGTCTAAGAGAAAGAGCAAAGGTTTCTCAGATGGTCATGCCCCAAATAATTTAGGATTTATAGATCAGTCAGCATTTCAGTGGCATCCTGGGGTAATTATATTTTCTGCAGCTAATTCCACTTGATACATGTCATATTTTCCAGCTCATTTACTGTACCTGTGAGTCACGGAAAGCCTGAAACACATGTTAAAACATTTACACTCAAGCAGCATCCACCTCAAGCAATGCATCCGCACCAGTACACTGTTAGCTGTCAGTCAGGGGAAAACAGGGCCGAGGAGGAAACACAGGAGAGATCAAGATATCAGCAGGTAGTGACACCTGTCCCTATTCCATTCCAGGCCAAGGTGTGTGTGGTTTTAAAGAATGCCATATTGATTCAGAAGGGGTTTTGGGAAGTAGAATGATATGAGCTGAAGTACTGACTCATTAATGAAGAATTTATTATAATTAGTACCAGTGGAATTGTAACTATTACCCAATAGCTGGTATATATGAACAAAGTAGTCTCATGTTTGTTTCAGAAACGTAATGGGTTGCAACATGACATTTTGTTGACCTAGGGTTGGGTTTGTAGGAGAATCCGTGAGATTGATCCTAAAGGCCACAGTACAAGTATGGAACAATATTTCATAGAGAGAATTAGTACTGCATGTTAGGGGGCTAATTCCTTCGCCCGCTTACTTCCCTGGTCCTTCTCGCATGAACAGAGATCAACAATACCCAAAGTCTAAAGGTGCTAACAATTCAATGACAGGTTTCAGAGTAACAATTCAATGTTTATTGGGGTGAACTTCCAGCAAGCATGATTCCAGTTTGCTTCCTTAGTGTCCCCCTTCCCAGCTCTGACACCACAGAGCCTTACCTGTGTCCCTGTTCCCATTTCCCCCCTTAGCAAAACATGATTCCAATTTCCCTGTCCCCATTCCCTGTTCCCCCACCCCCTTTACTTCCTGATTGACTGCAGACTATATAGTAAAACTTGAGTTCTGCTTAGCTATACCTTAACCAATCATTTTACTGAAATTTAACTAACCAAACAAACCAATATTGTAACATGATTATTTAACCAATTACATCCCACCTTAATTAGTTTACACCCAGCAAAATTAATTATACAGCAGACAGAAACAATCACAGAACCAGACAGAGATTACACAGACAAACAATGGGAAATGGGGACTATAATGATAGAACACAGAAATGAGGATTTCACATCCCAGCTATAAAGACATAAGGGTTTCCCAGCTGTGTCTATTGATAAGTGAGTTCTTGCCAGACAGGATGCTATCAAACTAAGTTTCTTTTTACATCTTCTAGGCACTTCCCTTTCTCTGGAGGTGATAGGCATTATCAGGACAGGATTGTATTCCTAACAGCCCAACAGCACCTTATTTCAATGTGACTAGTTTGGAATGTGAGGATGTGACCGTTCACTTCCCAGCTTATGGCTGCCTCTGCTGCTTAGCCAAAGATCTTAGCCTAAGAACAGGGTCTCAGACTGTCACAGTGAGAAAAGGCCTTATACAGTCAGACAGTGATTTTGATTCTCTCTTTTATACCTCTATAACTAGCTAAGTGATAAGAATACACCTAAATTCTTAGAGTATAGGCCTTTACAGACAGGCCTGAATATCTATATCCTAACACTGCACTGCTTGTGTCTAATTCAAGTTATATAATCTGCCACAGGGTCACACAGTTGCCAGAAAATGGTAACAGAAAGATCTGGGGCTTGATTTCCGTACTCTGCTCTGCTGCTTTGCACAGCTCTGGAGATGGAAAGTGAATGAACTCTGGCCCTATCTCCCCTGCTGGGGACTCTCCTGGTATGGGCTATTCCCCTGTGGGCAAAGAGCTGGCATGGCTGGCTCCTATGGCAGGCATCATTGTGGCCCTTGGCATATAGGTGCACAGAGCAGTAGTGGCCAAAGTGGACTGCACTCTGGCTGTCCTCAGCTGGCAGATGGTCCCTTGGGGACAATTGATGTACATTGGTGGTGAAGCTGGCACTGTCATTGTACTTGCTCTTTGTGTAAATAGCAGATTTCAGTGTTGTCAGCCTGCTTCAGCTGGGGAGGAGCAGATACAAGCAGTAGGGCCAAAACCAAATGACCTATAGTTCTGTGAAGTCAGCAATGACATGTGCCTATATCCTAGCTCTATGTGTATTTCTCTTAAACTAATAACCAGGATATATTTTGTAGTCACCAGCATCAGTCACAAACATACAGCTACCCAATGCTAAATTATTTCTGCCTTTGCTGGGCCAGGGTACATGCATGCCCTGGAATGCTTTTCAGCAGGTTCTATCCTGGGTGGCCCACTGAGTAGTCTGTTTGGAGGTTATGTGGGGGTAAAGATGGGAGCCAGAACTGGAGCAGGAGAACCTGTCCATTGCTAGCTCTGCTGCATTTGGTATATCTGGAGAGTGTCCTGCCAGAATTTTGTCCATTGTGTGCAGTATCAGTGATAATTTCTCTGCCAGATACAACTCCAAGAGACAAAAGCTGCTGTTTTGTTGTTTTTTTAGATTAGATGTGTTTGTTCAGTAGAGTTTGACACTCTGGCAAACAGCTGAGCTCATTTTAACACTAGTTTTTAAGGCTAGGGTTCAGTGGTGAGTGAAATGGTAGTTTGAAAAATATTTGTTGCTCTCTGTGTGTGTTTAATATACATTTAGATAAGATTTCACTCTTTTGCCATTAGTAATACAACTAAACCACAGAAAAATAGATTTAAATTGTGATAAGCAGCTTTCGCAGGCTATTCTTGAAAATATGAACGTATGAAAATGCACCAGTTGAAAGCAGAAGTCAGAATCCAGCAGTCCACATTACTTACCTCCTCCCACATGACTTTTAAAAAAGAAAAACTTCAGCTAGATTCTGGAGATTAATGCAAGTCAAGTGGAATATTCCACTAGTCAGATCTTCTGATGTAGGGTTCTCTGGTACTTTTCCATCCAGCCAGAGAGGTGCTGACAACATTTTTGCCAGGGACTGCTATGAAAATTTCCTCCTTTTAGCTTCAGGCTATCAATTGCTGGTAGTTCAGCTATCCCTCCCCCCGCTGCCACGTGCTGCTCCTGCCCTCTGCCTTGGAGCTGCTCCCCGAGCCTCTTGCTTGCTGGGCGGGGGAAAGATGGGGGTTAATGTCAGGGTGTCCCCCTCCCCGTTGCTCCTGTCCCCTGCTTACCCCATCTCTATAGAGCGGGGTGGGGGGGGGGACGACACAACAGGGCTCAGGATGGAGGGAGTTTGCTGTCTCAACTTGCTGATCTCCTTAGAAAGGCAATGTACTTAGAGTGGGGTCAGCATACTTAAAGGGGCAATGCGCATCTCTCTCTCACACACACATGGTGTGTGTGTCTCTGTCTGCCATGCTGTCTCCCCTCCCTCCATTTGTGCTGCCTTGTAGAGTGTGAGGCTACATTAACAACAATGTGTTAACCCTGGAGGGCTCAGCCAAGTGTTAGTTAATCATTTAGCAGTAAGGCATTCCCTGGGAAATATCCCACCCTCTTCCAACCTCTGACTCCACCACCTCAACCAAGCTTCACAATCATCATTGCTGTGTATAGTATTAAATTGTTTGTTTAAAACTTATACTCTTTGCGTGTGTGTGCATATATATATATATAGTCTTTTGTCTGGTGAAAAAAATTTCCCTGGAACCTAACCCCCCCCTATTTACATTAATTCTTATGGGGTAATTGGATTCACTTAACATTGTTTCATTTAAAGTCGCGTTTTTCAGGAACATAACTACAACATTAAGCGAGGAGTTAGTGTATACATAATATAGCAGGGGATTCAACTGCTGTGCCAGCCCTAAGACTGATAATTCCCCAGTTACAGGTGAATCGTCAGCTGCTTCTTTAAGGCTATTTTAATCCCCTTTGTCCAACTCACTTTATGTTCAGGTTTCAGAGTAGCAGCCGTGTTAGTCTGTATTCGCAAAAAGAAAACGAGTACTTGTGGCACCTTAGAGACTAACAAATTTATGCTCAAATAAATTTGTTAGTCTCTAAGGTGCCACAAGTACTCCTTTACTTTATGTTCAGTTCACCATATGACTTGGGAAAGATGACTGAATAGTTAATTGATTCATAGTTGTTAATGATTAATGAGTATGGAGCCTTTCAACACTAAGTCACTAGATCAGATTGGTAGTGACCTACAGTTGACATGACAGGTGACATATGTGAGATATTCTGGTGGTCTCAGCTCATTTCCTAGGGAAGTTCTTGGAAAGACTCCTGCTGAGTTCAATGGATGTTGAATCAGGACCCTAATCAATAAATGTTCACCTCACAAAAAGCATCATCACAGGTGACTTAATTGTCATCCCTTTCAACAGAGAGGCCAAGGGTGGAGTGTAAAATTCACCCTTGTACTAATCCTTTGCACATTGGCCATATGCTAGCCCCCTGCAGAGGGGTGAATTTGACCCTGAATAAGTATGAAGATTGACCTCTCTCTTCATCCCTAACATGTGCCCCTACACAAGAGGTTGAGGTACATTGCTAGGCTTGGGTGGGAAAGTTTCCACTGCAACTGCCCAAGTGATTCCTGACATATGGATGGTGAATGCAAAGCAATTCTGGCACTCTGCTATGGTCCAGGAGCACTAAATTCTCTGAAAATAACATTTCTGTATATTTTTTGAAAGGCAAAACATGAAAACATTAGGCTCGCAAACATTAGCTCATCACTTCTGTACAGTGTGAAACAAGCCATCCAGGGCCTGATGCTGATTTGATTTCCCTGCTCAGCAAAAACCTCACTGAATTCAACTGGAATTTGGTCTGCGTGAGGAATGTAGAATGGGGCCCCCAAAACCCTCCCTTCCATGCCCCTGATTCACTTAAATGCACAACTCAAATGACTTTGCCATCTGCGCTTTATAAAGGGACTGAAAGCAGAAGTTAACTTGTGTTTGAATTCTAGTGAGATCTCTCAAATGAGAAATTCTTGTGTAAACAACAGCTGGCACAGTGTATTTGTGATGTACTTTTGGAGAGGCCTGTAATCCCTGTAGTTCTACATCGAGCACTCAGGGGTGGTCCAGGGAAGCTGCAAAAGGGCGTAGGGAAAAAGGAATCCTTACCCCTTCCTAATCACCTCAGGCTGTGGAGCTGCTCCATGGCTTCAGCTGCTGCCCTAAAGTGGTAGTAGTGCCTGCTATGCATACACCCTCTCCCTATGGTGGGCAATGGCTGGTGGATCTGTGTAGAGGCAGATCCAGTGACTCAGTCCTCGGTTCCTTTTCCCGCTTCCAACCCAGGTGCATCGAGATACATCGGTTGCCCCATCAGAGGAGAGTCACCCCAAAACTTGTTCTCTTTGTGCTTTGGAGCTGCTGTCACAGATGAGGATGTGAGTGGTCAGGCCTAGTGGCCAGAACTGGAGTCAGGAACCAAGCCAAGGGTCAGAGCCGGAGCCAGGAAGAGGGCAGGACAGGGTGAAGCCAGGGCCGAAGATGAGGCAAGAGCAGAACTGGGGTCAGGCTAGAGCAAGGTTGGGAACAACAAGATCACAGCTGTAAGTACATGTATTGAGTAGCCACAAGCTAAGTGCTACTGGGGGCCCTAAGAGCAGTCTTGGCAATGCTGCTCAGACCATCAGGCAATCTGGCCAGTTAGGGGTTTCTGCTGAGATTAACTAGTTGATCCTAGGCCCAGCTGCAGGCCCTCATTCCTAACAGCTGCACTGCATCTAGAGCTCTGCATAGCCATGGATTAGGCTTCAGGATTTGTCCCACAATATTTATAAACAGATGAATATATTATTCTGGTAGAAACACACTGTGATTGGCCCCAGGCAGGGTGGGCTGGATGCAAGAAGTTTTCTATTCCCATTCACATGGGCCCTACACAAGGTCTGGTTGTAGTCACTGTCCCTGTATCCTATGAGAATCCCATGCTGCATGCCACAAGTGCTGGCAAGACAAACTAACTGGCTGCATCAGGGAAGGCATGCTGCAGAGCTCCCCTGCACAGCTGAGGGCTCCAGGCCAGGTAGCATTCTGTCTCTCAGAAGCACATGCCTCCCCTAATGCTCTTGCTGGGGCAGTGCAGCTCCACACCACCCCAAACACAGGCAGTGACAGGAAGCAACAAGAGAAACACCAGCTTTTAGTATTTTTCTGGTATCCGACCAATTGGTGCTGAATGTGTTCAATACATTTGGTCCTTGTTAGTTATAAGTGGGGATAATTTTAATGCCTTTGACCATACCTTTTATTTGCTTCACAGTAAACAATTAATTAGTCTGCAAAGAGAGATTTGAGGAATTCAGGGACCCACCAAAATCAATGGAAGACACCCATTGACTTCAAGGAGAATTGATCAAGCCTTCAGTCCGCCTCTTACATGTTCCTGAATTGCTGGCAATTTGCTTTCTTAAGCAGCTTTGCTTTCCAATAAATCAGTAATAAGCACAGATAAAGGTGCAGCAGACCTCCTGGAGATGATGTACTTTTTCAAATGCTATCTTTTATTTCACCCAAGCTATACCTGTATGCTCATGGTAAGGATTTTTTGTTTTCCTTATGAAGTAGAAATAAGTCTCTTTTGCTCTGGGGGAATTATTAAAGCAACCTTTTTTGCTGTGATTTCATTTGTTTGTAAGTTTGTATCAAAAACTATGGAGCAAGATGCTGACCTAGTGAAAATGTACCCACTTAAAGATTCTATCCCATGTATTATCATAGCAGACCCTTGTAGGGCATCAATCTCTGATGTGAATAATCTGTGATTTACTGTGCTTTGTATGAGAATACACACCCATCTGCCTTTTTAAAGCTGTACATATCAGGGGGAGGGCAAATACACTGCAATTTTCATTTATTGTTCTGGGAGTTGGCTCGCTAATGCCCTGTGCAAAGCATTAGAGGACAATTAATGCTTTATCTGAAAATGAGAACTAAGCCATTATTTACTGCTGATTCTGTTACTGATTTAGGACTTCTTTATAAAGGCATGAAACCTCTCCTACAGAACAACTACAGAACAGAGGACTTACATACAAAAAAACCAACCCTGTGGCTAACCAGGAAATGGACTGTTACAAGATGAAAAAATATTACACATAGAATATTATTATTAGTGACAATTGTCTTAATCGCATTCAAATTCATGAATAGGATTGACTCCAGTGTAGCATATGGAAGTTGGTGGTCTGAGTGAGCTCTCTCCTGCCATCTATTGATGAACTGGGGGAAAAGAACATAACTTGTTTGCATGGACACACCTACTTCATCGCATTGATCAATTTTGGCCATTTTGGTTTAAAATTCACCTAAAATTTGGATGCAGAGGTAATTAAACGTTGTTATCCTTATTACATGACTCTAGAGCAGCAGAACTGTACTTACTATGCCCTAACAGAGTAATATTAGTTATTGTTGCCACAACTTTACCCTCACTCTCTAAGTGCATGGGGTAGTGACCAATCTCCAGTTAAAAGTTGTAGGGGGGATGAGGATTGTTTGAGGATGCTAGAGACTATTTGATTCTGCCCTTTCAGTGTTTAAAGCTACAGCTGCTAAGATTGAGTTGAAAGTCTTTATCGCTTCTAAGTGACTATTAGAGCTGAAAACAATCGTAAGATGGTCTAGGGGGCTGAGCTTTAGTCCTGATAGGAGACAGCATTGAGTTGAATGCTGGCTAGATTGTCGGGCTCAACGGGTAGTGATCAATGGCTCCATGTCTAGTTGGCAGCTGGTGTCAAGTGGAGTGCCCCAGGGGTCGGTCCTGGGGCCGGTTTTGTTCAATATCTTCATAAATGATCTGGAGGATGGTGTGGATTGCACTCTCAGCAAATTTGCAGATGATACTAAACTGGGAGGAGTGGTAGATACGCTGGAGGGGAGGGATAGGTTACAGAAGGACCTAGACAGATTGGAGGATTGGGCCAAAAGAAATCTGATGAGGTTCAATAAGGATAAGTGCAGGGTCCTACACTTAGGACGGAAGAATCCAATGCACCGCTACAGACTAGGGACCGAATGGCTAGGCAGCAGTTCTGCGGAAAAAGACCTAGGGGTGACAGTGGACGAGAAGCTGGATATGAGTCAGCAGTGTGCCCTTGTTGCCAAGAAGGCCAATGGCATTTTGGGATGTATAAGTAGGGGCATAGCGAGCAGATCGAGCGACGTGATCGTTCCCCTCTATTCGACACTGGTGAGGCCTCATCTGGAGTACTGTGTCCAGTTTTGGGCCCCACACTACAAGAAGGATGTGGATAAATTGGAGAGAGTCCAGTGAAGGGCAACAAAAATGATTAGGGGTCTAGAGCACATGACTTATGAGGAGAGGCTGAGGGAGCTGGGATTGTTTAGTCTGCAGAAGAGAAGAATGAGGGGGGATTTGATAGCTGCTTTCAACTACCTGAAAGGGGGTTCCAAAGAGGATGGCTCTAGACTGTTCTCAATGGTAGCAGATGACAGAACGAGGAGTAATGGTCTCAAGTTGCAATGGGGGAGGTTTAGATTGGATATTAGGAAAAACTTTTTCACTAAGAGGGTGGTGAAACACTGGAATGCGTTACCTAGGGAGGTGGTAGAATCTCCTTCCTTAGAGGTTTTTAAGGTCAGGCTTGACAAAGCCCTGGCTGGGATGATTTAACTGGGAATTGGTCCTGCTTCGAGCAGGGGGTTGGACTAGATGACCTTCTGGGGTCCCTTCCAACCCTGATATTCTATGATTCTATGATTCTATGAAAGATAACACACAGGAGGTAATAGCAGAGAGGTTCCCCCCTACCCAATCAAATCAGCAAGAGCTGAAAGTGCTAAGAAGTGAGCTACATCTGTGGCAGTGGCAAAGCAATAGTGGTGAAGATGTTACCTGGGGTTCTTTCAACCCAAAGCTTTTGGTAACTTTTACTCTGTGCGAGGTGGTGTCAGGAAATAAATCAGGGCAGACACGGCCGTCCGACCGATAGATGGCTGGCACAAACAGGACAACACAAGAGTGCTTTCATTTAAAGCTAAACTTTACTTAGTCTCAAGCACTTATACACACGGTCCGCAAGAGGTTAGTAAAACACCCCCAACCCTTGATAATTACCAAAGCTGAGTGTGGCTCTCGAGTGGCACAGCAGCAGCCCGCTGGGAAACACAACATGCATCCAGAGAGAGAGAGTCACCCTACCTCAAACTTTCCCCCCTTATTTATACATTAGTAATAGAATGACATGTCCCTTAAAGAAAACTTGTTAAGCAAGCAGTTCCAATGGGCAAGCAAGAGGCTCCTTCCAATTATCGATTAACCAGGTGTGGGTTTTTCTAGAGTTTGCAGCCTTGAGGCCCCAATAGACATTCCTGGGGCACATCCTGCTCTTCTAAGATGCATGTATCAGCAACTTCAACACAATTCTTATCAGGAAGGACGTGGGGTCAAGCTGCCTTCTCTGTGACACCCCAAAATCCCCTTCCCCTCCTGCCTTGGTTAAGCTAAGTCTGCTGACTTGGCTGCTTTTAGCAATAAGCCATAGTGGTTTCAGGCACTTTACTGGTTTGCCAAAGTCTCCTCATACAAAGACATCGCTTATCTTTCCCCACCTTCAGGAGCTGGAGATGAACACACCTGAATTTACCCCTGGACTACAGGACTTTGCTCATCTCTGGCAACAACATGTGAGTGGGGGATCAACAGAGGGAAAGGGGGAAAGGTATGTTAAAGGGAGATTTGTCCACAGGACTTTCTCACTGCAAGGTGGGAAACTGAGTCAAAGAAATACTGCCCAAGATACTGTGGAGTGGGTGTTTTACGTATTATTTGCATACTTCTGAGTCATTGGTGCTGTGTTTACTGAAGCTAATGCTGTGTTCCTTCTCCCCTTAGTAAGTTTTCTTTTTGTTACACCCCGACTCAGTGCTTGTGAGTGGGGAAGTATTGTCCACTAGAAGCGCTCAGGGGTGGTATTTAGTGTCCCCAGATTTCTGGATGAGCTGGTTCTGAACTGGTTCTTGTGTAACATTAACACAACCCCCTACGTTTTGAACCTGGCCCTTCTTGCTGCTGACACCGCTTGGCAGAAGGGTGACATGTATCAAAATGATTTGGTGAAGAGTACTGACAATAAAAGTCCCTGTTTGCAGGTGTTAACACCGCAAAGCAGACTGTGAGATAATAATGCAAACAAATTCAAAAAGGATTTGGATTATTTAGGTGACTGGGTCAAGAGATGGCAAAGGTTGCTCAGTGTAAACGTATGTTGAGTAATTAGCCCAGGAGCTAGGAAATATGTGCTGAATGGAACAATCATAGTGATCAAGAGGCTACCTTGGAAAAATCATTGAAACCATCATCCAAGTGTAGAGCATTAATACAGAGCAGGCAAATGAGGAAGTAACTTGTAGTAGCTGAGATACAAAAAGGTAATATTGTTACTGTACATGGGACTTATCTGAGCCCCTCTGGGACAGTGGGGAACATTACTGCTCACAGTAGATCAGGATGAATATTATTTTCGTAAGAGCGTGCAGCAAAGTTAATATTTTGTACTGGGCCTGAGGAATCTGAGGGATGTCTACATTTCAAAACACCCTTTACAGAAGCAGGTGTCAGAGCCTAGGTCTACAGACTTGGGCTCCTGGGTCTCGCTAAAAATAGCTATGTAGACATTTTGGCTCAGGATCCGAAATCCATCCCCTTTCCTAGGCTTTATAGATTGAGATCCAACTCAAGCCAGAATGTCTACGTGGCTATTTTTAGCACTCTGGTGAGAACCTCGCAAGCCTGAGTCTGCAGAGCCAGGCTCTGAGACTCATGGCTATGGATTTTTTTTTCCCATATAGACAAGGAAGTTACGAGGAAAAGTTTAGGGATTCAGGATTATTTTCAATGGAAAAGAGGGGAGTAACCAAAAAATAACCAAATAGAAGATTTTAAAATTATAATAGGGAGCGATGCAGGTAATTTAGTTAAATTCTTCAGGTTGAAAAGACTTTAAGGGTACAGGACTCAGTGATAGCTGTGGCTGTGCAAAGGGTTCACACACAATCCAGAACCCCAGTGTAATTTGGGACAATTTAGGATTTTGTTACTCTTGCTAACTTCAGTGCCTTTGTTAAGAAAAATTCACCCCCTTTTTTCAGATCATTAATACATAAATTAATCAGCATGGACCAGAACCTTGAGGCATTGCTCTGTGAACCTTTTGCTATTTTGACAATTTCTGTCTCTTTAGATCAGGGGTTCTCAAACTGGGGTCGGGACCCCTCAAGGGGTTGGGAGGTTATTACGTGGAGGGTTGCGAGCTGTCAGCCTCCACCCCAAACCCCACTTTGCATCCAGCATTTATAATGGTGTTAAATATATTAAAGAGAGTTTTTAATTTATAAGGGGGGGCGGGGTTCACAGTCAAAGGCTTTCTATGTGAAAGGAGTCACTAGTACAAAAGTTTGAGAACCACTGCTTTAGATAGCTTCTGATCCAAGGCAGTTCTTAAGTAGTCCATGACGGGAAATAGCTACTCATGAGGCTGAAGGGTTATTTCTTATAGGTCTAGTTATAGCTCTTGTGATGGTGCCCCCGATAAGGCTTTATGGAAATATGCTTATGAGTGTATATATATGACATAACTGGAATATGTTTTATGCTACATATGCCATGTAACATATCTCTGTAGAAGTTATAATCTACTGGATCTATTAATCCTATTTGTGTGCATGTATCATTTTTGTGTTTGAAGTTATGAATATTGTCTGTATACTTGTCTGATTCTAAGTAGGTTTTAGTGAAGCAGTTGGTCAGCTTCCTGAGAAAAAACTATTCTCACTAAGTGCCCAATCAAAAAGCCCTTTAGCCAACAATGAACTTGGAGATGCCAGTCCACATCTGAGCTTTCCCAGGAATGTGGCTTGGCTGGTAAGGAACTCAGTCATGCATGAACATGTGACTTGCCCAGCTGACTCCAAAACTCCATTTTGTAGCTGGGCTTTGCATAGGAGAGAGGAGGGGGTCTCCACCCACAAGAGAAACTCTATTTTGTCTTCAGTTGGCTAAAGAGAGAGCCTCTTCCTCTCCCCCACCCCCCCCCCCCAAAAAAAATACCTGAAAGAAACTGGAACAAAGGACAGTAACTATAGGGAGTGTGAGTGATTGCTGGACCCAGACTAGGAGAAGTCTAGTCTGTAAAAGAAAGCTTACTGGAACTGCAGGGCCATCATGAGGATTCCCCTAGCTTCCCCTGAGCTGGAACAAGGGCTGTACCAGGGGAAAGAATTGTGCCCAGACTAGGAAGGTGTCCAGTCTGTGAAAGAAACTTATTGAAACATCTTTAAGGGTGAGATTTTAGCTGTATTCAGTTTTATTACTGTATTAGGCTTAGATTTGTGTGTTCTATTTCATTTTCCTTGGTAATTCACTTTGTTCTGTCTGTTACTACTTGGAACCACTTAAATCCTACTTTCTGTATTTAATAACATCACTTTTTACTTACTGATTAACCCAGAGTATGTATTAATACCGGGGCGGGGGGGGGGGCAACCAGCTGTGTATATCTCTCTGTCAGTGTTATGAGTTTCCCTGTATAAACTTTATACAGGGTAAAACAGATTTATTTAGGGTTTGGACCCCATTGGGAGTTGGGCATCTGAGTGTTGAAGACAGGAACACTTCTGTAAGCTGCTTTCAGTTAAGCCTACAGCTGTTAGGATACGTGGTTCAGACCTTGGTCTGGGTTTGCCTTATTGGGATCCAGGAAGTGCTAAAGGATCCGCCCCCAGCCTAAGAGGGGGGTCCACAGGACCTGGAAAACCAAATAATTATGGGGGACAACTAATGAACAACAGGGACAGGAGTGCGGTCAAAGGGTCAAACGAAGGGATTCAGATGGGAACACCGAGCAGAGAAAACCGGACAGCGCCCACTGCTCCTCGAAGGCGTCAAGGGAGTCAGTGGATGCCGCCCAGAGGAACTCTGCCCAGAGGCATGAACGGACGGAGGATCGGAAATAGGCCCCACAGTCACAGGAGACTCCATCGGCCAACCTCCTTACCCTGGTTTTATAGATGGCCACTTTAGCCAGGGCCAGGAGGTGGTTGACCAGGAGGTCCCGTGACTTAGTGGGGCCACGGATAGGGAGTGCATAGATAAGGAGGTGAGGGGAAAAGTGCAACCAAAATCTTAACAAAAAGTTTGCGAGGAGCCAGAATAGGGGCTGCAGCCTGGCGCACTCCAGGTATACGTGCGCCAGGGTTTCCCTCATGGTGCAAAAGGGGCAGGTGTCCAGGATTGGGGTGAACCGCGCCATGTACACGCCCGTGCTCACGGCCCCGTGAAGGAGCTGCCAACTGATATCCCTGGTGGGCCTCGGGACCAGGGTGGAATATAGGCCGGCCCACCGGGGCTCCTCACCCTCTAGAGGTGGCAGGAGATCCCGCCACTTTGTGTCAGGGTGGGATGTGAGGGTGAGGATATGAAGGGTGTGGAGCATGAGCGTGTATAGATGTTTCCTTGGCGCAGTCTGGAAACGGACTGGCTGCAGCTCGTGTAGCCGGCTCACGGGGAAGGGGCGGGGGGGTCGGTCGGGTCCACGGGGCAGGGGCCCGATGAAAAGGTCCGGAGGGCATGGGGTGGGGGTGGGCAGGGCACGCCCTCTCTTAGGACCCGGTCAAGGTAAACCCGAGCAGCAGGTGGGAAAGCGGCCCTCACCTCCTGAAGTACGTGCAGGGGAGTACAAGGTCTGGAGAGCCCCATGCGCTGAGCGAGTGTCAGGGGATCCATTCAGTCTCCCCGGTCGTAGTCCAGGAGGTCTTCGACTCTGGTGACTTCTGCCAGGACCGACCTCTGGCGCACCAAGGCCGCATCTGGGTTTGCAGCAGGCTAGTGGGTCTGGCTCAAACCAGACAGGGCACTGAAATCCTGTGCTGACAGGGCAGGAAAGCAGGGGCAGAAGTAGTCTTGGCACATCAGGTGGCAGCCCCCTGCGGGTTTCTGTGATCCAACCCATCACAGCTCTTTTATGTAATTACTGAATATGTGGACTAAAGTACCAGGGAAATGCCACACGAAATACAAAGGAGTTTGAAAAGCACATTCATTTGATGCTGGAGAAGAAGTTTGGGGGATGTGGGAAAAGAAGGAAGGTGAGATTAAGATAGACCAGGAAGGAGGAAGCAGGTTGGAGGGGAAACAAATATTTTTGCCACTGCCGTTTTGTCCAGTTGGGTTTGGTACATTGGCAAACAGCTCAGGTCACTTTAACTGTAGTTTTTGAGTCTAGACCTCGGGGGTGAGTGACATGTTTTTATTTGAAGGCTCACTAGAGCAAACATTTCCTTATATCAAGTACAGTATCAGTGAGGGGAAAAACATAGCTTATTTACCAAAGTCGTTGGACAAATACTGTATGAAAACATTGGGCAAGCCCTTATTCTTAAACAAATAATGAGACTGGGGTGATTCATGAGGGAGGAAAATGGCACCTGTGGTGTAAAAACTGATCCTCGACACGATCCTTTTGACACAATCCTCCACTATCTCTGCAGCTAACACTTTGAACAGTGAGCTGAATATTTAATCATGCCTAGGGCTAAGATTTTGTCATGGATATTTTTAGTAAAAGTCACAGACAGGTCATGGGCAAAAAAGAAAAGTTCATAGAAGCCTGTGACCTGTCCTTTACTTTCACTAAAAATATCCATGATAAAATGGGAAGGGACTGGGCAGCTGTGGGGTGGCTGGGAGCTCTGGGGTCCCCACCACCCATGGGGGCTCAGATCTCCAGAGTCCTATTGCCCTGCTTTGATGGCGGGTAGGCAGCTGCCAGGGGTCCCCCTGCCGCCACGGCTGATGGGGAGCTATGAGGTAGCCCTGCTGCCCATGGCAGCTGGGAGCTTGGGGCCTGCTGCCTCAGGCAGTGGGAGTACCTCACAGCTCCCTGCCGCTGCGGGAGGTAGCGCAACCCTGCAGCTCCCAGCCATGGGGGCTGAAGTCACGGAGGTCTTTGAAAGTCCTAGATTCCGTGTCTTCCTTGACCTTCGTGACAAAATCGTAGCCTTAATCATACCACTAGAAAAAGGTCCTTCAAAATGGAAAGCCAGAAAACCAAATAGAAGGCTGTTAGTTTAAAAGTGATGCACTCATCCTCAAAGCAGTGCAATTTATTATAATCCATTATGATGGTATTTAGGAATAGGATTGTGGGGAAAAAACTCTTACCTTTGTAGCCTTCATGGCCCTGTGGTTGAAATCAAAGAAACTGAATATACTGCCTCTGGCATTTGCTATGGATATAGAGAAAGTGGATTATTTATGTTCAGTACTCTAATTTTCTGCTACTTTAGCACAAAGATTCTTAAAGAAAAGGCTACAGCAGAAAGTTCTTATCATTGTAATTCCCAATTATTTTGTTTCTGTGGTTGGTGTACATGTATTCCAAAGGGAAAATTATTTGATGACTTTTTTTTCTTTTATCACTTATAAATGCAACAAAACAAAATGTGCAGTTTCCCTAACTTTTGTAATCTTGCCAATTTCTCCCAGTACTTTCTCGACGTACTATCCTGGGAGGACCACGGAATTCACAACATCAGGCAGAGACAAAATAAAATCATGATTTCATAGGACAAAGCCAGACAAATCTTTACTGCAGAGCAAAACCAGAGCATTTTGCTCTGTTTGAAATCTGGTTGTTTCATGAACATCCATGTTTAGAAAGAAAGATTAAACCAATAGTTGGAAAGCTCTTCTTTTGAGTCACTACTTCCATTGTCTCATCATACATGGTTAGCAGAATTATTGGGCACCAGTACCAGGCAAGTGGATTTTTCATAGGTTCAAAAGAGATATAAGGAGACAGTGGAAGTTTGTGACACCCACAAGTATGAAAGCAAAATTGCAACATTAAAATGCATTTCAACTCTTTTTTTTGCTACAGAGTAGGATCCCCCTTCACTGCCAAATATATTTCAAATGATTGTAATTAATTTCAAAATAACACAAGAATTCCTCTATAATTAGATAAAATGCACAATACATGTCTTAAAGCAGTGCAAACAATAAAACCATGCTCTCATTTCAACTGAAGTACAAATATTTCTGTCCAGGGTCAAACATACAAATGGGATAATTATCTAAGGGGTTTACATAGAAGGCCCCTCTCTACTTCCTGCCCAGATCTTCACTCAAAACTTGAACTGAACCTTACATCTGAAATGTCTGGGACTTTCAAAAGGGCTCAGCATTGGCCTAACTCTGTGGATAGTGAGGTAAAGGGAACATTTCCCAGCTGAGCAGAGTTGGGTTAACACTGAGCTCTTTTGAAAATCCCACCCTCGAGGTCTACCCACGAGGAGCACTCCTCTCCATGAATACAAATATTAGTGTATGAGCCAAACTATTCTGCATGTCAGGCCTGATCCAAAAGCCCACTCAAACTAATGGAAAGACTCCAAGAAACTTTAACAGGGTTTGGATGAAGACCATGCCATCTGTTTTCAGACTTTACATACTTTTCACTCTCCAGCAAATTAAAATCTTTGTTATTATATCTGTGTGTGATACTCATTGTCCAGAACAGATGTATCAGGTTGTAATAATTCACCAGAACAGCCAAAGGTCAGGTAAAAAGGACACTGACTTGCACAGTTAAAGTATTGAAATGGGTGTTCTCTCTTCAGTACATTAGTCGTCTGTAGTTATCTGTGACCAGTTGCTGGGATTTTGCTAACTTGCAACTGGCTCTAAAAGTTTATGTAAAAACTTCCAGTTTAGCTTTGCTCTGTGGTGTTAGATTTCTTATATAGTTTTCCTATTTTGTGTGTTGCTCTTTAGACACAATTATTAGATATTGTGCTTTCGTGCAGCCAAGCAAAGGAAAACAAGGGCAACCATTTCTGTTTCTTCTTTTTATTCTTTAGTAAAATTGGCCCCAGTCTTGCAATTAGATCCAAGTGGGAAGAACCCTGCAGCTGTGCAGAACCCAGCTGATGGCAAGATCAGGACTATAGGGATTTGGGCATCTTCATTTTTAATGAGTATCATGCATTGATTCTATGTGACTGTGAAACACACTATGATGCAAATGTTGCTTGGGTGTGTACTGGAGTCTTCTCCCAGGACATGCCCGAGGAAACTCCTTTGCAATGTGAAATTGTACTCGGGAACAGGGTAGAAATGTTACATTTCACAGCTTTATACTTTGAGAAGATTAAAATGGTGGGAGCGCAGCTCAGCTGAATGAAATAGGAACCAGCCCAAACTGACAACCCTATGAAAAACAAACCAGTTCTATGGTTCAAAGTTCAATTGCCTTTTATTTTATATTCTAATTTGAGATGGCCACAAGTTGCACCATTTGGATGTAGATCCCAAACCCTTGAAAGTTCAGGGTGGTTTGGGTTCACAGACATCTGCTGTTCTCATTAATTTAGGCCTAGTTTGGGACTCAGTCTTATGTGGACGCCCAGAGAAAAGGAGGAGCGAGGACTCATCGCACACCTGGAGCAGCCATCTTGGTCTTTCCCTCAGAACAGGGGAAGGACAGAGATTTCACACCCAGCGCTTCTTCCATCCCCTGAGCAGGAGGAGCTGTGGCTGCATAAGGGAGGGAAATAAGATCCATCAAAAAACTACAGGAAGTTAGCTCTCCCTGGGATCATGAAGGGAGCAGAGAAAGAAATGTTGCTTCCCAGGGCAGTGGCAGCTGCTACAAACTGCCTGTTACCAAGGCTGAAGGCTTAATCAGAATACTACCAATTGTAATGTGAATGTATTTCATTTAGAATACCATCTGGTGTCTGGGTTTGGTAACTTCAGCCATGTGCACTGTATTCCGGGAGTTGTTAGACTGCTTCTCGCTCAGCAATAAATTCTCTATCCTTGCATGTCGACTTACAGTGGTTTCCATTTGGCTGTCACCTTTCACAGTGTCAGCAGTTACCTGGTCAATGTTGACCCCTACTCGTTGAAAACCAAATAGTAGAGTTCTGGTAATGGAATTACTGGGGAAAAGTTATGGGTTAGAATTCATCCTCTGGAGAGTGGTGAAGCTTTTCCACTCTTATCTCACCTCACCCCATAGTCCCCCTCTCTACGATGGCCTAATTTTGACATTTCTGGTTTCTCCATGTTTTACATTTCACATAAGGCAACCAGCAGTCAGCCTAGCTGTGCAGTACAGCTCAATTGTTTAGATTAGTAACTGGCAACAACAGTCTCCTTGCATTATGTAAAATGTAGCTCGATGTTAGCTGCATAAAGGCTTATCTCAGTCACTTAGCTGCTGGGAAATATTAGTGGTACAGCTCCCATAGACTGTATTTTCAAATAATAAATCATTACTTGACTAGAAAATCATATAACTTTCCCCTTTCTTTGTACTAAAATAGCATGTTTTTTTATTCACTGTTTGTTCTTTTTTTTTATTTATCCTTGAAATTCTGATTGAAATGATAACACAGAAATAGCCTAAGCAGGTGGTTGTAAAGTCATTTTCTTTGGGGAGAGATCAATGAGATTTCCATGGCTATTTTAACTCTTGACCACTGAAAGACAAAGTCTTTTCTCCTGAGCATGAACTGGGTTGCAACTAACTCTGAAAGTATAAAGTAATATGCAGAGACAAGGTAGGTGAGGTAATATCTTTTATTGGACCAACTTCTGTTGATCAGAAAGACAAGTTTTCGAGCTTACACACAGCTCATCTTCAGGAGCTGTGACACTCGGAATAAGGGCAAATCTACACCACAGTGCTACATCGGTGCAGATGCACATTGACATAATTACTCCACCTTGGCGAGAAGTGTAAGCTGTGTTGGCGAGAGAGCGTCTCCTGCCGACATAGCACCAGTGACAACAGTGCAAAACTTGTCACTCGGGGAGGGGGGCTTTTTTACATCCCTGAGTGTCGTAAGTTAGATCAACTTAATTGATAGTGTAGATCTGCCCTTAGTTTCCCAGACCTGAAGAAGAGCTCTGTGTAACCTCGAAAGCTTGTCTCTCTGACCAACAGAAGTTGGTTGAACAAAAGATATTACCTCACCCACCTTGCCTCTCTAATATATCCTGGGACTAACATGGGAATTAGAACTGTGGCACCCCAGGGAAGGGGGCTGTACTTGGACTGACTCAGTGGGGAGCTGTGGTCAGCGAACTGAGTCCAAGAGGGGTGGCTCAACAGGAAGGTTGGGGTCACTGAGGACTCAAGTAGAGGCAAGGAATCCCCAGGGCAAGAAATCCCCAGGGCAAGAAGCCGTTGGGATGCTGCTCAGTTTCAGAGTAGGAACCTTGTAACCTAGCCACATCAAGCAAGGGTACCGTGATGAGCCCTGTTGGACTGGTTAAAGACTCAGCCCAGGGAGGGCTGCAGGACATTGAGGACATTTTGGATTGTGTACCCTGGAAGGGGTTTGTTTGTTTCCTACACTACTGAATCACCAAAGACCTGCCTGACCAGCACAAAGGCCAACCAGGGGCACCGTGAGCAGAGGAAATTGAGAAAACCTGCAGGCATGCAGACATTCAACCAGGGGACGCACTGGTAACACATTTGGGGGGGTTCAGAGTTACCCTCCTGACATTTAAGGCTGTTCTCATTTATATTGGAGGTTGATCCCCACAGATCTTGGAGAAATGTAAAGATAACATGTGTGGAGACCTTGTAAGGGTGTCTTAGGTTTGAAACAGGCCAAGATGAAGATTGAACCTCTAGGCATGCCATGATTTTAAAAGGAGGTCTCCACTGATATCCATGAGATTGTTAGTAGGGTTACAGCATGCTAGTTAGAGCTGGTTAAAACGTAGAATGTTGGTTCCACAGGAAATTTTGAAATTTCCATTTGTCCCAAATCAGACCAAAAAGTCAAAATTTTCATATTTCCTGGGGAACAAAAATCCCCCCCCCCCAAAAAAAAATTAGTCTTGGAAATAGTGAAACAATCTTTTTGAAGTGCTTCATTCTGATAAAGTCAAAGAGGTTTGCTTTAATTGTTTTTTTTACTTTTATAATATACATTGCTTAATGTAATAGTCAAAATGAAGTGCTCTGATCATTTTTCATCAAAAAATCTGACAAAAATCAATACGCTTCTGGAAAAAGTTAATTTTATTTAATTGGCAATTTCTAGTGGAAAAACTGTTCTAATGGAAAATGTTCAGTGAACTCTATGCTATTTCATGTATTGAATGGGTTAAATACAAACGGACTCAATTGACCTATAAGTGATTGCTATAATAACACCTATAGTTGCTCAGTCATGCCATGGAATAATTTCTGTAACTTTACATGAAATAAAAGGATAAAATAGCTGAATTATGATTGTATCAGTCATGATGAGAGATGATCCTCTGAAGGTAAATACTTATCAAGATCAATAATTAATTATTAGTTTTATATTAAAACTGAGATTGTCCTCCGGGACCTAGAAATGGTGACTGTTTAAATTGCCCTTAATCTCAGGTGAGGTTTCAGCATATATTTTCTGGAATAAAGTGTGTATGAAGGGGATGAGTATTACAGAAATCTTGCAAGATTTCTGATTTTTCTTGACGATATTTTAGTAGTGAGAATGAGTGATCACGTGGAGATTACGAAGAATCTCAGTGAGATTGGTGGAATATTATGTTGTTTTGCATATTTGAGGCTTAGCCAAGAGTGGCCTCCATTGGTGCATTTCCAAGCACTAATACCCATGTTATCTGTGACCTATGTGCAAAATAGTACTGTTCAAAAACTACATGTGCAGGTGATCCTGGTGCACAAATGATTCCTTTTGAAAATATGGCTGCCAACACAGGCTGCCTGCTAAGGTGCATTGAGAATTGGGTCTTCCTCCCTTCCTCCACAGTGAACTCAGTGGCTGACTTCTTAAACTTCCTTTTCTTCTGTAAACTGTGTATCTACTCCATTGCTCATCTTTTTGGTGCAAATAGATAGGAGACTTAGTTGGCTACTTGGCAAAATCAAGCACATTGCATTTTTCAATAACTTATTCAATAGAAGGGTGAATAGCATCTTGCAGTATTTATCCAGTACAATGCCGCTGTAAATGAAAATTAAATGAGTATTCTTTGTGTCATTGATATCGGTTGTCTATCTGTGATTTGCAGGAGTTTTCCCCCTGGAATAACTATTCGGGTGACAGGTTTTGGCTGGTGGCAAATGAATGCTAGTTTCTAACAGCACAAAGTGGTAATGATTCTATGGGCTAAATTAATTCCTACTTTATATCAGCTTCCACTGGCCTGAATCTTCAGCAGCCAGGAGACAAGTGAACTAATTCAGCATATTACTGCTCCAACCTCTGTTTGCATAGTTCCCATGGTGTCTCTGATGGAATTTAAACTGCCTCCACTGAGGCAGAGTGCTGGTGGAAATAACCTCTGTCCTCCTCTGAACATACCCCCTGGGATGCACAGAGATGCAGATTGTATCTCCCTGTAGAAAAGGAAATAGATTTTTGCTATGTGTTTGTAGAGAAATACCTCATGCACTCTTACTTGTCTTCTTATTAATACAATGGTCTTCTTGTAAAAGTCAAGGTTTACTGAGGTACCTTGGAATGGGAAAAATAAAATACTAGAAACTTTTAAGGGTGTTTCTGGACCCTAAAGAACTATCTTGTAGAACTGGTGACTTGAGGGGCCCTGCAAAATGGGAGGTATGTATGGTGTACCTGTGAAGGAGATGAATAGCATTCTAGCAGCCCTCCAATTGCAAAAGGAAGAAAACAGCTAAAGAGACAAAAAGAAGAAGGGCTGGAAGAAAAGAGAAGAGGGTTCAGCTAGCAGAGAAGTTTATTTAGGGAATTGAGAAGCAGAAGTCTAAAGAGAATCTGAGAATGGTTTTCAAGAATAGGAGAAGTCTCACAGTCAATACACAGCATCTTATTTAGATAATAACCCGAAAAGGAGGGTCTCATTGGCCAGAAAGAAATGCAGAAAAGAGCAGAGCTGCAAAATGAAACACAAAATTTTGACAAAAGTTAATCTATTGCTTGTAAATGATGGATTTAGCTTGCAAGGTATACTATATCAGTTCAGGAGAACAGCAGTTCTTTGAGCATCGTGGAAAGGATCCGTAATACAAGCAATGAATAGAGAAGGTTAACTCTCTCGAATTTGGATAAAAATCAGGATGTGATGAGGCTTCTTGATACAATTCTCAGATGTCTGGTACATTTCTGTTACATGAAGGACACAAATCAGACGACAAGAATTATAACATTCAAAAACCAGTCGGAGAACACTTCAATCTCTTCGGTTACTCAATTACAGACCTAAAAGTGGCAATTCTTCAACAAAAAAACTTCCAAAACAGACTCCAATGAGAGACTGCTGAATTGGAATTAATTTGCAAACTGGATACAATTAACTTAGGCTTGAAGAGAGACTGGGAGTGGATGGGTCATTACACAAAGTAAAACTATTTCCCCATGTTTATCCCTCTCCCCCCACCCCCCAGTGTTCCTCAGACGTTCTTGTCAACTGCTAGAAATGGCCCACCTTGATTATCACTACAAAAGGTCCCCCCCCCGCTCTCCTGCTGGTAATAGCTCACCTTAAGTGATCACACTCGTTACAGTGTGTATGGTAACACCCATTGTTTCATGTTCTCTATGTATATAAATCTCCCCACTGTATTTTCCACTGAATGCATCCGATGAAGTGAGCTGTAGCTCACGAAAGCTTATGCTCAAATAAATTTGTTAGTCTCTAAGGTGCCACAAGTACTCCTTTTCTTTTTGCGAATACAGACTAACACGGCTGCTACTCTGAAACCTTAAGGGAACAGAAACTGAAAGTAGTTGCTGTGTGATGACTATGCAGTGTCCTGTGTAAAATGAGCTTGGTGGTCTCTAGTAGACATGTGTCAAAACACCCCAAACCCTTCATCAGTTGGCACTCACTAGGACTAGTTGGCAGGCTAAGTACCACATCTATTGTGTAACTAAAGGATTCCAGGCTCTTATACTGTCAAACCAGAACCATCTACCACAAGTACATTATGTATGTGTCTATAATTACATGAATATCTGAAAGGGGATACTAGAGAACAATGGAAGGTGGTAGTCATATTTAGAGAGATTCTGAAGTCAGGTTAATTCATGTTGCTTTTTCATATTCATCTGCTTTAGAGGAAATAGTAGTGATTTGATGATCAACATGTCTACAATTCTTCTTCTGATTCTGCAACCAGTATTAAAGTAAATAGGAAGCGGGTTTATAGATTTTTATTTCATCTGTTGTTTTGGACCCTCATTGTGTCTATTTTCAGATACACAATTGTTTGTTCACATTGAGAATTGCTTCTTTTCTATTGAACTTCCAGGTTGCTGCCTTACCAACATAGCAGCAGTTCTATTAAGAGAAGAATGTGTCTGTTTAATAGGTACATAGGGCATTCAGTTCAAAACTCAATGGAAGACCTTCTGAAAACAATTAGAGAGAGAAGCCTTGTTTGAGCAGCTTAAAAAAAGAGAAATAAGAGGTTAGCTATGAAATTGAACTCTACTGCCAAATATCATTTGTCAGCAGAGACACTGGGTAAAAGGTTCAAATTCCTATTGCTTGATGTAAAAGACCATCATTTCTACAAAAGAGGGAAGAGACTGTCCTGTCTTTTAATTCACACAGGGCCAGATTCACTCACGGAATCGGCCAGCTTCCACTGATGTAAGATCCCCATTGAACTGGGTATTTATATGGGCCTCAGCACTGTAGTATCCGAGTGCCTCATCAACATTAATGATCTTATTCTCACCACCCCTCTCTGAGATAGACAAGTATTATTACCCCTGTTTTACAGATGGGCAACTGAAGCATAAAAAATCACATGGCTTGCTCAAAATCACACAGAAGTCTGTGGGAGATCAAGGAGCAGAACCCAGGCCTCTTAGTCCCAGTCTAGTGCCTTACCCACAAGTCAATCCTTCTTCTCTTCCTAGAATCAGAAAGTCTTCCTGGAAGTGGTTGTGGTTGCACAAGTCCTCTCCAAAATGCATCCTACAGGAGGTCCTATGGGAAGCCAACACAGCCCCAAAAGTGGGCAGTGCCATTTAGGAAACTGTAGCACAATTGCCAATATATCTGGTACATTTTAGAAATTAGAAATGAGGAGCTAGAAAGGACCTCAGGAGGTCACTAGTCCACCCCCCTTTCCCCCTGCACTGAGGTGGGATTAAATATACCTGATGTTCCTACCCTGCTTGTTTACCTGTGTCAGATCTGTAGCTCCCAACCTGCCTGGAGAGTGCAAGAATGTACTGCCTGTAGTGTCCTGTTATATAGCTAGCGAGCCCACTAGTAGTGCTCACTGTGTTCAGTTTTAGAAGCTGCCAGTCAAAGCAACGGTTTATATGTAGGTCGGCCTTGCATGTTTGTGTATGTTTAGTCAACATGACTATTTGGCACCCAACTGCGTTCCTGTGATTTCTTCATATTTCTCCATTGTTGTGTGAAGACCAAAAGAAACAACTCTGCCAATGCCCAAATATGAAACTTAACATGTGACAAAGACCAAAAGGAGGCACACACGATACATCTTCATGCTCGAAAGGTGAAATGCTGCAGGGTTAATTCTTGTAGCATAAATAACTCTTCCTGTAATCTCTCGCACTATTCTTTATTTCCAATTAAAACCATTTTCATATAAGTGAGGGGACACAAAACTTGTTTGGAACATAGGGAACTTTGGGACCAAACTGAGTGAGTAACATCCCTCGGTATAAGGTATGATCAGATCTGCCTGTTTCTTTACATGGAGTTTATGCAACTGGTGTTGATATGTGACCCGTGAGGAGTTTCAGAGAACTCTGCATGAATTTCCTGTCTTGTTATTTGTAGCAGATATATCGTTAGAGATTCTTGTTTTATAACTGTACTGCATTTTAAGACTTTTTCTGCCCCCTGCCTCAGAGATTGGGGCACCGGATATTGTCAGGCTGTCATCTCTTCCATTACTCTTCAATTATTCAAAACATTGTCATGAGGTTTTTCAGCATTACATTTCACCATTAGTTTGGGAACTGGGAAGTGTCTGGATTGTATTCAGGCCCTATGGAATGTGTTTTCTGGGTGGCATGCAAGGATCTGGGATCAGAAATACTAATAGGATTCAATACGTAAAGAATGAAAGGGTAGGAATATATTTAATGCTAGTCAACATTGTTTTATGGAAAATAGATCTTGTCAAGCAACATTAATTTAATTCTGAAAAGAGATTACAAGTCAGGTTGATAAAGGGAACTTGGTAGATATAATATATATACTTAGGTTTTGTAATGTATTTGATTTAGTGCTATGTAACCCACGCACCTCCTGGCTATGGTGCTCCATCCCCTCTAGTGGCACCAGGACCACTTAGGGATTAAGGAGTCTGCTACAGCCTTAGCTAAGGGCCATGTGGCTTTTAGCTCATGCCGTAGAAGATCATGCACTAAGCTCCAGAGGCCCCAGGTTCAATCTCACTGACCAGGATCTGTCAGTGTTACACTACATCATATTCTGATTTAAAAAGCAGCACTATACAATATCAATAAAGCATATATTAAAAGGATTAAGAACTGGTTAAATGACCGGTTTCAAAATAATTGTCAATGGGAAATCATTGAATGGAATGTTTCTAGGGGGATTTCACAGGGATTATTAGGCCCGATATTATTCAACATTTTCATCAGTGGTCTGGAAATCAGTATTATTACCATAGCATGAGGCGGCAATGCCAGGTACAAAAGTAATTCCTTCAAGCACAGAAAGTTATAACAAGAACCAGTGGCTGGAAGCTGAAGCCAGACAAATGCTACCTGGAAATAAGGCACATGTTTTTAACAGTGGGGATGATTAACCATTGGAATTAACTACTAAGGGACATGGTAGATTTTCCATGTCCTGAGATCTTCACATCAAGGCTGGATACTGTTCTGCAAGTTATGCGTTAGCCAAACCCAAGTTATTGGGCTCAATACAGGGATAACTGGGACAAATTTAAGGTCCTGTGATATAGAAGATGTCAGACTGGATGGTCTAATGGTCCCTTCTGGCCTTCATCTCTATGAATCTATGACCTGCAGTGACATGGCTCATTCTCTGTACAGCATGCGGGAAATATCTCTGTTTAGATCCATGCTGTAGAAGTTGTTTCCAAATTATCCAACCCAGCCATTTCCTAATGATACTGAGGATCATAATGATAGGTGTTCATGTTTTATATTACCACAGCACCAGGAGACCACTGCAATTATGATTAATGCTCCATTGTGCTGGTTGCTGTGCAAACTCTCATGAAAATATGATCCCAACTAGCTGATCTGTAAAGGGGGTACCCACATAGGCAGTTTTGAGTCTTTTTTTGCCAGTGCATGGGGTGGGGGTAAGAGGGATGAGAAGATCCGTCTACCTAATAATTAAATAATTAAATCTGAAATTACACTTCCTCTGAGTCATATAGTTACAATAAGCAAAGCCACATGATAAAGATCAGCAACACATAAAATGGAAAGGCTTTCCAAAAGCTTCTCATGCAGTGTGGAGCATAGTTCCTTCAGTGCATGGTCTATACACCTGCCCTACACAATCTTAGTGGTGGATTAGGGTGCATAAAAAGTATATTAGTCATAAGTCACTAGGCATATTCTCAGAGAGAGCGAAACTCTTCTGGGCCAATTATGTGTATTGCATATGACAGAGCAACTGTTTTCTGATGTGCCCTATACATTTCTGGCATTTGCTGTTAGATCTATCATTTATTTTGACAGATCACCTCAGATTTTAGTGTAAAGTACTACATGATATTTCTTCATCCTCTTGTGACTGACCACTTTTCAACAAGGCATGTGCAGTATGTGATGATGATACACATAAGTTCAAAGAGGCACATATATCATCTGTGCCAAAAAGCAATCTCTTGCACTGTAATATTTTGGTTCATTAGAGATTTTATGTTGTATAGAGGCCTACTCTATTTATCCAGCTTCTTATATGGAGCCCCATCATTGTAATATTTAGGCACCCATTGTGTGCTTATGGAAATGGGAGTGGACAGAGTGAATAAACCAATATTTGCTAAATTATCTCTGTATCCTTTGATCTAAAGGTAAATACATAAAAATTTGTTCAGGCACTAATTACTTTGAAGACTTAGAGCCAAAGACTTTTTCTAACAGTTGCACACAAGATGGCTAGTGCTACATATAGGCAGGGTCCACATTTATTATTCCATATCAACCTGGTTGCAATTTGTGCTCACTGACTTCATATTGGCCTCTTTGAGATTCATGTTGAACATTGTAAAATGTGAATTTAGGTGTATCTACCTATTTTTAACTAACCTAAAGCCTTGTTTCGAGACCCACCACCATAGATTTAAAGAACATTCTTAGAAGACAGAAAAATCTAAATGGATCAAGAGTTTAACATAGCAGCTGCTGGCAGGCAATGTAATACATGTGTGTTTCCCAAATACTGCAGATTCTGGCAGATCTGGAAGCTGGACTGAGTCCTGTGAATGTTGTTTGTTGTATCATCAGTTAACTGAAACTGATTTTTATATCCACCTTGGTGTGTCTTCCTAGAGCCACTGGAGAATTAACAGAGCCACTGGAGAATTTTCTGACGGAACAGCCTCCTGTCAGAAAATGCTGATTTAATGGAATTAAAACATTCCATGGGAATGTGTTGATTCCTTTGAGAGTTTTGATGGAAGCCAGGCTGGCTGACTGGCCAGACTGCCTGTCTGGGTGTCTTCCTGGACAGCTTCCTGAGTGACCTGGCTTCCTGGGGAGCTGGGCAGCTCAGGAGCAAGCTGAAAAATTCAATTTCAGTTCTCCTGAAGTAGCAATATTCAGAATCTTTTTCCTCTGAAGAGTGTCAAAATTTTGACTTTTCATCCAAATTTGGGACAAAAAAAATAAAAAATTTGTAAATTTTCATCAGAGGGAATTTCCATTTTTTTGGTCAGCAGTGGTATTCAATTGCATTGCTGAGGCATTCATCTCCAAGTCTTAAAAATTGAGGTTCCTCCTCCCCAACCCCCCCCCCCCAAAACATGTATTATAAAAAAATAGATTTCATGCTCTTGTCTTCTGGTTTCTGAGTCTTTATACTTGGGTCATATTTCCAACTTTTTCCCTGGGATCAGGAGGGCTAGCAACTTTTTTTTAAATGAAAATTGAGGTTCTCAGAAAGTAGGATGCTTCCAGGAGATGGGACAAACACCAACTATCACAAGTGTGTGATAATATCATGAGAGTTGGCAATATTTGTTACTTCATTCCTATGCTTGAAGCAGTGATGGGGTGTGCTGAAGGTGACCTTAAGCCACTTTGGCCCTCCCCATATTCTGCAGCCACGCTGGGACCTGCCTGCCCTGAGTGAAAATTTGAGCAACCCTGAGGCTGCTATAATTTACGTTCTGCTTCTCACAGCTCTTAGGAAGTAGATACTAGCCATAGTGCAGTAAACCCCATGCACAACCTCTCTACCTACCCCGTATGCCAGTAGAAGGGCCTGTATAAAACCTTTATGAGAAGCTCTACACTGACCTTACAAGCCCCATCATGGAGTCATTTCTACCTTCAAAAGACAAGCCTGGGAACTTAAATTAATAATTCTGCTGGACACGAAAAACCAGGGGCTTAACAAAGACACTGGTTTTATGGCTCACTACAATAATTCATAACACATTCTGCTGCCTATTATCCTCCCTTGTCCTAGATCAGTAGAAGTATCCACTTCATTTTAAGTGGTATCCTACAACATGTGAGAACCCCTTATGCTTCACAATCTTTCCCAGCAATTTGTATTTAGCTTGGACATTCTGATTACCTTCCCCCGAGTGGAGAGAGAGCTCTGTGAAGCTCAAAAGCTTGTCTCTTGCACCAGCAGAAGTTGGTTCAACATATCACCTCACCCACCTCGTCTTTCTTAAAGTTTGAAATTTACATTTTTTCCACAGCAAGCCTTCCCTTTCCACACTGTTTTTCCCCTCTCATGCTCACATACACCATGTTATTCATTAGCTACCTTACCCATTCTTTCATTAAAATTAGGGTGAATTCTTTACTTTGCTAAAAAGAATGAAAGGTTGTTCAATTTAATAAAGGTCTCTTCCAGCCTGAGTCATGTTGAACTTTCATAAGACTCTTAAGATGCAGAATAAATCATTGCATTCCTCAGACTGTGGTAAAGGCTGTTACTAATATGCAGACTCAAGAGTCAAACACCTGCTCATATACACCCACTGGCAACTTCACTGGTTGCCAGGCAAAGCTTTGTTTGTTTTGTTACTGTTTTCAAGAGTCATTTGAAAAAGCATCCAAACATAAAAAAATTTCCATACAGTCTGGGTCTCAGAGAGAATTATGAATTATGCCCTGAGGAATAACAAGTTTACTTTGATCTGGAACATTGATTTTGATAAACTAATTGAATGCTGCTTATTTTTCCATTACCAACCCCCTGGGGTATTTTAATGCTTAATTCCAGGGGGAGGGAGGGAAACGAAACCCAATCTCACAGTGTTAAGATGACACAGTGAGTTATTTGCACATGTTCAGAAGGGTGTTTAGTCACCCTCTATAACCAATAATTACCAGGTATAGCTTGACTTGTAAAGAAGGATCAAAGCTAGATCTGCTGATTGAAATTTACCCTAGATCTTCAGTTCCCTGGGTGGCAAATGGGACTGCCATCCTTTTAACGAGACGTTGGTTATTAGAAAATAAAGTAAAGCCCCAGTAATTATTTTTTACCTGCTGTTATACACAAGGTCAGCAGGAATGTCTGACTATAGAGCTTTTACGAATAAATGATGAAGTCCATAAACAACATCAACGTACAAAAGCAGCTGCTACTGGAAAATGCTGAATCACTGACGCAGCATCAGGAGTTTTATTGGGATGGAGGAACCTAAAACTTTCCCAGTATAGCCTACACAGGACTAAATCCTTACCTCTTTTCTGCATGCACCTGAGAGGGGAAATAAGGAATGAGAGTCTCTGACAGGCAAGTGGCTAGGTAAAATACATTCATTGCACATCGGTACACATGGGAAGGTATGCATGTTTGGTGTCAAGGGACATGTCACATCTCGCACAGGAACAATGGGTCAGCCCTTTAGTAACTGTAAGTCAGTTAGTTAGTTGCAGCCAGTAACCATTAAGGAGAGCTTGCTGCTTCTGCTGAGAACCAGTTGGGTCAGCTTGTTCTGAGGTATCCTGCTATGCAATGGTGCTGGTATCTCATGGTCCCCTACAAGTGGCATGATCCTTATTCCCCCCAGTATTCTGTGAGAACAGGATTCTATCCCTAAATAAAGAACAGGAGTACTTGTGGCACCTTAGAGACTAACAAATTTATTTGAGCATAAGCTTTCATGAGCTTTGCTTACGCTCAAATAAATTTCAGAGTAACAGCCGTGTTAGTCTGTATTCGTAAAAAGAAAAAAGAAAAGACTAACCAGTTTATTTGAGCATGAGCTTTCGTGAGCTACAGCTCACTTCATCGGATGCATAGCATATCGTGGAAACTGCAGAAGACATTATATACACACAGAGACCATGAAACAAAACTTCCTCCCACCCCACTGTCCTGCTGCTAACAGCTTATCTAAAGTGATCATCAAGGAAGGCCATTTCCAGCACAAATCAAGGTTTTCTCACTCTTCCCCCCCCCCCCACACACACAGACACACATACAAACTCACTCTCCTGCTGGTAATAGCCCATCCCTCTTTGAAACCTCTCTTTATAATGCGCATGATAATCAAGGTGGGTCATTTCCAGCACTAATCCAGGTTTTCTCACCACCACCCCCCCACACACACACACACCCCCTCCAAAAACCACACACACAAACTCACTCTCCTGCTGGCAATAGCTCATCTTACAATGTGCACAGCAATAATCCAAGTTTAACCAGAACGTCTTGGGGGGGGGGGGGTTTGTAGGAAAAAAACAAGGGGAGATAGGCTACCTTGCATAATGACTTAGCCACTCCCAGTCTCTATTCAAGCCCAAATTAATAGTATCCAATTTGCAAATGAATTCCAATTCAGCAGTTTCTCGCTGGAGTCTGGATTTGAAGTTTTTTTGCTTTAAGATAGCGACCCTCATGTCTGTGATTGCGTGACCAGAGAGATTGAAGTGTTCTCCGACTGGTTTATGAATGTTATAATTCTTAACATCTGATTTGTGTCCATTTATTCTTTTACGTAGAGACTGTCCAGTTTGACCAATGTACATGGCAGAGGGGCATTGCTGGCACATGATGGCATATATCACATTGGTGGATGTGCAGGTGAACGAGCCTCTGATAGTGTGGCTGATGTTGTTAGGCCCTATGATGGTGTTCCCTGAATAGATATGTGGGCACAGTTGGCAACGGGCTTTGTTGCAAGGATAGGTTCCTGGGTTAGTGGTTCTGTTGTGTGGTATGTGGTTGTTGGTGAGTATTCGCTTCAGGTTGGGGGGCTGTCTGTAGGCAAGGACTGGCCTTTCTCCCAAGATTTGTGAGAGTGTTGGGTCATCCTTCAGGATAGGTTGTAGATCCTTAATAATGCGTTGGAGGGGTTTTAGTTGGGGGCTGAAGGTGACGGCTAGTGGCGTTCTGTTATTTTCTTTGTTAGGCCTGTCCTGTAGTAGGTGACTTCTGGGAACTCTTCTGGCTCTATCAATCTGTTTCTTCACTTCCGCAGGTGGGTATTGTAGTTGTAAGAATGCTTGATAGAGATCTTGTAGGTGTTTGTCTCTGTCTGAGGGGTTGGAGCAAATGCGGTTGTATCGCAGAGCTTGGCTGTAGACGATGGATCGTGTGGTGTGGTCAGGGTGAAAGCTGGAGGCATGTAGGTAGGAATAGCGGTCAGTAGGTTTCCGGTATAGGGTGGTGTTGATGTGACCATCGTTTATTAGCACTGTAGTGTCCAGGAAGTGGATCTCATGTGTGGACTGGACCAGGCTGAGGTTGATGGTGGGATGGAAATTGTTGAAATCATGGTGGAATTCCTCAAGGGCTTCTTTTCCATGGGTCCAGATGATGAAGATGTCATCAATATAGCGCAAGTAAAGTAGGGGCGTTAGGGGACGAGAGCTGAGGAAGCGTTGTTCTAAATCAGCCATAAAAATGTTGGCATACTGTGGGGCCATGCGGGTACCCATAGCAGTGCCGCTGATCTGAAGGTATACATTGTCCCCAAATGTAAAATAGTTATGGGTAAGGACAAAGTTCAGCCACCAGGTTAGCCCTCCTGAAGGTCGAAACAGCAGACTGGACTTCTACATAGAGTGCTTCCGCCGACGTGCACGGGCTGAAATTGTGGAAAAGCAGCATCACTTGCCCCATAACCTCAGCCGTGCAGAACACAATGCCATCCACAGCCTCAGAAACAACTCTGACATCATAATCAAAAAGGCTGACAAAGGAGGTGCTGTTGTCATCATGAATAGGTCGGAATATGAACAAGAGGCTGCTCGGCAGCTCTCCAACACCACTTTCTACAAGCCATTACCCTCTGATCCCACTGAGAGTTACCAAAAGCATCTACAGCATTTCCTCAAGAAACTTCCTGAAAAAGCGCAAGATCAAATCCGCACAGACACACCCCTGGAACCCCGACCTGGGATATTCTATCTACTACCCAAGATCCATAAACCTGGAAATCCTGGACGCCCCATCATCTCAGGCATTGGCACCCTGACAGCAGGATTGTCCGGCTATGTAGACTCACTCCTCAGGCCCTACGCTACCAGCACTCCCAGCTACCTTCGAGACACCACTGACTTCCTGAGGAAACTACAATCCATTGGTGATCTTCCTGATAACACCATCCTGGCCACTATGGATGTAGAAGCCCTCTACACCAACATTCCACACAAAGATGGACTACAAGCCATCAAGAACACTATCCCCAATAATGTCACGGCTAACCTGGTGGCTGAACTTTGTGACTTTGTCCTTACACCTACAAGATCTCTATCAAGCATTCTTACAACTACAATACCCACCTGCGGAAGTGAAGAAACAGATTGATAGAGCCAGAAGAGTTCCCAGAAGTCACCTACTACAGGACAGGCCTAACAAAGAAAATAACAGAACGCCACTAGCCGTCACCTTCAGCCCCCAACTAAAACCCCTCCAACGCATTATTAAGGATCTACAACCTATCCTGAAGGATGACCCAACACTCTCACAAATCTTGGGAGAAAGGCCAGTCCTTGCCTACAGACAGCCCCCCAACCTGAAGCGAATACTCACCAACAACCACATACCACACAACAGAACCACTAACCCAGGAACCTATCCTTGCAACAAAGCCCGTTGCCAACTGTGCCCACATATCTATTCAGGGAACACCATCACAGGGCCTAACAACATCAGCCACACTATCAGAGGCTCGTTCACCTGCACATCCACCAATGTGATATATGCCATCATGTGCCAGCAATGCCCCTCTGCCATGTACATTGGTCAAACTGGACAGTCTCTACGTAAAAGAATAAATGGACACAAATCAGATGTTAAGAGTTATAACATTCATAAACCAGTCGGAGAACACTTCAATCTCTCTGGTCACGCAATCACAGACATGAGGGTCGCTATCTTAAAGCAAAAAAACTTCAAATCCAGACTCCAGCGAGAAACTGCTGAATTGGAATTCATTTGCAAATTGGATACTATTAATTTGGGCTTGAATAGAGACTGGGAGTGGCTAAGTCATTATGCAAGGTAGCCTATCTCCCCTTGTTTTTTTCCTACAAACCCCCCCCCCCAAGACGTTCTGGTTAAACTTGGATTATTGCTGTGCACATTGTAAGATGAGCTATTGCCAGCAGGAGAGTGAGTTTGTGTGTGTGGTTTTTGGAGGGTGTGTGTGTGTGGGGGGGGGGGTGTGGTGAGAAAACCTGGATTAGTGCTGGAAATGACCCACCTTGATTATCATGCGCATTATAAAGAGAGGTTTCAAAGAGGGATGGGCTATTACCAGCAGGAGAGTGAGTTTGTATGTGTGTCTGTGTGTGTGTGGGGGGGGGGGGGAAGAGTGAGAAAACCTTGATTTGTGCTGGAAATGGCCTTCCTTGATGATCACTTGATGATCACTTTAGATAAGCTGTTAGCAGCAGGACAGTGGGGTGGGAGGAAGTTTTGTTTCATGGTCTCTGTGTGTATATAATGTCTTCTGCAGTTTCCACGATATGCTATGCATCCGATGAAGTGAGCTGTAGCTCACGAAAGCTCATGCTCAAATAAACTGGTTAGTCTCTAAGGTGCCACAAGTACTCCTTTTCTTTTTGCTAATACAGATTAACACAGCTGCTACTCTGAAACCTATCCGCAAATAGTCTCTTAACTAGAAGCAACTTCAACTTTTCAAAAACTTGAATTTCTTCTTTTGCAGCTTTGTCCAAGGAGCATAGCTGCAGTTTGTGCATTTGTGTAGCCTGAGTTAGTATGTTCCAGAACGGGCTTTGCTTCTTGGAGCCAGAAAAATACATGCACCCACAAACTTTAGTGGATCTTCAGGGCTAAGAGCAGAGTGAACAATCTTCTAGCCAATAATAAATACATGATCCCATCAAAAGAAGTCACAAGAGATTAACAAGTCGTGACAGTATCCACTGTGCGTTATAATTTTTCTTTCCTATTCCTAAGTCTAGTGCTAGGAAAAGAAGCTCCTATACTGTAACAGCATAGGCAAAGCTACCTACTTGATGTGCTATCTCAAACCCACACTGAAATTTTGATTTAAAGGCCTGCCATGGACCATACAGGTGATTTTGATTATGAAGCTAACCTGTGATTTAAATTTGGTTATGTTTAAACCAGATTCTAACACACTTAGGCCAGGCAACATGGACAATGTCAAACCATATTCAAAAACAGTATTCTGGTCTAGGTCATCACTTTCAATGCAATGACCTTCTCCTGTGTAATTGGAAATGGTGATTCCTGTGCTGGAGCTTACCTTTACTAACCAAATCAGCAGGTTTATATCAAAGATGCTAATGGTTTAAGCTGAGAAAGACATCTTTCTTTATTTAGAGGAATTTCTGGTAACAGACTGCAATCTTATTCCATTATTTAGAGCTTTAGGGTATCCAGGCATCAAAAATATCTGTTACTGCTTTGTACATACAGTATGGTACTGCACAATGTATACCTCATCACACCATTGAAAATGGCTGACCACCTGTGGTCAGAGTTATGGGAGCATGAGGTAAAGAATGAATAGGCATTAACAGACTCACAACAAAGTTAATGGTCCTCTCTGATCAAACCCCACCAACACAGATAGTTTCAAGAATATTAGTTGACATTAGAGATGGGGCTGAACCAAATAGTATTGAATTTTGGAGGCTTGAAGTCCGAACATGCATCCAGTTTTGAATGGGCCCTGCACGAAAACCATCAGATTGGAACCCCCCCATGAATTTGTCATTTTATCCTCATCTCTACTCTGAATATATTAGAGACTTCTCTACCTGATTAAGATCTGTTTAACTGGATTGTTTCTAGATGAATTCTAATCTATTTGCTGCTATTCAGCATTGCTCTGAACAGTTCAGAATGGCTCAGGCAAATCATTTCACAAAGCTTTAAGTACGGGTGTTCCCATATCCAGGAGATAATTCTATTTACCCAAACTTCACTGTTGCATTCAGAACTTCTGATATGAGTACATATGATATTTTAATAAGCCAAAGCAGCGATTTCCCATCATGGGAGAGAAAAACAGAGATTTTTACATATTGTAGTCTGTGAAGTACAAGTTTCAGAGTAGCAGCCGTGTTAGTCTGTACCCGCAAAAAGAAAAGGAGGACTTGTGGCACCTTAGAGACTAACAAATTAATTTGAGCATAAGCTTTCGTGAGCTTCAGCATCCAATGAAGTGAGCTATAGCTCATGAAAGCTTATGCTCACAAACATTTGTTAGTCTCTAAGGTGCCACAAGTCCTCCTTTTCTTTTTGTGAAATACAAGTAATTCAAAGATGATGGGATGTTTGTTTTGCAGGAAACACTAAACCCAAAAGCTTTGTTTAACCAAAGTTTCTGGTCAAAATAGATATGAATCATTCCCCATTTAAAAAACATTCAAAACTTAATTATTTTTAATAACATATCAAGTTCATATTTGGATTTCTCTTTTAAGATATCAAAGTGCACATCAGCAGCTCTGGAATATAAAGTCAGGAGAAAGTCTTATGAGAGTTATATTTTAGTGTTTGTGATTTTAAAAAAAAATACCATGCAGTGAAAAATGTGGAATCACTTTACTATTACATTACACCCTAAAGATAAATATTGTCCTCAAGTCCTTTGCAAGTTAAGTTATTTAGAAGCAATAATGAATTCATACCAGTAGATTTCCACTTTATATGTTGATGGAATTCAACCTATTTAATTTTTCCATTTCCTACTATGACATTCCAGGATGCAGTCCAGACCAGTGAGAGGCTTTGTCACCCTTGCCCTGCAAACTCAGGTGCCTCATGATACTTTGCTGCTGTAGCTCCCACATAGGCCTCTCACAAACAGTTTTCCAGTATGTGGGTAACTCCATGACTGTCTGTGTATAGCTGCAGCCTGCCAGTCACACTTCAGCTTCCACCAGCCTTGGTTACCACTTGCAAGATGACCCTAACAGACTCCCAGTTCTGCTTTTCCCCCCAAACCATGTGTTCTGCACTGTCCAGCCCTTTCCGGGTTAGACCAGCTAAAGAGTTTGGTGCTCCTCTAAGGGGATCAGTATACAACAGTCTGTTACCTTAATTGAAGTTATCCAAACAATTCACAATAGTGGATTAGTTTTAATTAAAGAATAAAACAAGTTTATTTAACTACAAAGATATAGATTTTAAGTGAGTACAAGTATAAGGCATTAAAGTCAGAAATGGTTACAAGATAAATAAAGATAAAATGCTTTCTAGTTCTAAACTTAACAAACTAGACTTGGTTCAAGATAAAATTCTTACCACATGTTCTCAGCAACAGGGCTGACCAAATTTCAGATCAGGATTTCCTACCAAAGTCTATTGGCTGTTTTTTTGTCTTCCTAGGTGGAAAAGAGAGAGCAAGATAGGGAGAGATAACTTGGACGTGTGTGTCCCCTCACTTTTATAGTTTAGTCCCCCTTTTGAAAAATTCATTTTCCTCAGGTTTACCCCTACATAACGTTCATTCCTGCTGTGAGGTTGGAGTCTCGTGGTGAAAGAGATTCCATGCTGTTGTTTGCTGGGATGCAGATGTTCCTTCCCCTCTTGCTTGCCAAAGAATGGCCACTTAATTAGGTGATGGCCCATCAGCTTTGATGACACCTGGCTACAGGCATCAACTTGTCCTTCGTCTTTGGGAAACAGGTTTACCACCTCCCCAGACTTGTCTGGTAAACACACTTTGGTCATGATTTCAGCTTATGTCTATAACTGTATATATAATGTTAGTACACACATTTCATCATGATATTGTTGACCAATGAGTTACTAGTTTTCAAATGATACCTCACAAGGCATATTTTGTACTAAGATCATTACAATAGTATGTAGGGTGTGAATACAGAAGTGTGTTCCAATACACCCATGTGTTTCTTGACAGAAATACTTAGAATGTAACGATATAAAAATAATTTATTGGTAGGATGTCTCAATCTGTTGTTTTGAGACTCCTGATGCTTCATATTTAGTAAAAGCTAAAACACTTCCAAATAATAGAATTTATGTGTGTTTAACTAAAATGTCACATTTATTAATGTGGAATCCCAAAGTAATTAAATGAAGGGTAAATTCACTGCAGAGGCAAGCATCCTAGTGGGTGATACACACCTGGAAAAATTTGTCAGCAAGTCTTTGTCTTATGCCTGCATTGTTGCTGTATGTTTAAATACAAATTGTATAGCGGACAGTTCATCCAAAAGCAATTTATTTGATTCTTCTGTAAGGAAATACCTTTACAGTGAAACTTCTGTGGCTCTATATAAGTGGGTATGGAGATGGACATTAACACAGAATGTTCAAACTGACACTGAATATCAGATTAGATAGAAAGAAACATGCGGGAAAGGTATACTGATGATTAAATTATAGTTTGGGGAATGTATGCAACATACATAATCAAACCTCTTCATTAAGCCTTGACACTGGATGAACATCTATTGCACAGTGACTTGTCCCTACTGCTCTGTGTTGGTACAGTCCTCTTAGCTGGTTTGGGTAACTTGCCCAGACTTGCAGAGATGAGACCCCAGAAGCGAGATCAAGGTTCAACCTCAAATTTAGCTTGCACAGCTTCCTTCTCTGAATTGGATCACAAATCTATTGCAGACTATAGGAATAGCTTAGACGTCTTTTGATTTTCAAATTACTGCATGCCCAGTTTCACACAGTTCCACGACCACCACTCCCAAGAGAAGGAGGCGGGCGGTGGTGGTCGGGGACTCTCTCCTCAGGGGGACTGAGTCATCTATCTGCTGCCCTGACCGGGAAAACAGAGAAGTCTGCTGCTTGCCAGGGGCTAAGATTCACGATGTGACGGAGAGACTGCCGAGACTCCTCAAGCCCTCGGATCGCTATCCCTTCCTGCTTCTCCATGTGGGCGCCAATGATACTGCCAAGAATGACCTTGAGCGGATCACTGTGGACTACGTGGCTCTGGGAAGAAGGATAAAGGAGTTTGAGGCGCAAGTGGTGTTCTCGTCCATCCTCCCCGTGGAAGGAAAAGGCCGGGGTAGGGACCGTCGAATCGTGGAAGTCAACGAATGGCTACGCAGGTGGTGTCGGAGAGAAGGCTTTGGATTCTTTGACCATGGGATGGTGTTCCATGAAGGAGGATTACTGGGCAGAGACGGGCTCCACCTAACGAAGAGAGGGAAGAGCATCTTTGCGAGCAGGCTGGCTAACCTAGTGAGGAGGGCTTTAAACTAGGTTCACCGGGGGAAGGAGACCAAAGCCCTGAGGTAAGTGGGCAAGCAAGATACCGGGAGGAAGCACAGGCAGGAACGTCTGTGAGGGGAGGGCTCCTACCTCATACTGAGAATGAGGGGTGATCAGCAGGTTATCTCAAGTGCCTATATACAAATGCACAAAGCCTTGGAAACAAGCAGGGAGAACTGGAAGTCCTGGTGAAGGCAAGGAATTATGACGTGATTGGAATAACAGAGACTTGGTGGGATAACTCACATGACTGGAGTACTGTCATGGATGGTTATAAACTGTTCGGGAAGGGCAGGCAGGGCAGAAAAGGTGGGGGAGTAGCACTGTATGTAAGGGAGCAGTATGACTGCTCAGAGCTCCGGTATGAAACTGCAGAAAAACCTGAGTGTCTCTGGATTAAGTTTAGAAGTGTGAGCAACAAGAGTGATGTAGTGGTGGGAGTCTGCTATAGACCACCAGACCAGGGGGATGAGGTGGACGAGGCTTTCTTCCGGCAACTCGCAGAAGCTACTAGATCGCACGCCCTGGTTCTCATGGGCGACTTTAATTTTCCTGATATCTGCTGGGAGAGCACTACAGCGGTGCACAGACAATCCAGGAAGTTTTTGGAAAATGTAGGGGACAATTTCCTGGTGCAAGTGCTGGAGGAGCCAACTAGGGGGAGAGCTTTTCTTGACCTGCTGCTCACAAACCAAGAAGAATTAGTAGGGGAAGCAAAATGGATTCCCAGTGGATGGGAATCTGGGAGGCAGTGACCATGAGTTGGTCGAGTTCAGGATCCTGACACAGGAAAGAAAGGGAAGCAGCAGAATACGGACCCTGGACTTCAGGAAAGCAGACTTCGACTCCCTCAGGGAACTGATGGGTAGGATCCTCTGGGGGAATAACATGAGGGGGAAAGGAGTCCAGGAGAGCTAGCTGTATTTCAGAGAATCCCTATTGAGGTTACAGGGACAAACCATCCCGATGTGTTGAAAGAATAGTAAATATGGCAGGTGACCAGCTTGGCTTAACAGTGAAATCCTTGCGGATCTTAAACATAAAAAAGAAGCTTACAAGATGTGGAAGACTGGACAAATGACCAGGGAAGAGTATAAAAATGTTGCTCAGGCATGTAGGAATGAAATCAGGAGGGCCAAATCGCACTGGAGCTGCAGCTAGCAAGAGATGTTAAGAGTAACAAGAAGGGTTTCTTCAGGTATGTTGGCAACAAGAAGAAAGCCAAGAAAAGTGTGGGCCCCTGACTGAATGAGGGAAGCAACCTAGTGACAGAGGATGTGGAAAAAGCTAATGTACTCAGTGCTTTTTTTGCCTCTGTCTTCATGAACAAGGTCAGCTCCCAGACTGCTGCGCCGGGCAACACAGCATGGGGAGTAGGTGTGCAGCCTTCTGTGGAGAAAGAAGTGGTTAGGGACTATTTAGAAAAGCTGGATGTGCACAAGTCCATGGGGTTGGATGCGTTGCATCCGAGAGTGCTAAAGAAGTTGGCGGCTGTGATTGCAGAGCCATTGGCCATTATCTTTGAAAACTCATGGCGATTGGGGGAAGTCCCAGATGACTGGAAAAAGGCTAATGCAGTGCCCATCTTTAAAAAAGGGAAGAAGGAGGATCCTGGGAACTACAGGCCGGTCAGCCTCACCTCAGTCCCCGGAAAAATCATGGAGCAGGTCCTCAAGGAATCAATCCTGAAGCACTGACATGAGAGGAAAGTGATCAGGAACAGTCAGCATGGATTCACCAAGGGAAGGTCATGCCTGACTAATCTAATTGCCTTCTATGAGGAGATTACTGGTTCTGTGGATGAAGGGAAAGCAGTGGATGTATTGTTTCTTGACTGTAGCAAAGCTTTTGACACGGTCTCCCACAGTATTCTTGTCAGCGAGTTAAAGAAGTATGGGCTGGATGAATGCACTATAAGGTGGGTAGAAAGTTGGCTAGATTGTCGGGCTCAATGGGTAGTGATCAATGGCTCCATGTCTAGATGGCAGCCGGTATCAAGTGGAGTGCCCCAAGGGTCGGTCCTGGGGCCGGTTTTGTTCAATATCTTCATTAATGATCTGGAGGATGGTGTGGATTGCACTCTCAGCAAATTTGCGGATGATACTAAACTAGGAGGAGTGGTAGATACGGTGGCAGGTAGGGATAGGATACAGAGGGACCTAGACAAATTGGAGGATTGGGCCAAAAGAAATCTGATGAGGTTCAACAAGGATAAGTGCAGGGTCCTGCACTTAGGACGGAAGAATCCAATGCACCGCTACAGACTAGGGACCGAATGGCTTGGCAGCAGTTCTGCGGAAAAGGACCTAGGGGTGACAGTGGACGAGAAGCTGGATATGAGTCAACAGTGTGCCCTTGTTGCCAAGAAGGCCAATGGCATTTTGGGATGTATAAGTAGGGGCATAGCCAGCAGATCGAGGGATGTGATCGTTCCCCTCTGTTCGACATTGGTGAGGCCTCACCTGGAGTACTGTGTCCAGTTTTGGGCCCCACACTACAAGAAGGATGTGGATAAATTGGAGAGAGTCCAGCGAAGGGCAACAAAAATGATTAGCAAAAAGAAAAGGAGTACTTGTGGCACCTTAGAGACTAACCAATTTATTTGAGCATGAGCTTTCGTGAGCTACAGCTCACTTCATCGGATGATTAGGGGTCTGGAACACATGACTTATGAGGAGAGGCTGAGGGAACTGGGATTGTTTAGTCTGCAGAAGAGAAGAATGAGGGGGGATTTGACAGCTGCTTTCAACTACCTGAGAGGTGGTTCCAAAGAGGATGGTTCTGGACTATTCTCAGTGGTAGAAGATGACAGGACAAGGAGCAATGGTCTCAAGTTGCAGTGGGGGAGGTTTAGGTTGGATATTAGGAAAAACTTTTTCACTAGGAGGGTGGTGAAACACTGGAATTCGTTACCTAGGGAGGTGGTAGAATCTCCTTCCTTAGAAGTTTTTAAGGTCAGGCTTGACAAAGCCCTGGCTGGGATGATTTAATTGGGGATTGGTCCTGCTTTGAGCAGGGGCTTGGACTAGATGACCTCCTGAGGTCCCTTCCAACCCTGATATTCTATGATTCTATGAAAGCCTTATATACAGGATCTCTGGAATTTCCAGCAGGGAGGAGCTTATGAAATTCTACATGGAATCAAAAAAGATTACACGATAATAAATATTCTCCTGATTTTTTTGCTAAAGCTATAGTTCTCAAGAAAACTGCACTTTCAGCATTTCTTCCTCTCTAAATGATACTGTATATAGTTTATGGTACACAAAAGTGTGGATAGCCACCATAACAAATTCCTTTAAGTAGCCACTGTCAGGGGAGTGTTTGGGGCTTTAATGCAGCACACTCACTATTACAAACTCCTCCTCCTCCTCTGTCAAATCCTGCTCTAAATGCCTTAAATATTAATCTCAGAAGTCAAAATAAAATCATGGGAATTAGTCCTCCTAAGCTTTGTGTGAGCACGACATGACTGAAGAAGGGAGTCTGGGGAATTAAATTGTTTCTCAGATCACCCTTTAAAATCTATTATTTTAGCAGTTGAAAGGAGACAAATGCCAGACGCCATGCTCTAAAAATGTCATTTATCAATTTTGAAAAATGGGAAAATTCCAAAGGACAGGATGACTGCCAACATAATTCCAATATCTAAAACGGGGTAAAAGAGATGACCCAGGGAACTACAGACTGGTTGTTAGCCTGACAGTGATTCTGGATAAAATAATGGGATGGTTAATTCAGGACTCTGTATTTTTGACTTTGATCATTACTCTCAGTCAGCATGGTTTCATAGATAGTAAGTCTTGTTAAACAAACTTGTCATCTTTTTCTTTTCTTTTTTCTTTCTATGCAGGATTAAAGGTCTGGTTGGTAAACGCCATTATGACAATATAGTAAATCTGGATTTCTCGAGGTTGTTTGACTTTTTTCAAGTACTATATGATGATCAGATTTTAAAAAACACTCTTGCATTACATGGAATTAATAAAACACATGAGATGGCTTAAAAATGGACTTTAAAAACTGTAGTTTTTAAAGGAAAGGAATCAATGTGCAGGGCTGTTTCTAGTCGGTGGTCCCTCCCCCAGAGATTGGTTCTCAGTCCATTCATATTTAATATTTTTATCAATGATGTAGATAGTGATATAAAATCTTTGCTGGCAAACTTTGCAGATAACCCAAAGAATGGACAGGTTACTGTTACAGTGATCTGAATCAGTTGGTTAAATGGTCACAATCCAATACAAAGTGTTTTTAATGCAGCCAAATACAAGGTAATGCATCTGGGAACCAAGAAAACACATTATATCTACAGGATAGGAGACTCCATCTTGGAAAGCATTGACTCAGAAGAACTTAGAGATCATTGCAGTTTATCCTCTCCGAATCCCCCTGCTTGTCCCCTTCCTTCATGGGGCAAACAGGCAGTTATGCATTGCTCTCAACATATTCTTAGCACTTGCAGCTCTGCATTAAGATAATGACTATAATCAAATCTCATGCTTCAAGGTTTTAGCTGGTTGCCTTCAAGAGGCAGAAGAACTTTATTCCCAGATTGGCAATTGGCTTGATATATACTAAGGTCTTTTATTCACCTTTTTCTGAAGCATCAGAGATTGTCCACAGCTGAAGATTGGGCTGGGTGGACTAGCATTCTGAAGTGGCACAAAGAATCCTTCTTCTTAGATACTTGGCCAGTGGGCCTTGTTCACATGCTCAAGATCAAACTGATTGCTAGATTTGGGGTCGGGAAGGAGTTTCCTCCCATATCAGGCCTAGGTGGGTTTTTGCCTTCCTCTGCAGCCTGGGGCATTGATCACCTGCTGGGATCATCTGGGCATATCTCACCTAACCAGTTCCCTGCCATTTGTAGTACAGGCATTTGTGGCACCTCAGGCCTTGTCTGCACTACAAATTATGTCGAACTAACTTATGTTGGCACACAGCCTCTGTAGTCATTATATCATTTGTATGTGTCTACACTTTGCTCCTTGTGTCAGCAGTGTGCGTCCTTACCAGGAGTGCTTGCACCGATAGAACTATCAGTGTGGGGCATTGTGGGACAGCTTCTGAAAGCCAGCAACAGTCCATGTAAGCAATGCAGTGTGTACACAGTCACTGCATTGACCTAACTACATTGATATTAACTGAACACCTCTCATGGAGGTGGAGTTGTTAAGTTGGTGTAGCAGGCAAGTTATGTTAGTGGGAGTAAAATTTTAGTGTAACCACTTACAGAGTTGGGTCGGCATAAGCTGCCTTGCACCAACCTAACTCTTTAGTGTAGACCAGAGCTCAGTGTCTCCCGTTCTCCATCCATGGCACTCAGTTTAATCTTCTGAGGACTGAAATGTTTTGGTCTAATTAAAATCTTTGGGCTTAGTATAAGAGTCACTGGAAGAAATGTAATGGCCTATGATTTATGGGAGGTCAGACTAGATGATCAAAAGGTTCATTCTGGCCTAAAACTCTGAGACTTTGCTAGTATAAGACATTTCTCTGAGCTCAAGACAATACACTGGGCAAGATCTGGGAGTTTTTGCATTGACTTTCATTGGCTTCGGATCAAGCCTGTAATCCATCTGTAGAATGTTTTTAAAAGACAATGCAAAGAACATGGTATTATAGCCTTCCTGATTCAGATGAAATTTAAGGGTGGAAATTTTCAAGGTATCATCCAGAAATAACCTTTCCTTTGCTCCTAAGCTATCAGAAAACACAATCATTCAATACCATATAGGAGGCTGTCTGCCATTTTTACACCACCTTTCATGCAATGCCTTACAAGATTATTTAGTTTTATTATTTAAATAACACAGGCTAGATTATATACTCTGAGAACTGGTCTACACTAGAAAAATTCTATCAGAATAACTGCATCAGTTGGGGGACGTGATTTTTTTCAGCCAATTAAGTTAATCAATTCATATCTGCCATATACTGATATAAGCTGTCCATGGTCACATGGCAATTTGTGATATGGACCCCTTTACATCCTCTTGAATACATGGCCTAAGGCAGGTTTCGCTACCCTCTCCCCTCTTTAGGTGAAACCATGAGGTCCTATCACCCTTAGACTGGGACTCTAGGTTGCAGCTCCCCCCTCCCCCATTTACCAGTTTTGTAAAGCTTTTTCCTCTAGGAGCTTGTAACCAGCAGGTGATTAAAGTGGCTTGGAGACAGTTTCTTCAAAACAAAGAATTATGTATTCACCCAAATGTACATAGCAAGTAGAGAAAAGGGATAAAACAACAAAAAGACCTATATGCCTAGGTCTTACCCATAACTTGCAAGGTCTTTAGGTAATTCCCACTCATTCATTCCTACTCCTGGGCTAGGAAAAACAGACAGCTCCTGCAGCATTCTCTCAGTGCCTGCTCAGGCTTATTCCTCTCCAGGCCTTCTAATGCTTTAGTATCCCCTTTGGTCAGGCCTGGGAAGAATAAACCTTGCTAGCCTGGTTGGAGCCAGACAGGTAGGCCTTTTCTAGTTAATAGCTCCCCAGTTATACCCTTATCTCTTTCATTCTTTTGTCTCCCGTCCCCCTCCCCACAACCTCCAATGGCCTTCTTTAGCAGTCAGGCCAGCTAACATCGGGCAGGCAAACTGAGGAACTTATGATATTCAATAAAAAAATAAAATTGATAAGCCCTAGTGTGGATGCTTTAAGGTACCTTATACTGATATAGTTTATTTTGTTTCTTGAACTGAAATAAGCTATACCAGTAGAAGTATTTTATACCAATATAACTTCATCTCCAGTGGTGGGAAGGCATTTTCCTCATATAGTTAAAGTGGCAAAACTTTTGGGTGTTGAGATCCCCTTAGCACAAAGAGCTTTGGGGATTCACAGCAATGTATGTAGGATGGAAAAATTTTTAAATTACTCATACCGTCTGGATTCAGAATCAGGGATAGCCTTTCAGGATAATGTTCTCTGTTTCACCATGAACATAATTTAATGCATAGAAGTGGCCTAAAAATTAGGGATGTATTAAAAGAATGGGAGAGTGGTATAAAAATATATCAGAATTATATGACTTCATGCTGTTTTTGCCCGTTGATGACTGACTTTGCTTTTAGATACCTCCTCTCAAGAAGGACAGGGCTTACCATCGAGTGGCAAAATTCAGAGGTGGTGCAAGAACAGTGTACATAAACAGTGTACATAGCAATGTAAACAGTGTACATAGCAATGCAATGTAATTTGCAGAAATTTGATATTTTGCCAGTGTGCAAAACACAAGTAATTTCCAAGTTTAAAGGGCTGAAGTGGGTACAGAAGGTCCAAAGAGTGAAATCGGGTGATCAGCTAAGAAGAGGTGATTTCCTGGGCAAAATCCTGCCAGGGCACAAGTGGCATCACCTATCCAAAATCTGCTTCAGATGTAGAGTAAGCAGGCCTAACACTTCTTAAATCCAAGGCTGAATTTGGCCCTTGATTTCTAATGTCTACCAGATAAGGTGCAAATTGAAGTGTGGATGGGGTGGCTATTATCTGACATCCTTGTGTTAGTTGCTTTTTGTCTGCTTGTGCTACAATAGGATAGGTCTACCGGAAATTAACAATTCATGTGCCCTTTCTCTGCTACAGCACCCTCTTGTATTGTTATTCATTTTGCAACAGGATGCCAAATCAACATAAGTGATACAATTTAGCAGCTTTAATACTAGTTTACTCCTGACACCAGATTTACACTATCAATGAATTTTGCCCATAACAATTATAAAAATGTAACACATCCCATCAAGTCATCCAGTTGATCCCTCAGTACATTTTCAGTGTTTTGATCAGTCTAGTTTTAAACGTCTCAAGTAATGTTAGTTGGGGGTGATTTTTTAACTAATTTAGTGATGTAGGAAAATGTGGTCTAGATGAAATTAATATTAACTAGGTGTACCACTGGTCAAAAAATATATACAAAAAATAATTATAATGGCTCGTTGCCAAATTGGAAGGATGGTGATCCCACAGGGATCTGTCCTGGGTCTGGTATTAATAGATATTTTCATTAATGACTTGTATAAGGCAGATATGCTTATAAAATTTGCCAATGATATCAAGATGGGAGAGGCTGCAAACACTATGGAGGACAGGATTAGAATTCAAAATGATCTTGCTAAACTGGAGAATTGGTCTGACATCAACAAAATCAAAATCAATAAAGGTAAGTGCAAAGTACTACACCTGGGCAGAAAAATGAGGATTAACTGGCTGGGAAGTAATAATAGAAAAGGATCTGGGGGGTTATAGTGGTCATGGTGGTTAAATTGAACATGCCAGTAATTTGATGCAGCTGTGAAAAAGGCAAATATCATTCTGTGGTGTATAAACAGGAGTGTCATATGGGACGTAATTGTCTCACATGGGACGTAATTGTCTCACTCTACTCAACACTGGTGAGGGCTCAGCTGGAGTACTGTATCCAGTTTTGGGCACCACACTTTAAGAAAGATGTGGAAAAATTGGAGAGTCTTCAAAGGAGAGCAACAAAAATGATAAGGTTTAGAAAACCTGACCTATGAGGAAAGGTTAAAAAGACTGGGCATTTTTAATCTTGCAAAAAGAAGACTGGGGCAGGGGAGAGGGGAAGAGACCTGATAATAGTCTTCAAATACGTTAAGGGGTGACACAAAGAGGATGGTGATCAATTGTACGCAATGTTCACTGAAGGTAAGAAAAGAAGTAACCTGCTTAATCTGGAGCAAAATATAATATGTGAAAAAACTTTCCAACCCTAAGGATATTTAAGTGCTGGAATAGGTAACCAAGGAAGGTTGTGGCATACCTGTCATTGGAGGTTTTGAAGACTAAGTTAAACAAACACCTGTCAGGGATGGTCTAGATATACTTGTTCCTGCCTCAGTGCAGGGGATGGGCTAGTTGTTCTTTGGAGGTTCCTTCCAGTCCTACGTTGCTATGATCCCTTGGTACAGTTTTTTACTATTTTTACCAGTCTAGTTTTAAATTTTCTGAATAACAAATCTTCCACCACTTCCCTTGGCAGAGTAATCCACACTTTAATATGTCTGATTGTGGGAAGTTTGTCATGTTATTCAGCCTAATTATTTCCTTGTCTTAATTTTATCTAACGGTAATTACTCTGTTATATTCTCTTGTACTATCCTAAATAATACCCCCGCCCCCCAAGATTTTACTTGGTTAAGACTTACATCTGTAGAGACCCGATGTTTCTGTTGGTCCATTGACTTCAATGGACATTTGCCAATTTACACCTGACGAGAATAGGTTTTAAAATTTTTCCTTATAAATCACTGTTTCCGCACCCCAATCATTCTGTTGTTTGTTTTGTCTTGTTCTCCCTCCCCCTCCACCCCCCCAGCCACCCAGTCATTCCAAATTCTGTGATCCACCTCTAAGAGAAATTGGCAGGTGGGTGGATGAGTGAGTGAAATAGAGATATGCCACTTTTGTGCCACCTAATCCTGGGCTGTTCTGAGGCCTGGAGCTCCCCATGGCATAATTTCGATAGGTTCCCATGGGAACCTAAGTTATGGCAGTCTCCCTGGGTTGCCCAGGGAGCTGCAGTATAGGCCAGATTCTCCACAGTGATGTATGAGGTGGTCTAACCTCTGACATGGCCCTACCTTGCTCCTGGCACACCCTCTATGCCAGGGCTTGTGAAGGTGTATTTGAAGTTACAGCTAATGATTGCCTTCTGCAGTGCCTGCACAGGGGGAATCCACCCCCAAATAGATACAGGACTTCTAGGGATCTTTTACTTGGCTTAAAGTGGCTGGAGTGGGGCTGAGGATCTCACTGTCCATGTGGTATAGAAGTTCCCACAGCTAAAGGTGATTTTTCAGGTGCCATCTCGACAGAGTTGTATAAAGGAACTATCATTTCCTCACTCCATTAATTAATGCATTTGCATTTCCCATTGGGCTCTCATCCGTTTTGATGATTGTCCCTTTTTTATTAAGGGTTCATGACAGCCACATGCACCTCAGTCAGCTTTAGGCAAAGTATATACAGCAAAACCCTGACCCAATGGAGAATGATTAGCCTGCATATTCTCAATCTTTGGTGCTTCAATAAGTATGGAAAAACCCTTTTTGTTTAATGCACTCAAATGTGTAGGTCACAAGGCTTGTTTCCAGATAGCAAATTTGAAATTTACTTTCCATAAATATTTCATTATGGTCGCTTAAAATTTTGTTTAGTGGAGCTTGCTGTCAACAAATTTGTTTGCTAGACTATTTGCAGGAAGTGAATGCAAGAGTTAGGTGCACACTCCTCTAAAATTTTAAATGAGTATTTGTGAAAATATTTTTTCAGTAATCACCCACATCGAGGAACAGCTCTACACTGACAGAAGGATGAATGAGATGTCCCAATATAGGTCTTTTTTTCCATCTCTAACTCCTCTGATTATTCAGAGTGAACTCTAGCTGGCATTGTAAAGAAAAAGTAACACACTACACCCTGTGGAAAGGGTGGCTATCTATGGCATTTATCTGTGGGTGTAAGCTGCTACTTCTGTTTTCACTTACAGTTAGCCTGCAGTGATGCACCCAACTGTTCAAGGGAAAGTGCAGTACCAGCACTCTAGATCTGTATAAACTGAAAACTTTCAGTCAAAAATCTTCTGCTGAAAACGGAAAATCTTGATTCAGAAAAAACACCATGATGTCTCATGGGAGTTATAGTTTGGGTGTCTCATGTACCCCTTCTCCTTTATGGGATGGGTTCTCTGGATGGACTACAATTTCTATGATGCATCACAATCTTGCATCTTGCTGAACCACGGTGGCACATCATGGGAGTCCCTGGCCAGAGTGCATCATGGGAGATATAATCCTGCCGGGGAAGCTAGACCATAGAAGAGAATGGAGGCAGGCAGCAACAAAAGTACAACTACCAAAGGCTAAGAAAGGAGGGTGCCACGTTTTCTTCCCACAACTTCTTCCCACAGCTTCCCTTATCTCCCAAGGGAGCATTCTCTGTGACACCCCAGTCCCAATTTTCACTTTGAAAATATGATCAACCTGCTGAGTCTAGGTTGGTGCAGATGACATCACTTCCACTTATTTTGGGCATCATTGCCACTGTTTATAAAAGAATTTAGAAAAGAAAAGAAGACTCTGGAGACTTCCTTAAAATAACTCCATAGAAAGGTGGATAAAGCGTCTTCTGAGGGTGAAAAGAAGGAGAGTAAGACCACTGAAGGATGTCTGCCAGAGCTTAGTATTGACCTCTCTTTATGAAGTTAGAACTAGAAAGCTATATGTTTCTTAGGCCTTGGTGGTTTTGTAAAGCATCAGGGAAAGGATATTTTAGTCCCTTTTAAAACACCATGTTGTTGTAATCCAAGAATCCCATTTCTAGGTTAGTAGAGATTATTGCATAAATGTGAAGCTGTAACAGTGAGTCAAAGGCGAAACAAGGGTTAGGCAAGAGCTGTTAGAGGCTGTTAGCTACTGCAGCTCTACTAAGTAATATATCTTGTACCTAGATTTACAAGACACTTTTATTTGAGACTACAATAGAAGTTTTGCCATTTACTTCAATATGACCAGGATTTGGCCCTAAAAGAACAAGTGTATATTGGCAATGGCATGATTTCTGTTCAACTGGATCTGTAGACACTTACAATCTTCTCTCCAGTACATTGGGACAACATGTGTGAGCATATTCAAGCTAGCTTTGATGAAGCTAGCTTGTTCACAGTAGCAGCCAATAGGGACCACAGGCTACTCACCCAATTACATACCTAAGGACCCACGTTGGACTGTACTCAGCTGCTTTCCATGCCACCATGGCTACACTGCTATTTTTAGCATGTTAGCTTTGGTATGCCTACATGTGCTGCAGTTGCACCAGCCAGTTGCCATTTAGACATATGCCATACTGATCAGAACACAAAGCTGAAGCCAAATACCTGGTCCCCTCTGTAGTCAGCTGCATGTTGGCTACTGAGCGATCTCACTATCAAATATTTATGACTCAGACAACCCTAAATAAAAATTAAATAGTGAGAGAAAAATGCAAACTTTTTTTTCTTTTGCATAACTTCCATCGAAAGCAAGCTCCTTCCATGGAAGAAGGTTAGATGCTTGACAATGATCAATGTATTTTTTCCCCACACTAAATGAACTGGTTTTATAACTGTTGTAAAAAGTTATAGCATGCAGTACATGGAATATGCAAGACTAAGCTAACACTTTAGGCATTAATTATTAACCATAATTCATATTCTCTCATATCCTGTTGTCACGGCACCCTCTCTTATTATAGTTTAATGAAAATTGCTGCTTTTGCATTTTTAAAACTGTTAGAACATGCTGATTATTTACAGTATCACACCACAACAAGCAAATAAATACATCCCTGAAGTTTTCAATTTCCTGCTGCAGAAGCACTGGATGTTACAGAACTTTGTTGGCTCATCCATTGCTATCAAGTGAAAGTCATGGAATGACCCAAAGCCAAGTCAAAGGCAAATTTCTACAGTATCTACACCAGACCAAATCAGATGGGATTCTGGGAGATTGTCAACAACAATACTTGGAAAGAGAATTTTGTCATGATCTATTTTGTTACACACAAAAATATCATTTGTAAAAGGTGCTTAATTTTATTCAGAAATGTAGAGCCAAACTGTAGGAGAATTCTTCTCTCATTATTGCTGTAGAACCAAAATACATAATACACATTTACATGTGAGTTTAGTAGTCCTATAGCTCTCATTATGAATGTCTGAGTCACTTATATTCAATATGATTAATATTTTCTTCCTTTTCAGTATGCATTTTTATATGATGATCAATACAGTAGCCTTTTTTTTAATACCTATGGGCATTTACAGAAGACTTTTGGAGCCTAATGGATTAATTATCCTGCTGGGGTTGCATTTTTAACAAACGTTCTAATTCTGTTCAATGTGATCATTGATTTTGGGCCAAATTCTCAGCTGGTATAAATTGATGTAGCTCCACTTAAGTCAGTGGAGCTATGTCAATTTACAACACCTTAGGATATGGCCCATATAAAAAAGAAGAGATTCAACAATTTGACATGGTTTGCGGGGAGGGAGGGAACAAAAGCTAAGTCAGTAAAAGAAGGGTTCAATTTTATAAAAACTAAATGTGATTTCTGCTCTCGCTTGCAACCAGTTTTTAATGCCATTGATTTCTGTAGAGCTAATACTGATTTACAGCAGCCTCAATCATTAGAGCTAAACTGATAAAAATCTGGTATAACAGCAAAATCCGGTTTCTATATGCATTTTAAAAAAACAGATTAGAAAATAAGCACTGCCCACTCCAACAGTCAAAATAATACACAATGTGACTTTCCCTGTACTCCTTGCATGAAAGCACATTGGATGTATAAAGAGTGCAGGACTGATTCCAAGTAGGGTTGTCTCCCTTCTCTCAGTACATTTCCTATCTCCCAATCCCAGCTCCTGTGTATTGGTTTATGAACCCTAGGGACCATTCCAATTATTTGTATCCGCAAAAGTGGGTTGGATTTCTTATGAGATTTTTGGTAGTTCCAACTGGACTGGAAATGCTGTGGAAAGCATACTGCACTTTTGCTTCAGTTCCTGATAGAACCGGAAAGCACAAAATAATATGAGAAAATCGTAACTGAACTTTTCTAACCTCAAAGTGATTGATTTGCAGCCAAAGTTTGAGTGAAATTGCAGATCAGTTCTTCCTCTGCCCACAATGATTGAATCATGCCATGGTTTTCTTAGTGGTTGTTCAATGCAGGGCATTTCTACCATTCATTTTATTAAATTAACACAGTACATTTCTTATCTGTGGAAAAATCCCCTCTGTGCAACTTTGACATCCAAGAATAGAACCTAAACCATGTTACAAAAATAGATTAGGACCTAAGATATCCCTTTATGACTAAATGATTCATGTGTATAAGGTAATAAATGGAACAAATAAGAAACAGATTTTCCTTAGCTCTAATAGATGAGCCAAGAATTGGACACTGCAATTTTAAAAACATAATTCTCTGCAGATGTAATGACAAAAAAATTAATGAAATTCAGAAAGAAGATTTGGGAATATCTGCAACTTGAATGGAATAGCAGGGAAGGAGGGGAGATGATACTTCGAGAAAGAAAAGGGCTAACGATTCTTTTCCTGTCCGAAGAAAGAATTACTGTCCAAACCATCTACTTGTGGTTAACGTCAAGTGTGGCACCAGCTGTCCACTTAAAGAAATACTAAGACTAAATTGCTGATCAGTAACATAAATCTCATAGACTATAAAGCCAGAAGGGACCATCATAATCTTCTAGTCTGATCGCCTGCACGCTGCAGGCCACAGCAAGTGACCCATGCCCCAAGCTGTAGACATAGAGGAAGGCAAAGCACTCTGCATCCACTGAGCCTGGTTCTAGAATAGGCTGATCTAGCCAAGGGTAATATATAAATGAGCTCCAGAACTCCCATGCTGCAGTGCTTCCAATTCCAAATAGAAGGCCTTCTCGTCCTGCTCAACTCTGTACATACAGCCTTAGGGCTGGACCCTACAATGGAAACATTGATGGCTTCATATCTACCTTCCAGTGGCTTCTTGAATGAGATCTGAAATGCAGTTGTCATTCAAAGACTGACTTTTTAAAAAGAAAATCTCCCCAGCCTCACTTGTACTTAGCTAGCTGAGAAAAAAGTAGGAACTGGTCAGCCCCTTTGGATAAGGACTTTCCAGAACTTTTGTGCATCCTTTGAACTGAATGAATCTGTTCCAAACCTGTTTTGAGTAAGTGTAGTTAGAGCTAGTTGAAAACTGGGGAAATCTTACATGAAGATGATTATGAAAAATCCATCCTTTCTCTTCCCCTTGAAATTAAAAAAAAAGTCAAATGTAATTAATTTCACAATTTGGAAAATGTCAACCAACTCTAGTAGTTACATCTTTTCACATTCACCTGGTTTCCACAGTTTCCTGGTTTCACCCAGGCTGGAAGCAGAAGTATTTGAATACTGTGGGAGGGGTTGTTCAGACAGTATTTCCAGGCCAGGTAAAGAGAGTGTGTGTCAAAAATCTCTTTGGGGTGAGGAATGGGAGCTGTTATGACATTTTCAGACCCAGTTTGGAATTCAGAGAGTTTGGAGAAGGCTTGGTTGAGAATATTGAACTAAACCAAATCTCTAAGCCTTTGGGAGCCCAACATTAGGACACAGCAAATTAGACATGTCATCTGGCAGAAGAGAGTGACTGAGCGTGTGAGGAGATCTTGTGATAGTTCCTAATTCCCTACATAATAAAGAACTCCTCAGAACATCTACAATTAGTGAAATGGAGGTTGTCTATAACAAACTAAAGGGCTCAAAATTACAGTGTTATTGTCAGTTTCCCATTTATCACCATTGAGCAGAGTGAATATTACAAACTGTTTGAAAAAGGGTGAAATATTTTCACAATAATTTATTGTACTTCCCTTCCTTCTGAGAAGCACAACTCAGAGAATTTAATTCTCAGAAATCAGAGTAAATGTACATATCATGTTGCCAGGTTATCACTAGTCTGAATAAACTCAGATTTAAAAAAAAATGCTTTTACCATAAACTACAAATGTAGCTAAAATTCTTCATATGATTATCTGGTTAACAGTATTCAAATTATTTTCCTTTTATAAGTATTATTTATCAGCTGCTGCAGAAGTATGTAGAGACCTCCATCTTCTTTTCCCTATAAGTATCATTTTAGCTATGAAGATTTCCCCAAGGAGTCTGGCAAAGTCCAAATTTTCCTGATTCTGAGATCACTCTATCAGTGGTTCTCAGTCTTGCCCATACCCTAACCCTATCTTACTGCAGGAAAAAAGCATTGGGACACCTTTCCCATCTGACCCTAATAAAACGGTGGGTGCTTGTTTATCTCTGAGATCTGTGGAAGGTCAAGACTCCCCCAGGTTGTGAATGGATGTTGTACACGATGATATCCCACTGATGTCAATGGGAGTTTCACAACCATTAACCAGTTGTAGCATCAAAAGAGAAGCATGGAATTGCAATCCACAGACTGTTAGAGAATAGGTAAAAGCTGGACCGTTTCCAGTTGCAATGTACATACATAAAATTCATAGTAAGGAAATGCAGTGATGAAAAGATCTGTTAGGTGAGATCTACCAGTGCAGGACTACTCACTACAACTTGGGTTAGATAGTGCGACCTTTACTCACATCAGCGAGACTTCAGTGGGACTACTTATGTCTGTAAATACTCACCACTGGGAGTAAAGGTTGCACAATCTACTTCTCTACCGGGGAAAGGAGTGAAAGCATGGGTGGTTTAGCTTTGGCAGAACTTTTAGAAATTCTCTCTCTTTTTTTTTTTCATTAGTTTCTATTAAACTTTTTTCTCCATTTATTTTAAAAGCTGAAAAATCCCTGGGGCCAATCTTCAACTGCTACTAATCATTGCGGCTCCACTGAAGTCAATGCAGCTACTCTGGTCAAAGATCTGGCCCCTTCCCTTTTAGCTGGTGCGGTTTTCACTAGTAAAACTCTTTGTTTGTGCTTAGCCAGAAAAGGTAGCTTTGTTCTTCTTAGCAGAGCTGTGGTTTGAAGGCCGCATGGCACATTTCACAAGCTGAATCTTCCCTTCTGAAGGGGGTGCTGACAGAATATTCGGCAGGCCTCTTTCTGCAAAGAAAGACTGAGAAATACTGTGATAAAATTTGTGGTGAAGTAATGAAATCAGCTGCAATGCCTAACAGTTATTTATTTAAGGGTGTTATGGGAGGGGAGGGGGCTTATTGTGTTTGGAAAAAACAAAAGCGTCTATGAAGTTCCTTTGTTTTCACTGGAGGAAGCCAGAAAAGGATGTGGTGAAGTGGGGACTGTGATCAAGATGGGAGTGGTTAACCTAGTGTGTGTGTCAGTTTGCTGCTCGTGAGAGAGAGTAAGTTGAGAGTCCTAGGGAGTAAAGTTTTCTATCCATGGAATAGTTACTACACAAGCAGTAGCAATGCAAACTTCCTCTCCACTGCCCTCTCAGCAGGAAGGAACCACCTCTGCACATAGGAGAATAGTTCAGTCTCCATAACCCTTCTGTCCACTTTCTTTGGAATATCAATAGTGCCCACTACTGCTAAGGGTAACTGATGTTCACACCTGATCCCGATCAGAGAACTAGAGGTCAAAAGCTCTGTATTATTTAGGATCATTCTTTTCAAACTCAGTCATTATGAAGATTTCCTTTATTAGATCATTCCCTTGCTACCAGGTTATTACTAGAATATTCTGCCCCTGGCTTCTGGAACTCTCTCTTGCTCTTTGTGTGCAAGCTGACAACACTTAGATCCCTCAATAACACACACTTCTTCTACAAAGCCTAGAAGTATTAAACTGCTTCCGTGAATTACAGCCACACCTCTAACATGCTCACACAAAAATATTTTTGTGTGATGAGCCATCTCTGGGAGATCAAGTGCATTTTGCGTTTGGACTGTTTTCTGTCTATTTAAATTGTAAGCTGCTTGAGTTTTGATGTTAAAAAAGCAGATAGGGTTAGTAAACACAGTGGGCCTGATTCTGTTCTCACTCCCACTGGTATGAAACCATTTATTTGAGTGGTGCTACTCCTGAAGTATTCTGGGGTGAGATGAGAATTAGGACCAAGATCTACACTACAGTTACTTTTTGCCTAGATGCTAACAAGTGGACTAGGTTAGAAATCCTTTCCTTGGAAGAAACTATGTAACTTACTTTTTCGTATTTTGTTTAACTGCATCAGGTCTCATACAGTATTGATTTTTCTGTATGAGTGTCTGCTTAGATTACTGGAAGTGAAGCACCCGCATTATAAAAGATGCTGAAGATGATAGCCAGGAATCTTGTAGTTGGCAGATACTTTAATTTCTTCTCTGCTTCACTGAACTTGCTGAATAGTCTTTGTATACTAATGTTCTAAGGTCTTTCTCAGATTTCCCAGAACCCAATCCCTTAGACACGTGAATGCTCTTCTGTAACCACCAGAAGGTCATTGCAAGAGAACTTTGACGCCAACTTCTTACTGTCTCTCAATCTTTCATTTGAAAGTACAGTTTCCCATTTCCAAAGTAGTAAAGATGTTACTAATTATGAGAGGCTCTTCTCTATGCTCTTCTCATAATATTTGGTTGTCCTCTTCCAGTTTCCCCCCAAATATTCTCTAATAACATGGGGAAACAATTTGTATAAAAGTTAGCATCCCTAGTTAGCAAACCTCTACTACATACAGTCCAGGTGAAACTGAGACTAAATACCCAAGATAACTAAATCCCCTCTACCTGCAGCTGATTAAGTCTAATTCATGCACATTTTTTGAAAACACACTCCCTCATCTAGCTATGCAAAATTAAACTCAGTTGCACCTTCAGTGTGTGAAATATAGGCACCTCAGACCAACTTCTTTCCAGGCCAGTTGGTAATGTTCATTCAAAAGCATCTTTTCTGTAAGTAGTCTCCCACCTAAACACAATTATTACTTCCTTCAGGACTTGCTATTTGGGTCCACTTTTGGAAAAGGGCAATACCCATTCAGACAGAGAATTATTTGTATGAATTCATTTCATTTACACATCTTTTCTAACATCAAGCGTTTACAATCACAGTTTTGAGTTTGGAAAACACCCAAAGGCGGAAATGTATAGATGCATGAATTTTTCATAATAAAACCTCAAATCCAGAACCTGGTTTGGATTTCTTCACAAACCTGAAACTTAGATCTGAGTCACAGAAGGTGACTGATCTTTCAGCAAATACATTTAAGCTTTAAATAAACATGAGTATGGAGAAGAATTTATGGCTTTAAGTCAAAAAGCTCGATTTTTCCATTGTTTTTTAAAACTGCAATCAAGCAAATTTTTATTTTGGGTTTGTTTGATCCCAAACTCACAGGATCTGAGATAATCTTACCATAATTTTGGTGTAATTCATTGACTTCCATGGAGCTACTTCTACATACACTAGTGTAAAAGAGATCAGGAACAGCCTCCTAAAGAGTCAATCCATATGAATTTAAACAACAAAAAGGGTTACATAAATTCCTTACAAATCAAGCTCTTTGAGCATGATTCTCTTTTCACTTACATCAGTGAGTCATAACTCCATTATATTTAAAGGAGTTACATTTTTGTAAAATCAATGTGAGATCACAAACAGGCCCATTGAGTTTTAACAGTTAGCTGATGAGGTGAATGTCTCACTCAAAGTTATCACTGTTTTCTATGGCTTACTGTCTTGGATATATAAGGTTCCACTTTTGATAGGTCTCCTCTCAGAGTAGGATACATGTTCAATAATGGGTGCATACTATGCAATTTGTATCTGGATTCCAACACTCTCAAATTCTGGGTGCCTGGATTCAGGAATTTGGTTTGGGCCCATATCTATGAAAATTGAAACTGCTTGTAGGACAGGATACTTATTCACAAGTTAACCAGAATGTCTTCAGTATGATGATTCTTCACTTGCATTCTGTAGGGAGGTAAAAGAAGTTTTCCGTAAGAGGATAAGAATAAGTCATAAACACAATTAACATCACTCTTGGTGAATTATACAAACATGAAGGGTCACTTAAAAACTGAAAAATTAGTATTTAAAGCAGTTTTTATATCAATGGGAAAGTATTTTTATACAGTGAGTCAAACTGAAGTCCATGAAATTTTCTTATGCCAGTGGTGAATTTGGTCAATATATCACATATGAAACATCATATAGCATATTTGAATGCCATATAAGTATCCTGGAACATGATCATGAGCTGGTGTAAATCAGTATACTTGTAAACATCTCTGCTGACTTCACCAGGTGAGGGTTTGTCCCATCTTTTATATAATGAACTGGTTGGAAATTTTTCAACAGAAGGTTTGTCAGGAAACACCAATTCATCAAAAAGGTTTCTCAGGCCTAAGATGAAAGTTCTAGTAGTTAGAGTGAGAGATCCATCACAGCATAGCCAATAGCCTGCTAGGTAGGACATTCGGCTGAACTGTGGGAGAACCAAGTTCAACTCCTTGCCCCAAATCAGGCAGAGAGCATATGGGTCTCCCACAGCCCAGCTGAGTGCCCTAACTACCAAGCTATCAAGTCAGACTCTCCTGTTGGAGCTGTTCCACTTTGTATAAGTTAAATATTCATTGTGTCAAGAGAGGGAGAGACTGACTCTGTAGCGCGGTGGTTAGGGCAGAGCAAGGACTTCAACCTGGATCTCCCACATCTCAGGTGAGTGCCCTAATCATTGGGGTATTGGCTGTTTCCCTTCTCTCTCATGTTTTTCCATGAAAATTTTGAAAACTTTCATTTTCATTCTGCATCAGAAATGAAACAAATTTCAAAACCTTAAGTTTTTGCTAAATGGAATTCTTGTTTTCTAGCCAGCCCTACTTATGTCTCTGAAGTATCCTTATTGTGTCTCTGATACTCCACATATAACATAAAATATGGGTTGCTCTCACATATATGAAACACACAGGATCTGTCATTATGCTTATACCGGGGGAATTACATTATTACTAGTAATGGAGAGAGTCAAATTCTGTGGTGACTTAAGTATAGCAATGAGGAGTGATTATAAATTACACTCTGGGTGTAACACAAGTGGCATTTACATTCCAATGAAGCAGAAGGGGATGTGTGTAGAAGGAAAAATATCTAACAGGAGGGAATAGGATAAGGTGTGGGGGGACAGAAGAGCCGCTTTACCTCACAGCTTCTTGATACTTGCCTTTCCTGCTACAGTGCCTTCTGCACCACTAGGAGTGTAAGTTACACTCATTTTGCACAACTGGTGAATGATAAGGTGGTACAACTTATATTATTTTCTCCCAGTTAACCCCCCTTTAGGATCTGATTTTCAGAGGTGCTGAGGACCTACAACTTTTGCTTGACGACAGCAGCAGACAGAATACTCCACAACCCTGAACAATCAGGCTTTTAATGACTAATTTGGGTCTAATCAGGGGTGGATTTAGGGGCAGGCAATCCAGGTGACCACTGGGGGTGCCAGGTTTGGGGGGCATCAGGCTTGGGGTTCTGTTTTTGCTGTTAGTGACAAAAAGGGAAATAGAATGTTTGAAGTAAAATGTTTCAGGTATTCCATATGTGGATTCATTTTTCACTAACCTCCTAGAATGTTCTGGACCTTTGTAGAATCTCGTGGAACCTTCCAGACTTTCTGAGAACGACATTTTCCTTGAATCTCCTAGAATGTTGTCAGCCATGCACTTGAGAGTATATAAGAGGTGGGCATCACCAGTCAGTCTCATATGACAGAGATAAATCATGCATGCAAATCGTCCATCAAAGTAGTGAAATGGGCTACAAATGCAATAAAAAAATAAGGTATTCAAAACTTTAAAAATGATGGGGGGACACCAAAGACACTCCTCGCCTGTGGTGCCATTTGATCTAGGGTCGGACCCAAGTCTAATTATCTCGCCAGTTATATACACACAACTCCCATTGAAAATAATGGAATAATTGATGCCTGTACTGTTGTAATTCACATCAGAATATACAGAATAATAGAATTTGACCCAGAATGTCTAAATCAGTCAAACCATAATGTTTGCATAAAAAACCCACTCACACTAAAAATAACGTGTAGGGTGGGGGAGTTAGCCAGTCAATAACTATTTGATGACTTAATTAAAACAAATCACAACTTTTCCAGCAAAGAAATTAAGTTCCCCATGCCACCTGCTGATTTGCCAAAAGCTGGAGCGAAAGTTTCCATTTCAATTAATTAGAGCAGCAATGCAATACAGAAGTAGCGCTAAATGTGAGAGATTCACATCCTCCCAGCTGTGAAAATAACTTGTATTAAAATAACAAACTTCAGACTGAAGGCCAAAATCCACATGGCAAGAGCCCTAAAATAAAAAGCAATGGGCCTGTTTGTTCCATTTTCCGTTTTGCTGAAAGGGTTGTCTCCTCTCCTGTGCTCAACAGCTAAGCACTAATTAGTAACTGAAACTGGTAACAAAATTGTAGTAGATTCCGTAAGTTTCACTCCCTGATGACACTAGTTATTTGTTGTGTTTATTTATGCAAGGACATATTCCTGATTTAGCAAAACAGTGGCTAATGGGAAATGCAAGGAACGCGCAGTTGTTGTTGTTCCTTGTTGCTTCAAAAATCCCCGTTGCAAAGGGATGAGGGACATCACAATGAAGGGATTTGAAATAGCAGTCATAGACCCACTAATAGCCAGAATAGGGTTGTCTTTTTATTTGTACATTTATAAGCCTAACCTCAACATACACCTGGAAGATGTGACAATCCCAAGGAGTTCTTGACTGATTCATTCAGCAAGGTGCATTGGGAATGGGATTTACATCTCAAGGAATGACAGAGATGGGGGGGACTTGGTTCCAAGAGGCTGAGAGCAAATACTCGCTGAACAATGCAGTTTCATTCAACCAAAACTGTTTGTGAATGCAGCTTGAATTCAGCAAATAGCTTTGTTTTCAAAATGAAATATTTCTTCTTTTAATTTCAAAACAACATTTCATTTCAAAATGTTGCTAGATTTAACTAAAAAAAAGGGTAAAAAAATCCAAAACCAAAATGAAACATTTCATTTGACCTGAAACAATTTTTTTAAAAAGTCTATGGGGCCACTGCACTGAAAAATCTTACCCAGCTCTAATTACAAATAGAGGCAGAGAGTGATTCCTATTCCTCATATCCCAACTGCAGACTCAGAGAGTGCTGGAGATTGGAGAAAAGAGTTATTTTTTCAGTCCTCTGGAGAGCATGGTTGCTGTACTGTCGGAGGAATGTCATTACTCAAAATCCCTTTCAAGTAAAGGGAGGAATGTTGGTTCATGCAGAAGTGCCTAAGGCACTGGACGGGGACTCGGGAGATCTGGGTTCATTTCTGCCTCTCCACAGGCTTCCTGAGTGTCCTGGGGAAATTCTTTTAGGCCTGGATTCACAAGGAGAACTTCAGAGGTACAGCGTCTAACTTTTTGGCCCCTTGCTGCCTTGTGGAATTCACGACCATGAGTCAGGTACCCAGTCTCCCTAAACAATACACAAGGAGAATTAGGTGCTGTCATAAATATAAAAGGAAGTGTAAACACCTTTAAAATCCCTCCTGGCCAGAGGAAAAACCCTTTCACCTGTAAAGGGTTAAGAAGCTAGGATAACCTCGCTGGCACCTGACCAAAATGACCAATCAGGAGACAAGATACTTTCAAAGCTGGAGGGGGGGAGAAACGAAGGTGTGTGTGTGTGTGTGTGTGTGTGTGTGTGTGTGTGTGTGTGATGCATTTGGCGGGGACAGAACAGGAATGGAGTTTTAGAACTTAGTAAGTAATCTAGCTAGATATGCGTTAGATTCTGTTTGTTTAAATGGCTGAGAAAATAAGCTGTGCTGAACGGAATGGATATTCCTGTTTTTGTGTCTTTTTGTAACTTAAGGTTTTGCCTAGAGGGATTCTCTATGTTTTGAATCTAATTACCCTGTAAGGTAGTTACCATCCTGATTTTACAGAGGAGATTCTTTTACTTTTTCTTCTATTAAAATTCTTCTTTTAAGAACCTGATTGCTTTTTCATTGTTCTTAAGATCCAAGGGTTTGGGTCTGTGTTCACCTATGCAAATTGGTGAGGATTTTTATCAAGCCTTCCCCAGGAAAGGGGGTGTACAGTTTGGGGAGGATTTTGGGGGGAAAGACGTTTCCAAGCGGGCTCTTTCCTGGTTATATATCTGTTAGACGCTTGGTGGTGGCAGCAATAAAGTCCAAGGGAAAAAGGAAAATAGTTTGTACCTTGGGGAAGTTTTAACCTAAGCTCGTAAAAATAAGCTTAGGAGGTTTTCATGCAGGTCCCCACATCTGTACCCTAGAGTTCAGAGTGGGGAAGGAAACTTGACAGATGCCTAAAAAAGAGATTCACAGACGCATGCATTGCAGGGAGCCATTTAAGCTAGTCAGTAGGACATTAAGCGGACAGGAGAGGTGCCTCAGCTCTGCCCCTAAAAAGAGGGTTAGGCATCTAAGTCCAGGCTGGAGGGAAGCATCTATCTCTGCTCAGGATTCACAGCCATGAATCCTCTCCTGGAGGTAGGCACTCAAGCCAGGTTAATCATCTTTTTTGAAAAAAAAAAAAAAAAGTGGTGCTGGTGCCATTCGCTTATACCCAAGAGACCAGTGGTTAATGTACACCTGTAGGATATGGAAGACCTAAGTTCAAATCCCCACTCTGCCTGATGTGGAGCACAGACTTGAATCTATGTCTCCCCCTTCCAGGTAAGTGCCCTAACTAATAGTCTATGAGGTGGTCTCTACAATCTCTGCTGTGTAGGGGCCTTTAATAAGTTTCAGTGGAAGTGGAAGAAAGCTATTTTTTTAGCCATTGCCTGTGGTTTTCCTCTATTCTTTTCAGGTTCTTATATCACAGTTATCATTATGCTATCTGCACATCTTCTACTATCCAATCTGGGATAGCTCTGTGCGTCTCTCCCTCCCAGACTGAGAGCTGGAGTGAGTATATCTTCCAATTGTAGGAAAATACAACTAAAAATAATATAAAGGAAGAGATGCAAATTGAATCAGTTAGGGAAACAAAGGTGTTCGAAGTGGTGGTCAGGTCACATAGCTACCAAAGGGGAGAGAAAGAGAACCTGTTTAGATGTTGTGAGGTGGGAATGGAGAGCAACTGTAAATGTTGGATAAAGAAAGTGAGACATCTTTAAATAAGCTATATCTGATAACACAAACATATCTAACTGCTGCCTGTGTATGTGCTCTTGGCTGATGTTCCCTAAGTGAGATCCCCCTTTCTGTTTAGTTGATTATCTTAATCCACTAGCAATGCATTAAAAACTAAATCCTAATTAAACAATGTCCCCGTGAAGATGTATAAAAAAACAAAGACTTTTAAGAATGTTGTTCCTTATTGGCACTTCCGCACTATTTAAGAGACCGGAAAGCCTCAAATATCATTTGGGAAACATTTATCTATAACTCTTGAACAAGCCAGATTAGAACTCATCTCATTTGCTCACAATCAGCTGTAATTAATTCCTCTTAAGTTTCAGTATAACACCATTCCCCGGCCATATTAATGATTTCAAATTAGGCTAATCACTTTAGAGACACTATAGTTCATTCTTTTCTATGTGGCACAAAACTGTGGTAACAGATGAAATATTTATGAACACAGATTAAAATCTCCCTGGTTGCAGGTCTAAATGTACCTGACTATAGCTTTAGGGAGTTTTCTATGTTTTGCTAATACTTAGTATTCTGTTTACTTTGGTTTTACATGATGTGTGTGATTAAAAATGATTGTATGACATACCTTCTGCTGGGCTAATACAAACCTGTTGCTCTGTAGTTGAGACGTCTGGGGAGAAATAATTAATTCTTTGTCTTGCACATCAAATTATCATTATTCATATAGTGCCATATAACTGGCAAAGTGTACCAGAAACATCAGTCCCTGATACTAGGTTCTGAAGGCAGGATACCAAAACCACAACATGGCATGTGGCCTTCATTTGAGACAGGCCTAAAATGGAACCTCCAATCTTGTACTCTGGAATTTTTTGATGGTGAGAAATGTTCAAATTAAAACTCTTTGATCCAAACTTGCACCTCTCATTCTGATTCCAGGTCAGATGCAAAGAGGAGGGGCTCTTTTCCTGGTTCCAGCCTACATGTGGCCAATATATCTATCATTTTGGTTGAAAATCTCATGAGAATAGCCACAGCAATTTTAGCACCATAAAAATCCAAAAATAAACTCATCTCAGACCATTCAGACTGGAACCTGAACTCTACTGTCAATCTAATGTAGCTCCTAGATGTGAATACCACCTCCTTGGCCTAATCTTATTAGCTGGGACAGTGTGTTCAGAGGGGAAACTTGTAGTGAATGGCATAAAACAACTCAAATGAGATTAAGCAAAGTAACACAGTGGATTTTGCTGGCTGGATTTACAGCCAGTAGAATGTTTCCTTTACTGCTTATTGGGTTTTTTCCCCCCATCTTAAACATAATTTGTGTTTTCTCATAATATGCAATAATTTACATAATTCGGGGGCTCAGTGGGGAGTCTGAGAGAGAAGTGTAAAGTTCTGCTGCGTTTGGCTCCAGCACAATTTTAATCTAATTGAACTCTTAACCTCTTCTCCTCTTAGTAGAAAAAAAAAAAAGACTCTAAATTCTTGTTTCTTTATTCAATTGCAAGTCCTTTGGCCCAGGACCCGTATCTTTCTGTGTGTTTATACAGTGCCTAGCACAATCAGCCTTGAGCCTGATTAAGGCCTTTAGGTGCTGCTGCAATATAAATAATGAATGCAAATCAAGAGAGCAATATGGGAGCAATCTTTAAGGTAATCCTATATGTGAAACTGATGGTTTTATCTTCCAGCTGAAGCCAGTCAAAGTAAGAAATGTAGATGCTTACCTGAAAAGCCATAGTGCAGGAAAATAATAATCCTCTAAGTGATGCCTGCTTGAAAAGCTGTCAGAGAACTGGCACATCATTAGATTTAGAATCTTGCTGGCAATTCTGAATGCCCTAGGAAGTGATATTTACAGAGTGAGGTCATCCTTGTTTGTTTAGCTGGTCTTCTTAATCTAAAACAATAAATCATAACCCAAGCTAAACAATGGCATAATCAAGAATGGTTTAAAATCCAGGATCTTATCAGAATGTTTTTCTTTATAAACAGAACTGAAAGCTTCATTCACAAATATTCATTTTATTTCCTTATGGCAAGGAATTAAAATAGTTTTTATCTGATAATACGCCTGATCCTAATCATTGCTTTGGAGTTGCCTGAAAAGCTGGCTATTATTTCTCAACATATACCCTGTCCTTCATTTGGAATTGGGAAACACTTGATGAAGCTGGTGGTGTCATTATTTACATAGCACAATAGGCCTGCATGACACTTTATAGATGCATTGGAGTGGGAGCTCCTCAGAGCTTTTATCATCAAGGTCTAGGTTCTCAAGAAATGAAAATTGGGAAAAATACTTTTCAGCAAAATGTTCCTGTTCCTTGGCTTGCGCAATTGCTGGCTGTTTGTGTCCTTTTATCTGTGCTCTGAAGACAACATGGTCTAATGAACTGAGCTGAGCACATCAGCCTGATTCAGCAAAGCTTTTAAGGCCAAGCTTAACCTTAGGCATATGATTAGTCCCATTGAAATCACATGCATACTTGTTTTGCTGGACTGGGCCGCTGTGCTCAGTTCACTAGACCATGATGGGGATCATGAACTCTTGAGTTCTATTTCCTCCATCTACCTTTGACCTTAAAAGTACTTTGCATATCACTTTACAAAGATCATGTAGGTATCCCTCACTGCACCCCAAGTTATCCCCCATTTAACACAAGGGGAAACTAAGCCTCAGAGACCTAACCAAGGTCACACAATATTTGTGTGACAGAGTCAGTTTTAAACCATGTATCACCTGACTCCCAGGCCTGTGCCTCATTCCCCCATCATGTATTTTCCATGTATTGCATGTAATCTGCAGCACAACCTGAGGGAGGCCATAGATGAATGCCTGACTGCTCTCCTCCGGCTGTCCAGGCCTGTGGCCTCACAATGGGAACAATGTGATGTATGCAGAGTAAGATTGTCAGCCATCTTTTGCCCAAACAAGTAAGCATTATCACTCGCACCACATCTGAAATTCACTTCCTTTGTCATGCCAGGCCCCATTTGTCTCAAGACACTGTTAAAAGCAGCACAATTAGGCCATGGGATCTCCCCTGTGCACAGATCCTCCAGCATGCACGGGTTATCATCTAAGAATAGTCATATATCACATAGCTTATGTTTTCATATCACTGTATGAACATTAACCCTTCCCCCCCACACACACACACACTGCTGTGAGCTAGGTAGGTAAATTTTATCCCCATCTTATATCCAGGGAAACTGAGGCAGGGCAGTTAATCTCTCTGTCTCAGAGAGGGTGGGATCTGAGCACTGTCGTCTCCTGGATTCAGAATGAAATTTGGAGTGAATGGAGTAAGCCATCAGTTGTGAAACTGAACTGCTGTGAATCACTTGACTTTCCAAAGCCATTTTTCCCATCTGTAAAAAGGCAGGAACTGGTAGTTATCTATCTCAAAGTCTGCTTGGCTATGAGGCACAACAATATAATATTTGTAAAGTAGTATATGTAAAGGTGCAGTAGCAATGCCACTCGGGACAAAAGGTGAGACTAGAACTTGGAAGTGCATGGCTCTGAACCTCAGCTCAATGTGCCAGACCATGCTGCTGTCACACACGCTTGCAGTTATGCCCACCTCTGAATTTTCAGCCACAGCTGTTGATTATTATTGATGTCTTAATGCAAAAGAAAACAGATCAAAAATTGAAACTTTAAGAAGTGGGTGTAAAATCACAGAAAATTAAAGGATGACATTTTTATACCATTAAATGGTGAAAATTTGATCACCAGTTTCACCCAGCTCTATTTTGAGTGCATGTTACCTGGGTGATATGGGTTTAACAAGACAACAGGCTTTTGAATATGTTTAAAAATACAGCCCCAATTCCTTCATGCCAAAGATCTGATTTAAACATAAGCTCTAGGACATTTCCCAAGTCTTTTTGATTTATTATCATTAATGTTTATTTATTTATTTATTCTACTAGCATTACTTATGCCACTGTAGTTAAGCATTTCTATTATACTTCCTACTTTTAATTTCATTGTTAAGGAAACATATGAAAGCAATTAGCTGGGTGGCTTTTTAGTTCCTTTAAAATATATAAATGAAAGAGAGGACATTTAACAAAACCCAAAGGAATATTACAATTTAGTCTGGAAGCCATGTAATGCTTCAGTATTTGAACAAGACATCAATGTCAGACTTATTTTATTTTAACAAGCAGCTCACTGCAGCTTTACTAGAAAGAAAGTAATGCTGAGTGAATCTGAAAAGGGTAGAAGGCTTAGTATGGATAAGCCTCTGGGCATTTATATGCATTTCTAAACATTATCTGAATTTCTTGGGTTAAGAGTCCCAGATAGGCTGAAAATCTCATGAGAACAGGCTTTTGCCCCTGGAGTTAAAGGCACAATTGCTATGACTATGTGTGCAAATTGAGGCATTGCACAGTGTATGGACATTTGGGTACCTGGCTTACTTTTGAATAGGTAATTAATCAATTTACATGCACTATTGCAGCAAACAAATGTGTGTTCACAGATACACATATGAATGAACACCTCAAGCCTTTGTGGCCTGGGTGCTGCCTTCCTATGGTGCTGTATAAATAATGATGCTACCAGCATTATTAACAGGTATATCTTTTACATGACTGGTATTAGCAGGCCAGATTCTGAAACCTGCTCCATTCCCATTGTGTTGATCAGGCAACACAAAGGAAGTGAAAACTGTATGCATCTCCACTGCTGGGGATTCCATTAATGTTTGGCAGAAGCAGGCTGGATCCTGCTATCTTTTTGGGGTGGACAGGCCATAGGGAGCCATTGCCAGATGGTGTAGGTTAGAGCACACCTTAGCCTGCTCTAACTTACATTGGAGCCAAAGCAGAGCAGAGAATCAAGTAGCAAAGTTACATTGGGAAGAGAAAGTGAAACTCACAATGCTTTTTTTTAAAAAAAAATTCAGCTGAAATCTTTAGATATAGATCACCAAGTGGTGTAAATTGGTATAGATCTATTCACTTAAGTGGAGTATGCTTATTTACATCAGCCAAGGATGTAGCACTTAGTGTTTTTCTTTACTCTTCCCTACTGCTCACAACTTACCTGTTCCATGATCGGCACTTGAAGACAGCCAGACTTTAAGAAAAGTACTAAATTAGTTCTCCAACGTGCACAACACTTCAGGCCTGACGAAGTTCGAGTGTCACCTTAAAACCTCACAATAGATATTACTGAAATAAACAATCTCAAAATGCAAAAGATATTAATATTTCCCCCTTTTTAAGATAAATTTGAATTAGGGCTGGCATTAATCGCAGTTAACTCACGCGATTAACTCAAAAAAATTAATCGTGATTAAAAACATTAATTACATTTAATCACAGTTTTAATCACACTGTTAAACAATAGAATACCAATTGAAATTTATTAACTGTTTTGGATGTTTTTCTACATTTTCATATATATTGTATTCTGTGTTTTAATTGAAATCAAAGTGTATATTATTTTTATTACAAATATTTTCAATGTAAAAATTATAATCAAAAGAAATAGTATTTTTCAATTCACCTCAGACAAGTACTGTAGTGCGATCTCTTTGTCGTGAAAGTGCAACTTACAAATTTAGATATTTTTTGTTACGTAACTGCACTCAAAAACAAAACAATGTAAAACTTCAGAGCCTACAAATCCACTCAGCCCTACTTCTTTTTCAGCCAGTTGCTCAGACAAACAAGTTTGTTTACATTTACAGGAGATAATGCTGCCCTCTTCTTATTTACAATGTCACCTGAAAGTGAGAACATGCATTCTCATGGCACTGTTGTAGTCAGCGTCACAAGATATTTACGTTCCAGATGCGCTAAAGATTCATATGTCCCTTCATGCTTCAACCACCATTCCAGGGGACATGCATCCATGCTGATGACAGCTTCTGCTCGATAATAATCCAAAGCAGTGCAGACTGAGTGATTGGCTGAACAAGAAGTAGGACTGAGTGGACTTGCAGGCGCTAAAATTTTATATTGTTTTATTTTTGAATGCAGGTTTTTTTTGTACATCATTTTACATTTGTAAGTTCAACTTTCATGATAAAGAGATTGCACTGCAGTACTTGTATTAGGTGAATTGAAAAATACTATTTCTCTTGGTTTTTTTTACAGTGCAAATACTTGTAATCAAAATAATTATCAAGTGAGCACTGTACACTTTGTATTTTGTGTTGTAATTGAAATCAATATATTTGAAAATGTAGAAAACATCCAAAAATATTTAAATAAATGGTATTCTATTATTGTTTAACAGTGCGATTAATCACGATTAATTTTTTAATCGCTTAACATCCCTAATTTTAATTTTTCTTATCGTGGGAATAGATTAAAATAAAAATGAGCCTAACAGAGATGGGCTAAGCTTCAGCCTCTTTCTGAACCATTCATTTGTGCAATGGATGGTGTGGAAGCGACCTCGCTGACAAGAGCTGATTAAGAACTGAAGCAGAAAGTTGTTAACATCGTTGGTATTAAGATTTGAAACGGGCTCTAGAAAGAATGGCAACAAGAAGCCCATAAAATGTACCAGATAACATCATGCAGAACCTTTCTGGATTTCCATCAGGTCACTTTATGTGAGATACAATTCCACTAGTGTAGCCTTTCCACTGCACTCCACTGACTGTTTAATGTTCGCTGTGAAAGACAAGCATGGAAAGAATCTGGTTCAATGCAAATGTACAAAAAATAACCTAAATCCTTCCTATCATCCTTGGGCCAGATCTTCAGCTAGTGTAAATCAGTGTAGCACCGCTGAAGTACTCACTGCTCTACTTGCATAAAGGGGTCTTAGTATTAATGAGAATCAGGTCCTAACAGCCTATGCCGATACTTCCTTTGTTTTTTCTATATCACAGATATTTGTCCTGAAGCAATACTCTCCAAGAAAGAAAATGCGACCCCCATTTTGTCACTGCAAACTTAACAAGTCTTGCTAACTCGGATCTCAGTCCTGCCCCTTTGGCCATTCACTTCAGAAAGAGAGCAGGATCCAGTTCTCATCGATGGTTTTGCAATCTTGTCCAATGCACTTTTGGACAGGTGTTCTTAGGGTGAATATTTCTACCATGTGTTTCAATGAGATATTTAAATACTCCCTCATTATGTTTTTGAAACTTCTTTCATTTAAATTGTCACAGGTTTGAAGCCACACAATGGGCACTTTTAACCTGAAAGAGTTCAATTGGGTGTAGATTAAAAGAAGAGATCATTGCCTTTAAAACACTCTCTTGACGAAGCCTCTAGATATTCAAGCACACTGATGTCCTTCCTTCACCCGCAAAGTGAGGAGGACATGATTACTAAAGGGGAACACTTTAAAAAGGACCTTTCAGTGCCCAGTTTTTTTTAATGTAACAAACAGATGTGTGGCCCACTGAACTTACTTCTAAGGGTGTCTAGCAGTTCTGTCCTTGTGCTCAGAGTTTCCAGAAATAGACCCTTTCTCCTTGTGCGTATCAGTTTGAGATGAGCGCTCTAAAGTTCATTCTAAACATGGGGGACATGGATCAACATTCATGTTGCACTCCCTGTCAGTACCCGTCCTGAGCCGGGGAAGCTCATAATCCAACCAGCAGACAAAATTCTGGGATGAATCCTGGTCATGTACTACCTGAGCATACGCTAAGAAGATTTTAACATGAATCTTCTGCAAACACAGCAGTGTCCAATGGACAACTGTGACCAGCATCTGGGGTTTTCCCTTTTTAAACCCTCACTGTTTTTTTGACATTTCTTAATGGTTCACATGCTATCAGGTCAAAGCAATCATGTACAGTTCCCATATTAGACTATACAATAGTTACATTCTTGTGGAGTTCCCTGAACCGTGCATGGGAATGAGTCAGTTAATAGGCCCTGTTGATCAGGCTGACAGCAGGGATATTGTTAAGTGCCTGTGGGACAGTTGGTAGGGAAGGGGTTTTGGGACCAATCTTATTTAACCTTTTTATTACTGACCTCGGCACAAAAACTGGGAGTGTGCTAATAAAGTTTGCGGATGATACAAAGCTGGGAGGTATTGCCAATTTAGAGAGAGACCGGGATATCATACAGGAAGATTTGGATGACCTTGTAAACTGGAGTAATAGTAATAGGATGAAATTTAATAGTGAGAAGTGTAAGGTCATGCATTTAGGGATTAATAACAAGAATTTTAGTTATAAGCTGGGGACGCATCAATTAGAAGTAACGGAGGAGGAGAAGGACCTTGGAGTATTGGTTGATCATAGGATGACTATGAACCGCCAATGTGATATGGCCGTGAAAAAAGCTAATGTGGTCTTGGGATGCATCAGGCGAGGTATTTCCAGTAGAGATAAGGAGGTTTTAGTACTGTTATACAAGGCACTGGTGAGACCTCACCTGGAATACTGTGTGCAGTTCTGGTCTCCCATGTTTAAGAAGGATGTATTCAAACTGGAACAGGTACAGAGAAGGGCTACTAGGATGATCCGAGGAATGGAAAACCTGTCTTACGAAAGGAGACTCAAGGAGCTTGGCTTGTTTAGCCTAACTAAAAGAAGGTTGAGGGGAGATATGATTGCTCTCTATAAATATATCAGAGGGATAAATACCGGAGAGGGAGAGGAATTATTTAAGCTCAGTACCAATGTGGACACAAGAACAAAGGGATATAAACTGGCCATCAGGAAGTTTAGACTTGAAATTAGACAAAGGTTTCTAACCATCAGAGGAGTGAACTTTTGGAATAGCCTTCCAAGGGAAGCAGTGGGGGCAAAAGACCTATCTGGCTTTAAGATTAAACTTGATAAGTTTATGGAGGAGATGGTATGATGGGATAACATGATTTGGGCAATTAATTGATCTTTAACTATTAATGGTAAATAGGCCCAATGGCCTGTGATGGGATGTTAGATGGGGTGGGATCTGAGTTACTACAGAGAATTCTTCCTGGGTATCTGGCTGGTGAATCTTGCCCATATGCTCAGGGTTTAGCTGATCAACATATTTGGGGTCAGGAAAGAATTTTCCTCCAGGGCAGATTGGAAGAGGCCCTGGAGGTTTTTCGCCTTCCTCTGTAACATGGGGCATGGGTCACTTGCTGGAGGATTCTGTGCTCCTTGAAGTCTTTAAACCACGATTTGAGGACTTCAATAGCTCAGACATAGGTGAGAGGTTTATCGCAGGACTGGGTGGGTGAGATCCTGTGGCCTGCGTTGTGCAGGAGGTCGGACTAGATGATCATAATGGTCCCTTCTGACCTTGATATCTATGAATAGGCCCTGTTGATCAGGCTGACAGCAGGGATATTGTTAAGTGCCTGTGGGACAGTTGGTGGGGAAGGGGTGTATTATAAATACACTTAAATAAGCTGTCCAAGGCAGCCCTGAATGAATAAAACTAATATAATTATGTCATAATATATAGCAGTGACAGAGTTTCTTCAAGCCCCTGTGAAGTCGTATCCTTTGCATTTTCTCACCCTAAAGATACAAAGGACAAAAAGTCAACAATCTCCTTCCGTGTTACAAGTTGCTGATTGTGCCTCTGAGAAATGTGGATTGGCTGCTTTAATATAGAACCAGCAGGGTCACACAAGGGGTGCAGCATCAAGGGCAGTGCTGTCTCTGCTGGATGTGACCTCACTGGGTGAATAGAACTGACCTCCCTGAAGCTCTAAGAACAGAAGGTATTTCCATTAACCACAAAAAAGATAAATTAGCTTTGTTTTCATTGGCAGCAATATGAGGCAGAACCATATAACTAGTCACAGCAGGAGGCAAGAAAGCTGCAAACTGGCTGGCTAGCTGAGCACAGCACTAACCAAACAATCTGTCATACAAAACACAAGATGTGAATGAGGTTTTTTTTCCTGTTTCTGTATTTCATTTAAATTGGAGAGTGGCCAGTTTATCCAGCTACTTTGTCTAGCCAAGTCTACCCGACAGGCCACAACCCAGCCAAAGTTTACTTTACACCTGAAACATACAGTTTCTCTGCCTGTCAAAGGACCTCCTAATTTTATTAGTGTATTATTTTATTTAGTTTTTGAGGGTCTAGAGTTCAAAATGCTAAGTGACAATGGGCCTTGTTTTCATGACATCTGGAAATCCAAGGGTTCTTAGGTTTATTTTAAATACAGGTGACCTGATTCTTCACTGTCCTAAACCCTGTGCAGTCATTAACATCAGATGAATGCAAAGTAGGTGCATAAATGCCACCAAATCAGTTTTACACTAACCTTCCCTGGTTTTGACTATGCAAATGCAAATCAATGAAGAATTGGGCCTAGAAGTCCAAATTCTACTATGTTAGTCCACTGAAGATGCAGGGTAACTGCATTCAGTGGAGTTAATATAGGTTTATAATGGAACACGTAAGAACATTCTGAACGTTGGTAATATTTAAACTGGGATCTAGTTCCAACATGGCTGTAAAGCAATGTATTTCTCATATATGGCCCACTTACCTCATGGTCATCTTTGGATTCTAGTCAATAATAAGGAAGAACCAAAACATTTTGTGGAAGCCCAGGGACACAAGGTTGCCAATACTAGGAATTCATTGCTGTCTTTAAAATCAAACTACCTGCAGCTTTGCATCAAATCTAAAAGTTAGCAGTACAATGTTATTACACCAGTGAAAAGTTCTGATTTGCTTTCAAACAAGCATACACATGAAAATGTGCAGGGAATAACAGCCAATGAATCTTTACGATGTGTGGAAGTATCGCTCAACCTTTAGTGAGGTAATAAATAACAAAGTCAAGTGAAAAGAATAAAACAATAAAAATAAATGAGTCTCTTTCCAGAATTCTATAAATGTCAGAACCTTGGCGATCAATGCACCGACTGTAAACAGATGTCAAAAGCTCTTTGTGACTATAATAAGGAGAAGGAAGTTGTCCAAATCTGTCACCTGGAAGAGAAGGCTAAGTGAGCCTAGCTGTGCATACATGTAAGGAAACAAAAGGATGAACAAGTTCTTGCATATGGCCTGCATTGTCTCAGAGCAAGGCAGGAACCAGCTTTTGATTCTGATAGTCACAATATGTTTCCTGCTTCCCCCTCGCTTTTGTGGGATAGCATGCAGGAAAAGGGGTTTCGTCCCCTGCTCTGGTACACAGGGTGGCACACTGCAAGACAGAGTCAATCCTCAGCCTCTGAAGCATCAGATAGGCCACAATTGGAGATGGGACATCTGATGGAGTGGACAAGTGCTCTGAAATGGTATGTAGAATCATTTTCCTAGATGCCTGGCTGGTGTGTCTTGTCCACATGCTCTGGGTCAAACCGACCACCAGATTTGGAGACGGGAAGGAATTTTCTCCCAGGACAGAATAGCCATGACCCTGGTGGTGGCGGGTGCCTCATCTTCCTCTGCAGCCTGGGGTGTTTGGCTTGTCAGTGAAGATCTGCTAAACATATCTCACTTAATCAATTCCCTGCCATTTCAGGGGCCTCAGGCCTTGGTAGCTCTCTGTGTCTCCTGTTTTCTGTTTGTTGCACACAACAGTTTGGTCTCCTGAGGACTGAAATGGCTTTTGACTATGTAGAGTCATTGGGCTCAACATAGGGGCATATAGGTGAAATTCTGTGACCTGTGATATACAGGAGGCCAGATTATATTTAATACTCCCTTCTGGTCTTAAACTCCATGACTCTATGAAATCTATGAAGCCCATTCCCCGCCTCTGCCCACCTACCAGTGAAGGAGGGGCTGTGTAGCTCAGTGATATGAGTAGCCCCTGGAAGGATCCTTAACATCCCTCCCCCTCCTTACTCCCATGCATGGATGCATAGGAGAGCTCACAATTGAGCATTGTGGGCCAGATTCTCGATCCTCTTCTGAGGTCTCTTTGCACATAGCAGAGTTGCTGAGGATTCCCCCAGCAGAGTCATATTCCCTTCTACCTCTTGCTGTGGCCTCAGGAGCAAAGTGTTCATCTAGCTCCAGGTAGGTAAGTTATCCAAAAATCTGATTCAGTCATTGCTGAAAAAAGACATTGCCCATCTCTAGAATTCACACAACGTAAATCAGATTACAATGACTTTTCTTAATCCACATTTCCATTTTAAGGATTTTTTTCCCCATTTTCTGGTCATGGTTTGGTTTATGGGTTATTTGGTTTTTGTTAGTCATACTTATTGAGATCTGTATTGCAGTGAAGCAACATGTTACATCTGTGGAACTCTTGTTGCTCAGAGCAATTTGAATTCTCAAGCCTAAATTATTAGTTGACCACAGTGAAACAATTCCATGTGATTTCTGCTTTGTCAGTCTCTAAATTTGTTTTGCACATGGGACTTCGTTTGTCTTCATACTTCTGCTCTGATCCGCTGCCAGCCAAATAGCTTCATGAGTGTTTTATCCATTTACTTCTTTTATTGCCAAGACCTTAGAGTTCCCTGAGTTTCAGCATAATTCACTAGCGATTAAACTGATCATTTTCAATTTTTGTAGGAAAACATATTTTGCTCTAAAAAGAATAGCAATGTGGAGCCACTTCCTAAACTCCTGACTCTGGAGAATGATGTGGCTACTTAGTATCCTGTACTGAACAGCCTTTGACAAGTCTCTACATTTTAAATTCACTCTTTAAAAATATTATAATGTGGATATCAGTGCAACGATCAATGCAGTATTGCTGTAGGCCAGATCCCCACCTAAGAAGTATCTGCCGGTTGGAGCCATGAGGAGACACAGAGTGCCTGGGCTGTGTTGCCAGGGGTATTGTTGCCTCTGCTGAGAAAACTCCTCTGTGGTGGCCGAGTAGCATCTGTGTGCACCAGGAATTGAGTCTGTGATGGAGGGGGATGAGGGTAGGGGTAAAGGGCAGTTTCCTACCTGACTGTACTGTCCAGCTCACAGTGTCCCTGACTGACAGCTCTAAAATGGTGCTGCCAGTCAAAGAGGCAATTTGTTCCATCAGACTGTAGTACAATTCCAGTCCTGGCAAGTCACAGGAGGAGGTAGGGCTTTTAGAGTTACCCCCTCAGCTTGCCAAAAAGCCTTTTGGGTTGCCTCTCTCTCTCTGCAGAGATTGATTTTGGTTTTGTACCATTTCCATCCATAGAGCGAATGTAGAACCCCCTCCACTTCTCTTCCCTCAGGCTAGGTCAGCCAGATAGTGGGCTATATAGCATGGTGGTTCCAGGCTATATAAGGTCTCTGAGTGATCCGGGTGGGCACTGTGGCTCGAAAGTACTCCTACCTTCAGGCTGTGACTATGTGTCATAGTTTAATCCTAAAAGATATATTTTTAAAAAATCATTAAAAATAATAGGTATAGACCTACAAATAAATCATTTTAAACTAACTTGTTTGGCCTAATAACCTTCATCGGGAAGATAAAATACACCCTTGCAACTGTCTTCACAATGTGTTTTTCAAAGCATATATCAGCAGGAGACAAACTCCAAGCCTATCTGAAATCTTTCAGATCCATATTGGCTCAATAATAAAGTTTGTTTTTTTACAGTCTGCCTCTAAGCCAATAAATCAGTTCTTTGGAGAGCAGAAATCCACATAAAAAAAGAGCTCCCAGGGTGGGCCAAACAGAGCACACAATTATGCTCTATGCGGATGATGCCGTTGTATTTGTATCTAAGGCCGAGGTTACCATTGCTAACTGTCTAACCACTATTAATAAGTTTGGACACCTCTCAGGATAGAAGGTTAATTGGGGATAAATCAGAAACCATAGGCATTAACACATATGCCTAAAAAGGCCTTTTCTCAAATTGGGACTTTCAGTGGCAATCCTCTTACATGAAATATTTAGGAATATTGATTCCCAATAATATTCAGAACATCCCTGAGATAAATATAGAAACAATTATTACAAAGTGGCTAATGACTTGGAGAGATCCTCAGTTTGTGGGGTTAAAATTTATATATTGAAAATAAATGTATCTTCCCAGAATTTTGTATGTCCTGAGGGGTCTCCTTATTTCTATTCCTCAAACTTATTTTAAAAATATTATTATTTTCAGAACATTCCTTGGGGGTGCAGGTAAGAAACCTAGCCTGGCTCTGTACAAACTACAGCTCCCCCTCTCTCTGGGGGGATTTTGTTTTCCCAACTTGAAAAATCACCATATCTCCTTTTTGTTCACCAGGCATCTTTGTGCCTGTTAGATATGACCTCACAGACTCCAACTTAAGTTCATAGTGAATAAGAATTGGTATATTGTCTCCCCTTTTCAGGCATTGTAGGATCAAATTATTATATATTTGATGGCTCCAGAGCTCACTGTGAGACACATCTGGATAGAAAGTTCTGCTTTCATCCATTCCTCCATGCAGAGGCAGTCCTATGGAGCAATCCTATCCTGATGGCAAAACCTGTATGTGGGGGGATTGAATGGAGAAAGAGGAATTACAACTGGGCTGCAGCCAACTGACAATGATAAATTAAAACCATTTGTAGTTTTCAGCCACAATTTGGCTTCCCTGTACTCCAGAGCATGGAAATATCTCCAATTAAGGCATTTACTTTCTATTTGGATTGGATGCATGGGGAGCTCCAGAGCCTCCAGAACTTTTATTATTTTGAAGGAAATTTCCTGGATTTACTCAGCCAGTGACTTTGCTGGCCCAAAAAACTCTGCCAAGGATTGATAATTTGCGAGTTGCTTGGAATAGAGATTTGGGCACACCACTGTCTCTCACCCAGTGGAATACAGTTGTACCTAATGTTTAAAAAGCAAATATAGATCTGAGACTACAGATTATTCATAAAAAGGCACTTTTTCGAATATACTCCTCCCCAGATACGCTAATAGTAATGGGTCTCATCCACTGTGGGAAATGTAACTTCCTTGGTGCTACATCATCAGCTCATATATTTTGGGAGTGCCCCTATATCAAGAATTTCTGGTAGGGTGTGGGTCAAATTTGACATTGGATGCTAAATTGGAGTCCTGTCCCTTAAGTCTCATTCTTGGATTTATTCCTGAGTTTACCTGATTACAGGGCAGTGAGGTTCCAATGTGCACCTTTTGTCACTAAAAATTAATCCTGCAAAACTGAAAAAGTCGATTCTCACCGAACACTGGTGCCTGGCTCAGTGATATGGCTGAGCTCGCAGCTAATGAATGACTGCCATTCCTCAGAAGGGTAATGCCTGAAAAATGCACAGCAGTTTGGGCTGGTTTTTTAGAGGGCTATGACTAATGTAGCATCTGAAGATAGATATGTGGCTTCTCCTCCCCTGCCTATATTCTAATGATGAAGCGTCTGGTATTTTGGTATATTTGTTGTATTTGGAAAAAATAATTTAACAATTATACATTAAAAACCCTCACAACTCCCTGCACTTTTTTGGGTGTTTAGCAATTGTTTTCAACGATTGCAAGAGAGAAATCAGGCCCTGAATTTGGCTCCAGGCACATAAGAGTTTTCAGTTCACTTTTAAGGTGCCACAGGATAGAGTAAACTATAACACTTCATTTACACAATCCTGGGACTTCACCAGTCAAGACAAGTAGTGTAGTGGTCACTAAAGACTAATTTTCTTCATGGCTCAGCATGAGTACTTATAGTCTTGAAAGCTCTGTTCAGCAAAAATTCTAGGATACACACCTAAACACAGTAAAAAATGCCTTCACCAAACAAGGACACTCCACCAGAGAAGTAGATCACATCATGGAATGGGCCAACAAGATACCCCAAGAGAACATGCTTCCATGCAGGAAAAAGCCACACACTGGCATCCATGCAGGGCATCATCAAATAATTAGAACCATATTTGATGGGGACCCCGATCCTGAAAGAAATCTTTCCTGAAACCCCTCTTCTGACCTTCAAAAAAAACCAACAAAAACCAACCTTACCAATCTCATCATCAGAAGCAAGCTCCCCACAAACCAGGACACAACTACTAAAAGTGGCACTAGAACCCGCTAGATGCAAAACCTGTAGATGTGTCTCCACCACTGTGATGATCAGTACTCCTCACAACACACTTTCAAGATTTGTGAGTCCTTCGCATGCTTATCACAACATGTAGCATACCTCATCTGGTGCATCAAATGCCCCAATATTGTGAATGAAAGCAGAAAATCCCTACACTCTTGAACAAACTCACACAGAAAAATAAGGCAAACAACCTATCGCTCATGGGCAAACACACTTCACAAAGTGATCATGCTATTTCTGACCTATCACTCCTCATCCTTGAAGGAAACCTGCACAGCACCTTCAAAAGACTAGCCTGGGAACTTAAATTCATAACTCTGTAGGACACTAAAATCATGGACATAACAGAGACACTGGTTTTATGGCTCACTATAACTGCTAGGCAAATGCTTTAAAAAACTTTTGTAACCTTTTTGTTCCTCTCACTCCTCTGTAATATGGAATGCTTGCATCTTAAAGTTATAACTATATAAAGTTGGGTGGGATTTTCAGAAGTACTCATGCTATCCTCACTGAAGTCAGTGGACTCTCATTGGCCTTAATGGGAACAGAATTAGGCCACTGCTGCATGCTTTTCAAAATCCCACCTGTTACTTTTCCTAGAGCAACTTGTGAAGTTATTTCAGATATAACCCTGTAAAATCTACGTGTTGTGCAGGAACAGTCCAAAGGTCTGTTGAACACTATTGTAATCTGCAGAGTTTTAGTATAAATACCATTTGAAAACATGTGATGGTCTCTGTGTAGAATCTGAATATATAATGTCCTCCTATCACTAGAGGATTAAGAGAAAAAAACTAAGAACACCCCCTAAATTTGCATCTGTTACTTTTGTACACAGTCATTTACTCACAGTTATGCACACTGAATAACGCGCAAATGCAGAAAACACTTTTTGCACCAGCAAATAGGGTAGTTTGTCATTTGGCTATTAGAACCATGTGAAACTAAATAGTTTGAATAAAGCCAAAATCTTGATGCAAAACTCAGCCCACAGCACCTAATATTGCTTGGTTTTGGATCATACCTTTGTGAAACCATTAAGTTACACATGCTTTTCCAAGAAAAACCATCAACTGGCTCATGATTATTTGAACAGTTACGCAGTTTCACCTGAAACACATAACTGGTAAAAACTCAGAGTAGACCAAAAAGGGTCGCAAATCTCAGAGAACTTGGCCTGAGTTTCAGGTTTATAACAAAGCTGAAACAAGATGAGTTTCAAGTCTAATTACAAATATTTTCAATAGCTCCAGTAACTTGACCTGCATTTTTGAGAGTTCAACATTAGTATATGCTAAAATGGCATCCGCTGACGTTACTCATGAAAAAAATGCAGATGCAAATTACATGCACAAAACTGAAAATGCAAATGTAGAGACTGTATTTGAGGCACTTAAAATTTGGCACTTAGTCCATTTAGTGTGTTCGTAGTGGCAGTACACAGAGAAAGATAGCAAACATAAAAATTGTAAAAAGATGGGGAAATTTTAGCATTCTTGGATCAGCAGATGAGTGGACACTTTACATATACAGTGTGAGTCACTAGAACAATCCAGACTCATGTTTGTCTCTCAGGCATTGGGCTCAGCTGTGTTTCTCACTGACTCAAAAATATAATTTCTTTGTTTTTTGTGTTTTTCAGCTTTGCCAAGTCTCTTCCTTCCTGGTCTCTCTGCTCTGTAATGGTCAGTTTGGGAATCACTTTCCTATAATGTTTGTAGTGTGCGATACTTCTTAGTCATCTCTGTAATGACTTTCCTATAACGATTTGGATTTAGTTTCTGGGAATACAGGCATTTTGGTCAGCTGTTCAAATAATTGTGTAAGACACACAAGTGAAGGATTAACTTGTTATAACTTCAGTTTTCTGATTTAGTTTGGTGTCACTCTAGTCTCCAAACAACACCTGCATGTCAGCTTCTGTAGATATTACTGGGTCTGAGACAAAAGTACTGATAGAGATACCAACTTTCTTCAAATTTGAAAGTGTTTGGATGTAGAGGTTTTTTTGTTTGTTTGTTTAGTCCCATCTCTATCTTTTAATACAAATTTATCCATTTCCATTTTCCTAACACTTTGTTCTGGTTTCAAGGAACTGGCAGAATATACAAATACGTGATAGCTTTTATCCTGATACCGAGAAAAGGTGGATGTCATTTCTTTTCCCAATAGTTCAGAATTTGCCATTTGAGATTCCAGCTACTCATATGACAAGACAGGAGGAGGAGAAGATATATCTGTTCAATAAAATATCCATACTTTAAAAATCTTAAAGTAATGTTATTTTCAATCTTTTATTTCAGATAGAATGGCATAGATCAGAGGTCTGAAAGTCCCGGACTGCGGGCCATCTGCGGCTCGAGAACCTCCCCACTGTGGCTCGCAGAGGAGAGATGCATGCAGCCACGATGCCGGCAATGTCTGCTGCAGGCACTGCCCCCCGCAGCTGCCATTGGTTGGGGGAGAGGGACAGAGATACCATCACTAGTCACCGGGCAGAGTCAGCCATGGAGACAGCGTCACTTTTTTCCACAATGAATATAAACAAGTCAAAACACCGAACACAACTATCTGATGTACACCTTCCTGCAATCCTGAAGGTTTCAACTGCTCAGTCACCGAGGCCAAACATCAACAAACTGACAGAACTGAAGTGTTGCCAGGTGTCTGGCAAACACTAAAAACTCTCTGGCAGGCAAAGAATTCATTGTATAAAGTTGTATGACAGTTTTATTATTTCTAAGAAATTTGAAATAAAAAATACAATATAAACATTTTCTTTTCTGAACAGCATCTTCAGTGACATTACTGGCCTGCTGGGAGGATTTGAGGACTGGCACTGGCCCTAAGGTAAATTGAGTTTCAGACCCCTGGCATAGATTGTGTACGTGTGAAATGATTCTGGTACCCAGAAGTGTTGTTAAGGGGAAAATGGTTGGTAGTTTTTTCATGACTAGCTTTTTCCAATATAAGGAAGTTTGGCACAAAAAAATTACCTTGAATGTTTAAATGTGCTGTTTACAATAAGAGTAGATGGATGACTTGTGATTGGATAATAGAATTTAATAATTATTTGTGACCTGATTTCCTGAGGTGCTTAACAGCTAAAGTTCCCATTGACTTCAGTAGGGGTTGCTGTTGCTTAGCCCTTCTGAAATTTAGGCCAATTATTTAAACCAGTAATAAATTTACTCTGAAACGATTAAAGCCCAGTGCTCACCACTATTTTACACTAGTTTTGACAGTGACATTTTGTTCTGTGACCTTGTGGGGGTACTCTAACTTCCTTTTCGCCTTAGACATCTTACAAGTCTTTACAAACTTTAGTTTCCCAGCATTTCTGTACACAATAGCCCCTTTTTTGCAGATGGAGATAGAGAGACATTGGACTAAATGCCAGTGGGGTGTTTGCAAGTGCCAATCCATTGACTGTAGTGGAAGCTGAACCTGCTTACTCTAGGACTAAACGTGGTCTAAAGAGAAGTTGTGACTTGCCCAGTGTCAGACGTGAAATTGCCGGTCCTAGCACCCAGTCATGTGTTTAGCTACTCATCCACATGTATTCTCCTTTGCAGTCATAATCTTATACAAAACTGAGGCATTACAAGTGCTTCCTTCCATTTAATTTATGAGGCTCTGTTGTGTTACAGGTGAAGTTTAAGTAGCAGTATACTAGCATTTATATCCTAGGTTCAGCCTTGTGTACATCTCTGTTCTCACTTCACTCCCTGCTCACATATTCTCTCTTCCTCTCTCTTTCCAGCATCCTAACCCACCCTGGTAAGGTTCTGCCCCCTGTCACATCAGGCTACGCACCTGTTCACCTTACCTACGTACTTGGGGATTGATCAAGCATTCTTTCTAGCACTGCCCAAGCCTTCTCTACACTTGGCAATACCCCCACCTCAGCACTTGGTGGCCAGCTGTAGCACCATTGCTGACCTCTGCATGTAATTTTTCACCAGCAGAACTAATCAAGATCTACTTCTTCTTGTAATCAGGATAAACCCTGTCCGGGAAATCCCATCTTAATCTGGACTACACTTGGGACTTGTCTTTGCAAGTAAATAACACAAGGTAGCGCTTGAGTGTTCCTGCTGGAGCCAATCTCACCGTGACATGTCTCGGAAACCAGAGGCAAAGAAACAGATGTATTATTTAGAAAATAGTCTCATGATTTATAAAACAGTTGTGATTTTTAGGGGCCCGACTCATTATTTTTTAATGATTTTGGCACTACTGCCGATGTGGGCTTTGGGGGTGCATTGATATGGAGGGCTGAGGATGGGGTGCATAATTAATTGATGACTCTGTGAACTGAAGAACCAGGCTGCAGCAGAGAAGGACAGATGGTGGCAGGCTATCCAAGTATTTCCATTGCATGTGACGTTGCACTTTAATTGAATTCTTTGGGCATTTGTCTGAACATTTGCTCTTGGTTTACATTGCGTTTTGGCTGTTTTGTTTTGGGATAGCCCTGATTTTTGGTTGCTCCTATTGTATCTTGTTGCATTGGCAGTTTTGCTTTCAGCAGCTGTACTGTCTGTGTTGAAAACCTGTATTGAGTTTGGACAACATCCTCAGCTGGATGTGTTCCGAAGAATAAAAATAATAGAGAAATAAAAAACGTAATAAAGTATTTGATTTAAAATTAATGTAAATGAAATGGTGCCTGCCAAATACAGTAATTATGATTTTACACTTGAGCCTCACTTGTCTCATTAATATTAAAAAAGTACAGACAAGTAATAATGTTGTGATCACGTTACATCTCTCCCTCTTTTAGGAAAGTCTACATTAAAAGTTGTTTACTGCTAGTTAATTGATTGCCAATTAACTCAAGGTAGTTAATACACCTTTAAAGGCTAGTGTGGATACTCCCAAATGTTTGGTCCAGAATTGTTAACTGGTAAAAAGTTGCGGGGGAAACCTAGTATAGTTCAGTTCAGGCTATAGTTCAGTTCAGGTAAAGCACAAATGTTTGTAGCCTGCAACAAACACTTGGGAGTGTCCAGACTGGCTTTTACAAATGGGTTAAACTACCCTTAGTCAATTGCCTCAAGATGAAGTCTTTCTAATGTAGCCAAACCCTTAGGCGTCCGCAACAGTGCAGCAACACCAGTTGCTGAATCAGGGTTATTCCCATGTATAAACAAGGTCTAAGTGTCAGCAAGGCCTTCTCACTCCCTCATTTCATAGTAACTTCATCTATAACTAAAAGGCCATAACAGGTTTCAGAGTGGTAGCTGTGCTAGTCTGTATCAGCAGAAAGAACAAGGAGTACTCGTAATACGTTCTCTGTTGTCCATTCAGATTATACTTCTGCTCCGCAAGAATGATTCTCTCTCTCTCTCTCTCTCTCTCTGTGCTGTCACATTTTGAAAACACACTTCTTCCTACTATACTTTCCCTCTTTGGCTATGACAAGCCTCTGTTCCAGTTCTTCCTCCAGTAGCAGCACATTGCACAGATCCTAACTAAATATTTTGCTTTCTATCAAAAAGGATCTTTAGTAGATTAGTAGATGGTAATTTAGACTGTCAGAGACCCTAAATCCATAGATTTTCTGTAATAAAAATTTGGACAGATCATAGTCTTAGTCCAGCCATGCTCCTGTTTATTTCCAGAACATTTTTCTGCAATGTAAACAATTTTAGTAAGTTCAACTCCCAAATTGGCTGTGATGGACCGCTGAATGAAACATAGCTTTACAGTTATATTTGATGGTGAACAGCCTGAAATCTAAATCATACTGTGAAAATCAAATACATGAAACTGCAATACCAGTAAAGTTTTAACAATATGGTCACAATTCCCCCCCCCCCCCCCCAACACTGACTTTTCAACCAATAATAATCAGGCAACAAAAAGTAATGTGTTCATATGTTCCTTATCTGTCTGATAACAGTATTCACAATAATATATCAACTTTCTGTGCACAGTGTGTTTCAGAGTGCAATTATTTTTCAAACAGATCAAGCTATCTGCTCTTGTATAAACCAGCTGACAGCATAACAAAATATCAGAACAGGTTAGTAACTTTTCACGGCATCTTTTCTGATTTTCTTATTTACAGATGGCAACAGAAAAATTATAGATGAGAGCCTAAGGAGTTAGATGCCCAAATCCTATTCAGTAGCCCATAAAGCACGGGGATTTGGCACTTGTATCTCAGTATGACCTTTAGCAAATCTCTTAACCTTTGTTTCCCCAGCAGTAAACTGTTGATTATATTGTCATTATCTGTGTATCTGCATGTTATGGCTGGTGGTACAAAACAAAAACAGACAATAAAATAAAACAGGAATAATATCCACCTTTCAGGATAATTGTAACGCTTAATTAATAAAGGGGTGAGAGGAAGCTACTGCCCTGGATTACAGTTGTCTAAGTGACAAAAAACAAAGAGTTAGGAATAAATAGTCAGTTTTCCTTGTGCCAAAAGGCTAACGGGGATGCCTCAAGGATCCATATTAGAAACAGTTTTATGTAGTATGTGTGTTAATGATATGAAGAAGGGAGTGAATCATGAGATAGTTGGATTACAGATTGCCTAAACTACCAATGTGGGTAATGGGCTCACAACTGCTGTTTGAAAAGCACTCTGAATTTCAGTAGTTATTATTTAATGAGTTCCATCAGTATGATCAACCCTATATAATTAATATCTTCCTCTATTTTATACAGGGTTAATCATACTGATGGAACTCACTAAATAGCAATGACTGACTGTCAGAGTGCTTTTCAGATCGAGGTTGTGAGCCTATTACCAACATTGGTAGTTTAGGTAATCTGTAATCCAAACATTGTGATCATCTAGTCTGACCTCCTGTATAAGCAGGAGCCATAGGACTTTCCTGAATTAATTCCTGTTTGAACTAGAGCAGATCTTTTAGAAAAACAACCAACTTGATTTAAAAGTTTCCAGTGATGGAGAATCCACCACAATCCTTGGTAAATTATCCCAAAGGTTAGTTTCCCTCACTGTTAAAAATTTGCACCTTTATTTCTAGTCTGATTTTGATAAATTAAATAGATTGAGCTCCTTAAGTCTTTCATTATATGTTTTCCCATTCTTTAGTCATCCTCATGGCCCTTCTCTGAACTCTCTACAATTTATCAACATCTTTCTTAAAATGTGGACACCAGAAGGGGATGCAGTACTCCAGTAGTGGTCATTCCAGTGCCAAACACACAGGTAATATAACCTCTTTACTCCTACATGATAGTCCCCTGTTTATACATCAAATGATTGTATTAGCCCTTTTGGCTACATCCTCACACTCACTGCTTCCCAGGACAGAGTGCCCCATACTGTAAGTATGACTTGCATTGTTTGTTCCTAGATGTATAACTTTACATTTGGCTATATTCAAATATGTATTCTTTGCTTCGCTCCAGTGTACCAAGCTATTCAGATCACTCTGTATCAGTGACCTGTCCCCTTCATTATTTACCACTCCCCCAGTCTTTGTGTCATCTAGAAACTATCAGTAATGATTTTGTTTTCTTCCAGGTTATTGATAAATATGTTAAACAGCATAGGCCCAAGAACCAATTTCTATGGGACCCACTAGAAACATACCTGCTCAATGAGTATTCCCCATTCACAGTTACATTTTGAAACATGTCAGTTAACCAGTTTTTAATCCATGTAATGTGTACCATGTTGACTGATTTTGTGTTGTTATAGTTTCTTAATCAAAATTTTGTGCAGTACCACATCAAATACCTTGCAGAAATCTAGGCATATTACATCAATATTATTTCTTTTATTGACCAAACTTGTAATCTCATCAAAAAGAGATATCAGTTAAGACTGGTAAGATCTATTTTCTATAAACCTGTGTTGATTGGCCTTAATTATATTGCCTGGCTTTAATTCTTTATTCATCTAGTCCTGTATCAGACATTCCATTATTTTGCCCAGGAATCTATGTCTGGCTAACGGGACGCTAATTACCTTGGTCATGCTGTTTATCCTCCTTAAATATTGGCACAACATTAGCTTGCTCCCAGTCCTCTGGAACTTCCCTATTTTTCCAATACTTATTGAAAAACTACATTAACAGTCCAGGAAGCTCCTCTGGCAGCTCTTTTGAAATGCTTGGATTCAAGTCATTTAGCCCAGCTGATTTTAAAATGTCTCACTTCAGCAGTGGCTGTTTAACATCCTCCTTACTGTTGGAAAGGAAAGTATTCTATCTTCATCATATGATAACTTCTTCTGACTTTTTCCCAAATACAGAACAAACATTTATTGAACCCTTCTGGTTTATTGATTGATTATTTTGTCATTTTCAGCTAGTAATAGACCAATAACATTGTTAGGATTTCTTTTATTTCTAATGTTCTTAAATAAGTCTTCCTTATTGTCCTTAATTCTTAGATTTCTCCTTGTGTCCTATCGTTTCCCTTATGCATTTTCTACAGTTCCTAGCTTCTGGTTTATATTCATTATTATCCGCTTCCCTTGCCTTCTTTTTTTAGCTGCTGTCACTTCCTCTCTAGAGGCACTGTCCACACATGTGACAAAGCATGTCATCAGAGAAGATATGTGAGGAAAACAAATAGTGGGATGGGTAGGGAGTGGGGAGGCAAGGAAAAAACAAGGGAACTGTGAAACAACTCTAACTGGCATAAAAAGCCACAGCGTTAGCTAAACCTTTCAGCACAGCATTCATGAAAGAGAAATGGGGGGCCAGAAGGGACCTTAAGTAATCATCTGGTGTATGGGTATATGGGACCTTAAGTAATCATCGTGTGTGTGTGTGTGTGTGTGTGTGTATACACACACAGACACACACACATACACTAGATGATTACTTAAGGTCCCATATACCCATACACCAGATATATATACACACACACACACACACACACACACACACACACACACACACACACACACACATACACTAGATGATTACTTAAGGTCCCTTCTGGCCCTCCATTTCTCTTTCATGAATGCTGTGCTGAAAGGTTTAGCTAATGCTGTGGCTTATTATGCCAGTTATAGTTGTTTATATGTGAGTGAGTGTATATATAAACTCACTCGCTTCTGAGGCAAGATTAATATACCTAGACTACACCTGACAGATGTTTGTCTAATTTGTTCTGAAAAGCCTCCAATGACAGGGATTCCACAACCTCCCTTGATAACCTATTCCAGTATTTAACTATTCTTACTGTTAGAAGGCTTTTCCTAATATCTAACCTAAATCTCCCTTGCTACAGATTAAGCTGAATACTTCCTGTCCTACTTCAGTGGATATGAAGAACAAATGATCCCTGTCCTCTTTATAACACCCAGAACATATCTGAAGACTATCAGGACGCCCTCCCCCTTCGTCTTCTTTTCTCAAAACTAAACATGCCCAGTTTGTTAGCCTTCCTTCATAGGTCATGTTATCTAAAACTTTTATCATTTTTGTTGCCCTTCTCTGGGATCTTTTCACATTTTCTTAAAGTGTGGGGCCTAAAACAGGACACAGTACTCCAGCTGGGGCCTCACCAGTGTCAAGTAGAGTGGGGCAATTACTTCCCATGACTTACATATGAAACTCCTGTTAATATAGCCCAGAATGACATTTGCCTGTTTTGGAATTGCATCGCATTGACGACATGTGCAATTTGTGATCCACTATAACCCTCAGATCCTTTTCTGCAAAACTATTGCTTAGCCAGTTATTCCCCATTTTGTATTTTTGCATTTGATTTTCTTCCTTGAATTTCATCTTGTTTATTTCAGACCAACTCTCCAATTTAGTCCCTTTAATTTTCTAACCCTATCCTCCAAAGTGCTTGCAACCCCACCGAGCTTGGTGTCATCCACAAATGCTATAATTGTACTCTCCACTCCATCATCCAAATCATTAATGAAAATATTGAATAGTTCCAGACCCAGGACAGACCTCTGCGGGACCCCAGTAGGTGCATCCTCCCACTTTATAGTACTTTCATCTTGACCACATTTCCCTAGTTTATGAAAATGTCATGTGGAACTGTGTCAAAAGCCATACTAAAACCAAGATATACCATATCTACTGCTTACCCCCATCCACTAGTCCAGTAACCTTATCAAAGAAGGAAATTAGGTTTGTCTGGTATGATTTGTTCTTGACAAATCCATATTGGCTATTACTTATAAAACTGTTATCCTCTAGGTGATTACAAACTGATTGATTATTAATTTGTTCTAGTATACTGAAATGAGGCTGACTGGTCTTTGGACTTGATTGTTTTCCTTTTTAAAGATTGGTACTACATTTATCCTTCTCCAGTCATCTGGGACCTCACTCATCCTCCATGAGCTCTTGAAGATAATCACTAATGGGTCCAAGATTGCTTCAGCTAGTTCCTTAAGTATCCTAACATAAATTTCATCAGGCCCTACCGACCCGAATACATCTAATTTATCTAAATATTCTTTAACCTGCTTTTCCCTGTTCTGGCTTGTGTTCCTTCCCCTTGTTGTTAATATTAATTGTGTTAAGCATCTGGACACAATTAACCTTTTAATGAAGACTGAAGTAAAACAGGGATTAAATACTTCAGTTTTCTTGGTGTCGTACATTATTAGCTCTCCTTCCCCACTAAGTAGCGAGCCAACACTTGTCTTTCTCTTCTTGTTGACTTTTCTGTCCCTTGCTAGATGTAACTCATTTTGTGCTTTAGCCTTTCTGATTTTGTCCCTACATGCTTCTGCTAATCTTTTGGACTCATCCGTAGCAATTTGTCCATGTTTCCACTATGTTTTAGGATTGCTTTTTGATTTAGAGATCATTAAAGAGCTCCTGATGCAGCCATATTGACTCTTACTATTCTTCCTATTTTTCCTTCAGGCCGAGATAGTTTGCTGCTGTTCCTTTTAATACTGTGTCTTTGAGAAGCTGCCAGAACTCCTTTTTCCCTTAGATTTTCTTCCCATGGAACCTTTCCTACCAGTTCTCTGAGTTTGTTAAAGACCACTTTTTTTAAAGTCCACTTTCCTGTTGCTTTCACTCCTTCCTTTCCTTTGAATCATGAACTCTGTCAATTCATGATCACTTTCACCGAAGTTGTCTTCCCTCTCTAGATTCACTGCCAATTCCATTTTGTGTTTTGCCATATTACTTTTCCAACAGGGAAGCGATGAGGTAGTTTGAAAATAGTTAAGAAACAAAAACCCCTCAATTTCCAGTATTTATGTATTTATATAAATTATATTAATTAATATTAATTTCTGAAGACACTTTTGTCCTGTGCATCTCTGTCCTTCAGTTCCAACCTACTCTTCCCTGTAAAGGTCCAGGGTGCAGCATTAAGATGTCAGCTTGAGACAGATGGCTCTTGAATTGCACTGAAATAAGTTTTGCTTCATGGTCTCTGTGTGTATATAATGTCTTCTGCAGTTTCCACGATATGCTATGCATCCGATGAAGTGAGCAGTAGCTCACGAAAGCTCATGCTCAATAAACTGGTTAGTCTCTAAGGTGCCACAAGTACTCCTTTTCTTTTTTCTTTTTACTGAAATAAGTGTGGGTGTACATAACCAGTCTAGCATCAAGTACTGCCACTGCCTCATATTCCCCTTGTTGGGCTCCCCAATAATGGTCCATAGTCTCTCATGTCATTCAAGTATATCACTTCTTAAAGTTTCTGGCTTATTAAAATAACTCAGTAATAGCTCAGTGTCAACTCAAACACCTTTCCAAGAATCTGCAATTCTTCTGCACCTTGCTGGGCTCAATAGTTCCTTGCAACATGAAAGTCCTTCTGCCTGGTGTTTCCTAAAGCCTTTTTCTCTTATGGTTTCTGCCCTGCTTTTCACCACAGGTAGCTTCAGCTATGCCTTTCCATCTGTCTGGTGTGGACAGCCCCTTCCCAGGTCCTCTCTAATTTTGTATCTCCTACAGGTTGGTCTGTCTATAGCAGACACCTACAGCCCTCCTGGCCCTTTAAACCTCTCTCCCGACTCACCTGAAGCTTTCCTTATATTCCCCAGAAGGCCTATCCTAGTTACCTGCTCCTGTCACATGACCCCTCCCACCCCCCAGACTGAGAAGTAAACCAGTCACAGGTGAGGCTGAAACCAGGACTTCCCTGATGGGCCAGCTCACCATGTAACAATGAATGAGGATATAAAATTCTCCTTGTTCATGGGCCCGATCCAACTCCCTCTGAAGTAAAAGGGTATTTCTACTTTGAATGAATGAGGCTTTGTACATTTAAATAAATATATATAAAAATGAGTTTATTCAATATATGAAGAAGAGAGAATGGAGGAAAATGCTGTTTACATTTCTAGAGAAGATTGAGATAACTTGTTCTTTTGGTTTAAACAAGCTATCTGCCAATAAAGTGGCAGATTCTTACCAGCATGTATTGGTTAGACTGAAAACCAGAAGCCTTGCTCAGTCACTTATGTATGATTTGTCCTTAGAGTCGTGTCTTAGGGAGAAAATAATATGCTGGCAACCCTCCCAGTTCCATGGGAACCTGGTTACATAACCTTATTAGTATCTGACCATGCTTCAAGTTCCATTCATCTTGATCATGGACTAACTTGATTAACTAGAAAACTGTAATGACTATAAAACTATAGTCTTAAAGAGACATTTATGTGACTATTAACATGAATATAATTAGCTCTTTGCTCACTGATTTCAAAATCATTCTAACCTAAGCCATGGATATTACTCATAGTTGCATAGTCACTCCAGGTCAAATGCTGTGCAACATACCTAAATGCTGTGATCTTCCAGAAATGTGATTAACATATCTTGCATCATTCCTTTATGACTTTCACACCAATCCTTTTGTAACATGGTTACCATAAACACATTTTATGGCTTCCTAGTTTATTTGATTGGTAACATAGCAAATAATATGTACCATATTTATTTACGTAGTGGCATATGGTGCAATTTAGTTACACGGCAAACAGTAGTAAGGGGTGGAGTTGTACTGATGGGCAAGTCTTCTCCCTATGTCCTTAAATGAACTCAAACATTTAGAAAAAGAATACTTCATTTAAAGTAATTTCTATACCTGGGTACATTTGACATAGATTCCATTGTCACAGCATTGCACTCATAACACACTCTTGTCTCTTCTTACTACTATTACTATTATTTAATTTGTATTAGGGAAGCACCTAGCAACCACTGATCATGGACCAGGACACATTGTGCTAGGCGCTCTATGAACACAGAACAAAAAGACGCTCGTTGCCCCAAAGGTCTTACAATCTAAGTAGTCTCTTTTCCCTTCCCTTGTCCTGCTGTCTGTCTCTCTGCTCAATCCACTCTACAAAGAGGCACCAAACAGTCACTGGGATCCACTAAGATACGAAAGCCACAGGCAGCCGTTTACAGCTCCTCCATCCTGGCACAGCTCTCATTCCTGGCCTAGTTTAGAATTGTCAAGTGGTGAAATAGAATTAAGCTAGGTGAAATATAGGTGCAAAATTCTAAGGTGAGGTCTTATCATACTGAACTTGCCAAATACATATGAGGTATCTGCTAAATCATATAATATTTGGAACACTGAATATAAGATCTGAAAAGAAATATGCTATTTGCCCCCATACTTCTCCCAAGGATTTCCATCCCCCCCCCCAAACACACACACACACTCTGAGAGCCCAGCAGCCCCTTTTCACTCAGTCCCCAGGACAGTTTTACGTTGTATGCCTCCTGTAGGTGATGTCTTCTGGCCTGCATCTCCCCCTTCTAAATTCCCTGCAATGCCAGGAACTCTTCTCCCGTCCACCAAAGATCTTAAAAGGGGGTGGGCCATGAAGCTACTCCAAATGGAAGCCTCTGGAAGCTATCGTTGTGTGTTGACTGGTATGGACACTGCCCTCCTAATCCACTGGAGGTTTTTTGATGGGGTTGGACATGGCTGGTCCCTCCCATATTATGGAACCGGAAAGTCTCCTGCCATTCTGCTGAGTCCCTTCATTTATTTCTTGAATCTGAGATACTTCAGACTCCTTAGTGGTGGTCTGTAGCCAGGAAAACCAACTCCCATTGCCCTCCGTTTCCTCTCTACTGAACATGACAAAATCCTATTAATGCTAATTGGAGTTTTCACTATGCAGGGTGTACCTTAATAACCGTTGGCATGTATTGTTTAATTCTGGAAAGCATTTTGCGGAACAGTTTGTTCAAAATTCAATATAAAATAAAATGGTATTTTGTATGCACCATACATTAAGCCCACAGTACATAAATTGAAAGTAAAATTTAAAGTACCAGTTATTGGCTGAACAATGGGGAAGGTATACTATAATTAATTAAATGCAAATGTAGCTCTTTTTTTCTGTGTCTTTGTCATCTTGAGTCCCAGAATATCACCGATTTGTAAAATGTAAAGAGTAATTGCTACAAATTTGAAACTGCCAGAAGCATCAGAAACATTAAGAAACATTAATGATCAAAGTAGCCTACAAAAATGTGTGGTTAGCAAGGACTACTGTTTGTTGAACTCCATTAACTTGTTTGAACTAAAGGATAAAAAGGAAACTATTTTGATCTGATTCTTGTAAAATACCACATAAAAATCTGCCTACATTCAAGTGTGAGTAATTAGCTGTTATCCAATCAAAATTTGCTTAGACTCAAAAGTGTGACAAATTAGCTGCAATCAAAGAGAAACCTAGAGCAACATCTTGATAAATCTGTCTTTGCCACAGTCATTGAGGTCAGGAGTTAGCAGGATTCAAAGATGGATTGGACATTTAAATAGAGAACGGGAACTTCCACAATTATTCATAAAAAGATTAAAAAGCAGTTCAGAAGGCATAGCAAGCCCCAATGCTTTAGGGCATACACCCATCTTTAACTAACGGGATTAGGAAGAAATTTACCCATGGCAGCATATCTTGCATTTCTGAAGTACCTAGTACTAGACACTGTGGGAGACAGAATGATTAATTAGATGGCCAAAGATCTGATTGGATATGGATGATTAATTAGATGGATGACAGATTCTGATGTAACTGCAGTAAAATAAGCCCATTACCAGCCGGTGAAATCTAAAGCTGGTTTATATGAATTCCTTGTTAATTTGTAAATGGCATTAGTCACAGAGCATCCACTACACAGCCTCTGAGCCAAATGCAAACTTCAGAATTCTTCATAAATGCAATCCAAGAATCACCTTCCTCTTACAGTATGGAGGTGAAGTCCTTGGAAAATACAGATTCCAAAACACAAAGCTCCATCTTGATCTGAGTGGAAGGACATGGACACTGGAATCTGTATGCTGCATGGGCTTCACCTCCGTATTAAAAATGAGGGTAGCTACAATCTGTCCCATTTTTTGCAAACGTGGTGCAGCTTTTAGGCTCCTGGCAAGTTGCTGAAGTTTTGCAGTATTCCTGTGCTATGCTTTCTGCACAAAATAACACAGCTAACACAGTTATGTTGAAAGAGAACAGGACGATAAAAATCAGAATTTAGAATATGCACAGTTTGTATCACTATCATTTATACAACTGAATTTCTGCAGATGGCCACGCTCATTTGCATGCTGTTGCTTTCAATAATGACAAAATATTACCTGGCTGTTACTAAAAGGAAAATTATTTGAAATTATGAAGAGTATCCAAACACTTGAAGATAAAAAGGCAAACTTTGTGCTGAAGAGGTAGGTGCTGAACTGAGTATTATCACAGTGAGCAGAGCTCAGTGACTAATTTACTGTAGTTAATGAATCAAGGTCTTTGATCCATAAGAAATAATAAATGTCATACTTTGAACCAATGCCTAATAAAATAATAAAATAAGCTTCACATCCGTTTATCTTTGCACCTAAGCAATAGCATCGTTACCTGGGAAAACTTGCTGGCAAGAGCATTCATATTTCTCCAAATACCTGCACAGAAATTGTTAATTATATTCAGACCACTATCTTGTGTCCTCACATCCTTTAAACAATTTAAAAGATTTTAAGTTTTATAATATTCAGACATCATTTTAAAACCCAGTGCAAGATGCTTATTGATCAGGGATTATAAATATAAATAATATCAGGCGTGTTAGTGACACCTGAAGTTGAGACTTCAGTGTTATGTTGCTTTATGAGATGCTTGTGTTTCATGTCATAAATGGTCCATACATTTCTCGTTATTTTACTTTAGTTTGGAAATGTATTGGCAAATTGTCCCTCAATGTGGGAGAGAGCTGGCATTTCAGGAGAGACGATAGTACAATTTAATATTTGAAACAGTGCATCCTGCAAAGCACATGCATTTTCAAGAGTATATTTCTCGTTAGCTTGAGATGGAACATAATCTGATTAGAGTTTTAAACAGGGGAATTCTCTGTGACCTGTTCACCCAATACTTGTAGGTAGCAGAAGCATCCTCCTCCCATGAGGTTAATAAAATCAGAGCTTTAAATAGCTTTTGAAGATTCCTGGCAGTCTAGAAAATGTCTGCAATATAGATGAATGAAATTAGAGCTGTGTGAGAACCCAAATGTCTCTTTCATGGGAAATTCCATGGTTTCAAATGTTGGTGTTTGTTCCAAATCAGAATGAACATCTATTTTGAAATATCCCACAAAATTTTAAAATTCAGGTCAGTTGAAAGGTTCCATTTCAATAAAATCAAAACTTTTACTTTCAGTGGTGGCTTTTGTGTATTATAACTTATAAATTAAAACATTCCATTCTGATCAGCTTCATGTCAATTTTTTCCCTGAAACAAAATTTCGTGGAAATCAATATGTTCTCATGGAAAGTTTCCATTTTGACAGAATGGCATTTTTGACCAGTTCTAGTAATAATGCTATTTCTTTCATTTACAAGTCTAAAATGCATTGTTGTATCTATTCATATATATGAGTAAATATTGGCATTGCAATGTATTTATAAAACTCAATACAATTATATATGATAGATAGACAAAAGCCTTGAAAATGGTAAAGGACTGGAAAACATGTCTTATGGTGATAGACTCAAGGAACTCAAATTATTTATCTTAATGAAAAGAAGGTTAAAAGGTGACTTGATCAGAGTTAATAACTACCTACATGGGGAACAAAAAATTATAATGCCCTCTTCACTGGAGCAGACAAAGGTATAACAATATTCAATGGCTGGAAGTTGAAGCAAGACAAATTTGGACTGGAAATAAAATGCAAGTTTTTAATAGATTAGCAGATTACACTTTAGCTATGCACAGAATTTACTATATAAAATTTACTGGGGTATGCAATGGTTTGAATGGAATTTCTTTTATTTTTAATGTTCTTTAAGAGTGGTATCCCCTACACATTCCTCAGCCCAGTGCGTATATAGGGCACAATATAATTTGGCATTTATTTATTTTGTAGGCTTGATACTTATTATTGTATCTTATCACAAACTAACTGAAATCCCAACATTTGAGATAAGGATAAAATATGACTTCTATAATCCAGTGACGGTCAAGCTGGATGGTTCAGCATAATAGCAGTTCAGCCGCTAAAAGCTGAAAAATGAAAGATAAAAACATAGTTAAGAATTCCCAGAATTTATCCAGTTTATCTAGGAGAAGCACTTTGAAAATTTAAATGCTAGTTCTGTTAGCCTGGTGCATTTTTAAGCTACAAGACAGCATTTATAATATTCAGCAACTTCACAAAGGGCCAGTTCAACAAAGCCCTTAAGCAAGTGCTTAAATACCATAGACATTTGTTAGGATTTAAACACAAACTTATGTGCTTTGCTGAATAAGGATAGATTTAAATATATGCTTGAAGGTAAACATTTCTGAATCAGAGTGAAAATGCATATGCTTTGCAGGATGCACTGTTTCAAATATTATATTGTACTATAGTCTCTACTGAAATGCCAGATCTCTCCCACATTGAGGGACAATTTGCCAATACATTTCCAAACTAAAGTAATATACTCTGCTAAAACATATTCCCTTAAGTGTTTGTCATTCAGGAAACAGAAGGGCTAGAGCTATTTGAATAACTTACACGGTTCTAATTTCCCTAATTATTAACTAATATTGTCCTCCATTATGACAAATTAATTTTTGAAATAATAATTAAATGACTAATAAATATAATGTTTTGTACTTTAGTAAAGGAAATAATTAGGCAATTTCCTTCATTTGATGCCATTCTAGTTTATAAAAAAGCACATGCTCTCATACTTCCTGAGGCGGTCACCAATGCATTCTGTACAGCAATATATCCAATGAGTCCATGTGAACAGAGGGCCAAACACTGCAAACTTGGCATCAACTGACCAATGTAATAGCCTGGGGTTTTTTATATAAACTTGAGAATGAAAGACACTGCATGAAGGGCTTAGACTTCAATTTGAACTTGTATTTCATCTGGACTTTCATTCCCCCAGAAAGGACAGAGTTGTTTCATTTAAGTGGAAGGCAAAACTATCTTAGCAGTGACAGGGAAACCGAGGCCTGGCTGAATGTCCAGGCCAAGGGGGGTAAGCAAACTACTACACTACCAAATACAGATGTCAGATCTTCCTGTTGCCAGATACAATAGCCAAAACCCAACAGTCCTCTTAGTGTTTAGTGTTGTTCAGAACTCAGTAGTTTGCTCTTGGAGGGGTTATAGGCTCTAAGGGACTATCAAGCTCATAGAATATCAGGAGGTCATCTAGTCCAACCCCCTGCTCAAAGCAGGACCAATCCTCAATTTTTGCCCCAGCTCCCTAAATGGCCCCTTCAAGGATTGAACTCACAACCCTAGGTTTAGCAGGCCAATGCTCAAACCACTGATCTATCACTCCCCCTGAGATCATGTAGTCTGACCTCCTGCACATTGCAGACCACAGAACCTCACCCACCCACTCCTGCAACAGGCCTGTAACCCCTGGCTGAGTTAATGAAGTCCTCAAATCTTTATGTAAAGACTTCAAGTTACAGAGAATCCACCATTTACTGTAATTCAAACCGGCAGATGACCTGTGCCCCTTGCTGCAGAGAAAGGCAAAAATCTCCAGGGTCTCTGCCAATCTGATCTTGTGGAAAATTTCTGACCCCAAATATGGCAATCAGTTAGACCCTGAGCATGTGGCCAAGACCCATCATCCAGATACCTGGGAAAGAATTTTCTGTAGTAATTCAGAGCCCTCACCAAGCATTTTCACACAAGCATTTTCTTTTGGTTTTGCTCCAGTTGGTTTGGAATCCCTGGGTTTCATTTTGAGTTTCTAGTTTAAACAAGCACTACTGATGGCTTCACACTAAGATCAGGTGAAACAGCTAATTTGGCACAATTGCGATAAACAAGGGGACAAAAAGTGGGCCCACATTCACACAAAACAGGGCCTTTGCTTGCTCCAAAGTTTCATGAACCTTAATGATCCTTTCCACAAATCTGGTCTGAGGTTCAAAGTCGCAACAAAGTAAAAGGCAAGTTTCACGTAGTTTAAAGTTTCGTTGGTAACCTTTTGGACAGCTCCCTGAGTAAGACTCATGCAAATATTTCATACCCCTGAGTTCTTATATGGTTAAGTCATCTCTTATACCTGCCTGCAACACTTTGTTTCTTAATGTGTGTTCTCCCTACCCCCTCCCAATGGGTGTTCCATTGGCTAGAAGCTGCTGCTAATATTAATTCTACAAATACTGAAATTGCAATATTTACTTTCTTTAGGCAACTGGCAAATTATTAGAGTTGACCAATGTATTGCAGGCATGTGTCACCTTTTCCTTATGAGCAGACATGCATACATGCAAGTTACTTCTGGGATATTTTGAGCCCCTGTGATGGGTTGTCCTCCCTACACTCACTCTGAAGGGATTAACATATGCCAGTGGGGCCAATTAACCTATTAGGCTGCAAGCTGGGGGATATTTAGGCTGAGAGGAGATCCCGGAATTGAGGAAAGTTCACCTGAGCAGCAACAGGTGGGGGCTTTTATAAAACTATGGAGCTGGTAGTGGAAAGGGTAGTCGCTCTCCCTAGAGCAAGGGAGAGAAAGGACTTTGAACTCTGAAAGAAGGGAGTTGTCTAGTAGGCCCGAAGGAAAGGGGCTGACTGGAAGGGTAGAGAATGCAAGCCTGGGATAGGCTTGGTAGGAAGCACTCCAGGGGAATGCTAGGAAGGCTTGTGGTTTCCTAGGCCTTCACCCCTGAAGATAGGGCCCTAGACTGGAACCCAGAGTAGAGAGTGGGCTTGGGTTCTCCTACCAGCTCCTGAATGAGTGGCACGATCTGGGCAGTGATCTGGGCAGAAGACTGTCCGTGCCTGTTTGCTCCAGTCACTGATGGAGTGATTTAGCCAGGGCAGTCAACTGAGGGACTGCCTGGGATGCTGTGGAGGACTTTGAATACCCCAGAAAGGGAGGACTCTTGTGACTTGGCCTAAGGGCCAAGCCATGAAGGTGAGCTGATGCAGCTCCTGAGGAGCAAGTGAGGGGCTGCAGAGTGAAATAGTGAGATGATTGGCTGAGGAACCACAAAAGGGTGACAGGCAGGCAGAGCTAATCCCCAGAGCGAATAGGAGGAGGCACCACATAGCCTCCTCCTATTTTTATAGTATCTTTACAAAATAGTCTATAAAAATGCTGGTATAAGGGGCTGATAGGTTACTATAGATACAATCCAAACCCCATACCTTTCAACATTACCTTTGTATTTGGAATGAAAACATGATTCCAAATACGTTTTCAAGCTCTAATTATAGTTTATTCTTTGTGTAGTGGTAGCGCTTAGGGGTGTTGTGGTAATTTTTGATGGAATAAATGGGTAAGGAGAGTCAAAGGTGTGACTATGACTCTGTCACTGAGCAACGCTAAACAGTTATAGATGTTTCACGGTTTCCAGTACAGAGACCTCAACCTGCGTGGTTCCCTGACACAAACACCATTATTTTTTTAACCTTTTTATATTAAACATCTAGAAAAGAGGGGGGGGGAACAGTTAAAGCATTTGAAATGTAAAAGTTTTAAGTAAGGTTTTCATTTTAACAATACTCCTTTTCCCCACTAGCTGTAGGGAGTTTTTTATAAGGACCTCTCCTCCCCCCATTTGTCAGTCTTTTAAGTGGCATTATAGATGGTCACAACTGTGCTTTTTGGGGAAAAGGGAAGTTAGTTGTAGATGGTCTGAGCTGCTGTTGTTAAAGTTGGAGCCTGCTTCCTTTAAGACAAAACAAGACAAACGTGCACAAAAAGGGAGAAAAAAGAATAGAGACAGAAAATTGCAACTTCTGTCTCTGGGGCTGCCTCTTATTTGCAGCCTCGCTATTGGAGAAACACAGGCACAACATGACATCTTATCAGGCACTCTGAGACCTGGGGCAAACTTGTACCAGCATCAGCCTGTTTAAGACATTGCTTTTAGCTCGTCGAAGGTCCACAGCTGTGTTGCAAAAGCTGCAATCTTGGCTAGCTAACCAGACACATATTGAAAGGAGAAAGAAGAAATAAGGTGGGGAAGGAAAATGACTCATGAGGAAGGGAATGACAGCAGAAACCCAAGACTCACCTTCAGGTGGCATTTGGATTTAGCTGGTCTCATATGGGTCCCTGTCTCTGGCCCTGTCTAGGCAGGATGTCAGGATGATAAACTCTCGGTGAATCCTTGGATCCCAGAGATGATGGAGATGGCAGCCATGATGGTAAACCTCGCTCCTTCTATGTTCACTCATCTCTACCATTTTGATTCTCACTCTGAAGTCTCTTTTTAAGGACCATGTAGCTGAGATGTAGTCTTTGAGCATGCCCCCTTGCTGGCATGCTGCCACAGTCTCTTGCCTCAGTTTTGCTCCAAGTTTCAGGAATAATCTACTCACACCCAGTATCTCTAAAACAATATTTCATCTCTCTTGGAGTCTAATTTATTAAACATAATCCAGCTCCCAAAATAAGCCCCCTTTAGGTCCGGGGCTTCATCACCCTCCTTCTTGTGGTTCCAGACCTGGCCTCCAGCCACCCTCTGACCTTCAGCTTTACCCTTCTTGTGTTTGTGAAGATTGAGTCCTGGTGTCCTTGTCCTGCAAATTCACCCCTTAAGTCTTTAGTTTCCACAGCCATCCAGCTGAAACTCTGGGATCTGGATGAGTTTTTCCTCTCAAAGGGCTCTTTTTGACTGGGCTTGGAGCCAGTCATCCGAACTTGATCCATCCCCAATAGGTCTAGTACCCCCAAACAGCTGTCTGGGCCAATGGAAAGAGAAAGGAGCCTGCCCTCTTTACAAGGCTCTTGGTCCCAGACCCTTCAAAAACAAAGGCCTGAGTTTTCCTATTCTTTTCCTTTCCCAGACACGATTCCCCAGGACCATCTTTCTCTCAATGTGTCCATCTTGATTAGTCCTTAGCCTTTCATTTGCCTACCCAGACCTCTGGAATCAAGGAACTGGCCTCCTAGACTGCATCTGTGAGCCTTAAAGGTCTAGTACCCTATTATTTTGTCCTCCATTTAGGTCTGGTTTCCAACACACCAATTTTGTTCCATTAATTTCCAATTCCATTCTCCTTTGCTTACCAGAGTGTGGCGGTTCAATGATGAGACAGAACACAGGTTTATCCAAGCAAGCAAGCTGGTTAGCTGAAAAGGGCTGCTGCCTGTCAGCTTTCCACCTTCCCTTTTATTATATTTCTCCCCCCTGCGCATTACCTACTTCCACCGCAAAAAGACACAACAAAGGAATACATGACTTTGATTAATATTCTTATTTTCCAGCCTCTATCTACTACAATCCTAATTCTCAGGCCTTGAGGCCAGGCCAAGGAAGCTTCCCACGATTACTGTCCTTTAATTAACTTCCCAGGGTTCATATCTGGTCCTCGTCCTTGGATGGAGCAATGTGTTGCTCCTACACAACGGTCAGGGTGTGCCCTGACTGTTTCCAGGTGGATGGACTAAACATGAACCCTTCATTCCCCCGATTTTTGTTTAATTATACTCGGCCATCTCATGGTAGCCGTCAATTTGCTTTTGCAAGCAATTTAACTCCCAGACTGACAAGGACATAACTCGGGGAGCTTGCCAGGGCGAATCTCTACAAAGCCTTAGCAAAGAGGGAATACATTGTACACAGCAGCAGCAAAAAATAAGCCCAATGATCACAAACACAGCATAACCGAAAAGTTGTCGCAGCCATCCTAGAGATGGCAGCCAACCTGTAAGCCAATTCCAAAAGCCCTCAAACCCCACATCTTGACGTATGTGTGCCGTAAGATTGGCCAACTCGGCCAGTCTAGATTCTATGGAACGACTATTATCAGTTAAATTAAAACAACACATATGCCGAAACGTGGAACAGCCTAGGTGATGTTTTAAGAGCAGAAAATCAATGGCTGTTCTGTTATCCAAAATTGCATCCCTTAATTCGTGTTGCTCTGCATTAAGTAGGGCAATTGCCTGGGATGTTGCATTAATTGCCTTCGCTGCAAAGCACGCCAGGGCATTTAGGGTTCTGGCTGTATAAGTGGCAAGCCCGGGGACCCCAACAATGGAGGCCGCTAAAGCAGTATACTCAGCGCGACTAAAAAGCTCAACATCTGCAACACAATTGTCTGAAAGGGGTACACTTCTTTTACTGTGCCTTTGGCTGGCAAAAGGCAATATAAGCGTCATTCTACTAAGACAGCAAAGGGTGCCATCACTTAAATTTGCAGGAATATAACTAAAGGTGCGTGAGCCACAGGTAAAAAACCACCCTGATGGTAGGATGATATGGCCATAATTGTATGAAACATTCACAGCACGGGAACAATTTAAGAGGGGTTGAGGAGTTTGCCGACAGCCCAAGGGCACCTTTGTACTAGTGCAGTTAACCACACGCGCACAGGTGACATTGTTGGCCCCGGCCGGGTACGGTGTGTGGAGGGATATAGCCATGTGAGGCAAGGTATAGTTGGCCGGGCCCCAATTAGCCATGCCAGAGTACTGGGAAGAGAGATTCGCGTAAGCAGCGAGCATTGTCTCATTCCCTATTTCCTCAGGGTGATGACATACTGGTATAAGGCATGTACCTAACAATTCTCCGGCTGCTACAGAATCAGACAAACAAAAGTGGGTAACATTTGCTATTGAAGCCAATCTATCCCATATGTTATATGTCATTCGGGCCCGTAACGGGGGAAGCGCTCCCGAGCCAACCCCTACAGGAAATAGCAGGCACAAAAGGCATACAATCAGCACAGAATTAGCAGTGATTTGGGCGAGAATCGCCACAAACAAAGTCTCAGGAGTCTCTGGCTGTTGATTTGCTGCCAGTCTTCGTTGAGCCGCCGCGACCAATGCTTTTACTGCTCCCCATGTCACGGGCTGGCTTGGGACGCTACGCCTCTTCCGTTTCCGTCCCGCCGTTGTCGACCCGGGAGGCACCACGTTCTCCTCCAAGGTCAGCTGAAACTCCGGTATGGGGTTCGACAGCCCCTGGCGCCACGCCATGCTGTTTCAGTGCCGGTCGCACACACCGGGCTGGAACCCACAACGGTCCTGCAGGGAGAGACACAGCAGCATATCCCCGACCCCAAGTGATTAGAGGTACTGGGCCCAGCCACTGCGGATCGGGCAGCTGACGGTAAAAGACACGCGGTCTTTCCAGTACCTCAGATTTGTGAAAATGGCGATCCGCGGGGGTCTGCTGATCTGCGTTCAGCGTTAAATTATTTAAAGTAAACAAAAGGATATGCATTTGTTGTTGAATGTCTCCTAAGGTTCGGAGACGCAGCTCCCCTTGTTTTAATTGTTTATCAAGCAAGGTTTTGAGCGTGCGATTGGCACGTTCAACAATGGCTTGGCCCGTGGAATTATAAGGGATGCCGTGTTTAAGACGGACGTTCCATTGGGCGCAAAAAGTGAAGAGGGCTGTGGAGCAGTAAGCTGGGGCATTATCCGTTTTAATTTGGCTTGGGCGACCCATAACAGAAAAACAGGCTAGCAAATGGTGAATAACTTTAGCAGTGGCTTCCCCACGCTGTGGGGTTGCCCACAGAAATCCCGAATAAGTATCAACAGAAACATGTAAAAAGGAATAGGGGCGGAACTGTGGCACATGAGTGACATCCATTTGCCATAGCTGATTTGCTGCAGTACCTCTGGGGTTAACAGCATAAGAAAAAGTAGGAGCAGCAGCGGCACAGTGGGGGCAGGAACGAACAATGGAACGTGCATGATCAGCAGGAATGTGAAACTGCCGGGCCAAAACAGAGGCAGACTGATGGAAAAAGGCATGGCTTTCAATGGGGTCAGAAAAGAGGGAATTTACCTGACCACGTAACGCGCGATCAGCGCGTGCATTGCCCTCAGTGAGTGACCCAGGCAGAGGGGTATGACTGCGAATATGAGCAACAAAATAAGGGAAATTACGAGTGGAAATAAGATATTGCAAAGACAAAAATAGGCGAAGGAGGTCCGCATCGACCTGAGGGGTAATGAGGGCAAGGGGTAAATGATCAATCACTTGATAAACATAATGGGTGTCCACAATTAAATTAAAGGGACAATCAGCGAAAAGTTGAAAGGCTAAAATAACAGCAGCCAGTTCTGAACGCTGCGCGGAACGCTGAGGCAGTGTAAAACGAGAACGCCAACGAGGGGGGTCACCTGATTGATAGGTGACTACACCTCGATGTGGAGAGCCATCAGTAAAAAGAGTAACAGCAGAAACAATGGGTTGAGAGCGGCTAAGACGATGAACAATTAGAGGCACCTTTTGGGTAATTACCAACCGAGGATCTTTTGGGGGATTATAAGAAATTTCTCCCACATAATCACAAAGAGCAACCTGCCAAGCCAAAGAGGTGTGGCACAAGGAATCAAATTCACTACGGGACAAGGGGAACACAATATCAACTAAATCAGTGCCAGTAAGTTGCACTGCACGGTGGCGGGCTTTACGAACAAGATCAGACAGGGCATCTAGATATGGGTAAATATTCCGAGGAGGAGTGGAGGAGAGGTACAGCCACTCTATGATAGAGACGGCTGTATTCGTACGGGGTACAAACAGAGCCGCAGTGGGTGTATGAGGGGTGGCAAGAAGAATCAGCCGTAGGGGACGGACCTCAGGGGGTCTGTCCACAAACTGCTGACTTAATGCTGCATTAATTTGTCGAATGCAGGCAATGTGCTCTTTAGTGATGGCAATAACTGCACCCGGTGCTCGGGCTCCACGTAGGAGCTCGAACAACGGCTGCAGCATTGAGGTGGGGAGACGAAAATAGGGCCGAATCCAATTTAAATGACCCAAAATCTGTTGTAATTTAACAAGGGTTAGGGGTTGAGGTAGAGTTAGTGCCGGACGAACCGGAGCAGCATAGGTTTGTAAAACCTTATGGCCGAGGTAGTGGTAGGGATAAGAGCGTTGGATTTTTTCTGGTGCCACCAACAGGCCATTTTGGCCGAGGATTTGAGACAAAGATTCAATCTGTTGTTCCGTGACCTGGGGACCACTAAGCAAAATGTCATCCATATAATGGTAGACCTTTAGCGTAGGGTACCGGGCACGAAAAGGGGTGAGGGCCCGATCCACAAAAAGCTGACACAAGGTTGGACTATTTTGCATTCCCTGGGGTAAGACCTTCCACTGATACCTTTGAGAGGGTTGCTGATTATTATATTGTGGCACCGTGAACGCGAATTTTTCGCGATCTTGTGGGCAAAGGGGGATGGTGAAAAAACAATCTTTTAAATCTAACACACAGAGCTGATCGGTTTGAGGAATTAAATTTGGATTTGGTAATCCATATTGCAAGGGGCCCATAGGTTGGATGCATTTATTTATTTCCCTTAAGTCATGCAACAGCCGCCATGCACCGGATTTTTTCTTAATAACGAACACCGGGGTGTTCCAGGGACTAGTAGAGCTTTCCAAGCGCTGTGCCAGCAAATGCTGCTGCACAAGCGATTGAAGCGCTTTTAGCTTTTCTAGAGGGAGGGGCCACTGGTCAATCCAGACGGGCTCTAAGGATTGCCATACCAAGGGCAATGCGGAGGGCAATGTGGGTGAGGGAGGATTTTGAGCCATTAGATATTAATATCGAGGGTGGTGTCCAGCTTTGTAAGTAAATCACGGCCCCAAATATTGAGGTGGACAGGGAGCACAAAAGGGCGGATAGTAGCAAGGGTACGGCCTCCCGGTTTAGAGACTGTGACCCAAGACAAACTCTGTCGCCCGGGTTTACTACCCCCGATCCCCCACAACTCTTTAGAAGGAACCGTAGGCCAACTAACCGGCCACTCTGGATCACGAATCACCGTAACGTCAGCTCCAGTGTCCACCAGCCCTGTGAAAGGAACATCATTTAAGAGAAGTGTTAACTGAGGTTTCGAGGGGCGGACTGACATTGTCAGAGCAACAAGTGGAGAGGACGCGCTGTGAGACGGCGAGTGAGACAACGTTGATCCAAAGCCGCCTCCGCCCCGAGTTCGATCCTCGGCAGCTGGCACCTGATAGGGGACTAAAATCAATTGTGCAATTGATCGTCCACGCGGGAGCGACTGTGGAAGATGAGTCCACACCTGAACCTTAATAATGCCGGTGTAATCGGCATCAATGACCCCGGGGATGACAAAAAAGCCCTGTTTCCCAGCATGAGAGCGAGGGAGAACGAGACCCACAAAGCCGGCAGGGAGAGGTCCCGTCACCTGGGTAGGTATGGCGCAGACCTCCCCTGGCAGCCGAAAATCAGTGTCCTCCTGCATGATTAAATCAAGCCCTGCACTTCCAGCAGTCGCCGCCCTCATAGAGTCTATGGATTTTAAGGCAGAGGAACGGTTGTCTGAGTGGGAAACACCCCCGTTTGGCCCTGGGTTCGGGGGGGACCCGCCGCGCGGTTTCCCGGCCCGCTACGACACTGATTAGCCCAGTGATAGCCCTTCCGACACTTGGGGCACTTTTTTGAGGGTCGGGCGGGTGCCTTTGATGAGCGGCACTCCCGCTGGAAGTGACCCTCCTTGCCACAGCGGTAACAACGCTTCCCCTCTTTTCCGGTTCTTTTCAGGGCGGCAGCCAGAACTCCAGCTTTATGGGCTTGTGTGCCGATGTTTTGGCACGCCCGTAGCATGTCTGAGAGCTCTAAAATGCCAGAGGCTTGCGCCGTCTGGAGAGCGCGGCGGCAATCCTCATTTGCATTTTCAACTGCCATTTTTAACAGGATCTCCTGAGCTGCCGCAGCGTTATCCACCTGTCGGAGGATAGCCTCCTGCAATCTGTTGGTAAAATCCAGAAAGGACTCTGATGCACCCTGACGGATACTAACAAAGCTTTTAGTAGGCTTGCCTGAATCCGGGACCTTCCGGAAAGCATGCTGGGCGCAGGTGGAAATAAGGGGGAAGAGGGCCTGAGGGAGTTGAGTTTGCATCTCAACGGTAGCAAACGGTCCCTCCCCTGCCAAGTGCTCAAAAATAATACCTTCCGCTCTATGAATCTGGGCCTGGCGTTCCGCCTCCTGCCGATACTCACTAATCCAAATAACATATTGACTGGGTGACAGCATCATGCGCAACAGCGCCTTCCAATCTTCAGGGATCAGGGAGTATCCACTACCTAGCCCTTCAATGAGACCACGCACAAACGTGCTAGTCAGACCGAACTCGCGAATTGCTTTCTTTACCTCTCTAATCACCGAGTAAGGCAAACTGACCCAGGTTCCAACCGGGTTGCCCTGGCCATCGTTCTGCCAGGTCACCGGACAAACCGAGACCAGCTCAGCCAGCTCCTCTGCTGTAAGATCTGAGCGAGCCTTCGCTGCGTGCACCATTTGTTGCACCAGCGAAAGCCTCTGAGCAGATGCAGACGACCCCCTGGGGGGCCCCGAAGCATGGGGTTTCAGGGGGGGATGGTAATCACAGACCGGCTCTGGCGGGGAAGGTAAGGGAGGCGGTGGTAATAAAGGCACTGGGGGCGAAGCAGGGAGAGGGATGGCTGCAGGAGCCGACGGCAGTGGCGAAATCGGCAGCCCCTCTGTTGGTGCGGGAGAGGGTTCTTCCGAAGCGACACACTGTGTTGCATCGGTAGGAGGGGGGGTGGCTGCAGGAGCGGACGGGCGTGGCGAGATCACCAGCCTCGTGAGGGAGGGCCTGTCCGAGGCGACACACTGTATCGCGTCGCGGCAGAGGTGCCAGGCATGTAAAGCCTGCACAGGCGCCCGAGGCTCTTCATGCAATGTCTGGCCCAACCGCTCCCAGTCCGCTAGCTTAAGGGTTCCGGCTTCAGGGTACCACGGGCACTGGGCACTCACCTCCTGTAGCAGGAGAGTGAGTTCTCGAGCGGGGCAGTCATGCTGAGCCTTACGCAGCAGATACTGTAGCTCATTGCGGTGTTGCACTTGCAAAGCAGAGAGGGAGCTTCCCATACTTACCACAATGAAAAATACTCACCGGGATCCGCGAAGCGGATGAGTGACGCGTCTGAAACCCTTGCCGGGCGAGGTGAGTGCTGAGGGCCCCACGTTTGGGCGCCAGTTGTGGCGGTTCAATGATGAGACAGAACACAGGTTTATCCAAGCAAGCAAGCTGGTTAGCTGAAAAGGGCTGCTGCCTGTCAGCTTTCCACCTTCCCTTTTATTATATTTCTCCCCCCTGCGCATTACCTACTTCCACCGCAAAAAGACACAACAAAGGAATACATGACTTTGATTAATATTCTTATTTTCCAGCCTCTATCTACTACAATCCTAATTCTCAGGCCTTGAGGCCAGGCCAAGGAAGCTTCCCACGATTACTGTCCTTTAATTAACTTCCCAGGGTTCATATCTGGTCCTCGTCCTTGGATGGAGCAATGTGTTGCTCCTACACAACGGTCAGGGTGTGCCCTGACTGTTTCCAGGTGGATGGACTAAACATGAACCCTTCACCAGAGTCCAGATGAGCTATTTGTTTGGACAAATCCAGTCTGTCTTCTTATCACACCCCTTCTATCAATATTCATTGTGATAGGCTATTGTTCCATTTTACAAACTTTCACTCACAATTGGGGTAGACCTGCTAGATCCCTATTATTACAATGGGAGCCACAGTCATGGAACAATACCCCATTGTGCTGCATGCTGTATAGACACAGAATAAAAGATTATTATGATGATTGTCTTTGTTCCTGATGGGATGACCTGTCTCAGAGTTATAAACCTATTTTGGCCATATCCTCCATTTTTGTTACCAGGTCTTGAGAATGAGAGACGCAATGGATGGAGTTTCATTATTTTGCAGCTTTTATGCTATTTTTTTTTCTTTTTATGGTAACACATCGCAAAAAGTTTTAAAGAGATTGAATAAATTATGGGCTCTCAAATTGGGGGTTGCTAATACATTAAGAGTGTCACACCCATTGTCCCTTCTTATGGCTAAATGGGATAGCGGTGCTGAAACCATGCTTTGTTATAACATAGGGTCATGGTACAGAAAAGATTAAGAATGAGGGGGTGGAAGCATTGGTTCTTGAATTTCCTGGTGAACCGTGGATAATGTTGCGTGACCAGTTCCATGAAAAAGTTTTGCTGCTTCTAACATACTATATCTCAGCATTTCCTCATCGTGGGGAAACATCAACTGTGGACTTACACATTCTCAAAAAGTAGCTAATAAATCACCGTGCTGTAAATTACAGCAACAGAGCTTCCAGATAGGAACAGCAGTCAAACTACATAGTCTTAGGAGCTCTTCCTTGGACAATGTCTACACTATGAGCCAGGGCTGTGAGTCCCCAACTTGTGTACACATACTCAGGCTAGGTCTCATCGAGCTGGCATGAATACAAATAGCAATGTAGTGTCAGCAAAGCTGCAGCAGAGCCAGGCTGAGTACAAACCCACCTGAAATCACTGGATATGTACTTATAATGGCATTACCATGCCTCCGCTCCCATTACCCAGGCTACACTGCTATTTACATTCACGCTAGTTTGAGAGCTAGCACAAATATGTGTATACAAGCAGGGCAATCTCACCCTCACTTGTCGCATAGATATAGCCGAACAGTCATGATTTCCAGCTACAGGTACTTACCTATAGCCATTTCTGTAATAACGCTTAATTCTTTGGAACAAGTTCAAAGCCCTACTCTAAGCAAGCCATTTCCTCAATTATGCAGCAGTTGCTTAGCATTCTAATGTCTTGATGCTGTTCCCATTGAGTTCAATGGGAGTTTTACCATTGACTTCTATGGAAGCAGGATGAGGTTCTAAATGCATTGGCTTCCAGGGAGAGGACTTCATCCCTCACAATCTTTTTCAAGTGAATATTTGCATTTTGATATAACTTGCTAATGCAAGGCACTTTACCGCAGGCAAAATGCACTAGCTTACATTTGGCTGCAAGCATTTACTGGAAGGAAATGTCCATTGGGAAAGCCAGTGAAACTCCATAATGGCTCTAATTTATTTTTGATTAGCTGATGCACTTTTTCTCCTTTCTAGAATCGCAGCATGCTGTTCAATCCATTCAGTTATTAAACAGTTTATTTTAAACAGTATCAGTCACAGAAAACTACTCCTCTTTTTAACATATTCAGACATACAAAGGAAGCAGTGCGGGCAAAAGTCCTATCTGGCTTTAAGATTAAACTTGATAAGTTTATGGAGGAGATGGTATGATGGGATAACATGATTTGGGCAATTAATTGATCTTTAAATATTCATGGTAAATAGGCCCAATGGCCTGTGATGGGATGTTAGATGGGGTGGGATCTGAGTTACTACAGAGAATTCTTTCCTGGGTACCTGGCTGGTGAATCTTGCCCATATGCTCAGGGTTCAACTGATCGCCATATTTGGGGTTGCGAAGGAATTTTCCTCCAGGGCAGATTGGAAAAGGCCCTGGAGGTTTTTCGCCTTCCTCTGTAGCATGCGGCATGGGTCACTTGCTGGAGGATTCTCTGCTCCTTGAAGTCTTTAAACCACGATTTGAGGATTTCAATAGCTCAGACATAGGTGAGAGGTTTATCGCAGGAGTGGGTGGGTGAGATTCTGTGGCCTGCATTGTGCAGGAGATCAGACTAGATGATCATAATGGTCCCTTCTGACCTTAATATCTATGAATCTATTAATTTAAATGGTGACAAAAAACTTGTTATTCTGAGAAAGAACGATTTCCTGTCTGGCTTAGTGTTGATGGCAGATTTACTCTGTAAGATTTTTATTCCAGGAAACCATAAGGTAGATAATGCAAACTCCTTCATTTAGGCCCAAATTCCCTTCTCTTAGGCAAACTCTGAGTGCTGTAAATGGAATTAGCCCAGTTCTTACAATCCACAGGCCCCCAAACTGCATAAATAACAGGGACAGCTTCAACGATGCTGGAGAAATTGTAGATGCAGACATTTACTGTCAGGCAATTCATCTGTTCCTACTAACACCCTAACCTTTCTCCAGAGCTTCCCGTTAGTATATAATGAACAGCCCCAGCAAATATATAATGAGCAAAATAATCTGGCAAAAAAAAAATCAGTCAGTATGGAGGCTTATGATCTGTACTGAGCTCTTTAGAAGTGGTCTTTCAGTTCTGTTTTTCCCCAATGGCAATATCGATGCCCTTTCTGCAAGCTTGACTAACTTGCCTGGTCTTCACATATCTTGGGTATCATCTTAACTCTTGGCAGGTGTGTGGCTGTGTGTCAAGGGCCAGAACTGGCAAAACATCTCGGCATCATCATTGTAAAATAAAACATAATAAACTAAAACATGAAGGGTGAAATCCAAACCCCAGTGAAGTCAATTGAAAGTTTTCCTAGTAAGTTCATGGGGTCAGAATGTCACTGAAATTAGTCTCCTCTGGGGGAGATGCAGCTTAACATTAGTAGGTAGGAGCAGAAGGGTGGGCCAGTGGCTAGGGAATTAGCCTGAGCCATGGAGACGAGAGTTCAACTCCCTCTTATGCTACAGACTTCCTGTCTGACCTTGGGCAAGTTGCTTAGGTCCAAATCCATAAAGGTATTTAGGCTCCTGTGGCTGAAAGCACTCCTGTATTCACACCCTACACACTATTGTCATAATCTTTGTACAAAATATGCCTTGTGAGGTATCACTTGAAAAACTAACAACTCACTGGTCAACAATGTAATGGTGAAATGTGGGTAACAACATTATATGTAAAGGTTCTGAATTCCTCTTGTCTGATGTTGTTAGCAAATGTTCAAAACCTGACAGCCCTCCCTTGGCAAAATTTGGTAAATAGGGCTATCCTAAACAAAAGAGTGTGTATTTTCCTCAGTTTATATATAAGTAGTAAACGGGGTCCTCAAGACAGCAGGCAGAGAAGATGGCAGGAAACAGAACAACTTGCATTTTAGCAAACATAAGTGGGGGAAAGAAAGAACATGGAGCTTCCTTCCTCACCAGGCTCTATGTTGCCTTCCTCACTGTTTGGATAAACTTTACATTGAGGGGTAATCTTCAGAAGAATCCATTTAAAAAGTCCACTGGATTATAAATGAAAGGGGCAGAAAACCCAAGTTTATCTCTTTCCCCTGAAAAGACAAAGACTCCAGCATCTCTCACCTCTATGAGAGACCCTACCCAAGGAGAGGGACAGTCACCATCTTGCTGGAAGACTGTGGGTGGGAAAGGCCATCTTAAACAAAGCCTTGAACAAAAACTTGCTAGATTAAGTTTTAGACGTCTAGATATGTGTCTTCACTTTTATTTGCTGGTAACCATTTCTAACTCATCTCTTATGTGAATTCACCTAAACCTCTTTCTTCTTTGGGTAGTAAACTTGTTTTATTTTTAATCTAAACCAATCCAGTGCTGTGTTTAAACTCAACTCCAGTAGCAAACTGTTGAATATTGATTCCTTAAAAGAGCAATGAACATCAGTATCTGAACAGTCCAGGAAAGGGCTGGACATTTGAGAACACAGGTTTTGGGAAAAATGTGGGATTGGGAGCGTGTTTGGGGTCACCCTACAAGTAGTAAACCAGGCTGATGGAAGCCAGTATGGCTGCTGGGGGAATAGCTGCTGAACCAGGCCTGGCAACAAGGAGGCATTCCAGCAGTGAGTCCCACCCAGCCACCCCGCACCCTTTGCCATATAAGTGCCTAAGGTAGATAGAAATAGTCATACAGGTGTTACTATTGAAATAGTCATACAGGTGTTTGACCTGTATGACTATTGACAGTGTTTTTGACCACCATTGCACAGTTGGTACATATGATTTCAATAGTAACACCTGTATGACTATATGAAATAGTCATACAGGTGTTACTATTGAAATCATATGTACCAACTGTGCAATGGTGGTCAAAAAAAACTGTCAACATATTAGGTTGCTTTGAGAAAAGGCTAGATGATAATACTGAAAATATGACAAGAAAAGATCCAGATGACTCTTTCATGTGACAGGAACTGTAAAATGTTAGGCCTATTTATTTAGTTTAGACATGAGACAAATAAGAGGTGACATAACAGAGGTATGAAAATGGTACAGAATAGATAACTAAGGTGATCTTGTTAATCTCTTCTTTACAATACAAAAACAAGAGGTCTCCCAATGGAACTAAAGGTAACACATTAAAAAGTGAAAAATGAAATACTTTTTTCATACAACACAATATTAACCAGTGGAACTCACAACCACAGCATATTGTGGAGGCAAAGAGAGTTTTTGTAGAGTTCAAAAACAGATTAAATGTTCATATGAATGACTAAAGTTACATTGGCTAAGATAAAACTGTGTTGGATATAAGCCCTCTTGATTCAGAATGTACACTGCCTGGAGTTAGAATAAAACTTTTGCCATGGGTATAAGTGTCCACTGTGAGAGTTTTACACCTTCCTCTGAAGCATCAAGTACAGAAGCTCAAGTAGCTAAAATACTGGACTACATAGCCTAATGGTGCAGTCCTGAATGACAAGTCCTATACTCCTTTATACCTATTTCTCCAGCTATGAAACAGCACAATGAACTCAGGAAATCTGATGATCTAATAATGAATTTTTTTTATTATAGCTTACTAATTACAGAGGATGACATAAGCCCTTTGTGATGCAGACTTGGAAATTATTCACGGTGGTTTTTATCCTTTCTTCTTCTTCTTTTAATAGCAACACAGTTCTGTTGTACAACTTGATTAACACACTCCAGGGCCATCATAACACTTCATAGAATCATAGAATCATAGAATATCAGGGTTGGAAGGGACCCCAGAAGGTCATCTAGTCCAACCCCCTGCTCGAAGCAGGACCAATTCCCAGTTAAATCATCCCAGCCAGGGCTTTGTCAAGCCTGACCTTAAAAACCTCTAAGGAAGGAGATTCTACCACCTCCCTAGGTAACGCATTCCAGTGTTTCACCACCCTCTTAGTGAAAAAGTTTTTCCTAATATCCAATCTAAACCTCCCCCATTGCAACTTGAGACCATTACTCCTCGTTCTGTCATCTGCTACCATTGAGAACAGTCTAGAGCCATCCTCTTTGGAACCCCCTTTCAGGTAGTTGAAAGCAGCTATCAAATCCCCCCTCATTCTTCTCTTCTGCAGACTAAACAATCCCAGCTCCCTCAGCCTCTCTTCATAAGTCATGTGCTCTAGACCCCTAATCATTTTTGTTGCCCTTCGCTGGACTCTCTCCAATTTATCCACATCCTTCTTGTAGTGTGGGGCCCAAAACTGGACACAGTACTCCAGATGAGGCCTCACCAGTGTCGAATAGAGGGGAACGATCACGTCCCTCGATCTGCTCGCTATGCCCCTACTTATACATCCCAAAATGCCATTGGCCTTCTTGGCAACAAGGGCACACTGTTGACTCATATCCAGCTTCTCGTCCACTGTCACCCCTAGGTCCTTTTCCGCAGAACTGCTGCCTAGCCATTCGGTCCCTAGTCTGTAGCGGTGCATTGGATTCTTCCATCCTAAGTGCAGGACCCTGCACTTATCCTTATTGAACCTCATCAGATTTCTTTTGGCCCAATCCTCCAATTTGTCTAGGTCCTTCTGTATCCTATCCCTCCCCTCCAGCGTATCTACCACTCCTCCCAGTTTAGTATCATCTGCAAATTTGCTGAGAGTGCAATCCACACCATCCTCCAGATCATTTATGAAGATATTGAACAAAACCGGCCCCAGGACCGACCCCTGGGGCACTCCACTTGACACCGGCTGCCAACTAGACATGGAGCCATTGATCACTACCCGTTGAGCCCGACAATCTAGCCAGCTTTCTACCCACCTTATAGTGCATTCATCTAGCCCATACTTCCTTAACTTGCTGACAAGAATACTGTGGGAGACCGTGTCAAAAACTTTGCTAAAGTCAAGAAACAATACATCCACTGCTTTCCCTTCATCCACAGAACCAGTAATCTCATCATAAAAGGCGATTAGATTAGTCAGGCATGACCTTCCCTTGGTGAATCCATGCTGACTGTTCCTGATCACTTTCCTCTCATGTAAGTGCTTCAGGATTGATTCTTTGAGGACCTGCTCCATGATTTTTCCAGGGACTGAGGTGAGGCTGACCGGCCTGTAGTTCCCAGGATCCTCCTTCTTCCCTTTTTTAAAGATTGGCACTACATTAGCCTTTTTCCAGTCATCCGGGACTTCCCCCGTTCGCCACGAGTTTTCAAAGATAATGGCCAAGGGCTCTGCAATCACAGCCGCCAATTCCTTCAGCACTCTCGGATGTAACTCGTCCGGCCCCATGGACTTGTGCACGTCCAGCTTTTCTAAATAGTCCCTAACCACCTCTATCTCCACAGAGGGCTGGCCATCTCTTCCCCATTCTGTGATGCCCAGCGCAGCAGTCTGGGAGCTGACCTTGTTAGTGAAAACAGAGGCAAAAAAAGCATTGAGTACATTAGCTTTTTCCACATCCTCTGTCACTAGGTTGCCTCCCTCATTCAGTAAGGGGCCCACACTTTCCTTGGCTTTCTTCTTGTTGCCAACATACCTGAAGAAACCCTTCTTGTTACTCTTGACATCTCTTGCTAGCTGCAGCTCCAGGTGCGATTTGGCCCTCCTGATATCTTTCCTACATGCCCGAGCAATATTTTTATACTCTTCCCTGGTCATATGTCCAACCTTCCACTTCTTGTAAGCTTCTTTTTTATGTTTAAGATCCGCTAGGATTTCACCATTAAGCCAAGCTGGTCGCTTCTTAAGTGGTTGACAGCACTTCTTCTTTGGCCTTCTGCCTTACAATTAAAATTGTGGAAAACATAGCCATTTTGCATCACAGAATTCATGCAAATATACTTGTATGCTTCGTTCCACGTAGATTCACAACCCTTCCATTTTGCATTGTACTAATTTGAATAGTTCAATAATTGAATCATTTCAAAATCCCAAAGTGAGACTGAATCAAAATTGGCAGAATTTCACCTGCTTTCATTTGGGAATGCTGCAAATATCACAAATTTCACCTGATTTCAGTGTATAATCATAAGTTAACTCTGTTTCATTCAAAACTAGAACCCGAGGCACATAAAAGGTTTCTGATTAGCAAACGTTTTGATAATTTTGTAATGAACCCTCCAAACAAACTAATTTCATGGAGTTGAGCTCATTTGGCACAGCTCTGCTCATAGTGCGTCTGGGATGTACCGTTATAAATGATGAACACAAGTCAACACTTTTTCAGATTGAGTTCAGATCAGTATCTAATTGTTCCAAACAATTGGGCTAAATCTAGAGATAGGTGTTGTCATTCTGACATTTTTCTCAAACTGATTTGAGACAGTTTGAAACTTTAACTCCAATTTGACCACTATGGGATTGGGTGGTTTGGGAAGGGAACGAAGAAAAAATAATGAAAATATCAGGTGAAAAATGAAGCTGAGAGGAGACAGGAAATTAAATGCAGAGAAAGAGAGAGTGAAAATAGGAGCAAAGAAGCAGAGAGAAAAACAATCTAATGAAAAAATACTACCACCATAAATATACCACAGAGGCTGGGATGGAGGAAATAAAATACATAGTAAAAGCTTCCCTTTATCATTAAAAATATGTGGTAGGTCTTTGGTTTCTTTTTTCAGTTGTATCCTCTCTCTCTTTTTTTTTTTAATGACGCCGTAAGGTGTTTTGTACTTCAAGTTTTGTGACCTAGAGAAAAAGTTGGAGATCTCAGCCAGTCTTGACTTCCTTTTCATTCTTCCTTCCCTTCTAAAAAATCGTCTCTATTCCTGCACCCTGCACTCAATATTTTCCTAATTTTGACTGGATCAGAAATACCATAAAATTAGCTATGTTCACATTATTTGTGCTTCTTGACCAAGTCAAAAATCAGAAGGTGCAGAGGTATGTGGAAAATCTAAACAAACAAGCAAGCAATGATATTTACCAATATGTTGCCAAAAGTTATCAGTATCAAAGGTTGGGATTTGCTTACTGTTCTCATTTTATACGTGATGTGGTTCCCCCATCCCAACAAAAGCATGTCATGGAATACATATGATCACTAACTGTTCACCTCCCAGAGCAAATGTTCTTAGTCTTGGGATTCAGTCAATATTGACAAAGAAGATGATAATAAAATTAGATACATTCCAAGATAAGAGGATTTTTTTAAAATAACAATAATAAAAATAATGGATGAAAAATGTGTGTAAATTGATTATGTGTGTGAGAGTTTATGACAGGAAAAAACTGTCAGCTATCAGTTGCAATTTTACTTTGTGAAGACCTAAATCAAGGAGTATATGTATTCTTCACAGCATGTATTCAGATCCCAGAGGACACAGCTCCTCGGTAATCTGTCTCAGGACCAGGCAGCAGCTTGGTAACAGCGGGCTAGCAGCAGGATGAAATTTTCCAAGATTATATTTCAAGCCTCTTCAATTTGCTCTTTGTTTTATTTGTAACAGATTAACAACCAGCTGTTGCATTGGCTAAATACACTGAGGCACCACATCTCAGTGGCCTCATGTTCAAAGAGCCTCTGAAACGTGCATATGCAAAATTTGCTCAGGCACATTTCAGTGCTCCATTGGACACTTGGTGTGACAAAGTTCCTGCTCTACCTTGGTGGGTCTTGCGCTTATTGGCAGATTTGCTCACCTTGGAGCTTCACGGCAGCCTTCAGCTTGGCCGTTTTTCTGAACCCACAGTCCAGGTCAACGACTCCTGTGTCTGACCAGGAGTTGGGAGGAACCTGGGCCCACCCTCTATTCCGGGTTCCAGCCCAGGGCCCTGTGGAATGAAGCTGTCTAGAGTGCCTCCTGGAACAGCTGTGTGACAGCTACAACTCCCTGGGCTACTTCCCCATGGCCTCCTCCCAACACCTTCTTTATCCTCACCATAGAACCTTCCTCCTGGCGTCTGATAATGCTTGTACTCCTCAGTCCTCCGACAGTATGCATTCTCACTCTCAGCTGCTAGCGCCTCCTGCTCCCAGCTCCTCACATGCACACCACAAACTGAAGTGAGCTCCTTTTTAATACCCAGGTGCCCTGATTAGCCTGCCTTAATTGATTCTAGCAGCACTTGATTCGCCGCAGGTGCTCTAATCAGCCTGTCTTAATTGTCTCCAGAAGGTTCCTGATTATTCTGGAACCTTCCCTGTTAGGAGACGGAATCGTTTCTTCGCTCGCTCCTGAGCTATCTGCTTTCCTTTCTTTCCTGAAGCCCCCTGGCCCAGATTTTTCACACTTTTCCTTTCGCTTAGTTTCCCCCCCCACGTTTGGGCCGGACGCTTTGTTTTTTTGGTTTTGTTTTCTCCCGCTTTTCTGAGCTGCGTCAGTGTGCTGGCCGGTTGCCAGCACCCCCCCCCAGACGCCTGCTTTTGGACTTTGCTCTTTGCTTAATTGAAACCCCCAGAGGAGGGGGGGAGGACTGCCGACCCGCTGTCCAGAGAGGGGAGTGGACGCCCCCAGACCCAGCCGTTTTGTTTTTTGCCTGGACTTTTTTCTTATCATCACAACATTCCTAGCTGCCGAGAGCCTTGGGACAGAGCCAACAGCTGCAACAGATGCCAGAGGCCGGAGAACTCGCCCGAGCAGCCGTGAATCATCGTGGAGAGAAGCCGTAAGACTGAGGGATTTCCTTTGAATTATACCCTCGGGGGGGGGGAGTTGACTGCGTTCCAGCTGCGTCTGTGGCGGCACAGGGGTGTAGCAGGGAGCTACCCCCAGATCCACCGGTGCCCCCAACCCCCCCACCACTACTACGACTATCACGGCCCCCGCTGCCTCGTCCCTGCTGGCGATCTGCCATCTGCCTTCGGATCCAGCTGTTTGCTTTGGACTTTGCCTTTCGGACCGGACATAACAATCAACCAAACGAGACTCTTTGGACAATTGTGGTGGGTCGTCCTCCCTCCACCCCCACCCCCCGGATTGTTTATCCCATAGTTTACCCCTACTACCGGACCCCGATTTTTGCCCCCCCCCCTTCTTCCGGTGTCTCCCTGTCTCTCCCTGCTTACAATGGCAGAGATGGAGAGACGCAAGGCCCCTCCAACGAAATTGGTTGTCCCTTCCCCATCTACCCCCCTGCCCACCCCTCAAGATTTTCCCACCGCCTCCATTGTTAGAACCCCTGCCCCCGCCCCCGCTGGGGCCTCGGCAGTGGGAGGCACCGGAGCAATTACTACTGCTGCTTTGGTTCTTGCCCCATTAGATTCTAGGAACCCCCCCCCAGTTCGACGGAAAGGTCGGGGCGGGCCGAAAGGAAAGGGCCCCGCTAAAGCCGCTGGGCCCTCCATGGCAGAGGCCGCCCCCACCACTGTGGCCTCATCATCGATCGTGGCACCCCTCCCAGCTGTTCCCTCCACCAGCTCTGCGACCGTCCCTCCCCCGGCCCCCAGGACGTATGCCCGGGCGGCGGCAGGCTCCCCCTCGCCTGCCGCCTCCTCATCTCGCCCACCCACTACCTCCGCTACCATCACTAGCGCCCGGGGCCCTCTTCCCGCCCTGACCAGGAAGCACGGTGTCCGTTGCCTCCTGGTGCCCGCCTCGCCCCACGTGGAAGCATACGTGCAAGCGTTGGCGAAGGTGGTAGGACCCATGGCCATTGTGGCGGCCTCCAAGATGTATGGGAAGGTCGTTTTCTTTCTGGCTTCGGAGACTGCCGCCCAGGAGGCGGTGGAGAAGGGCCTAGTGGTAGGAGGGGTGTTTATCCCCCTAGAACCGCTAGAAGATCTGGGCGTTCGCCTCGTCCTCACCTCCGTTCCTCCCTTTTTACCTAATGTTGCCCTGTTACCCGCTCTTTCTGCCCTGGGAAAACTCGTCTCTGCTATCAGCCCTCTCCCGTTAGGCTGCAAGGACCCCGCCCTCCGTCACGTCCTTTCGTTCCGCCGGCAAGTGCAGATTTCACTGCCGGCGGGGGTGCGTGACGGAGAGGCGCTCGAGGGGTCCTTCCTAGTCCCCTACCAGGGAGCCCGCTATAGGGTCTTTTATTCCACCGGAGAGGCCCGGTGCTACCTCTGCCGCTCGGCGGGGCATGTCCGCAGGGACTGCCCTTTGGCCCGGGGGAGAGGGGCACCTGAGACCCCCGAGACCCGGCAGGATATCGGCCCTGTCGTTGCCGACACCCCTGGCCACCCGGCACCTGAAACCACCCCTCCTCCCACCCGATCCAACGCTGCCCCCGTCCGGGCCCAAGAGGTACCTTTCCAACAACGCCCGGGCGACCACGGGAGTCCCGCTCTTGCTGTAACCACCTCGGCAGAGCCTCTGGAGGAGAGTGTGGCACAGCTATTACCAGGTGCAGGAAGGGGCTCGCCCCAAGGAGAACCCCCCGCCCCTCCTGCTGCCTCACCGCTATCCCCCCGAACCCCTGAACCTTTGCCTCCGCGCCCCGCTCCGCCCCCTGCTACTCAACCCCCAGATGACGCTATGGAGGGCTGGACTGTAGTCCAGGGGAAGCGAGGCAAGCGGAGGGCTCGAGCCCCGCTGCATCCATCTGACGCGGAAGCCCCCCGGAAGACCAGGAAGGGAGGTACTGACCTTGAGCCTCCCGCTTCGGCCACGAGTGAGATCCATTCGCTGGTGTCGGGAGGTGAAGATAGACTGGCATTGGAGGGAGGAATCCCCCCTCCCCGGGGGACCCTCCCCTCCGAAGCCCCGGAGGAAGCCCCTTCTAACCGGATACCACCTGAACTCCCTACGAACCCCGACGTGACCGTTGAGGCGGGCCCTAGCGGAGAGGCCCCCAGGGTAGTAGGAGTCGGCCTCTCCTCTGTGTATGCAGAGATTGAGGCCCTAGATTTGACCCCGGTTACCCAGGGAGGGGATGATTTACTGCCGGCCAGCCTCGATTTAGGCAATCTCACCCCAGGCCCCCTTTCCCCATGTTCTCTCCCCCTGACTGCCTTTCCGGGTGAGCACCCCACGGAAAGTGGTTTACCACCTGATGCCATGGCTGCCACGACCACCCTGGAGCCAGCATCTAGCATTGCTCGGAGCCCCCTCCCTTGCCCCTTAACCCCCGACCCTGCTCAGGAGGCATCTTCTTTTTGCTGCTCGCCTCCTGAAGCCCAGGGCCTTACCTCTGCCCCTGCCCCCACCCCTGTCCCGGTTCAATTTCCCTCCTCCTGCAAGGCTACTGCCGCCCCTGGGGTTATTTCTTTTCCGCCTTTTGCAGACTCCCCCCAGGGAGCAGTCTTTACGTTTTCTAGTTGCGACTCATCAGGAGTTGCGCTTTTCCCCCTGCCATCCCCGTCCACCCCAAGGCACGAGATGGATTTAATAACCCCAACCTGTCAGACGCCCCGTCGGCGGTCCGCACCCTGCCTACCCGCCTTAGCGGACCTCGAGGCTGTATTAAGAACCCCATCGGGGAGTACCCCGGAAACCGTAACCCCATCCCCCCATGAGCTGCGGCATGCACTCCGGAAGTTCTTAGAGCACACCCGTGGTGCCCTCAATAGGGCACAGCTGGCTCTCCAGCGATGGGGGGACTTCGATCAACTCGTTCAGGCCGCAAGGGCCCTTATGAAGGAGGGCAGAGGGCAAGGGAGGCGCGGTGCCGCGGCCTACGAGCGGGCCCGCGGCTTCCGGAAAGATCTACTTACTTATGGGATGGGACACGGGTTGCTACGCGACCCGCCGGGGGCCATGAGCACCCCCACCAATGAGAACTCCCCACCCCCTCGGCCCTCCGCATGACACCTCTCATTATTGTAACCCTGAATACCAGGGGCTGTAGGATGGCTCTCCGCAGGTCCCAGGTGCTCTCCTACCTTCGGGAGGGGGGGTACTCTGTGGTTTTCCTGCAGGAGACCCACACGGACCCAACCGCCGAGGATAGGTGGCGGCTGGAGTGGGGGGACGGGGTATACTTCAGCCATTGCACGACCTGGCAAGCTGGAGTGGCGACCCTGTTCTCCCCCGCCCTGCGGCCCGAGGTGCTAGGGGTCACTGAGGTCGTACCGGGCCACTTGTTGCACCTCCGAGTTCGTCTGGAGGGGCTCGTGGTCAATCTTGTTAATATCTATGCCCCGCAAGTGAGTTCACAGCGGCCACAATTCTACCAGCAGGTGTCCGATTTTCTCGGCACCCTAGACTCGCACGAGTGCCTGATCCTGGGAGGGGACTTTAACACTACCCTCGAGGAGCGGGACCGCTCGGGGGCCGAGCCGAGCCCGGCCGCCGCGACCATTCTCCGAGACATAGTCGACTATCACTCCCTAGTGGACGTCTGGCGTGACCATCACCCAGATGACACTTCCACGTTTACCTTTGTCCGGGTGGAGGCCCATCGGTCACACCGCTCTCGGTTAGACCGTATTTACCTATCCCGTTTCCATCTTTCACAGGCCCACTCCTCCACCGTTCGGCCGGCCCCTTTTTCCGACCATCATTTAGTTACCGTCACGGTCTCCCTCCGTGCGGAGGGACCGGGGCCGGCCTACTGGCACTTTAATAACAGCCTGCTGGAGGACGAGAGCTTTGTGATGTCCTTCCGGGAGTTTTGGCTGGCCTGGCGGGAGCAGTGGCGTGCCTTTCCCTCGGTGCGGCGCTGGTGGGATCTAGGGAAGGTGCGCGCCAAGCTCTTCTGCCGCAACTACACTCGGGGCGCCAGCCGACGGAGAAATGCAGCGATAGAGCAGTTGGAACAGGAGGTCTTAGAGCTGGAGAGGCGCCTGGCCGCCAGCCCCGGGGACCCGTCCCTCTGTGGAGCGTGCCGGGAGAAGCGGGAGGAACTTCGAGCCCTCGAGGACCACCGGGCCCGAGGTGCCTTTGTCCGGTCCCGCATCCGCCTCCTTCGGGAGATGGATCGCGGCTCCCGCTTCTTCTATGCCCTGGAGAAAACGAGGGGGGCCAAAAAACACGTCACCTGCCTTCTAGCGGAAGACGGCACCCCCCTCACGGATCCGGAGGAGATGTGTGGGAGGGCCCGTGACTTCTACGCAAGCCTTTTCTCCCCGGATCCGACCGATCCTGGCGCTCGCGGGGTGCTCTGGGAGGAACTCCCCACGGTCAGCGTGGGCGACCGAGACCGGCTAGAGCTGCCTCTCACCCTGGCCGAGTTCTCGGAAGCCCTCCGCCGCATGCCCACCAATAAATCTCCGGGCATGGACGGGCTGACCGTGGAGTTTTACCGCGCGTTCTGGGACATCCTCGGCCCAGACCTAGTCACTGTCTGGGCTGAGTCTTTGCAGGGCGGGGTCCTCCCTCTGTCGTGCAGGCGAGCGGTGCTTGCCTTGCTGCCGAAGAAGGGGGACCTCCGCGACTTACGAAACTGGCGTCCCCTCTCACTCCTTAGCACGGATTACAAAATCGTAGCGAAAGCAATTTCGCTGCGGCTAGGGTCCGTGATGGCGGACGTGATCCACCCAGACCAGACCTATACTGTCCCGGGTCGCAGCATTTTTGACAACCTCTTTCTAGTCCGAGACCTCTTGGAACTCGGGCGGAGAGACGGTCTGTCGTTCGCCCTCCTGTCTCTCGATCAGGAGAAGGCGTTCGATAGAGTGGATCATGGGTACCTCCTGAGCACCCTGCGGGCGTTTGGATTCGGACCTCAGTTTGTGAGTTTTCTCCGGGTGCTGTACGCCTCCGCGGAGTGTTTGGTTAGGCTCAACTGGACCCTGACCGAACCGGTCAGCTTTGGGCGAGGGGTGCGGCAGGGGTGCCCCCTCTCAGGCCAGCTGTACGCTCTGGCGATCGAGCCTTTCCTCTGTCTCCTCCGCAGGAGGTTGACGGGGTTGGTGCTGTGGGAGCCGGAGCTGCGGCTGGTCCTGTCGGCGTACGCCGATGACGTCCTCCTCGTGGTCCAGGACCCGGGCGACTTGGCGCGAGTGGAGGCATGCCAAGCCATCTATTCAGCAGCCTCCTCCACCCGAGTCAACTGGGTCAAGAGCTCTGGCTTGGCGGTGGGGGGCTGGCGGCAGGCAAGCTCCCTCCCACCCGCGCTTCAGACCATCCGGTGGAGTGCCGGCCCTCTGCTCTATCTCGGCGTTTACCTTTCTGCCACGCACCCTTCTCCGCCGGAGAACTGGCAAAATTTGGAAGGCGGCGTGATTGAGCGGATCAGGAAATGGACGAGGCTACTCTGATGTCTCTCCCTTCGGGGGAGAGCACTGGTGCTTAACCAACTAGTCCTGTCCACGCTCTGGTACCGGCTCAACACCCTAGCCCCGGCCCCGGGTTTCCTGTCCCACCTCCGGAGATTGATTCCGGAGTTCTTTTGGTCGGGATTGCACTGGGCCCCTGTTGGAGTTCTTCATTTGCCCCTGAAGGAAGGAGGGCAGGGCCTGAAGTGTCTGTACACACAGGTCCGCGTTTTCCTCCTCCAGGCCCTGCAGAGGCTCCTTTATAGTGCAGGTAGTTCGACGTGGAGCATATTGGCGCATGTCTTCCTACGCCGCTTCCACGGGCTCCGATATGACCGGCAGCTCTTTTATCTTTGTCCGAGAGGTTTTCCACGAGACCTCTCCGGGCTGCCGGATTTCTACCAGGACCTCCTCCGGACCTGGAAACTGTTTTCAACCACCAGGTCCGTGGCGGCCATCGTGGGGGCAGATCTCCTCACGGAGCCCCTGCTACACAACCCCCAACTTCGTGTGCAGGTGGCGGAGTCCCGCACGGTGCGCCAGAGGTTGGTCCTGGCGGGAGTTACGAGGGTCGGGGACCTCCTGGACTACGACCGGGGAGACTGGCTGGATCCCCTGACGCTCGCTCGACGCATGGGGCTCTCCAGCCTTCGCACCCCCCGGCGCGTGCTTCAGGAGGTGGAGGCCGCTTTGACCCCCGCTGCTCGGGCTTATGTCAGCCGAGCCTTGCGCGAGGGCGCTCCCCGCCCATCCTTTACCCCAGGCCCGCCGGACCTTTCCATCGGGCCCCTACCCTGCCGATCCCAACACACCCCTCATCCTTTCACTGCAAGCCGGCTGCATGAATTGCAACCGGTCGGTTTTCAAGTTGCACCACGGCAATATCTATATACACTCACGCTCCATACCCTTCACGCCCGCACCCTGGTGTCCCGCCCCGACACAAAGTGGCGAGATCTCCTACCACCCTTGGAGGGGGAGCAACCTCGGTGGGCCAGCCTGTACTCCACCTTGGTCCCGAGGCCCGTCGGGGACATCAGTTGGCGGCTCCTTCACGGGGCCGTGAGCACGGGCGTGTTTTTGACACGTTTCACCTCCGTTCCGGAGACTTGCCCCTTTTGTAATGTGAGGGAAACCCTGGCGCACGTCTATTTAGAGTGTGCCAGATTGCAGCCTCTTTTTCGGCTCCTCACAAATATTCTTTTGCGCTTTTGGCTTCATTTCTCCCCTCACCTCTTTATCTATACACTCCCCATCTGTGGCCCCACCAAGTCGCGGGATCTCCTGGTTAGCCTCCTCCTAGCCTTGGCTAAGACAGCCATTTATAAGACCAGAGAGCGGAGGTTGGCTCATGAGGCGTCCTGCGATTGTAGGGCCGTTTTCCGATCCTCAGTACATTCACGCATCCGGGCGGAGTTCCTCTGGGCGGCGTCCACCGACTCCCTTGACACCTTCGAGGAACGGTGGGCGCTGTCCGGGGTTCTCTGCTCGGTGACCCCGTCCGGTTCCCTCCGTCTGACCCTCTGATTGAGGGACAGAGCGAGAGACGCCAGCCACAGCCGTTAGCTGCTGTGAATACCATCATTATTGTCATTTAGGAGGGGTTTTATAATACATGGGTGTGCCCCCCTCCCTCCCAACCACCCACCCCGCAGCCGTGCCCATCTTGTCGGGCACTCTCAGGAGAGGGAGGGTCGGTGACCCTGGGCGCGGCACTAGGTAACTCGAGGGGGTGGAAGACCACGAGTGTCGAGGAAGCCCCCCCGCTCTAGGCCACCAGGTAACTCAGGAGGGTGGAAGACCACGAGTGTCGAGGAAGCCCCCCCGCTCTGGGCCTGGGCTAGCCTGAACACCTCTCCCTCCTGAAAGCTGTTGTGTTATACCTTCTGATTGCGTTGTTTTGTTGCTAAGTTTTTCTTTATCTTTTTGTAATCTCTGTAACTGTTACAAATAAACTTCTTTTCTGTTTCAAAAAAAAAAAAAAAAAAAAACCTTCCCTGTTACCTTACCCAGGGAAAAGGGACCTACTTAGCCTGCTCTCCTGCTTCTGCCCTGGGCTTTCCTTGCTTTTGCCCCTGCTTTCAGCTTCCCCCCAGACGCTCTCCCCCTTTCTTTTCTTTTTGTTGTTTTTTTTCTTTCTCCGCTGTTGCTAGGGTGCTGGCCGGCTGCCCGCCGGCTGTTAGCCCCCTCCCCGACCCCCCGCCCGCCCTTGGATGCTGCTGCCACTCAAGCTGAAACACACCCCCCCCCCGAGAGAGGGGGGACCTGCCGGCCCTCTTCCCCGGAGAGGGGGAGTGGAAGGACCCAGCCCCCAGACCCAGCCGCTTGCTGTTTGTCTGCGGACCCATCTCCGGCTGAGAGAATTTCTTATCATCCACTCTGGCATCCCTGGAATGCGAAAAAGAAAGCCCGGAACAGACAGAGAAACAGCCGTCTACCAGAGGAACACCACCCGGAGAATCTACAAATCGCCATGGAGGGGGCCCAAGACTGAGTAACTTTTGAACTGTTCTCTCGTGTGGGGGGAGGCCTTGACTGTGTCATGACTATGTTTGTAGGGACACAGGGGGTGTGGCATGGAGCTGCCCCCCGATCCACCTGTGTCCGCCCAACCCCCACACCACTATCCTCATTACTGCCCCCTCCATCGTCACTGCTGGCTGTTTAACATCTGCCTCTGGACTTAGCTCTCGCCCTGATTCCACCATGTGGGCCAGAAGCACCAGCCAACCAAACAGGACTCTCTGGACAAGCGTACGGTGGTTCATGTGCCCCCCCGAACTGCCCATCCCACAGCCTGTCCCTTTTTACCTGACCCCAACTCCTGTTAATCACCTGCCACAGCCCCCGCTGGGGCATCGGCAATGGACGGCACCGGGGTGACCTCCACCGCTGCCATGCCCATCACCTCCCCAGACTCTAGGGAAGCCCCTCCAGCCGGCGGGAAAGGCCAGGGCAAGAAGAAGGGGAAGGGCCCCGCTAAAACCACCAGGCCCTCCATGGCAGGGGCCACCCCCACTGCTGTGGCCCCACCACCGACCACGGCGTCCTCCCCCACTGTCCCCTCCACCAGCTCTGCGGATGTCCCTCCCTCACCCCCCAGGACATATGCCCGGGCGGCGGCAGCCCCCCCAGCCTGCCGCCTCATCATCTCTCCTGCCCACTGCCTCCACCACCATCAACAGCGGCCGGGGCCCCTTTCCCACCATGACAAGGAAGCACGGTGTCCAATGCCTCCCGGTGCCCGCCTCGCCCCACGTGGAGACCTACGTGCGGATGTTGGCGAGGGTGGTGGGGCCCTCTGCCATTGTGGAGGCCTCCAAAATGTATGGGAAGGTCGTCTTCTTCTTAACATCGGAGGCTGCCGCCCAGGAGGTGGTAGAGAGGGGCCTGGTGGTGGTGGTGGGGGTGTTTGTCCCCCTAGAGCCGCTGGAGGACCTGGGCGTCCGCCTGGTCCTGACCTCTGTCCCTCCTTTTCTTCCCAATGCTGCCCTGTTACCCACCCTTTCCACCCTAGGGAAACCTGTTTCTGTCATCAGCCCTCTCCCGTTGGGCTGCAAGGACCCCACCCTCCATCACATCTTTTCCTTCCGCCGGCAACTGCAGCTTCTACTGCCGTTGGCAGCACGTGACGGAGAGGTGCTCGAGGGGTCCTTCCTAGTCCCCCACCAGGGGGCCCGTTACCGGGTGTATTTCTCCATGGGGGAAGCCCGGTGCTACCTCTGCTGGGTGTCACGGCATGTCCGGAGGGACTGCCCCTTAGCCCGGCAAGGAGAGGCACCTGGGATCTCCGAGACCCGGCAGGACATCGGCCCCATCATTGCCGACGCCCCTGGCCGCCCGATACCCTAACCCGCCCCCCCCCCCCTTCAGACCACCACTTCTCCCGCTCAGGCCCAAGGGGCACCTCCCCTACAATGCCCAGACGAGCGGGAGAGCCCCGCCCTCACTGCTGACAATCTGGCGGGGCCTATGGAGGAGGGTGTGGCAGAGATACCACCAAGCATGGGAGAGAGCCTTCCCCAGGGAGAATCCTCCCTCCCTTATGCCGCCCGACCGTCCCCCCGCAAGTCCCTGAGCCATCGCCTTTACCCCCGATAGACCCCTGCTAACCAGCCCCCAGATGATGCCGTGGAGGGCTGGGCCCTAGTCCAGGGGAAGTGAGGCAAGCAGAAGGCTCGAGCTCTGCCTCATCTACCCGAGGTGGAGGCCCCCCGGAAGACCAGGAAGGGGGGCACTAATGCCGAACCTTCTGCTTTGCCCACAAGTGCGTCCCATCCACCGGTGTCAGCCGGGAAAGACGTGGTAGCACCGGAAGGTAGTGTCTCCCCTCCACTGGAGACCCTCCCCTCTGAGACCCTCGAGGAAGCCCCTTCTGTCCTGACACTACCTGAAGCCCCCGTGAACCTTGAGGCAACCGTTGTGGCGGGTGCCAGTGGGGAGAACCCTGGGGCAACGGAAAGTGTCCTCTCCTCCATATTTGAGGAGATCGAGGCCCTAGATCTGACCCCGGTCGCCCAGGGGGAGGATGACCTTTTGCCAGCAAACCTCGATTTGGGCGACCTCACTCCACCCCTCTTTTCCCCATGCTCCCTCCCCCTAACTGCTGCTTCTGCTCCCACCTCCGAGGAGCCCCTGGACTCCTCCATGGACCTGGCCGCTGATGGCACCCCGCTGACAACCACTGAGCCTGCTCAGGTGACAGCTGGCGCCACGCGGCCGGGACACGAGTCTCCAGGGGCACCCCCCGTTGGTGAGGAGCAAACGATTTCCTTCCTGGGTGGCGGCCCAACAGAAGATAATCCACCTCCTGATGCTGTGGCCGCTGAATCCACCATAGAGCCCACGCCCGGTATCACTGAGAGCTCCCTCCTCACCCCCTTAACCCTCGAGCCTGATCGGGAGGTGCCACCATCCAGCTGCTTGCCTCCCGAAACCCAGAACCTCACCTCTGCCCCTGCCTCTGCCCCTACCCCTATCCAGTCTACCTCCTGCGATGTTATCGCCGCCCCCGGGGCTGTCTCCTTCCCTTTTCCAACCAATGACCCCCAGGGAGCGGCCTTTGCGTTCTCCTGCCCCGACCCATTAGGGGCTGTTATTTTCCCTCCACCGCCCCCTATCGCCCCAGGGCTTGAGGCGGGCCTAGAAACTCCAGCCCATCAGGCACCCCGTCGGGGGTTCGCATCCTGCTTGCCCATTTTAGTGGGCCATGGGGCTGCACCAAGGGCCCCGCCGGGGAACAACCGGGAAACCGTAACCCCACCCCCACATGAGCTGCGAGGAGAGCTGCGGAAGTTTTTAGAGGATGTCCGTGGCTCCCGCAACAAGGTACAGCTTGCTCTCCAGTGATGGGAGGACATTTTTCAAATCCTCCGGGCCACAAGGGCCCTCATGGGGGAAGGTAAAGGGATGGGGAAGCAGGATGCCACGGCCTACTGGCGGGTCCACGTCTTCCGTGACCAATTACTCACCTACGGGATGGGTCAAAGACAGTTGCGCAGCCCACTGGGGGATGTGAGCGTCCCTGCCAGTGAGGATCCCCCCCCGGCCCTCCCCATGACACCTCTCACCATTGCAACGTTGAACACCCGGGGCTGTAGGATGGCTCTCCACAGGTCCCAGGTGCTCTCCTTCCTTTGGGAGGGAGGGTACTCTGTGATTTTCCTGCAGGAGACCCATACGGATCCGACCGCCGAAGATAATTGGCGGCTGGAGTGGGGGGACAGGGTCTACTTTAGCCATTCCACGATTCGACAGGCTGGAGTGGCGACCCTGTTCTCCCCTGACCTATGGCCCAAGGTGCTAGGGGTCGCTGAAGCCGTGCGGGGTCGCCTGCTGCATCTCCATGTCCGTATAGAGGGGCTCGTGGTTAACCTCATTAACGTCTATGCCCCGACATCGGGCCTGGAGCGGCTGCAATTCTATCAGCAGGCGTCCATCTTCCTCGGCACCTTAGATTCTCATGAGTGCCTGGTCCTGGGAGGGGATTTTAATACCACCCTCGAGAAGCGAGACCGCTTGGGGACTGAGCAGTGCCTGGCCGCCGCGGACACCCTCCGGGAGATAGCGAAACATCACTCCCTAGTGGACATCTGGCGTGACCACCACCCGGATGACACTTCCACGTTCACCTTTGTCCGGGTGGAAGCCCATTGGTCGAGCCACTCGCGGTTGGACCGCATTTATTTATCACGCTTCCATCTCTCACGAGCCCACTCCTCCAGCATTCGGCTGGCCCCATTTTCTGACCATCACCTAGCCACCATGACAGCTTCCCTCTGTGCGGAGAGGCTGGGGCCGGCCTATTGGCATTTTAACAACAACCTGTTGGAGGATGAGGGCTTCGTGACGTCCTTCCGGGAATTCTGGCTGGCCTGGCCAGGGCAGCGGCGTGCCTTTCCCTTGGTGCGGCGATGGTGGGACCTGGGGAAGGTGCGCGCCCGGCTTTTCTGCCACGACTAAACCCGGGGCACCAGCCGACGGAGAAATGCGGCGATAGAGCAGTTGGAACGGGAGGTCTTACAGCTGGAGAGGCATCTGGCCGCCAGCCCCGAAGACCCGCTCCTCTGCGGAGCGTGCCGGGAGAAGCGGGAGGAGCTCCGGGCCTTTGAGGACCATCGGGCCCGGGGCGCCTTTGTTTGATCCCGCATCCGCCTTCTTCGGGAGATGGATTGCAGCTCCCGCTTCTTCTATGCCCTGGAGAAAATGAGGGGGGCCAAGAAACACGTCACCTGCCTCCTGGCAGAAGACAGCACCCCCCTCACGGAACTGGCGGAGATGTGTGGGAGGGCCCTAGCCTTCTACGCAAGTCTTTTCTCCCCGGATCCGACCGACCCTGGCGCTTGCAGAGTGCTTTGGGAGGAGCTCCCTACGGTCAGCATGAGCGACCGAGACCGGCTAGAGTTGCCTCTCACTCTGGCCGAGTTCTCAGAAGCCCTCCGTCGTATGCCCACTAACAAGTCTCCAGGCATGGACGGGCTGACCGTGGAGTTCTACCGCGTGATTTGGGACGTCCTCGGCCCAGACCTAGTCACCGTCTGGGCTGAGTTTCTGCAGAGCAGGGTCCTCCCTCTTTCGTGCAGGCAAGCTGTGCTCACCTTACTGCTGAAGAAGGGGGACCTCTGCAATTTACGAAATTGGCGTCCTGTCTCGCTCCTCCGCACGGACTACAAAATCGTAGCAAAAGCAATCTCGCTGCAGCTAGGGTCTGTGCTGGCAGACGTGATCCACCCAGACCAGACCTACACCGTCCCGGACCGCAGTATCTTTGATAACCTATTTCTGGTTCGGGACCTTTTGAAACTCGGGCATAGAGATGGTCTGTTGTTCACCCTCCTGTCCCTAGATCAGGAGAAGGCGTTCGATAGGGTGGACAATGAGTACCTCCTGAACACTCTGCGAGCGTTTGGCTTCGGACCCCAGTTTGTGGGTTTTCTCCGGGCGCTGTACGCCTCCGCAGAGTGTCTGGTTAAGCTCAACTGGACCCTGACCGAACTGGTCAGCTTCGGGCGAGGAGTACGGCAAGGGTGCCCCCTCTCGGGCCAGCTGTATGCTCTGGCGATCGAGCCCTTCCTCTGCCTCCTCTGCAGGAGGTTGACAGGGTTGGTGCTGCAGGAGCTGGAGCTGCGGCTGGTCCTGCCGGCGTACGCTGATGACGTGCTCCTCGTGGTCCAGGACCCCGGCGACTTGGCGTGGGTGGAGGCTTGCCAGGCCATCTATTCGGCAGCCTCCTCTGCCCAGGTCAACTGGGTCAAGAGCTCTGGTTTGGCGGTAGGAGACTGGCAGCAGGCGAGCTCCCTCCCACCCACGCTTCAGAGCATCCGGTGGAGCGCAGATCCACTGCTCTACCTCGGCGTATACCTTTCTGCCATGCATCTCCCTCTGCCGGAGAACTGGGAAAATTTAGAGGGCGGGGTGATAGAGTGGCTCCGGAAATGGACGGGACTACTCCGATGTCTCTCCCTTCGTGGGAGAGCCTGGTGCTTAATCAACTAGTCCTGTCCAAGCTCTGGTACCGGCTCAACACCCTGGTCCCGGCCCCGGGTTTCCTGACGAACCCCAGAATCGATGTCCGGAGGTTGTTTTGGTCAGGAATGCACTGGGCCCCTGTAGCAGTTCTTCATCTACCCCTGAAGGAAGGAGGACAGGGCCTGAAGTGTCTGCACACTCAGGTCTGCGTCTTCCGCTTCCAGGGCCTACAGAGGCTCCTTTTATGGTGCAGGCAGTTCGGCATGGAGCATACTGGCGCACGCCATCCTGCGCCGCATCCGAGGGCTCCGATATGACTGGCAGCTCTTTTATCTCTGTCCGGGAGGTTTTCCGCGAGACCTCTCCAGGCTGCCGGTCTTCTACCAGGACCTCCTCCGGACTTGGAAACTGTTTTTAATGACCAGGTACGTGGCGGCCACCGAGGGGGCAGATCTCCTCGTGGAGCCCCTGCTACACAACCCCCAGCTCCGTGTGCAGGTGGCGGAGTCCCGCTCGGTGCGCCAGAGCTTGATCCTGGCAGAAGTCACGAGAGTCAGAGACCTCCTGGACTACGACCGGGACAGACTGGCTGGATCCTCTGACACTCGTTCGGCACATGGGGCTCTCCAGACCTCGTACCCCCCCGGCGCATACTTCAAGAGGTGAAGGCCGCTTTGCTGCCCACTGCTAGAGCTTTCCTTGATCGGGTCTTGCTTGAGGGCACGCCCTGCCCACCCTCTACCCGAGGCCCACCGAACCTTATAATTATAATTGGACCCCTGCCCCATAGACCCAATCGACCCCCTCACCCCTTTACGGCGAGCCGGCTGCATGAACTGCAGCCAGTATGCTTCCAAACTGTGCCAAGGAAACATCTATACACGCTCGTGCTCCACACCCTTCACACCCTTACCCTAGTGTCCCGCCCCGACACAAAGTGGCGAGACCTTCTGCCACCTTTGGAGGGTGAGCAGCCCCGGTGGGCCAGCCTATATTCCACCTTGGTTCCGAGGCCCGTCGGGGACATCAGTTGGCGGCTCCTTCACGGAGCTGTGAGCACGGGCACATACTTGGCGTGGTTCAACCCCATCCCAGATACTTGTCCCTTTTGCGGTGTGAGGGAAACACTGGCGCACGTATATTTGGAGTGTGCCAGGCTGCAGCCCCTGTTCCGGCTTCTCACAAATCTTTTATTACGTTTTTGGTTGCATTTTTCCCCTCACCTTCTTATTTATGCACTCCCCTCACCTTTTTATTTATGCACTCACCATCCGTGACCTCACAAAGTCACGGGATCTCATAGTTAACCTCCTCCTGGCCCTGGCTAAAATGGCCATCTATAAAACCAGAGAGAGGAGGTTGGCCGATGGAGTTTCCTGTGACTGTGGCGCCGTTTTCCGATCCTCAGTCCGTTCACGTATCCGGGCGGAATTCCTCTGGGTGGCGTCCACCGACTCCCTTGATGCTTTTGAGGAGCGGTGGGCGCTGTCCGAGGCTCTTTTCTCGGTGTCCCCGTCCAGCTCCCTTTGTTTTGACCCTTTGATTGGGGGAGAGAGTAAGGGACCCGAGCCCCAGCCATTGTTGCTGCGGACACCACCACCTTAGAGGGGTCCTTTCACACGTGGATGCACGTGCCCCCCCCCCCCCCCCAGGTTGTCCACCCAACAGCCTGCCCCTTTTGTTGGATGCTTTCGGAGAAGGGAATTGTTGGTGACACTCAAGCGTGGCGCCAGGTAACTTGAGGGGGTGGCAGACCTTGAGAGTCGATGAAGCCCCCTCCCTCTGGACCACCAGGTAACTCGGAAGGGTGGAAGACCACGAGAGTCGAGGAAGCCCCCCGCTCTGGGCCCAGGCAAGCTTGAACACTTCTCTCCCCTGAAGCTAATGAGAAAACAATTGTGATTGGTTGCTGTGTTACACATTGCATATGCTGTTGTTTTTACTTTGTAAGTGTGTTATGCAAATAAAAACATCTTTTTTTCTTCAAAAAAAATTACTCTCCTATAGCCATCTGGCCCAACCCTGTCACATTGGCTTGATGTGTCCACTCATTACATCCAACAGAACTAATTCCAGTTCCTAGTAGAGATTGTAATGAGTCACTATAGCTTGACTGTACTAGGTATAGGCATTCTTCTTGATAAAAATTGCCAAAGACAGATGTGGTGTCATTTTGCTACAACTGATTGTCTGTCTGTAGCCTTGATCACAAATCATGGCACATGTACTACATACTATTTAATTATATGAACCAGCAGGTAACCCTAAATCAATCAGTGGAGGGCAAAGCAGAGCTCTCCTGCATTTTCTCCACCGTCTCCTGACCCTGCAGAACTCCCAGAATGCCCCTGTATGTGGCCCACTGCCAGTTTAGTGTAAGAACAGACCCTGCAGAAACCCCAGTGTCTGATCCATGTGTAGAGTGTTTGCAGATACTCCTACCAAAGCCAGCAGGAGTCCTATATGTGGTGGGCTTGTTAGAAATGGGCCCTAGGCTCGTTGCTCTGCACAAGTGTTAACCTCTTCATGAGGTGTCTCAGGAGACTTAGGATAAGCAGTTACCATAAGGAGAAATCTCATAGGATGTATCACATACAAAAATAAAACTGTTGCATGGATGTGCTGGAGAGACAATGTCCCACACCTAGCATTGCCAGGTGAGCTACAAGCCATTGCATGATTCTATTCTATTCAGGTTCTTATACTGCGGCTGTCACTATCATTCTCTTCTCTTTTCAATTTCTCAAGCTCAGGAATGATCTTCGTAAACTGAGCCAAGAAAAACAAGTGCAGTTTTGATCTGACTATGATTTTCAAATCCAAATAATCATTAATAAGATGAAAACACTTTATCGATTCTGAGTTTGGTCCTGCTCTCATTAAAGTCCATCACAAAACTCCCATTGACTCGAATAACAAGAAGATCAGGTGATTAAACATAGGAGGGCTGACTTGTCAGAAAAACTGAGTACTAGATCTCATTGAAATCAGTGGAAGCTGAAGGTAGTCGGCACCTTCAAAAATGAGACCAGCTATGTTTGTGAAATGCAGTAATCCATGATGGTTCATTTAACTGCAAGTGCTTTAAAATAACAAGAATCCTACAATAAATCCATGGTAACATGGTGACTGGTTTGTTGTTATTTTTGTTCACAGCATCTGGAATTAGTAATGTAGGGGAAGAAATCTTTTTTTAATTAAAAAAATTGATACTTTAGTTAAGCACAATGGGTCGGGGAACAGTCTAATGATCATACAAGACAAATAGGAGCAGCTGTCTGACAATGTTTCCTTGTAAGCAAATAATGGAAATGAGCAAGTTTCAGACCAAAACAGAGTCAGATGTTCCCTCTCTCTCTCAAGGGAATGTACTTGTACTTTTAACAACTCTGTCAGTATGTTTTACATTCTGAAACATGGCCAGCTAATGAAGATGGAGAACATCTGTATTTTCATTATGATTAGTGTCAAAAGAATTTTATTTTAATCTCATTTAGCATCAAGATCTTTGCGTATATCGGTTGCTTCTTGAAAGACACCCAGACTTTTGAATAAAGATAATAGAATCATAGAATATCAGGGTTGGAAGGGACCTCAGGAGGTCATCTAGTCCAACCCCCTGCTCAAAGCAGGACCAATCCCCAACTAAGTCATCCCAGCCAGGGCTTTGTCAAGCCTGACCTTAACCTCTAGGGAAGGAGATTCCACCACCTGTCTAGGTAACCCTTCCAGTGCCTCACCACCCTCCTAGTGAAAAAGTTCTTCCTAATATCCAACCTGAACCCGTCCCCCACTGCAACTTGAGACCATTACGCCTTGTTCTGTCATCTGCTACCACTGAGAACAGTCTAGAGCCATCCTCTTTGGAACCCCCTTTCAGGTAGTTGAAAGCAGCTATCAAATCCTCCCTCATTCTTCTCTTCTGCAGACTAAATAATCCCAGTTCCCTCAGCCTGTCCTCATAATTCATGTGCTCCACCCCCATAATCATTTTTGTTGCCCTCCACTGGACTCTTTCCAATTTTTCCACATCCTTCTTGTAGTGTGGGGCCAAAATTGGACATGGTACTCCAGATGAGGCCTCACCAATGCTGACTAGAGGAGAATGATCATGTCCCTCAATCTGCTGGCAATGCTCCTACTTATACAACCCAAAATGCCATTAGTCTTCTTGGCAACAAGGGCACGCTGTGGACTCATATCCAGCTTCTCATCCACCGTAACCCCTAGGTCCTTTTCTGCAGAAAATCTAGAATTAAGCAATGTAAGAAAAAAAAATCTATTAATTATCTAAGACTGAGAACATATACACAAAGGATCCAACTGCCACAGAATTCAAAATAACTATATTTCAACCAAATATAGGACATACCAAGATGATAGTAATTGAAGAGTGTTACTAAAGAGGGTAGAGTGACTTCCTTTTCTGTTTCCTCCCTGATTATGATGGCAATTCTGAAATCTTAACAGCCTGTCTCAAAAGTAGCAGCCACATGTTCTGAAAAGAGCAACCTCAATTTGCAACCACTTACATTAGGTGACTCATCATGATTAGTCCAAGGATTATAAGTAGGATCCCTCAAATCCCTCTAAAACGTCATGGTCAGGTACAGTAATAGGAGTGAGCTGAGAGAGTGTTTCCATTAGTTCAATGCCCTGTAATTTCCATTAATTTATTTGTTTTTAATGTGTTTTACATACACTCCAAGGGGCGGGGGGAACTGGACATGCATGGTCCTGTGTATACTGAGAAACCTAACGGTCTTTTGGAAAGAGATCATATTACATTAAAAAGGCACAGTTCTTTAATGATTTTAAATGCCTTTTTATTCCTCTTGAGTTTTGTAATTTCTGACACTTTATAATTCTTTGAAAATTACAGGGCACCTTTAGCTTATGTCTGTTAAACCACCCTGCCTACCGTTTTTACTCTCTCCATCTTCAGACATCCTGCATCATGCTGACTACCCTTCCAGCCAAGGAGTGAACGTGGCTCCATCCCAAGTCCATCATCATAATGTCATCCAAAGGGGCAGCTACAGAGTAGCTCAGAGTCATCCCTCATGCGGGGGCTGAGTGTGCTACCTTCACATTGTTCTCTGTCACTGACCATGTTCTTATTTTTCTAAAAGTGGAGACTGCATCCCCTGCTAGAACTGTGGAATTATCTTTGCAGAGACTCCAAGAATGTTGTTGTTTTAAGGAATTTTATTCAAAGGCAGTTTGAATCTCCATTTAATGCTATTATTTAAAAAGCAGGACCCCATCAGACTTAACAGAGAAAATATGGGTCCCTAAAGAGTCTGAACTGGTTTCTAAGTCTCTGCTTCTCACAGGCAATTTTTTTCTTAAAGACACTTAAATATCTGCTACCGTTCCTGCACTTCTGCAGATATTAAAAATAAAATTAGACTACAGAGATCTCAGTGTTAACATGTTAAGCACGGATGTGCTGAAACTACCGTGTCATGCCTCATGAGAGTCATGCTACAGAAGGGACTGTGGAAGTGAGTAAAGATTTGAGAGTTGCACAACTTTTTCCACTGAAAGCAGAAGCTTCCGTAAACAGAAGTTTGAGACTTTGAATCTCCAATCACTGGAAGATGGAGCCAATCACTGAACAACGTTGCTAAGCTTCTTAGCAGAGCTCCTAAAATTGTCCCTGTAAAAAATTTAAAGACTTTTTAAAAAAAAAACTTGAAGACTCCATTTCTGGGCAGGCCTTGCATAAAATCCAGGCCCAAACTGTAAAATACACCAAAATTTGCTAAGGTAAGCACTTTGCAAGCAACTTAAAACAAAAAATGCAAGTGGATGAGGTCAAACCATGAAGTGTTGCACAATCTTGTTCAGACTCTCAGGCTGTCTTAGCCCCAAATTTCCTTTGGGGCCATGACCACATTTTGAAAGTGGCCTCTAATTTTGAGTGCCTCCGTTTACAAGTTGTGTAAGCTGGTTGGCTGCCTAACATGCGACACCCGTAGCTTCCATTTCAAAAGTGCTAAGCATCAGCAGGTATCTCTAATTTCAACTGCCCTCTGAGAATCATCTCAAACTGGATACCCCAAACCTGAGGTATTCCAAAAATCAGAGACCACTTTTGAAAACTGGCCCAAAACCTCTCCAGGTTATGGCCTCCTGATCTCTAAAATGATCTCTACATCACAGGAGTCTGGAGTAGGTTAATGTATTAATTAGAATTGGTTGGAAACTGGAATTCCTGTCCCATGAGAAACTCTGAAATTAAAAAAAAATCAAAAAATAGAATTAAAAACATTTTAAAATTCCAATTCAGCAGTCTCTCTTTGGAGTCTGTTTTTGAAGTTTTTTTGTTGTAATATTGCAACTTTTAGGTCTGTAATCATGTGACCAGGGAGACTGAAGTGTTCTCCGACTGGTTTTTGAATGTTATAATTCTTGATGTCTGATTTGTGTCCATTGATTCTTTTATGTAGAGACTGTCCAGTTTGGCCAATGTACACGGCAGAGGGGCTTTGCTGGCACATGATGGCATATATCACATTGGTAGATGTGCAGGTGAATGAGCCTCTGATAGTGTGGCTGATGTGTTTAGGCCCTATGATGGTGTCCCCTGAATAGATATGTGGGCAGAGTTGGCAACGGGCTCTGTTGCAAGGATAGGTTCCTGGGTTAGTGGTTTTGGTGTGTGGTATGTGGTTGATGGTGAATATTTGCTTCAGGTTGGAGGGTTGTCTGTAAGCAAGGACTGGCCTGTCTCCCAAGATCTGTGAGTGAGGGATCGTCCTTCAGGATAGGTTGTAGATCCTTGATGATGCGCTGGAGAGGTTTTAGTTGGGGCTGAAGGTGACGGCTAGTGGCGTTCTGTTACTTTCTTTGCTGGGCCTGTCCCCTAGTAGGTGACTTCTGCGTACTCTTTTGGCTCTGTCAATCTGTTTCTTCACTTCAGCAGGTGGGTATTGTAGTTGTAAGAACGCTTGACAGAGATTGTGTAGGCGTTTGTCTCTGTCTGAGGGGTTGGAGCGAGTGCTGTTGTATCTTAGAGCTTGGCTGTAGACAACGGATTGCGTGGTGTGGTCTGGATGAAAGCTGGAGGCATGCAGGTAGGAATAGCGGTCAGTAGGTTTCCGGTATAGGGTGGTGTTTATGTGACCATCACTTATTAGCACTATCGTGTCCAGGAAGTGGCTCTCCTATGTTGACTGGTCCAGGCTGAGGTTGATGGTGGGATGGAAATTGTTGAAATCACGGTGGAATTCCTCAAGGGCTTCTTTTCCATGGGTCCAGATGATTCAGCAGCACCAACCTTCTATTATCACAAAGAGTGATTAGTCCAAACTCAAATCCACATCTAGGTCAAAGTTTAGTTAGCAGCTTGAATTTATCTTTCTAGTGGGCTGAATCAAATCATCAAATCTGAACACCCCAATTTTTGGAAACTGTTGCTTTTCTCTGGATTTCAAATCCAAATTTTGAGAAGAGACTAAGGGAAATATCTTGGTGATATTCAGACCGTGGAAGCCAAATACCATCCTGCTCCCAGGAGCTGAGTCACCCCTCCCATGGAACATATATTACAGTATCCTGTGCATATTGCACATCTGACTATTTTAGTTTTCACTTTCTCCTCAGTACTTGTTTCTTTGATCCCATAATCATTTGGCTGTTTCTAATGTTTATGGCAGAAGAATGTATTAATACTGCTGTACAGGCAGGTCTCACTTAACTTTCTAGTTGAAACACACCACAACATAAGAGCATACCATTTGGGGAATGTCCACATCCTCATTACTGGTTCACCCCACTACTGAATTAAGGTTATCACCTGGAAAGTTTGAATCTGAAGTTCTCAGGTGTCAGGGTTTAGCTATTTAATTTTATTTCAACCCCGTTCCTTTTTTTTTACCACCTGCTGTTTCCCGGTGGGTAAAAATACCTACCGGGAAACAGCAGGTGGTAAACTCTGAGGCTATGAGCAAGCAGTAAGGAATCTACTAATAAAAATATCACAGTGCAAGAAAGGAACTGACTAGGAGAGAGACAGATTGACACTAACTGGATGTTTATCTTCTGTGAATAGAAAAGAAAAAATGTGGGTAACTTGCCAAATAAAAAGGTTATTGTGTGAAATACTTAACCAAACTGAAATATTTTAATAAGTGCCGTGGTCTCCCACACAAGGTTTGAACTGTTAAAAACTCCTGACCTTGACTAAGAGAAAATGCTTCTGAGGGATGTATGGGTGATCAAGGTGAAGGAAGAAATATGATGTTGGACAACTGAGAGATGACAAAACAATAAAGAAGCACAACTGCAGACACTTAATTGAGACACAATAGGCTACAGTCATTCCATCTCTCCAGAACAAAACCAATATTAGAAGCCTGTCTCAAAGGTTGTGGTATAGCAAATACTAAAGATGATTGAACTATGCAAAGTAGGGCAATGAAGACCTTTGGCACTTTCCCAAGAAATGTGCAGAAGGACAGCCAATGACTTTCAGTAAGCAGAAAAATGAGTCATTTATCACTGTAAGACCCACTAAATACAGTCTTGCAGAGGTTTGTATTGCATAAAGAATGAAAATGTTATTGAGAGTCTCAAAAGAAACCAACCTTTATTGTCAACTTAAGAGATAAGGAGACTAAACAAGAGTCATTGCTGCATACTGATACATCTGTAGCTTGTTTTCAAAGCCAAGACTCTGATCTAATGAAGTAAATATGTGGGAGTGTCTTCCATTCCTACATAAAACTTTGATACCGATTTTTGGGTGTAGCAGTTTGGATGGAAGAAATAGTTAAAGAAGAGCAAATACATTGGGCGTCACTATGAAGAATGATTTCACAGCAACTGCGATTTTTCAGCATTCTGAATACACAGTCAAGGAATTCTCTGCTCTCCCTGTCTCCTGCCAAAGCAGCTGTGATCTGCTGTATCCTCCTGTACCTGCAGCAAGCCCCTTACTTCCACCCTGAGAAACACTGTGCAAATAACCCTCCTCCTAAAAGAAGATGGCATGAGGGGAGTCCATTCGGAGCCCATCACCACCACTCGTGTACAGCAAACACAAACGTGCTGAGCATATGGCTTCTGCTCCCACTCTTCTTGGCTTGAGGGATGCGAATGTCATCTTGATATCAAAAGAGCTCAAACAACATTATTTAAAAATTAAGCAAACAAAGGGAAATGAAACTTGCTGCTCATGGAGATGAACCTTATAGAGGAGGTGCCAATTAAATACATGGTCCTACCACCAGGACAACATTGCCGTGTGTACTGTGCCAACAGGGTTTAAATATAGCAATCATATCAGGTCCATAAAAGGCATATCCTCCTACCTACATGTGACAGTGTTAAACAAATCAAGATGACCAGTTGCAGGCACCGTATGCATGTTGATGTGTCAGCTTTTTTCAGTTTTGTTTTATTTGTCTCTGTAAATCAGCGAAGTGACCAACACAAATAAGCTAAGCTGTTAAATACAGGACTAACATTAGCACTAATTTAACAATGTGGTCTTTGCCATGAGAAAGAAACAGCTGGTGGCACTGGTGTGGAAATGGTTGTTATGCTGGCCACACTGGGAATCCTTGTTCCTGTTCTAAACTCCATCCATCTAATAAATCCAAATGTATTATTATTCCCTTTCCATGGTTGCCACATCACCATGTTGCCCTTTGTTTAAGTGAATTACAGTATGCATTAAAAGCAGCCATCTGGAATTAGACCCATTCCTTGGAGTTTAATCCTTTGTCATCTTCTCTCCCCCATGCCAACCCTTTGCACTCTGTATCAGTGATGCTATTATAGGGACTGGTATAAAGGAGCAAAGAGATAATGATGGGCCTGGCATTTCCTCACATGTGTGTTTTTGATGTGGTATTAGAGGAGATGCTGCTGTTGCTGTTTTCACTACTGCATCTGCCACACACCCTTTTCCTCTGATTCTGCAGCTACTGCATGTGAGCAACTGTCATTAAAGTCAGTGGAAGCTGCTCTTATGGAAGCTGTTCTAGAGAGTTTTGTGAGTGGGGTAATGTTTTTCATTGTTTACTCCATCTCTATTTTTGATCTTTCTTTCTCTGTGTAAAGTACGTGCATGAATTGTTTATGGGTTGTTCTGTGCAAAAATAAGGAAGTGAGGAGTGCTGATCAGTTCCCATTACTGCTTTGTTTTTTTGTTTCCTACTTATATTTTCTGAGGCTTTTTTTCTGTCTCATGGATGTGGTTGCTGTGAAGGTTTTTTTGATTTGGGGTTTTTGTTTTTCCTCTATCTCCTTCCTTCTAAGCAGAGATCAGGATCTGACTCCTTAGTTCATGCCCATCAGACTTTTGATCTTTGATCCCCCTGCACAGTAAGTAATCCATACAAAGCTAGAGAAAACAGAATATTTGGTTTATATTAAGCCATGAAAAAAGTATATTATGTCCTGTGCAGTGATGTTCCTTTCCCATGGGACCCTGCCTTCTGAGAGCTGCTAAATCTTGCAATGTACAGCAACTGTTTCAGATGTGCACCTGGGAAGAAGTGCATCCCCCACATCCTGAGGGATTTTGTGTACATATGCTGCAGGATAGTCACACTATAGCTCCATAGTAAAATCCTTTGGAATTGGAACCAAAGCTTTTTCACACTTTAAAATACCACTGACATTCACTTGAAGTTGTTGTTTCAGATTCACACCTCAGAATGTGTCAGCAGTAAGACCCTCAGTTGCACCTGCTCAGTGCTCCTGATGCCCTAACAAGCCAGCCAGGCTGCCTGCTGGACGGCCTGCCTGATTGGCTGAGGAAGGCCACTTCTTAAACCTAGTGGCAGCAGCTCCTTGCTGGTTATTCAGTGCTCTACCCACAGACTACACCTCCCTATGCTTGTCTCTCCAAGCCTTGCTCCTGCTTTGCTCCTCCATAGCTCCAGCTCAGACCCCGTTCTGCACCCAGCCTTGTTCCCATCCTGTTCCAGCCTCCGAACCAGCCCTGCTCCTGCCTTCTTTAACTCCGGCAGTTCGGCTCTGACTATCGATTCTGACTTCAGTCTTGACCCTCAGCTCTGATTCATGACTTTGACTCTGTCTCACCCCTTGGCTCTGGCATTTGGACTCTGACCAGTAGGCCTGACTCCCACTCTGACCAGTAGGCCTGACTGCCTACAACCCTGTCCGCTAACAGAATGAGGCATGCGCCATGCCAGTCTGCTGAGTTAATTAGTGAAGATGGCTTTCTGGAATGTTGGCAACAAGTAATGAGTTAGCACTTGTCTGGTTTTAGTACAGGCCTGAAATAATTGCCAGAACTGTGGCCTGCAGCCATATAGCCTCATACTGTGACCCTGCTAGCTTGATAAAGGTGGATGAAATAACATCTTTTACAGAACCAACTTCTGCTGGTGAAAGAGACAAGCTTTTGAGTTTCAAGTCTGAAGAAGAGCTGTGTGTAGCTTGAAAGCTTGTCTTTCACCAATAGAAGTTGGTCCAATAAAAGATACTACCTCACCCACTTTGTTTTTCTAATATTCTGGGATCAACACAGCTTCAGCCACCCCGTTAGATTGCAAAAGAGAAACAAAGTAGGTCACGTTGGCATTTGAATGAGAGACCTCCCAGGGAAACATAGGTGTTGAGGATGTGCTATTAATAATTCAGCAAGTATATTGTTTCTCTCTAAATCAATATAGTAGCAATGCCTCAGCACTATGTTAGTTTAATGATTTTCCGTGGCTCCATTACTCTGAAGATAGTGACAGCATATTTTGTTTCAGCTGTTACGTGGCTTGTAGGCACAAACTACTTTTGACTAAATACACAGACGAAGCTTTTACGCAGTCTGGAAAAAGAAGGGAGACAAATCTGAGAAATGTCACTACAAAGCAGCCAATATTCTTCAAAAATCCACAAAGAATGTGGGTGACCGGCTACTTTTCAGGACTCGCAGAAGAAAACAGGGGGATCTTGTTGAATATATTAAGTACCATGTGTTATTTTTCCCAGATTAACCATGAGAGGCCATCATAATGAGCAAACTGAAATATGCCATTAAGTGGAGAGGTTGACGGCAAATCTAAAGTAGATGAAAAAGCATCAAGACAAATTCACAAGTCCAGTTATTCAAAACGAGATAATGGAAATTATGACTCATAAAATCATGAGGAATATTTCTGAGAAAATTTCTGGAAAGTAGACTGCATGGATGGCACGCCTATAAGAAGCTTAGGGAGACTAAGCCTCCCCAAAATATAAAAGGTTGGCCATGCAAGCAGCAAATGCTGGATGCGGCTCACCTCCCTTTTGGAGGTGCGCTGGCCTGCTTCCCTTGCACCCTGGGAGCAGGAGTGCTGGAAGCTCCCATAGGTGCCTGGACCATGGCCCTACCCCACTCCACCCCTCCCCCCATGGCCCCACCCCTGCTCTCCCTCTTCTCCCGAGGCCCCATTGCGTTGTTCCTGCCTTAAGGCCAAGCGACTGTGGGGAGGCAGAGAGAAGCAAGCAGTGGGCGGGGCCTCAAGGGAAGAGGCAAAGCAGGGGTGGGCAAAGGCAGAGTGAGGGTGGGGCCTCGGGGGAAGAGGTGGGGTGGGGGCTGTTGGGCCCCCTGACACCTCTAGGAAGCTTCCGGCACTCCTGAGACTACATCTACCTTAGAATGAAAAGACTACAAATTTATTCAAAATATTGAAACTCTCATAACTCCACATATAACAAATGCAAGTCCAAAGCACGCTTCAGGTGTATGCTTCCAGTTTCAACTATGATTGATTGATTACTCAGCTTCATCTGGTGGAAGCCAACTATCTGCTTAGACAAAGATCACTGAAGTCAGTTCAGCAATATCTCAGTTCTCTTGGCCAGACCAAACATCAGCTGTTTTCTGAAGTGGTGGAAACATCAACCAATACTGTAACAGAGAGTAGTTTCAGTGCTCTACCATAATATTAAAACATGGCTTTGATCCACAATGGGATAATCACAGCTCCAGTGTATGATTTTACATGTACACACTCACAGGGGTAAAAACGACTTGCACTTTACAGATGTTTCAGAATAATTCATTATAAGAAACCCAACGTGAAGGTAGTTTTGTACCGAGAGTAAGTTTGTTAACTTTATTAAAAGTGAGATAAATGAGGTTTTAAAGGAAACTTAAAGAAATAAATGAAACGTGTTGTGGGCCAAATTTCAACTTTCACAATACTATATCCATTCAAGCCAGCTAAAGAATCTCCCTATGTATTTTACAACTGCTCTCTTGGGTCCCAATTCTGCATACTTAAGTATCTGTTCAATATTATGCCCCACTGAGCTAACCGGGACCACATATAATGCCAAAAGTTAAGCATGTGTAAGTCTGTGCAGGTTTGGGGCCTTGTATTGGTACACTCTAAACTTTATATAGAAAGCAAGAAAAAGCCCAACGTATAGAGCTAAATATAAGAATGATTGTCTAAAATATACTATAATATAGGAACTTGGGCGGGGGAGGAAGGAACTATCAAATTTTTCCATTGATTCCAAAAGAAAATGGGTAGGAAACATACACAAAAAACAAACTAAAGTTGTTTTAATTTTTTTTTAATTCTCGTATTAGATATTGGAAAGATGGGTTCAATTTGGTTATGAATGTAAAGCTTCAGAAGGAAGAAATCAAAATATTTCTTCAATAGGAGTGAATGGATTTCATCTGCAAGAGAATCTTCAGAACACTTATAGTAAGAGAAAATTCAAAACTTTTCTGTCAGAGCTCATTGCTAACTGGAACTGCACAGAGAGTCTCTACAATGGTTAGGGGACCTCTTAAGATCCTATTTTAACAGCATGTAATTAATCTGTTTAAGCTGGCCCAAAAGAGCTCCTTTTTCTCCAGTCATCAATATATATCGTCTTATGTTTATTTTGTTGGAGTGAAAACTTTACGCAATAGCAAAGGCACTGGTTGACTAGATAAGGTCCTGCTTTTGATAAGTAAGAGGCTATTTACAAGGAAATAGAAGAAACAAAAATTGGTTTGTATTTTCCTATTCCATAATAATCAAGTTCAGATCATTTCATGACACTTTTCCTGATCACAATTTCCTACCATTACAAAAAAATGTTTGATTTCAATTACCTATCCTGCTTATTTTCTACAATATTTCAAAGCCTATAAATTGGTCCCTGAGATCAATGATGGAGTCTTTGGAAATAGTTGTTGGGTTGCTTCCTTGGACTAGATTTGTCTACATTAGACAAATTACCCATTATTGATTATGGGTGTCGGCAATGCATGTAGCTGAACATAGTTTATTTGCAAGTGCAGACAACAACAAGCCATATGCAGTTTCATCTCAGTAATTGCAGAATTCAGTTTCATCTCAGTAATTACAGTTAAAATCTACTTCCTTAAGTTAATCAGATAGAGCCAGATTTTTAAGAGCACAGCACAAACAATTGAGACCAGATTTTCAAGAGCTCTCAGTTCTTACTTAGGTATTGGAAGGGCCAAATTTTCAGCACTCATTAGCTTCCATTGTGACACTTATGGCCAAATTTTCAAACAGCTCAGCACCCAATCAGCTGAAAATCTGGCCATCTACTTTGGTACCTAAAAGGAAGCCAGGCTATTTTGATCCCAATTGTGGGTGCTAAGCCTTTTTGCAAAGCTAACCCTTAAGTTATGTGACTCTGTTCCTGAGGCTTGTGGATATAAAAATCAACAAAATACAGTTTATCACGGATGTGTCCGTGTGCATATGCATATGTATATACACACACACTGCAGTGATATAAAAAATAAACAAAGACCAACTTGCTTCCTCCCAGGCAGAATGGAAAAAATGACAGGTGTATTCCAATGCACTCAATAAAGTTTGAAGAGACCATTTAGTATGAATAAAATATTTAAATATCAATGTAATATTCTGTGCCTCATGAAAAAAAAATTGTCACAGACTCATCATTAGCCCAAGAATCAATTTTAAAAAAATCAGTAAGGGGGCATTTACTCTCTCAACAATGAGAGCTTTTTAGTTTGCTGCCAAAGAGAAGAAATTAAATATATTTAGATGTATGGTTATTGAATATGGCTTAATTGGGGCTTTTAAAAAACTCCAAATAGATTTCTGTCATGGTTCAAGTAACAGATGCATCTAGAATCAATCTTCAGCAAGGGCTAAAAATTACAAACAAAATGATCTTTTTTGCAAATTGGGGCCTAGACCCTCAGGTTTTCTTTGTCTAACAGTGGGTTCTTCAGAGAAGCACAGCAGGTAGAGGTATGCACAGATTTACAAAGATACTGTTGGTCTGTCTATTAACAACGGCATTAGATGTAAATTTCATGGAATATTTAGGGCCTTATATTCAAAAATACAGGGGCAGAGTTTGCACTGCAGCTTGACATGTTAGGCTGGGACAGGAGTAACAGAGGGGCCAGTGGATCCACCACCTATTCTATTCCTTGGAGCCATAGATCTAAACACTTCACAAAGGAGACGTGTAGTGACCCCAGCTGTAGCTAATGGACCATAGCCCATTAGCTGTAGCTAAGACTACACAGTTACCAAGCCACCAGACTGGAGATGACAAATTTCTCCCCACATCCTCAGCTACTCATAGTTCCCTTGTGCAAAGACTGTGGAGATTTTATTTGCCCCTATATGGAGAATTAGGTTTGGAATCTTCACTGAGACTGTCTAGTTATACTTTTAATCATTAACTTTAGCTGTCTCACTTAGACTCACTATCCATTTTAAAGCTTTTAGGCAGCATTTTGGACATTAAATTATTGCAGCCTTTCAGCTGTAACTAGGAAATTAAATTCAGTTGGGTGCTCATGCATTGATTTTGTCCTGATGTTCATTTCATCTGAAGATTATCTTGTTTCTTAAAGATCAAGGATTTTTTTTCTTGTTTGCTGATACTAGTGCACTCTCTCTTTCTCCTAACAATCCAGGGGTGGGATTTTCAAAAGAGCCTGTGACCCAGTACAGATAATACATTAACTTTAATTTTGCATCTTTTGACTAAAAGCTTCAAGTTCTGTGTAAAATGCCTCCAAGTGTCTCTCAGTTAAAGTAACAGTCACTTTCTTATGTGATTTAGGCACTTAGGGCCAGATTTCCAAAGGTATTTAGGTGCCTAAAGATGCTGATAGGCACATAGTGGGTCTACAAAAGCACCTAAGCAGATTAGGCACCTAACTCCCATTGCAAGCCAATGAATTTAGGCGCCTAAGTACCTAAATCACTTTTGAAAATGAAACTTGGGCTCCTAAATTACTTAGTCACTTTTAAAATTTTTATCCCCGGTGACTAAAGATCTAAGTAGTTTTCTTCATTCAAAATTTCATTTTGTTTAATAATTCAGCTTGGACAGATGATTCTGAGCAGATAACAGCCCGGTACTTTTGGAAACAACTTCTGCAGAAATACACAAACATTTTATTTAAAGATCTTCCCTAAGATGCCCTTTAACAGATCCAAAATAGAAATAAGTTTGTCTGTGTTCAAATCAAGCTGGCAAAACGTACCCACTTTCTATTCTGTGGTAAATATAAACTCCTGAGGTAGATTTTATTGATTTTTTATTATATTTTAACTGCATCCACTGGCTGCTTCCCAATGTATATTTAAAAAGGCACAATCCATGCCTCAAGGAGTTTACAAACTAATTTCCAACATAATATAACAAGCGATGACTGAACAGTAGATAGAGGCACAGGAGGAAGTATGAGGCAGCATCCTTAAGATTATGCAATTATTGGGTGAGACTAGCACTTTTTCAGTTAATACTATTTTTATTACTTTTTCAGTTGACTGAAATAAACAAATACATGACCATAGCCCCAATCCTCCAAACCTTTACACAATGCTTAAGTTTACATACCTGAATTTTCTGGCTCGGTGTTGGATTCCTATTTGTGGCACACTAAATGCTAAGTGAAACAAAATGAATGTTGCTCTAACCAAAGCTCACACATGGCCATGAAATTAGAAGTATTTGCATCATCTTTGAGTCACGCATTTCTTTAAGTGCTCATACCTGCAGCATTGCCAAGTACTTCATTTTATATGACTAAGATTCTAGCTGTAGTACCCCAAATACAGACACTGTGATTCATACTTTGATCGCCTAGAGAATGGATGACTGTAGTACAATATCCCTGTGGCTTCTCTTCTGTTTGTACAAAATGCTCAGTTAGGGCCTGATCCTGCAAACACTCCCTACCCTGAATAGTCCCAGTGATTTCATGAAAGTAACAGCCTGTATTAAATATTTGCAGGATATTAAATGTTTGCAGGATGGAGACCTTACTTTAAACAACTGAAACAGCAGTAGGTCATAATGCACGATGGAACTTGTAGAGTGCAGTAGCAAGGCCCACACGACAGTGAGTGCGTGGCTGGCTACAGTGCTGTAGACTTATAACCCGCCTTGCTGTGCACTAACTGACTGCGGGGACAAACCCTAAGAAAACAGAATGTATATAATGTTAGATTGTATCCCGATAGTGGCTTATTATGCAATCAGTTTCAAGAAATCTTACAACTTGCGTTTAAGATAAGAGCTTTCCCCTGTTTTATTAAACTGATTGACTGGTTCCCTAAGTTTTGGGGAGTTCTGTTCTTGCCAGATCTTTTCAGCACTGCGATCCCAAGATGAGGCAATTTAATGAAGAGTGGTTCAAAAATGGATATTAGCAAAAACAATGCATAATACTGATCTTCAAAAAAAGGAGAGGAAAAAAAAAGAACGAGACCTGGAACTCTGAATCTGAACACGCACAAACATGGTGCATGTTTGGGTTCTAGGTTCAGATCTTGCTCCAAACTTAATGGATCTGATCCATTTTGAATTATAAGTAATGTACATCTCCTTTAGCTGAGGCCAGACAGCCTCTTCAAGGAGTTTGTTGAACAATGTTGAACATTGTTGAACAATGTTGAAGGGGGGAGGGATAGCTCAGTGGTTTGAGCATTGGCCTGTTAAACCCAGGATTGTGAGCTCAATCCTTGAGGGGGCCATTTAGGGATCTGGGGCAAAAACTGGGGATTGGTCCTGCTTTGAGCAGGGGGTTGAACTAGATGACCTCCTGAGGTCTCTTCCAAAGCTGAGATTCTATGATGTTTTAAATACCATGAAACTATTCACTGAAAATCAGGATTAGAGGTACGAACCACAGCAGATAAGCCAGGCAGTGCATTATGTGATGTGCAGGTAATGAGAGCCAGTGAGGGTACACAATTAATTATTAGGCTACTACAAGTAGTATCAAAACCACACAATAGCATATGCTGGTTCTCTTAGAGAAGATCTGGTAATGATTCAATGCCCATTAAAATCAATGGAAAGAGTCCCATTGACTTACGGGTAGAAATGTACTATGTTGTCCAAAATTGTTCCTTTAATAAATGTAATATGGAATAAATATATCAAATTTATCAGCAAGATACATTAGTAATCAAGATGTGGTGTTAAGAATCTATGGGAAAAAACTCAAGGCAAGGGCAGTGTAAAAGCTTTTTTTAAAAAGCAAACATTATTGACTAGTTAATTTATTTTATCAATAAGGCATTTATTACCCTTTGCACCACAGGGGTTTTTTTTCCCTCCAGGAACAATAAATTTTAATTCAATGAAGTCTGCTGTGATGCTTTGCTAAAAATATTTTCCAGTGAGACAAACTGCTTCTTAAAGTCCTCAGCCAGTGCTGAAATTACAGACAAGTGACTGCTGTGCTGTCTTTTAATGGCTTTTTATACCAAAGAAACAAAGAACCTGCTTAGTGAAATGTCTGCTGCAGTTCTCAGAACTCATTCTTTCCAGAAGGTGTCATGACTGGGACAGGGGCAGTCAGAGCAGGAGTTGGGAGTCAAGCCAAATCAGGCACAGGAGGTCAGAGTCCGAGATGGGACAGATGGTAAACTGGGTGTTGGGCATCAGGAGGCAGGCAGGGTCAGGCAACAGGTTACAGACAGCAGTCAAATAGGGAAGTTGAGGACAAACCAAGGTTGGAAGTCAGAGTCTAGGGTCTGGAGCAAAAGCAGGCAGGCACTCTGTGTTGTTGCTCAGACAGCTCCCTTTCATGGCTTCCAGATTTATATTCTGGTATCAGCCAGTGAGGGGCTGCCACTCTGGTCCTGTGGGTAGTAGGCCCTGCCAAGCTCAGCCTTACGTGGTCCTCCCATGGGAACCTAGCCTAAGCCTCCTGTGGTGATGCAGTGGAGTCAGCAACCCAGAACCTCCTGTGGTCCCAGGTTCTAACCAAAGGGGCTTGGCTGATCTTTCCTTGTAATCAGTAATAAACAAAGTACAAATGGCATGGTTACCTCAAAGGAGAAGACTGGAAAGAAAAGAGAATTTTTCCAAACTCTTCAAGAATCTCGCTCAAATCTCATCATTCTGACCACAATAGCACATCTTGGCATCCGCACTTCAGTTCCACCCAACCCTAGTGGTCTGCTACATTTCCTGCTGCCATTTATAAACACTTTCATTTCAAACAGTGTTCAACCTTTTGTTTTGGACTTCTCTTCTGAAATCACATTAGGGAGAACTTCACCCCTTAGCAGAGGGTCAATAATGACAAGGCCTATGCACCATTTATACCTTATTTTGAGAGTTTAACAGATTATCGTGGTGCATAAGCTTTGTGCTGGCCTTATGTACGGCGAGACTTTTACATTATGTGATTCTGAAGTATTAGACTTGTGCACGCAACAATAAGAGTTTCTCTCTTCTTAGACCTGCATGACAGACTCTGCTGGCCACTGTAAAGAGTATTGAAGACCCATTTGAACCACTGACCTTAGTGTCAAAGGTTCTGGATTCCTTTACCAATTCATGGCTCCCTAGCTTCAGACGCTCATCTTGTAGAGCACTGCACCTGCACCTGCACCGAGCCTCACTGACTTTGGTGGGTCTCTACCCATGCACAACATGTTGCAGGATCAGTGTCTTATAGACTGTAATCAAGTCAGCCCTTAATCTTCTCTTTGTTAAACTACACAGATTGAGCTCCTGGAGTCCATCACTGTAAGGCATGTTTTCTAATCCCTTAATCCTTCTTGTGTGTTTTCTCTGAACCCTTTCCAATTTATCAACATCTTTCTTGAACTGTGGGCACCAGAAATGAACACTATTCCAGCAGCCTTTGCACCAGTGTCATACACAGAGGTAAAATAACCTCTCTTCTCCTATTCAAGATTCCCCTATTTATGTATACGCAGACTGCATTAGCTGTTTTGGCCACAGTATCACACGAGGAGCTCCTGGTTAGCTGATTATCCACACCCCGCTTCAAATCTTTTTCAGAGTCACTGTTTCCCAGGTTAGAGTCCCCCATCCTGTAAGTATGTGTATGTTTACAGTTAGCCATTTTAAAATGCATATTGTTTGCTTGGACTCAGTTTACCAAGCAACCTAGATTGCTCTGAATCAGTGACCTGTTCTCTTCATTATTTACTACTCCCCCAATTTTTGTGTCATCTGCAAACTTTATCAGTTATGATTTTGTTTTCTTCCAGGTCATTGATAAGGATGTTAAATAGCACAGGGACAAGAACCGATCCCTGCAGGACCCTACTGGGAACAGACCCACTGATGATGATTCCCTGTTTACAGTTACTTTCTCAGACCAACCATTTAGCCAGTTTAATACACTAATATGTGCCATGTTCATTTTATATCATTCTAATTTTAATCAAAATGTGATGCAGCACCAAGTCAAACCCCTTACAAAGGTCTAAGTATATTATGTCAAACTGTCACCTTTAATCAACCAAACTTATAATGTCATCAAAAAAAGATATTTATTATTCATAAAATATGTTGGAGGTTCTTTTTCTTTTCTTTTTTTTTTTTAAAAAGGGCTTCTCTTTTCCTCAGATTGTTTTTTATATTAGAAATACAGGCTTTGTCTATGCTCCAAGAGGGTGAGAGGAAGTGAAATGAAGTGATGACATCACCACCACCAAGAGATTGAAAGTTGAGCAATTGAGAGGGGAATAGACTTTTAATCATATTTGTTAACAATTTTTGTATTTATTTATTTGCTTATTTATTTTTAACCACATGGTTGCAATGACTGATATTCCTGCCTTTTGAACTAAGGCATGAGAGGTCACAGTACACATCCCTGAAACCTCACTGAAGGTCCTCCAAGAAAAACTAGGTGTGGACACTGACACTGATATAAACCAGGCTTAAAATTATTTAGTTTAAGTTGATTAGGAACAGGTTTAAGGTAAACCAAAATCAACCACTCAGGCAAAAACAGACTTAACATTCCTGATATTTCCCATGGAAAAAACAAGCAGAAGAAAACCTTTGAAAAACAATCTTTCAGGCCTTCTTTATACCTCCAAAAGTAGCAAAAACAGCACAGTTTCTACTTTTAAAAAAATCCCTTCACAGGTCACCATTAAACAGTAATCTCCAGCAGATATTGCCTCTCCAGTCATATTTCTAGCCAAGATCATAAGAAAAAAAACACAGGTAGAACTCTGAGAAAGTTGCTGAATAACAAATATTCAATGCTAAAGCTTCAGCATCACTAGCTCAAACAGTACCTTGTCTTCATCTTATGTATGTTCTACATTTACATTTGTGATACAATTTCTTTGAGGGGGAAAAAAAAAAACCTGTAACAGGGCAGCCTGCCTCTTTAAGGGCCAGGAGGCCTGGGCCCCAACCAGCCTTCTTCAGTTGGCCTGGGGTAGCCAGCACTCACTACATTTGTGCTGAGTGTTGGATGTAAGAGGAGGAAAGACCAGCAGTTGAGAGATATTGGTGAAGGGGGGCTGAAAGGCTGCTCTTTCATGGAGCAAAGAGCTTGACTTGTACAAGGGACTATTGGAGGACTGAAGGCAAGCTATTGTACTTGGGGGCCCACCTGTGAGGAAGGGGGCTGAAGGTTGAGCCTGGCTGGACTGAGGATTCTTTTGTTTCATATGTTAGTTGGATTTGGACTAAGCAACTGTTACCCCAGAAAGGGTTGAATGCTTTAAAGTGGCTTGGCTGTGGGGGGCCAAGTTCCTTCAAGAGAGGGAATAGGATGAAATTGAGGCAAGGGTGCCTGGAGGGTCACATCTAGCCACAAAATGTGATCCAGAAGGAGCTGCATCATCACAAGGCTGCTCTGTATGTCTGAGCTGTGACTATGCAGTCAGTCTTTCTGTTGGAAGAATATTATATTGCATGTACAGGGCCTTCATACTATGACGATAAGTGTTCCAAAACTGCTTTGAGATAGACCCATAGAAATGGCTTATAAGAATTTCACAAGGTAATTATTTAATGGCCAATTCACTAATCTTTTCCAGTGGGCCTCCTCCTATGTGCTGTTAAAATCAAATGTCAAAAGAAGATAACCAGGTAACTTATGACTTCTCTTGTTTACTGCAGCAAGACAATCATGCTTTAATCTAGGGGAATGTTAAATGAAAATGAATTACATCAAATGTTTTACTTTCTAGGATGTTAAATATGCACAAATATTTGAAATAGTTGAAATTAGCATAGTTCACCTTGCCAAAACTGTAGAAAAACACATTGTGAACATAATCGGTATTTAGTTATAACTAATGTTTTCACTAAATATGTATCATGTAGTGAATGCCTGCTGTTACAGCTCTTGTCTCAGCCTCTCATTCTGCTCTCCAACATTAATTAGCAATTTTTGTTGAGTACAACTGGCTTCTAATTTAGGAAAAGTGTGGTTCTCAAGAATGGACTTCCAGTGAGCTGGAGACACATGACCATAAGATTTGTCTTTCTGAATCAGATTATTGGTCCTTCCTGCCTTCAGCAGAGACCAATGGCTGATGCTGTAGAAAAAGGTGAAAATGTATGTACCCACTTGTACTCCTTAATACCCTTTTTTCACACCTTAACATCTTCTCTTCACACCTGGATTTTCTTAAACCCTGAAAAATTCACATTAGACTTATATTAGAGTCTTTATTCACCTTGCTTATAGGTACAGCTGTGGCTGTTGACTCTTATCAGCTACAGTAATGAATTCTACAGGTTGACGATATGTTGCATAAAACAGTTTAGTTTTCTTTAATTCATTCTTTCTTTCCCCTTGTTCTCTAATTATGTGATAGGTTAAAAAGAAAGCTTTACTGGTCTTTAATTTACAGGATCTCACTTTTCTATAGAGTTGTGTAAAAAATGGACATCACAGTCCTGAAAGCTCTGCTTATTCTAAAGTATTTAAAAGTTTATTTTCAAAAGTTTCTACATAGTTTAAGAGTACAAGTCCCATTGCATTTCAATTAAGCTTGTGCTCCTAGATCACTTAAGTGCTATTGAAAATCCCAACTGAAGTCAGAAATGTTTCATATGTAATCATGCAAAAAGCAATGCCTCTTCATCTATAATGATGAAGGTTCAAATTTTTCTTTTTCTCCTATTCCACAATTTGCTCCTGTCCCCTAATTGTCATTTATGTTTCTGAGTACAGGATTTTGTTAAGTTCCCTGAGTTGTGGTTAAAGATTTCTCCCTCACGTGTATGCAGCATGCGTCTCCCTTCCTTACATTTTAGCTGTGGAAAATCAAGGAAATTAGCCTTCTGCTCTCAGTTTTAGAGGATTATTTCCTTCTAGTAAATTAACTATGAAAGTTCCAAAATGAGATTTAAGATTTTGGACATTAGAGTCTACATTTTCTGAACCAGTTGCTAGTTTTGCAACTATCATGCACTTTTATCATCAGAACTCTTCCTTTTTTGAGAGAACGTTAGCTATTAGTATTGAGATAAAATTGCCTTTAGAAGATTTTTTTGATAGCTTGAATGTTATTGTTTTAGAAAAAGATATGATGCAAATTGAAGTAATCTTGTCTGTGCAATCTGATTACAGTGTTCAGATTGTACTTTTTATTAACATTTTGAATATATGCTATTTTTGTCTTACAGCTTCTGTTTCCCATTACAAAGTAAAACTGAAGAATAGCAAGTTTATCTTAACCAAATGTTATGAGATCACAATGTTGCTCTTTTTCCTGTAATCCGGTTTACATGAATATTTGTGCTTGTCCCAAACAAAGTATGTCAGTCATGTCCAACCCAATTTCTCTTCTTCAGCTCCATTGCAGTTTGAGAAAGGAAAGCATATAACTGGGATTCTGAAGACTAATTAACAAGATTAATAAGGCTTGGTCTACCGTACAGAGTTAGGTCGACATAAGGCTGCTTATGTCAACCTAACTATGTCAATACACTACAGTCTTGCTCCCACTGATGGTAAGTGCCCTACTACGCTGACATAATAACTCCACCTCCAGGAGAGGCATAGGGCTTATGTCGGTGTAGTTAGGGCAATGCAGTCATTCCTTACATCAGCTGTTGGCTGTCTTGTCAATTTCAGGGCTCCCCAGCTTGGGCTGCCACCCAAGATCCCTGCTGCATCCCCCACCCCCACCGGCATCCTGGCTTCCCCCATGGGAGCATGGCAGCTGACTGGACTCCAGGCACAGATCTCCCTATCAGAGGTGAGGTGCCCCGGGCAGCTGCCCCCCCTGTTCCCAGCTGGGAGCGGGAGGCAAGGAGCCCTGGGGGGCAGCTGGGCTCCCACCGGGGAGCTGCTCAGACCTGAGAGCCCTGGTTCTCGGCCTCCCACATTTCCCCTCTTCAGTTGGTGGAAGCACTCCTGGTGAGGATGCACACCAGCAACAGAAGGAAGGTAGCGTGGACATCAGCCCTAAGAGTTGTGGATGCATACAAATCTCCATGAGGCCATGTTTCCTGCTCTGCACCACATCCTCATCTGGTATAAGTTAGTGAGCTCCATTGGTTATGCCAACTTTACATCATCTGAGAACTTGGCCCTCCATATTCTCATGATGTGATATAAAGGCTATTTGTAGACAACTACAGTCATTGGGAGTTTTTCCATTGACTTTCATGTGAGTAGCAGCATGCACTATGGGTGAAATCTGTGAAATTCACTCCACTGCAGAGGGCCTAGATGAATAAATTCTGATCACTTTTCAAAACTAATGTCTAATCAAATACATTTAATATGAACAAAATCATCCACACTTTAAAAAGGAATGACAGGGTAGTATTTCATAATAAGTGTTCCGTTGTAGCACTAGTTATGGCTAAGTTAGAAACCCTCCATTCTAATTCTCCTGTTCTACTGGCCCTGTAGTGGTGCCTCAGGCTTGGAGGGAGGCCACTCTGTGTCGTGCATCAGGCAACAAACATTCAATACACGGTCTATCTCTCTGGATGGAGCAGAGCAGGAAGTAGGCTCTTGCCTACACCTCATAGAATCATAGAATCATAGAATATCAGGGTTGGAAGGGACCCCAGAAGGTCATCTAGTCCAACCCCCTGCTTGAAGCAGGACCAATTCCCAGTTAAATCATCCCAGCCAGGGCTTTGTCAAGCCTGACCTTAAAAACCTCTAAGGAAGGAGATTCTACCACCTCCCTAGGTAACGCATTCCAGTGTTTCACCACCCTCTTAGTGAAAAAGTTTTTCCTAATATCCAATCTAAACCTCCCCCATTGCAACTTGAGACCATTACTCCTCGTTCTGTCATCTGCTACCATTGAGAACAGTCTAGAGCCATCCTCTTTGGAACCCCCTTTCAGGTAGCTGAAAGCAGCTATCAAATCCCCCCTCATTCTTCTCTTCTGCAGACTAAACAATCCCAGCTCCCTCAGCCTCTCTTCATAAGTCATGTGCTCTAGACCCCTAATCATTTTTGTTGCCCTTCGCTGGACTCTCTCCAATTTATCCACATCCTTCTTGTAGTGTGGGGCCCAAAACTGGACACAGTACTCCAGATGAGGCCTCACCAGTGTCGAATAGAGGGGAACGATCACGTCCCTCGATCTGCTCGCTATGCCCCTACTTATACATCCCAAAATGCCATTGGCCTTCTTGGCAACAAGGGCACACTGTTGACTCATATCCAGCTTCTCGTCCACTGTCACCCCTAGGTCCTTTTCCGCAGAACTGCTGCCTAGCCATTCGGTCCCTAGTCTGTAGCGGTGCATTGGATTCTTCCATCCTAAGTGCAGGACCCTGCACTTATCCTTATTGAACCTCATCAGATTTCTTTTGGCCCAATCCTCCAATTTGTCTAGGTCCTTCTGTATCCTATCCCTCCCCTCCAGCGTATCTACCACTCCTCCCAGTTTAGTATCATCTGCAAATTTGCTGAGAGTGCAATCCACACCATCCTCCAGATCATTTATGAAGATATTGAACAAAACCGGCCCCAGGACCGACCCCTGGGGCACTCCACTTGACACCGGCTGCCAACTAGACATGGAGCCATTGATCACTACCCGTTGAGCCCGACAATCTAGCCAGCTTTCTACCCACCTTATAGTGCATTCATCCAGCCCATACTTCCTTAACTTGCTGACAAGAATACTGTGGGAGACCGTGTCAAAAGCTTTGCTAAAGTCAAGAAACAATACATCCACTGCTTTCCCTTCATCCACAGAACCAGTAATCTCATCATAAAAGGCGATTAGATTAGTCAGGCATGACCTTCCCTTGGTGAATCCATGCTGACTGTTCCTGATCACTTTCCTCTCATGTAAGTGCTTCAGGATTGATTCTTTGAGGACCTGCTCCATGATTTTTCCAGGGACTGAGGTGAGGCTGACTGGCCTGTAGTTCCCAGGATCCTCCTTCTTCCCTTTTTTAAAGATTGGCACTACATTAGCCTTTTTCCAGTCATCCGGGACTTCCCCCGTTCGCCACGAGTTTTCAAAGATAATGGCCAAGGGCTCTGCAATCACAGCCGCCAATTCCTTCAGCACTCTCGGATGTAACTCGTCCGGCCCCATGGACTTGTGCACGTCCAGCTTTTCTAAATAGTCCCTAACCACCTCTATCTCCACAGAGGGCTGGCCATCTCTTCCCCATTCTGTGGGGAAGGCAGCCAGAAAATTCACAGTCTTGGCCCACAGTGTCCTGGCTGGGGCAAGCCACAAACAAAGCATAGGCCTTCTGTCCTACGGGTGAATAGGCCACCACTCCTGGGGTGGGGTTGGCAGCAGAGGGTAGGGGGACCCAGACCCACCCTACTTCCCCAGGTTCCAGCCCAGGGCCCTAACGATGGCAAATGGTTCTGCCACTGGGTCAGTGGGGAGCCCACCAAAACACACTGACTCGTGCTCTGGTAACTAAACCGGACTAAAGTCTGGTTTTCCTGGGCTACTTCCTACCTCAGTCTGGGTAGAGGGTTCCGTAGCCCAAGGGTCCTCCATCTCCTTGGAGTACACTGTGGATGGCAGTCCTAGCAACTCCTCTCCAGGGTCAGTCTCCTCCAGGGCAGGACACTTCACATCACAGGTTCATCTCTACAGCTCTGCAGCGGGGTGGAGATGTCTGCCTTCTTCCCCGACTCCAGCCCAACTGAGCTGCAGGGCTTGCCTTTTCTACTTCCTGCCATGCCCCTCTGTTTCTGGCACAGAGCTGGGCTGGCCCGGCTCCACCCACGAGGGGGAGGGTAGTGATCCCTCGGGGTCAGGCTATACTACTCTGCCTCACTACAGGACCTCTTAAGCATATTTTGATTCTGAGGTATGATGGTGTAAAAAAATATTTGTGATAAAGTTAGGAGAAAGATGATCAGTGTGTAGTTTCCCGAAAGTACATAACAGGTGAAAATAAATAACATATGAATTATATTCTGCTTCTTGTCTTTGGAAATCTCCAAGGCTCAGCTACAGGATCTTTTCCATTTGCTTTTCAGATTCTTCCTGGAAACATCAGAAATATATTTATTTAATGCAATTTTAAATTACCCATCAGATGAATCACTACATCTAAAATGCTGTCAGAAGGGGCATTATGAAAGGCATCAGTTTGCATAAGATCCCTTAAGTGCATAGTCTTCAAAACCAAAATTCATATGGTTTCACAAGGGGATAGTTGGAACTGGAATGTAAGTGACTGAGTAATGAAGACATTAAAAAAACCGCTCAGTAATTTGGCTTCAATGGAAAGTTATTTTCATAAGACATAAAAATTGTTATATTAATAAAGTACAAGGGATACATATTTTATTTATTATTCATATTCCCTTCACAGTAGAATTGGAAGCACATATCCAAATCCATTAAAAACCTATTGAACTTCATAGGTTCACACTTTGGGAAAGATTGGTTGCATATGTAAAGAATCATCAATACTGAAAGAAAAAACATGTTTTAAGCTCTCACCCATGATGGTGTTGGTGAATTTAGGGTTCACCCATCTCTCTAGCATAGCTGATGAGTGTCAGCTTCATTACAAAAGGGCCAGATTCTGGGAAATGCTTAGGCATCCCTGCCAAGTTACTGAGCTTCCCCTACTGTCTTTGATAGAAGTGTTCCCTTCAGAAACGGCCTTGCAGGCCCTACCCAAAATATAGTAAAAACAGTGCAAGTAGAAATCAGGAGAACAAGGAGATTGGGAAGAAGAGCCTGAAAGAGGTCTGAATGAAGGTGGGGAGAGAGAATATGTGTTAATGTTTCCTTATTCTTGCATGTTTCATGTTTTGTTTTTGCATTTTCATAATCTTTTTTTTTACCTCAGCTGCTGGTTTTCTTTTGCTGTGATTTCACTGTGACACAGAGGCCCACTGGTGGTTCACTACCCTGTGTCAGAGACTCTTGTAAGGCCTGAAATACTACACATCACACACTGTTGCCATGACATATATCCAAATCGAGTTACTCTGTGATCGTTACTATTCTTGCATGGTGTATGTCTGGGGTGCATACAAAGAGCTATAAATATGTGTTAGAATTAAGGTCTTAAAATGTATTTGGCAAGCAGTGCCTGAGCCACACCTGTTCCATAGAAAGGAATGTGGTTCCCCCTGCTTGAATGTATTTCTGATGTAAATTAGATAAGTTGTAATCAAAGACAAAGAAAAGCACATTTACGTGCAAGGTAAACAAAGCCAACAAGAGAACAAGTGGGGAAAGATGAATACTTAACAGTTTCAATGGGGGATGGAGACTGCATCCAGAGAGAGCTTTCCTGCCTCTTGAAGCAGGGTCAATAAACCTTAGAGGACAGCAGGAGAAAGAAGCTCGGTCTACTTAGTTTTCAAAGAATACATTTCAAAGATTTACTGGGCTATAAAGCAGGGAGGCTGAACCTCAAATGATAAGCAGTGACAAAGCCCCTTACTGGTCTGGGTTGAACCCAAAAGAATCACATTCACCTATTCAAATAAGTCAATAGAGCTTATAGAATAACTAAATGTCAAACAAACAAACAATCTGATTGATAAGTACTTTTGTGAATAAAACGGAAGATTTTAGTTGGCAGTGATTCATGGGATCACAGTCCTCAAGATTTGCAAGTATTTAGACAACCCACAGTATTTATGAAAATGTTCACGAACCCCAAAACATTCACAAATTTTAGTACAAGTGATTGTTCGTTCAAAAATTTGTAGTGGAAGTCTGTTAGTTTATTATTCACAATTCTCTTGTTTAATAATCTTCTGTAATCCAGTAACAATACCATGTGAATCAGGTGACCAATAGCATAGCACAAATAATTATTAGTAAATGAACAGTACACAAACAGGCTTAAAATAGTACACTCAAACTATTCATTGAATAATTATGAATAACTAGGTTTCAGAGTAGCAGCTGTGTGAGTCTGTATCCGCAAAAAGAACAGGAATACTTGTGGCACCTTAGAGACTAACAAATTTATTTGAGCATAAGCTTTCGTGGGCTACAGCCCACTTCATCAAATGCATGCAGTGGAAAATACAGTAGGACGATTTTATATACACAGAGAACATGAAACAATGGGTGTTACCATGCACACTATAATGAGAGCGATCAGTTAAGGTGAGCTATTACCAGCAGGAGAGAAAAAAACCTTTTGTAGTGATAATCAAGATGGGCCATTTCCAGCAGTTGACAAGAACGTGTGAGGAACAATAGGGGGGAAAAATAAACATGGGGAAATAGTTTTACTTTGTGTAATGACCCATCCACTTCCAGTCTTTATTCAAGCCTAAATTAATTGTATCCAGTTTGCAAATTAATTCCAATTCAGCAGTTTCTCGTTGGAGTCTGTTTTTGAAGTTTTTTTGTTGTAATATTGCGACTTTTAGGTCTGTAATCAAGTGACCAGAGAGATTGCATTGTTCTCTGACTGGTTTTTGAATGTTATAGTTCTTGACATCTGATTTGTGTCAATTTATTCTTTTACGTAGAGACTGTCCGGTTTGGCCAATGTACATGGCAGAGGGGCATTGCTGGCACATGATGGCATATATCACATTGGTAGATGTGCAGGTGAACGAGCCTCTGATAGTGTGGCTGATGTGATTAGACCCTATGATGGTGTCCCCTGAATAGATATGTGGACACATATCACATTGGTAGATGTGCAGGTGAATGAGCACATCTCTTGACTGTCATGACACTCTTGAAAGATTTTGATATTTCCTGCTTGTGGGTAAACCAGAAATATATAAACGACCTTTCTCACAATGTTTTTGCATTTATGCCAATAAGGATCACCAGGAATTGTGGAGGCATGGAGTAAAGAGGAAGATGGTAATGAATTAACCTAGGGGACTGGACAACAAAATATCAGATGAAATTCAATGTTGATAAATGCTTAATAATGCACATTGGAAAACATAATCCCAGCTATACATACAAAATGATGGGGTCTAAATTAGCTGTTACCACTCAAGAAAGAGATCTTGGAGTCATTGTAGATAGTTCTCTGAAAATATCTGCTCAACGTGCAGCACCAGTCAAAAAAGCTAACAGAATGTTAGGAACCATTAGGAAAGGGATAGATAATAAGACAGAAAATATCATAATGCCACTATATAAATCCATGATACACCCACACCTTGAAACTGTGTGCAGTTCTGGTTTCCCCATCTCAAAAAAGATATATTAGAATTAGAAAAGGTACAGACAAGGGCAACAAAAATTATTAAGGGTATGGACTGGGACTTTTCAGCTTGGAAAAGAGACAACTTAGGGGAGGATATGATAGACATCTACAACATCATGAATGGTGTGGAAAAAGTTAATAAGGAAGAGTTATTTACTCCTTCATGTAATGCAAGAACCAGGGTCACCCAATGAAATTAATAGGTAGCAGGTTTAAACAAACAGAAGGAAGTACTTCTTCACACAATGCCCAGTCAACCACTGGAACTCATTGCCAGGGGATGTTGTGAAGGACAAAACTATAACAGGGTTCAGAAAAGGATTAGATACATTCATGGAAGACAGGTCCATCAATGACTATTAGCCAAGATGGGCAGAGATGCAACCCCATGCTCTGAACGGCCCTAGCTTCTGAGTGCCAGAAGCTGGGATTGGATATCAGGGGATGGATCACACAAAGATGGCCTGTGCTGTTCATTCCCTCTGAAGCACCTGGCTTTGGCCAGTGATGGAAGACAGGATATTGGACTAGATCGACTGTTAGTCTTACTCAGAATATCGGTTCTTATGTTCTAGTTCATTTTGCATCTCTGCAAAGGTTTCATTCAGGTTCACTTCAAGGGATGGACAGTGGTATAAGATGAATATCTAAAATGATTGTCCTCACTGATGTAAGTAGGGTCTGAATGAGCTCTCCTCTGACATCTATTGATGATCTGGGGGGAAAGACTTCAGGAGCAGACTGTGTTTGCATAGACACACCTACTCTGCCAAGGCGCACAGCATGATGGAGCTGCTTTGCCAAAATGATCACTTTTGGGTGGTGTAGGGTTACAAATCACTTTAGTGTCGGGGTAATGAAAGGTTGATATCCTTATTGTATGAATAAAGGGCAGCAGAACAGTACTTAGCCTCCCCTAATTGAGGTGGTCACCCTAAGCCAAATTTTACTTACTACACAAGTTGTAGAGATGCCAAATCCCAGTGTGGGGGAGAGTAGATGGGGATAGGTGTTCCTACTTGGTCTTATGATGCTGCCTAAAGTGTTCTAGGCATTATTTGATCTGTTCCTCTCTAGCATGTAATGACAGCTGATTAGACTCAACTGAGAGTCCTTCTTTGTGGTTGGTGATTCTGAGAGCTAAGATAACTGCTGAGCATGTCTAGAAGCTAAGCCTTAGGCCTTGTGTGGGAAGAGTGAAAGACAATACAGATACTGCACACGCTGTGAGGTCCCCCACTACCTGCTGAAATCACTAAGAGCTGGGTTTAGTGGTGGAACCTCAGAATGTGACATTGCGGGAGCAGCAAGCAGTGGTGGCTAGTGGCAGCAAAGAGACACTGGCCAGAGGTGGCAGAGAGTGGTGGTTGAGAGATGGTGGCCACCGGCAGCAGCAGCGAGTCAATTGTAGAGGCAGTAGCAGAAGCATTGCTCAATGCCCTCTCCTCTCCCCTCCCCCACCCAGAATGGGAGGTGAATCCTATGAACATACCTCTGGAACTCTGGGTCTTCGCTAACCAAGGACAACCAACTGTGAGTGGGGTGCAACTGAGAGGGGAGTGGTTAAAGGGACATTCATTTGTTGGACTTTCCCACCATGAAACTGAGGCAAAGGACCCTGCCCAACACACTGTGGATTTGAGTTTACTTATGGTCACAAGCTTTTCGAATGTGGTTTGGTGTTTTCCCAGATTAATGCTTGGTTCCCTCTCCCTTTTAATAAAAATTCTCTTTTCTTATACACGTACACAGTGCTTTCAAGTGGGGAAGTATTGCCTCTTAGAGGCGTCCAGGGGTGGTGTTACGTTTTCCCTGGTTACTGGGTGGGGGCGTAAGCCTGTTCTGTTTTGTATTGTTAAGAGGAGCCCCTAGATATTGAACCTGGTCCTTGCTGCTGACTCCACCTGGCAGAAGGGTTACATTTTAATAAATCTTATATTTCAAGGTTTAAACCAATCTCTAAATATTAAGGACTCGGAGATTTAATATGGAAGCACATGATCACACATCTCTCTAATGTGAGGTTTTTGTACATTCCTCTGAAGTATCAGGTGTTGGCCTCAGCTGGAGACAAGCTATTGGACTAGATAGACCTCAGGTCTGATCTAGTCCTGCAATTCTTATATTCCTTTGACGTCTAACTGGTATTTTTGGGATTTTCTTCAATTCTTTCTTCCTAAATACTTTCTTCCTAAGATTAAACCATAATAGCACAGACTGGGAGTAAGTAAAGTTCTTTGCAGAGATACACTGTTATAGCCCAATGATTGTGATTTGGTCTTACTAAACCTCTGTGGTTAGATTTTTACAAACTAGGGGTGGTTTGGATTCAAACTCCATTTTACCTGAATAACCAAAGTTCTGGATGGGGACAGGATTCACTAAAAGGTTTCAATCTGAGCTGATTTCTAGCTGTTATCTGTAAGAAGAAGGCTGAATGGTTTTGCATCACAGGGGTTCATGAAACAATTTACTTCTCTTTCCATCCACGCAGATTCACATGGCCTGATTTTTCAGATTCAAATGAGCCAAGCAAAACAAACAATCCTTGAAGAGAGGCCTAGTTGAAATTGCCAAGCTCCACCTGCTTTGTGCTGAAATCAGCTTATGTCTAGTTTCTGTGCAAAACCATAACTTGGTTCAAGTTGCTTAAAACTGAGCCCATGATAGCAGGAAAGATTCATGAACTTTAAAGAATCTGATGTGAGGTTTTAATAAAAGCTTTAAACTAAGTGAGTTTCATGTGGCTCAGGGTTTTGTTGCAAACTGATTGAGTAAACTGATTTCTAAAGAAACATGCCATTTTTTTATTTGTTTCCTCCTAATGAAATTCACCTGTGCCATCCCACTCAATTTCCTTCTCCCATGATGGGGTGTTTACCCCACACTTGCTCTGAAGGCGTTAATGTAAGCTAAGAAGGTGACCAATTAACCAGACAGGCTACAGCTGAGGGGAATCAGATGGTTTAAGTAATACCCTGACTGAATAATGAGGTAGTCCAGCTAAGGAGGAATAAGCTGGGCTGGGTTTGTAAAGATAGGAATTTAGCAGCAGAGAAGAGGCTCCAGGGAAATAGTCTGTAATCACTCTCTGGGATGAGGGAGGTGTGTTTGGGGGCTACAGAGCCAAAGCCGCCTACAGTCCCTCCCTGGCAGGAGGGAGTTTAGAGATGGGGACGCTCAGAGAAGGGGAAAGCTAGAAGGCTAGGAAAGGCCCAGGGAAGGGATAGTAAGGTCCAGAATGGAACAGACCTTGGCTGCTGATTAGAGGATAGAATAGATCCAGTGCAGTAGGTAGGCTTTGAAAATATTTTTTTTAAGTTTAATGGGTATTTTTGGCATTCTTCACAACTGAAAATACCTCATTCAACAAAGCACTGCCTTTTTTCAAAGTGGCTGCCTCCTCCTATTGTTCTCACTCCCACTCAATGAGAGTGAGGCTAGCTACAGAGTGGCCATTAGCAAAAAGGCCCTCCCCATTGCTCCCAATGAGAGTGAAACCAGCTGCCTTCAGGGAAGATGATGCCCCACTGCCACCTTCTGTACCATGCTGCAGTTTGTTACTTAGTATCTCTTGACAGGAGTAGCACTGACTGGGAGAGCCAGCCCACCTTCTGGCACCCAAACAGTCAAGACACATTTGTTTGGGGGTTTTTTCTATGGGGGGTGGGGACAGTCACACTTCCCAGTGATTCCTTGGGAAATCCGCAGGGGCAGAGGAGAAGCAGTGCTCACTGAAGATCCAGAATGGATGTGGTAGGACTAGCCAGGAAGGGAAATAGACTATCCTGTCCTCCAGAGACAAAAAGATTATTTACAGTGTGGGGGATACAATATGTGGTAAAGGGAACATCTATAGCAAAGAAAGATGGGGCAGAGGCATATCAAGACTACGGGAGGAAGAGTGCTTAGTGGTTAGGTTTTGTAAAATCTAAACTTCTAAGGAAACCATCAAGAGGTGATTGCTGCCCAACCCACATGAACCCAGCTGAGTTGTGCTCTATCAATATAGCTCACAGGAACAGAAAACCAATAGTGCTCACACATCACTAATCATCAGTCTATTACATAGGTCAGTATATGCTAGCAAACACTTGACCTTCCAAAGATTAATTACAAAATGACTTTCCTTTTCTATTTTTAGCCCTCTAATATCGTAAAAGGTAATAGCTGACTAGCAGCAGGGCAGATATGTGATATCATTCAGATTCATGTTCTCTATTAAGAACTTCCTCATAACTAACACATGTATTTCCTTCTCTGTGCTTTGTACTTCATCACTTTCAAAGGGTCACGGAATTTCCCTCCAGTGGGTGCTAGAGTGAGCAGTTGTGAAAAGTTATATATTTGATCTTATTCCTATTCATTTCAGATCTACTATGGAGAAACCAGAGTAGAACTTTCCATTAGAGGAGCAGTCCCTGTTGCAGGATGTAAGAGAGAAGAAAATCTCCTGCAAACACTTAGGAACATTCATAACTATTCACTTGAGTAGTTGTTGAAATCAATGGGACTACTTGTGTGCAAAGCTACACATGTGCCAAACTGTTTGCAGAATCAGGGCCACCCATGGGGTGATATGTAACTATGGAATCACACCAGTGACTTTGTAAGGTGTGCTGTATGGCTGCTCTTTATCACCAGGAGAGAGCTCTCCCAGTGACAAAATAAAGCCACCCCCAATGAGGGGCGGTAGCTTTATCTACAGAATCACAGCTCCCGCCAACGAAGCACTGTCCAGATTGGCGCTTTTCGTTGCTAAAATTTTTGTCGTTCAGAGGGGTGTTTTTTCACACCCCTGAGCGACAAAAGTTTTAGCAATGAAAGTGCCAGTATAGACATAGCCTAAGGCTTCAACACTCTAGCAGTGTCAGGGGTCTTAAAGTGGGTGAAAATTACATTTAAGTCTTCTTTTCATTGCCAAATTAATATAAAGTGGCTTTATTGTAACTGAAGATCAGGCACATGAGTAATTTGTTCAGTGCATTCCACTTATTTTTCTGTTTGAATTATTGTAATCAGATGGCAATTTTCTCAGATTTATTAGTTATTTGAAATAGTCACAAAATAGTTTTGCTGACTGATTCTGGATCTGTAGTAAATTCACTAGCAGTTCATTGTGAGATTTTATATTAGTAGAGCTGGTAAAAAAATTAGGAAAAAACACTTTAACAAAAAAGGATAATTTTAAAGTTAGAGATGGCGATGAAAAGTGTAATTCAAAATCCAAGATATAGAAAATGTTGACCATGTATCAATGCAAATGTTGACCATGTATTTGATTGGGTGTGGTCACGTAGTATGTTTCTGGTGCTTGACTGAATAAGCCATGACTCTTGGAATCAGATTTCTGTTGCGAATATGTGTGAACACAAGTTTGCAATTTGTTTTCCATGTGTATTTGGCAGTATTTGCTAAAAATGTACCATTTTGGTGAACATTCCTGTCAATAAACTCATTTCTTGGAAATTCAAAAATTCAAATGAATAATTCACAGAATGATTTTTGCAGTACTCACCACAGCTGTATTCATGACTAAAAAGCTTAGAACATTTTTAAATGGGAAAAGTATATTCGTTTTCACCCTCTCTATACTTATTCATGGAGGCTGCAGAATGACTGAAATGATCCTGCTCAAACCTTATGAAATAATCTCTTTGGGGGCAGAGATCAAGCATGGAAAGTGCCACCCCCAGAAGATCATTTTTCTGGAACTTAGGAGCAAGTGGAGAGTAGAGGTTTTAATGGAAATGTTTGGAATTTTGTGTGTGTGTATGTTGTATATACTTTATGAATCAGTGAGGGAGATCTTTTTCTCTTTCTCTTTCTCTCCCTGATCTTTGCTCCTCTTCATTAGGAGATAATGAGATCTACTATTATTATAACCTGTACGGTATAACCACTCTGTACTGTTACCAGTCTTTTAAGAGAGAACCCAATTACTGAGCCTATGTACTTGCAAGTCTAGTCACTGTTTCTAGCTTTGGATTTATATGGTGAACTCCCAGGCTCAGACCTCCTGCTTAATCTCCCAATCTTCACCTATGGGGCAGGGTCCCTGGCTGACCTGAATCTCCCATGATACACCCAAAGCCATGTGACTCCTCTGATGCACCACAAAGCTTGATCAGCTTGAGTTGCATTGCATTGTGAGAGACGTAGTTCTCCAGAGTGCAGAGAAGACAATGGGGTCCTGAACTACATTTCCCGTAGGGCAAGAGAAATGCAGTTTAATGTCTGACTCAAAACAAAGCATTTCAGGTCAATTCAAGAAAACAAAATGAAACCTTGCTACTTTAGGAATGTCAATCTTTTGTTTCTATCAAAACATCAAAAGGAAATGTGTGAACATTTCTGAATTGAAATTTTTGGGAATTTCCATTTCTCAAAAAAAAGTCCACATTTTTTTCCATTTGGGGCCAAAAGCAAAATGTTGAAATGTCAGAATTTCCCACAGGACAGAAATTCTGAATTTAGCTCAGGTCTACCCTTAGAGCACCCAAGAGTTACAGCTCTTGACAACAACAATAGTGCTGAGATGCACCCTCCCTTAACCTGCCGTCACCTTTTCTGTGAGTCTGTGGTAAATGAGCATGTCGGGCTGGGCAGAGTCTCTTCTGCAAGTCCTTCTCATATGTGGCAATGGTCAGCCCCCCTGCATGAGCAGAACCCTGTCATGATCAAATTGAGACCCTCCATTCTCCCTCCCCCCTCCCTGTCTCCTGTTTCATGGGGGTGGGACAGCAGAGAGTCAGGGAGACTGGGTTTCCAGTGTCTGAAAGCCCTGGGTGGCTTAGACTCTTGGCTCCATGGCAGGGATCCTGGAAATCCTGGCATGGTGGGGCTTGCCCCTGAGCTGTGCACTGTGGAAATCCAGAGTCTCCAGCCCCTCCAGCAATCCACATGGCAGAGCAAGACTGACTTCAGTCCCAGTTCTGATATTTACATTTGTAATACAACATGAGTTCATAATTGCATACAGATAAGTCTCACCCACTCTGTCACAGTTATAACTAAAGCCAGGGCTTTAAGATTGCTTGTTTCTGTTCTCTTTGTTGCCACTGCTTTGGGACCCATTTAGTCTCTCTGTTTACTTACCTAGAAAGTGATTGTAATAATGCTTAGCTACCTCACAGTGACGCTTAACTGATGTTTGTAAAGCACTCAGTAGACATGGAGGCACTATAGACGTGCAGAGTGATGATAATAATTGACTGATTATTGGATTAAATACAAGAGTTAGGCCAGGTCTACATCACTAACTGACAGCAGTATAACTAGGTCACTCAGGGGTGTGAAAAATCTACATGTTTGAGCAACAGTTATACTGACCAAACCCACAGCATAGGCAGGGCTATGTCAGTCGGAGAGCTTCTCCTGTCCACATAGGTACTGCCTCTTGTGGAGATGGATTAACTATGCTGATGTGGGAAGCTCTCTTGTCGGCCTAGTAGCGTCTTCACGAAAGCGCTACACCAGGGCAGCTGCATTGGGGCAGCTCTTTAAGTGTAGACCCATTCTCAGATCCTGCTGGGGGATAATTCCCCCATGGCAGGTACTGCAGAAGACAGTCATAAGTCTGCTCTCTGAGCAAGCATGACTTGATGTAGGAAGCATGCCAAGGATGGGGCTATGGGTGGGAGGGCTATACCTGGGACCAGGTTGCAGCCCATAGCACTGCAGAGATTTCAGGCAGTACTGTGGTCCATAGGGCAGCCTGGAGTAGCTGCCACAACTTATAGAGGCTCCCAGATCTATTAAGTTATGCTAGGGGCCTTGCAGTAGCCCAAGGATGTGAGGGTCATAGATGTCTTAAAGCCACCCTAGCCCCTTTCCCCAGAGGTTGGAAAGTCTGTGGAAGAGATTCTCCAAAAAGTGTCCCTGTCTGTAAACTGAGAATAGGACAATCACCTACATCGTTCCATTTTTGTCAGGTCTATAAAAAATAATTTTTCTACCGCTGCGTAGTAGAGGTGGGGCTGGTAGCAGCACCTATTATTACGGTTGCCCAACACTTCCAATGATAAGACCCTGTTTTCTGTTGCTTTTAACTTTGTCAAACTTTAACCATTTGGCCCAATATTTTTCATGCTGGATGTCTGCCTCAGGCTGAGTCATACTGGAAAATTTCGGCCAAAATGGTTCAGCCATTTCTGAGAATGAGGGTGGGAAACCATTGTTGTTTTGCCAATGGTAAAATTCTGGTGCTCTTTCTTTGAACATCTCTACTGCCCGCATGCTTTGGAGCAGGAACAAGAAATTTGAGAAAGGGAGGACTTTTGTGGCAACGATGTGCCTGTTGCCATCCCTGGGAACATATGCCCAAATTTGGCCAAGTGATAAGTCTTTGGAAAAAACCCCACCTTTCATATACTTGGCAGAGGCTTGCTAGATACTTGCAGCTAAGTTTCCATCCACACTGGGCATGTTTTGGCCCAGGGCTGAGCAGGACTTTACCTGCAATTGCAGCTCTGGACTGCTGCAGATCATGCCAGGTCTGGCATTGGAATGAAGAGCAGGGAGATTGTCTCTCCTGTGCTCTCAATGGCTTTCCTGTTGGACACAAGCACCATGGAGGAAGAACCTGCCTGATTTGAATGCAGAGGGAAAAGAGTCAGGACTGGGGCGAGGGAGGGAGGTGGCAAAGGGAGCAGATTGGGACAAGAAGCCTGCAGGGACTGGGACTGCAAGCTGATGAGGTGGAAGAGGGTAACTGAGACTGGAAGTTTGTGGGGGGACACTAGGAGCTGGGTGAGGGAGAACTGGTACTATTGGGCAAGGACAGGGGAGGCAAACAGGCAGACTGAGACCCAGGCCAGGTTTACACTACAAAGTTTTGTCAGCATTGCTATGTCAGTCAGGGGTATGGATAAACCACACCCGCATTGACATAGCTATGTCAGCAAAACCCCCAGTGTAGATGTAATTACGTTGACAGAAGCAACAGGCAGATGGTGTGACTATGCTGACAGAAAAAGCTCCTTCTGTCTGCATATGCTTCATCTACTGGAGGGAGCTATGCAGTACAGCTGTATCAGCAAAGCCTGTATAGTGCAGATTAGCCCCAAACGATGAGCTGGGGGAGCAGACGGGGCCTGGCTGAGCAAGGATAATGGGACTTGGAACAATGGAGTGGCGAAATGAGGTGGTGGGAAGGGAGATAGATCTGATGAGCAACAAGGGTGCAGAGGAAGCACTGGCTGAATAAAGAGACAGGGACGAAGAGCTGAGGGAGTGTGGAGAGGGCAGAGTAGGTGATCATGTGATTAAAGACTGTATCATAATGTGTATGCACAAGGGAGCTAAATTAAGGTTGCACTGAATTCTGGCATTTCCTAACTTTGGAGTGTTTAACTTAGCAACATTAATAACGTTCTTCTAACTCTGTGTGTGTGTGTGTGTGTGTGTGTGTGTGTGTGTGTAATATAAAGTATGATAAAGGCCAGACACTGGGGGAGATGGCAATAGAATTCAGGACTGCCTAGATCCCAGCCTGTACTCATTCTTCCAAACTGTGTTGCTCCTGACGAAGCTTTTATCGTCAACACTTTGTAAGGTTTAGCAAACCCAGGCCGGTATGCCGTACTAGCAAGCTATTTATAGCCAGTACGGCATAGTGGAAAGACACAGCAGCAGCCCGGATGGAGTTCTGTTCCTTTTCCCACTGGCAGGGGTAGCAGCTGGAAAATGAGCAGAATGCCGCCGGCAGCTCTACCGCCCCCCAGCCCTGTTTCCAGTGCAGCAGGAGGAGGACCGAGCCCCAAACCCCCCTCCACCCCAGGTAACATGGGATGGATGTGGGGAGGGGATGGAAAGAGCTTGGGGGCCCCAAGCAGGGGGTAGGGCAATGAGGAGTCACATGGAGGGTCATGTGGGGAGGTCACGTGCTCCCCTTAGCTGGTGCCCCCCCTACCCCCGGTAAGACAAGGGTTTTATTTGCACCACTGAACAAATCATATATGTTTTTGCAAACTTAGATCAAGCTGAAGCATTTTACTATGCTCCCAGTGTTCTAAATTGTCTCAGATTGAGCCAAACCACCGAACAGCAAATCCTAATGAGCATATATGGGGGGGAAAATATTCGGCATTCCTAACTTCACATCTTCTGAACAAATTTCCTTCAAACTTTACTTGTTTCTTAGATCTCGCTCAGATTTAAATAACACTGCAGGCTGGAACCTAGTGGTTGTCATCCTAGAGAGTGCGTGGTGCATTCTGTATTGCTATACTGCTGTAAACCAGCTATAAAAATAGCAGATCTGGCCTCAGAGGATGTGGCAAAAAGCTACTATAACTGCTTCTTTGACACTGCCCCCCATCCTAGCTCTTGGTGAATAAGGTGTGGCCCTGGGAAAGGGTGTGTGGCAGAAGCTCCCTTGCACCTCGGAGATTCTTGCTTCTGTAGCACCCGTGGGGCAGTTGACAGCTGCTGAAAGTGAGAGCAGCCATCAGGTGAGACTTTCCTTGCCCTAAATTATGCCAAAGGCTCTTCAGTTGCAAATAAGGATCTGACTGAATTAGTTCAGTCATGGCTGAGTTGTATATGCACAGAGTTAACTTTCTCATACGGGAGATGAGTGCTTTGTTTGTCCTTTTACCTCTGCAGGATCAAAAACAGCAGGCCCAATTTTATTCATTCTCTGTTGGGAGGAAAATAAAGTTGGAATTGAGACCCAGCCTGCCAAATTTCACCCCCAAGTAATTTGTTTGTCAGAGTTATGAGCAACTGAAAAAGGAGTGAAGGAAAGCTATAAAGGAAGCTGCAGCTCAATTATAAGGGTAGCATGGAATGCTTATCAGAAATACCTACTAAAGAAAACATGCTCCTTTCAGACTTAATTAAGTAAGTAAAGCTCCCACAGTATTCAGCTCAACAATATCATGTTGCCTTGAAATTTCCAGTGCTTGTTGTTGTATTGAGATTATATTGTACATGGGTGCATTATACTACGATATCTTGTGTTACAGTGTGTACACAATATGCCAGTGTGTCGCCTTATAAAAAAATACACTTAATTTGCTGAAAAGTGCAATTGAAAATAATTGGTTTTTAGAAAAGCTTCCTTTATTCAACTCCTACCTCAAGAAGGAAATACTGGAAGTTTCTGTTACTGCAACTGCTCTTTGGAAAGACGGATGTTCATTTCTCATTGCCATATTTTATTATTAATCTTAAATTGTTCTCTAACGCAGTCTGGGTGTCCCTCCCACCACAATAAAGATATTTGTTACATGGCTGCCTTTTCCCTTTTGCTGATCTTGTTTCCAGAAGCCAAGTGTCCTCTTCCTTCAAATTGCCCCCTTGCATCTTTATTTTGCCCGATTTTAAACCCTCTCGGGTAATATATCATAGCCACCATCCTTCCAGGCCAGGATTACAGGATAACAAGCCTATCGGTGCTGTCCCATAATTGATTCTGATGGGAGTAGGATGTAAGCTTCCCTTTCAACTCAACCATACAATTGTGAGTTACTTCCACAGCATGCCCCACACTGGTGGCCTGAATGGTGTGTGACTGGGAATGAGAATGAAAGAGGGTTTGTTTGTTTTCTTTTATCTCCCCTTTGTATCATGTTTTCCAAGTCTCTAGTTTATAAAAACACTGTTGTGGTGAGAAATACAAAGTAAATTTGGGTGAGATACCTTTGAAAACATGTAACATGTCATAGTATTAGCACATCTGCACAAGTGTGTGTCACATGGCTGCAACCATCCTAAAGCCTCATAAACCCTAATACTATCACACAAGTGGGAATATTACATGGGTTGCTACTTGAATTTGTGCTTACTATTATTACGGGATATACTGGAACTGATTCTCATTTATACCCACTTTTCAGGCCCCTTTGCGAAGCCAGACCACTGTAGAGAGGACTTAGTGAAAATGAGAATCAGACCCACTGTTTCTTGTGATTTTTATCACAAGTCTCATGATATTTGGAGTTTTTCTTAATGTTCTAGCTCTTGAGGTGATTATGTAAGAATCTCAGCTTTCTTTTTCAAGTAAATTTCTAGCTATCTTGAGTGCAGAAGAAAGCTTGAAAACATGAGCCCAAAAGTTTTAAAAAACAGTAAAAAGTCAGAAGGATCCAAAATTTGTAACTTTTTAAATCTCATCCCATCCCTTAGACCAATCCCATGATTTGGGAGAGGGGACTGTCTCATTATTTTGGAAAGTTTGGGATTGCCCTTATCATATCCATCATGGTCGCTCTGACTCACGTTGAATAATGTCTTACTCCACAAACATCCCCATTTGTTTCTGATCCATTATTGGATCTAGCCGTCAGACCAATTACTATGGAGTAAGTTACTATTCAGTATGAGTAAAGGGGCCAATTTTAATTTTTGACAGAATTAGATCCCGTGCCTATTTCAGCATTTTTGTACACACAGAGAAACCAAATTTAAAGGGATTAGTGACAATATTCTCTAGCTGGTTCTCAGCACTGAAGGACTAACTCTTCCTCGCTAGTTTGTCATTAATCAGAAAGAGAAAAAGTACATGTCAATGGCAGTTGCTTATAATGTTATTGTGTCTGCTGCTGGTGCATATGTATTCTCTCTGCTCTAGATGCACAGAGATTGTGGAGTGCTGTGCTGGAGGAAGGAGGACACAAGAGACATAACAAGCAGGCAGGAGAAAAGGTGAGAGAGAATAACAGAAAGCAGCAGGAGCTGCAGGAAGAGAGAGGAGGAGGAGCCTCTTATGTACCTCTCTAGCACCCCCAGGAGCCTGGACTGATTAACACCAGATTCTCAGAGAGCTTCCTGTTTCCTACCGCTTCCCTGAACCCACTTGAGGAGAACAGGCAGTCAACTGAAGTAGTAGGAGCCAGTTAGGCCCTTAAGATGCTGATATCTTCCCTCACTCAGGCCCTGCTACTAGCCTGCTTATTTGTCAATTGAGTGTTGAGAGCCACTAAAGCTGGCACAGAACAGCAGTCATGAGTGAAAGAAGAAAACTCCCCTCTGGGGCAGCATTCAGAAAAAGAAAGAAAGCAAAGGAAGCTTTTCTATCTAAGCAGGAAGGAGCTCTCCTGAGATACACAGACACAAATGTCCATGGTGAGCCTTCCGACCCCAGTGTAGATGTGAGTGGTGAGGAGATGCCTGATCTTCCAGTTAGTCAGAGTGCAGGTGACCTTGCAGCTACTGCAGCATCCATATCTCCATCTCAAATGGATGTAACCATGCACATTCCTGACGAAAAGTGTAGATCAGAGAAGAGTGTGGTGGAGGCGCAAGAAACAGCTGCTGCTGAGTTGGTTCCTTAAGTCTAGATGATCCAGGACTGTGGACCCACTTGAGCAGTAGCCTGAGGGACTTCCTTGTACTGCATGGGCCACAGCAAGTGAAAAACTTCATGTTCCCCAAAGACAATGAAAATAGAAGTTTCCATCCAACACATTACTGCCGTGAAATCCCCAAGGGTGACAAAGTGGAGAGGCCATGGCTTATGTACTCAAAAACCCAGAATGCTGCGTACTGTTTTTGTTGCAGACTCTTCCAGTCTAATGTTCCAGCCACATTGGGTTCTACAGGAACAAAAGACTGGAAAAATCTGGCTAGAAATCTGGCATGCCATGAGAAGGCAGCAAATCACCAGAAAGCATTCCATAGGTGGAAAGAGCTTGAGATGAGACTAAGGTTAAAGGCCACCATAGCTGATCAGCATCAAGAGAAGATTGCATCAGAGTCTCTTCACTGGCAAAATGTTCTGAAAAGGCTCATTGCCATTGTGAGAATGCTTGCTACCCAAAACCTAGCAGTGTGTGGCACTTCAGATCAGAGAAGAGATCACTGAGAACAGTGGCAGAGGGAAATGGAATCACCAGAAACATACATAACTTCAAATTTCTGTGTGGCTTAGTGTTATGGCATGACATACTGTTTGAAATAAATGTTGTAAGCAAGAGACTCCAAGGTGTTGACCTTGATATATCTGGAGCAATGGAACAACCGGACAAAGCAAAGTCATACCTACAGTCTTACCAGTCAAATGAGGGATTTCAAAACGTTCTGAAGAGTGCACAGTAGTTGGCAGAGGAACTTCACACTAAAGCTATTTTTCCACCCATTCAAGAATACAAGAGTCACCAAAGAAGAAGACATTTTGATTACAAGGCACGGGATAATCCCATAAGAGACCCCAAACAACAATTCAAAGTTGAATGCTTTAACCAGGTACGAGATTGTGCAATACAGTCAGTTGAAGAACGTTTCATGCAGCTCAAGGAGGTTAAAGCATTTGAGCAGGGGGTTGGACTAGATGATCTCCTGAGGTCCCTTCCAACCCTGATATTCTATGATTCTATGATTTAGATTGCAAAGTCAAGCTCTCAAAGGTTAGGAAATGACAGAATTAAGTTTGCCTGCACAACTTTAATGCTGCCAACTTGTGCATTATGGTAGGGCCTTTAATTACACGATTTTTCCTGCAGTACAGGATGGATGCACATGGAGGCAGAATTAAAGTTGACAAACACCTGTACTTCTAGCATTTCCTAACTCTTTAGTGTTTGACTTTGCAACCTAAATAACATTTTTAACATGGTTTGTGTGTCTGTGCATGATTTATTATTTATATTTTGATTACAGCTAGAGGACAGTTGGAGCTATGTAGTCCAGAAGCCATTGTGCAAGATACTCTAGAAATAAAGATGTAGATTTGGACCCTGACCTAAATAGCTTAAAGTGCAACAATGTTTCAAGAAATATTGCTTGTGTGGATAATTGCTACAGGTGTAAAAATTACCTCTCACAAGGACAAGTAGCAAAATTCTCTTTTTTTCTCTCCCATCCACTCAAAATTCCAGGAATATAAAACCACCACATCTCAGTCAGAAATCCTCTATGACTCAGGCTTTCAGAAAGTCTGGGTGCATTTGCACAATAAGTCATGTGTTTTCTGAAAAATTGTTCCTAGGTATGAAACCAATTTTTATCTAATTTTTCTAAATAGGAAGTAAAGTTCTCAGAATTACATTCATAATACCCAAGATAATTCCTGTAACGTTTTCTCTCCTCAATAGCTAGGTTACCTGAAATATGATGACACTGGTTAGGGAGACAAGATGGGTGAGGTAATATCTTTCATTGGACCAACTACCATAAAAGATATTATCTCACCTGCCTTGTCTCTATTCTGAGACTGACATGGCTACAACGACACTGCAGACAACACTGATTGATAGTTTCTCCAATATTACTGGTAGAAATGAGACTATTGTCATTATAACAGGGTGATATGATGGGGGTTGCCTGTGTAACAGGGGATGGGACTTGATGAACCAAAAAAGGAGATCTCTTCCAGTTGTATGTTCCTATGTTATATGTCTTAGATGAGGGAATTACCTATAAAATTACCTATATTTTTTATATTCAGAGACCAGAAGGTTGTTTCTACTGTTTTGTTCTGCTCTATATCACCCATGATTAACAATGTAGGAACCAGACACACTCCTTATGTACAGCTCTGCTCTAGCATATTATCTGAAGGGAATCATGATACAGGCTTCTTACGTTAACAACAGCTACTCTGCTTGGTCTCACCCTGCTTTTCATTCCCATGGGTGGTGTCATAAATATAAAGGGAAGGGTAAACACCTTTAAATCCCTCCTGGCCAGAGGAAAAACCCTTTCATCTGTAAAGGGTTAAGAAGCTAAGATAACCTCACTGGCACCTGACCAAAATGACCAATGAGGAGGCAAGATACTTTCAAAGCTGGAGGGGGGAAACAAAGGGTTCTTTCTGTCTGTGTGATGCTTTTGCCGGGACCAGAGCAGGAATGCAGGTCAGAACTCCTGTAAAGAGTTAGTAAGCAACCTAGTTAGATATGCGTTAGATTCTGTTTTGTTTAAATGGCTGATAAAATAAGTTGTGCTGAACGGAAAGTATATTTCTGTTTTTGTGTCTTTTTGTAACTTAAGGTTTTGCCTAGAGGGATTCTCTATGTTTTGAATCTGATTACCCTGTAAGGTATTTACCATCCTGATTTTACAGAGGTGATTCTTTTACTTTTTCTTTAATTAAAATTCTTCTTTTAAGGATCTGATTGCTTTTTCATTGTTCTTAAGATCCAAGGTTTTGGGTCTGTGTTCACCTATGCAAATTGGTGAGGATTTTTATCAAGCCTTCCCCAGGAAAGGGGGTGTAGTGCTTGGAGGGATATTTTTTGGGGGGGGAGACGTTTCCAAGTGGGCACTTCCCCTGTTCTTTGTGTAACACTTTGGTGGTGGCAGTGTTTAACCTAAGCTGGTAAGAATAAGCTTAGGGGGTCTTTCATTCAGGTCCCCACATCCGTACCCTAAAGTTCAGAGTGGGGAAGGAACCTTGACAGGTGGTTTACCAGTCATGTACTTCACCCTAGTACAAAAGGTTCCTTACAACAGGAGGTAGGTTTCCAACCTAACTTCAAATATGGAACATAAATATTAGAGCTGAGCTATTAAGTTGCAAGAAATAATATGCTTGATACGTTTCACCTTTTCTGTTTATGAGAAAAGGGCCTGATTCAGCTCCTATTAAGTCAATGAGAGTCTTTCATTAACTTCAGAAGAGGTTGAATTGTGCCCAGATTGTGCAATTCTCAACTATTCATAATTGTGAATTTCTCCACAAAATAATTCTTAATGTGCAGATCATTTACAAAGTGTGAATAGTCACAGTTCATGCTGTATGGGTTAGTTAAATCAGGTGTTTGTTTCCTGATTGGATTAATTACATAACTAATCAACAAAGAGCAGTTGGGAATATGACAGTTGAATACACAATCTAAAATTCATGCTGAGTTGGTTAATTACATTTGTCATCCCATCAGGAAACAAACACTATCACTTGATTTACATAGTTAAGCAATGAATTTTGAATTGTAATATTCTCAATTCACAATTTGCATTTCATGCTGTTGGTTAGGTTACATAAGTCGTGTGATATTGTTTTTTTTTCATGCTTGGATGACTTATGCTACTGACCAACACAATGCAAACTATAATTTGGCAATCCAGTGCAAAATCTGAAATTTGCTTTATGCAAATATGCAGATATCTGGGTGAAAATGCACTTTTCCCAAGTATTCATGGCAATAAAAATTCAACACTTCAGTGTTCATGGAAAATAAACACGAAAGACTTGCAAATAATGTTGGTCTAATGGAATTTCATAATTTGAATGAATGTTCACAGAACATTTTCACACATTTTTCATCTCTAACAAATATTACTGTTGCTGTAACATTCTTTAGTACTATGAAACTTTCTGACTTGGCTGCGACTGAGTCACTGGAAATGAAATCACCACAATGGTACTATGACATCTTCTGTGCAGACTGGTTATCTAAAAACACCTTTATGAGTAGCTATTTGGTACAATGACATCAAGCTAATGACAGTTACCCATATCAGAACTCTGTCCATATCAAAAACTCTGAACTCTGAAACCTCTCAGAATCTTGGGAACAAAGTAACCTCCTATTGTGCTGTATTTTTCTCACTTTGTTTAGAAAGTGGGTCATATTTGCCCAGCTTATGGTCATTCTGAATATGTTTTTGGAGGCTATACTTTCATTTTTTAAAAATAATATATTAAGGAGCGAATTTTCAAGCCGTGTTCTTGCACAGTACAATAGAACAAGGGGATTTCCTTCTAGCGCTGTAAATGGGTTGAGTTCAATTACAAAAATGAACATATGTAAACTGATTTTCAGAGCTGCTCAGCTCCCACCAATCCCTTTGAAGTTAATGAAAGCTGAGCGTGCACTTTTCAAAATCAGGAGCCCTTTATTTAAGTGCTTATATATGAGTTTGTGTATCATTTTGTGTATAGCTAAACATGAAAATTTGGACCATAGCTCTAGCATTTGTGTTTGCAAAACTAACCAAACTGTAAGTTGAATTCAAACCGATTCAGTGGTGATTGCTTGAGTCTTCAGGAAATCTGAAATAGATCTGTGAGTTCGTGACTTGACAGACTGCTTTGCAATATGTTGTTTACCCAGAAGTCTAGCAATTTAAATGCAGCAGCATATAATATATTTCACTGCTTATCAAAGCATACAAGAAGAAAGAGGGACAATCCTATTAAGATCCATATGACTCCATGTCAATAGCATCTTGGTTTGGCCTCTCAGGTGGATGTAGTTTAATTTGTGGCAGATCTTTGTGTGTGAAATTTCGGAGAGTTAGCTCTATCCTTTTCTAATTAGACCCTTCATTATATTAATTTGCAAGGCTTTGTATAAGAGCCAAAACTTAAATTTTTACTAAGGTAAAACTCTATGGAAGTTCTTAAAACTTTTGACAAAGTAAAGACTGTAGGATTTGTCCTTAAAATAAAAAAGATAATGCAGTAATTTATTCTGTGAGAGAGAGGAGTACCTGGTTTGTTATATATAAAGATATAGTTTTTGAAGCCTGCATATTTCACTAATTTCAAGTGTGCTATTTGTAGACAGTCATTAAATGATCTCCCTGCAACAAGTTGTTTTTCTTTAAAATCACCTTTCTATTTCCTTTGAGCTCTAGTACAGTACGTGTGATGTTTTCATAGCTCTCTAACCACAGTACTTTTGAAGAGCTATCAACATAACGCAGTTGTGGTAATTTAGAAAACAAATTGTTCCCACAAACTCGTAACAGAAGATTGGTATTTTAAACATGATTAAACATTGCACACATTGTAGTTCATGCAAACTTCCTGTGCCTAATACAAATTATATGTAAAAGGTCCAGAGAGAGTTTGGTGTTCTGTTGATTCACCTACAATGATATTGTATTGTACAGCATAAATAAGAAATGGCAGGCCAAATTCTGCCCTGATTCTGTCTTTTTATTGACTTGTGTAGGGCTTGATCTGGCCCTTGTACTCTCTGCAATTCTGTTGACTTGAGTGTAGGGTTGGTCAAATGTTTTGTTGAAACTCTTTTGTTGTTTTTTATGGAAATTGGGTTTTTGACTAAACTTTTTCAAAAAAGTGTCTGTTTTGATTGAACATGTTGAGTTTCCTTAAAAAAACTGGACACCCAAAAGCCAAAATATTTTGCTTTGTAAGTTCCACTGCAGTACCTCATGGGAGTCATAGTTCAGATGACTTATGTCCCCACTGTTCTCTATGAGAGGGCTCTGCAGGTGGACTTCATCTCCCATGATTCATCCTAGCCATGGGACTCCATTGATGCACTGACCAGCTCACTAACATGTCTACACTGCACACTTAGCCTGGGCTCTGACCCAGGCTTGAGCTCAAACACCCCTTCAGTCCATAAGAACATAAGAATGGCCATACTGGGTCAGACCAAAGGTCCATCCAGCCCAGTATCCCGTCTGCTGACAGTGGTCAATGCCAGGTGCCGCAGAGGGAGTGAACCTAACAGGTAATGATCAAGTGATCTCTCTCCTGCCATCCATCTCCACCCTCTGACAAACAGAGGCTAGGGACACCATTCCTTACTCATCCTGGCTAATAGCCATTAATGGACTTTACGTCCATGAATTTCTCTAGTTCTCTTTTAAACCCTGTTATAGTCCTAGCCTTCACAACCTCCTCAGGCAAGGATTTTCACAGGTTGACTGTGCTCTGTGTGAAGAAGAACTTCCTCTTATTTGTTTTAAACCTGCTGCCCATTAATTTCCTTTGGTGGCCCCTAGTTCTTATATTATGAGAACAAGTAAATAACTTTTCTTTATTCATTTTCTCCACACCACTCATGATTTTATATACCCCTATCATATTCCCCCTTAGTCTCCTCTTTTCCAAGTCCTAGTCTTTTTAATCTCTCTTCATATGGGACCCATTCCAAACCCCTAATCATTTTAGTTTCCCTTCTCTGAACCTTTTCTAATGCCAGTATATCTTTTTGGAGATGAGACCACCACATCTGTACGCAGTATTCAAGATGTGGATGTACCATGGATTTATATAAGGGCAATAAGATATTCTCTGTCTTATTCTCTCTCCCTTTTTAAATGATTCCTAACATCCTGTTCGCTTTTTTGACTGCTGCTGCACACTGTGTGGACGTCTTCAGAGAACTATCCATGAAGACTCCAAGATCTCTTTTCTGATTAGTTTCCTGATCAGTCCACACACAAATCAGCCTGACTCGAGTCAGCAAGCACTAGGGACCTGGGTCCTAGGACCCTGAGGGAGGGGGGGAGGTCCCACTGTGAGTTGGGTCCAGGCCCTGCCATTTTGCAGTGTGGACACAGGTCAAGCTGCAGACCTGAGTCAGAAGGTCTGTGTAGCACAGTAGGAAACATTAGTACGACTGTGAGACCCACGTCCAGCAATTGTAAACCCAGGTTTACAATGCAGTGTGGACATTCAAACCAGGGGTCAGCAACGTGTCCATACACAGACACGAGTGTCCATGGTAAAAATTTTGAGGTCCGTGGTAATTTTTCAAAAAACTGAATGACATAACCGCCCCACCCCCCACACCTCCCCAATGTCCATCACTAAGTATGGTAATTTTGTCAAGTGTCTGTCGTGCAATCCCTGGCTCAAACACAGGCTTGGAAACACTAAGTCCATAAGTCCAGGTCCCAGAGACCCGAGCTTAGTCTACAGTGTAGATGAACCCTAAAAGGGGAGACTGGGGTGCATCATGTAGTCTGACCAAGTAGCCCGGCCTACATGAGAAACCAGAGTATGAGATACTTTACCTACAAGTTGGGTGAGGCACTGCAGAAGCATTTCTGAATAGAAATATAATGGATTTTGATTTTTCACTGCAAAATATGGAGAATTTACTTGAAAACTGTGTGTGTTTGTTTTTGCTTTGTTTTCATCCAAATCTTCTGCAGGAAGAAAATCCTCATTGGAAGAAAATCCACCAGTGTTAGTTCTGTGTAGTTGCATGGGATGCAGGTGAGGGTGAAATTTTTGCCCAGTGTGTCTAGCTTAATCTGCCCAGATATCTATAGCCTTTTTAAAAAAACAAAACAAAATCCTCACTGTTATTACAATCATTACACTGGTGTAATGCAAAAATTGAAGGGAGCACTAATGCAGTTCAACCACGGCCAGCAACCAGCAGTCAGTATAACAACCACCATTTGGTCTAGACCTGCTCTGGTCAGGGGAAAATGCCAACAGCTGCTTATCTTTTTTTTTTTTGTAATCTAATGCTCTCGTTGTTTCTGTCCACTGCACTAGAACTGCTCAGTTATAGCACGGTGGGAAATTTTAAGAAAAAAAGGCTAATGTAGTATTTACAGACTTATCTTCCAACACTCTTCATCATGGGCATAGATGCATGTATGTTGATATCTATGGTACTTTAAATACTCTTTGTTCAGTTCAGTACTCCAGGAGTCAAGGGCTTGATTTTTTAAATTCAGATTTTGCAGCCTGTTTTAAATCTAATTATAAGAGGAGGCTACATATCTTCAGAATTACAAAAATGTGAAAGCAATGTACAATAAGAGTTTCACTGCAAGTGCTTCCAAAGAAGAGTTATACACATGAAACTGGTACAGGAAGTGAACTATGAGCATGGCTAGATAGAGGAGCAGGGAAGTGATAAAAGGGAAACTAGTTTATAAATGTAACCCTTTTGCCCATCAGAGTTGGCAGCAACAAGGGCTGGGTTCAGTATCTAGGGGTTTCATTCCAATAACACAATGCAAAACCGGCTCGAGCCCCCACCCAGTGACCTGGGACAAATATATACCACTCCCCCTGGGCGCCTCCAAGAGGCAATACTTCCCCTCTCGCAAGCACAGAGTCTGAGTGTAGCAAAAAGCCTTTTAATAACAGAGAGAAACAATGTGGCATTATGTCAGGGAATGATAGGATTCATAACACAACCCATGAGCAAAAACCCACCCCAAGCAAATTGGGGCGTGTCCTTTCCCTTTGATTCTTGAGTCCAGCAACCCAAAATCACCCAAATTCCCAAAAGTTCAACAACCCAAAAGTCTCTGTCCCTGGTCGGGGCAGCCCCAGAGTTCGAAAGTTTATCTGCAGAGTTTTACCTCCGAACCTGGGTGGAGATGGGGGGGTTAAGGGGCACCTTACGTGGTCCAAAGCTGATTGCCCCACCTCTCCATGGGGCTCCGCTCTGCCAGCCACCCCCATTAGCTGCTCCAGGCATCCGACAAACTGCTCTGCTCCACCAGCCACCCCGCAAACTGCTCCGCAATATATCTTCAGGCTCCCCCACTACTTAACACAACACTCAGCGATTTCAGCTCTTAGTAAGTTTAGCTCTTTTGTGATTTCAGCTTGTGCACCATTAGCCTAAAGTGAATTCAGCTCAGCAGCCTGTAACTAGACTCCTAATGGAATCAGAATTAGCTCTGATATTCCACAGTGAAGAGAGGAGGAAGTACAATTAGCATATAAGGCCCTCACCAGGGGGCCCATACCACCAAGCATTAATACCTGTCCCCAGCCTCTCTCTATTCATTGGGTTTTGGAACCCATGACCCTTGCCTAGCAAGTGCTGCTTAGTTGATGGTGAGTCCCTCCATCATAACAAAAGGCCAAGTACAGTTCCACTGTCCTTGATTCACATAATCAGGATAATAACAGTTTATTATTAAAACTGGGGCTCCTACAGCAGCCAAAGTGACCATGTAGGCAGGGTGGGTGTACCTATGTAAATGAGATCAGCCCCTGAATCTTTCCACAACCCACCATGACTCACCACCAGATGTCAGGGTAGAGCTCATCCTGACTCTGCTTACATAAATGTTTGAAAAATAGCACTATGTCAGTGTTAAGTATTATTAAAACTATTATTGCAACACCACATTTCAAGGAACACGCTGGTTTCTGCAGAATACAAATCAATCACAGAAAACTGTGGAGTGGTTTCTAGTAACAAAAAAAAAAACAGGTTAATCAATGATATTATCAATGGATGGCATTCAGACTTCCATTTTCATGAGGCAGAGTATTATAAAAGTTGTTCTGTTTTCCACTGTGCATGTGATGACAATTTAAATCCTCAGCCAAGTGTAAGTTCAGTGGGTCATTCAAAGCATTCCAAGTCCCAAAGAAATGTGTCAAATCAGATGGAAATAGTTCCTGCATTTCCCTACAACTGATCACCGTAGTATCTCAGTCATTAAGGAATTAATCCTCACTGTAGCTCTGTAAGGTAGGGAAGTATTGTTATCCCAGTTTTACAGATGGGGAAAGTGAGACAAACAGCAGTTAAGTGAGTTGATGAAGGTCACACAGGAAGTCTGAGCCAGTGACAGGAATACAAATTGTATCAGCTTAGGCCCATTCTTAAATATTAATAATCTCAAGACACTACAAGATGATCCTTCTTCCCTATTCTATCTGAAGGGATGATCTCAGCATCAGGATAATTGCTTAACTCTTGTAGTCTTTTATTTTAAGTGTTCTTGCCACAGCGAGATCTAATGGCCCAATCCTTCCCTTTCCTCTGTGCCTCCGGAGCTGCAGAACCAGGGAAAGGGGGTGGACAAGATTTAGAGAGCCTACCTAGGAGGTCCACACACCTCAGTTCCAGGGAGGCTCCCTGGGATCCCCCACACAGCAGAGATTCAGTAGTGGGGCAGGGACAAGCTGGGAGGCAAGTGTCTCTGTCACTACATTGATCTACTGAATATTTCCCCCTGCAGAGTGAAAACACAGGAGCCGCAGGGGCTGCAGCAGCCTCAGGCCTGCATTAGTGGCTGCGCAGTGACTCTGCAGCTGCTTTGTGGCCTGAGGAAGAGGATTCCTTTCCACTATAGAACCCTCTTGCACCAAGTTCAGCTATTCAGGCTCAGCTTGGGGTGGGAGTAAGATTTTAAGCATATGTTTGGTTCTAAACAATGTTACAATAAATAGGACTCGGACAGCCTGACTTCCAGTAGAAGCACAGATGTGCATCACTGAGTTTGTTATACAAATTTGTTTTTCTTTCCTTGTTTTGAATACAAACCAGAACATCCGGGCAGGAAAGATAAAGATTACCCACAAATTGACTGCCTGTGACCTTAGTGACACAGACGACGTTCTTAATAAATGTAATGAATAATGAATCCCTCTACTTTTCTTCCTCTAGTCCATATGTCTCCACTAAAGTAATAGCTCATGACAATCTGCTTTACTTTCCCCCTAGAAATATTAGAGAGGCAAGGTGGGGGAGGTAATATAACTTTTATTGGACCAACTTCTTTTTATTTGTTTCTTGCATTTGCTCAAGAAATGTCAGTGTTAAGTTTGCTTTCTTTTTTTTTTCCTGTTGTGGAGTTCCCATTTCAGACGGCAAAATTCGATCTCTTCCATTGTTGTTTGCAGTGTTGTTGTAGCCATGTTGATCCCAGGACATTAGCAAGGAAAGGTGGATGAGGTAATAAATAAATAAAAGATATTACCTCATCCACCTTGTCTCTCTAATATCCTGGGATCAACATGGCTACAACAACACTGCAAAAAAACACAGAAATATTGGCACAGGATGGATTTATATGAATGTCCATATCTGTGCCATTGTGTTTTGTACACTAATGTTTTCTATTTGCACTTCTTGTTTCCCATGTCCTGTATTGGATGAAAACTTTAAAAACTACTGCAGGATTACTGGATGAAATTCTGTGATCTCTCTTAGTCAGAAGGTTAGAATAGGTCAAAATGGTTCCTTCTAGCTTTAAAATATCTGAATATTAGTTTAGTAGACATAGGTCAGTTCCTAGTGGTCATGGATCAGCACAGCCACTGACACCTTTGTTAGTGATCTCAGTGGAGATGTCAGAAACTAAACACATGTGGAGAGTGAGTTAACCTCTCACCCCTTTTAGCTGGTCATGTGACATCAGGTTATCCCATATAGGGAGGACAGTTCAGAGAAGCTTGCTTTGCTGCTACTTCTGTTGTACCCATTTCAAGGATCCATTTCCAGGCCTATTCATACAGTAGCTGTCATGAGTACTATATAGCTAGTTACTCAGAACCAAATTCACACTATTTTTTAACCAGAGAGAATCTCAGATTTTGGTATCACACATTACGAAAGGGTTGCCTGTGTAGCAAAGGTTTGAAGAGGACACTTCCATGAGTCATGGTGGATGCTCTGAAGATATACGTAAACCAAATGCCCAATATTGTCGTTTCAAGAAACAGGTAAGAATGGCCCTGGCCACAGATAGGAAGTGATGAATAAGGGACTCTGAGGCTCATCAGAAGAAAATACTACCTTTTGAAAGTCACAGGATTGTTAGCCATCAATATATGTGAAACCACAATAGACCTCATTTTGCCCTGATTGACTTGACTATGGAAGTAAAGGTAGAATTTGGACCAATAAGTATGACAATGTTGTTTAAAATGGCAGTGAATAATAACTCTTGATGAGACAGAGCGGATGTTTGGGGCAAAAAGCTATCTGCAGAAGAAACCTTTTAGAAATTGTTTGGTTCTTTATTTCCAGGATGTTTGCCGAACAAGGCAGCTGGATAAAACGTATGATTATTCAGCTCAAGGTTTTAGACTGCTTTCTGAACCAACACAAAAAGCATTTGTGTTTACAGTTAGTTAGTCTCCATTTAGACCAGTGGCAACTGAAAAAATTATCACACAGCACTGAAAATTTGAAATCTGTGCTTTGGAGTGGGCCAGTGGATTTAGCACTGGAACCCAGAAATTCCTGACTTCTGTTACTGTGATTTTTGGGTGACTAACTTCAGTCAACATTTTTGGAAGTGATTTTTTGTGGATGCCTAAATATTTGGGTAGTCGGTGGGGAACACCCAGGCCCTGCTTGTCAGAGGTACTGAGCTCTGACAGCTCCATTGACTGCAATAGGAGTTGTGGCTGCTTAGCATGCTTGAAAATCAGATACAAGGGGTCCCTGGTTGGACACTCAAATACTTTAGCACCCAACATAAAAGGCCACTTCCAAAACTTTTGACTTATGAGATTTGCCCAAAATCACACAGTGAGCGCTAAGCTTAAGGCCATGTCTGAAAATGTTGCTCTTTACTTCTGTGTCTGTTTCTCCCTCTGTAAAATTAGGTTAATATATGTCTACTGGATTTGGTTGTTCTGAGAATGAATTAGTTAATGTTTATATAGTGACTTTAAGATATCAAATGCTTTATAAGTAATTAATGTGATTATATAAATGAGTCTCAAAGTCAAGGCTGGGAGGAACTCTCACAGCACGTATCTGTTCAACAAGGTACTTAACTTATGGGAAAAATCAGAGGTGGCAGTTGCTAAACAAAACAGAAAGGAGGGCAGGTAACATGGAAGGAAAGGTTTGATAGAGAAAACAGTTAATATTTGCAAAAAGAAAAGGAGTACTTGTGGCACCTTAGAGACTAACAAATTTATCTGAGCATAAGCTTTCGTGAGCTACAGCTCACTTCATCGGATGCATTCAGTGGAAAATACAGTGGGGAGATTTATATACACAGAGAACTTGAAACAATGGGTGTTACCGTACACACTGCAAGGAGAGTGATCAGGAAAGGTGAGCTATTACCAGCAGGAGAGTTGGGGGGGGAGAAAACCTTTTGTAGTGATAATCAAGGTGGGCCATTTCCAGCAGTTGACACAAACGTCTGAGGAACAGTGGGGTGGAGGGGAATAAACATGGGGAAATAGTTTTACTTTGTGTAATGACACATCCACTCCCAGTCTTTATTCAAACCTAATGTAATGGTGTCCAGTTTGCAAATTAATTCCAATTCAGCAGTCGCTCATTGGAGTCTGTTTTGGAAGTTTTTTTGTTGAAGAATTGCCACTTTTAGGTCTGTAATCGAGTGACCAAAGAGATTGAAGTGTTCTCTGACTGGTTTAATAATGTTATAATTCTGGACGTCTGATTTGTGTCCATTGATTCTTTTACGTAGAGACTGTCCAGTTTGACCAATGTACATGGCAGAGGGGCATTGCTGGCACATGATGGCATATATCACATTGGTAGATGTGCAGGTAAACGAGCCTCTGATAGTGTGGCTGATGTGATTAGGCCCTATGATGGTGTCCCCTGAATAGATATGTGGACACAGTTGGCAACCGGCTTTGTTGCAAGGATAGGTTCTTGGGTTAGTGTTTTTGTTTTGTGGTGTGTGGTTGCTGGTGAGTATTTGCTTCAGGTGGGGGGGCTGTCTGTAAGCAAGGGCTGGCCTGTCTCCCAAGATCTGTGAGAGTGATGGGTCATCCTTCAGGATAGGTTGTTGGATGCGTTGGAGAGGTTTTAGTTGGGGGCTGAAGGTGATGGCTAGTGGCGTTCTGTTATTTCCTTTGTTGGGCCTGTCCTGTAGTAGGTAACTTCTGGGTACTCTTCTGGCTCTGTCAATCTGTTTCTTCACTTCAACAGGTGGGTATTGTAGTTGTAAAGAATGCTTGATAGAGATCTTGTAGGTTTTTGTCTCTGTCTGAGGGGTTGGAGCAAATGCGGTTGTATTGTAGAGCTTGGCTGTAGACAATGGATCGTGTGGTGTGGTCTGGATGAAAGCTGCAGGCATGTATGTAGGTAGGGCGGTCAGTAGGTTTTCGGTATAGGGTGGTGTTTATGTGACCATCGCTTATTAGCACCGTAGTGTCCAGGAAGTGGATCTCTTGTGTGGACTGGTCCAGGCTGAGGTTGATGGTGGGATGGAAATTGTTGAAATCATGGTGGAATTCCTCAAGGGCTTCTTTTCCATGGGTCCAGATGATGAAGATGTCATCAATGTAGCGCAAGTAGAGTAGGGGCTTTAGGGGACGAGAGCTGAGGAAGCATTGTTCTAAGTCAGCCATAAAAATGTTGGCATACTGTGGGGCCATGCGGGTACCCATAGCAGTGCTGCTGATTTGAAGGTATACATTGTCCCCAAATGTGAAATAGTTATGGGTGAGGACAAAGTCACAAAGTTCAGCCACCAGGTTTGCTGTGACATTATCGGGGATATTGTTCCTGACGGCTTGTAGTCCATCTTTCTGTGGAATGTTGGTGTAGAGGGCTTCTACATCCATAGTGGCTAGAATGGTGTTTTCAGGAAGATCACCAATGGATTGTAGTTTCCTCAGGAAGTCAGTGGTGTCTCGAAGATAGCTGGGAGTGCTGGAAGATTAGGGCCTGAGGAGGGAGTCTACAGAGCCAGACAATCCTGCTGTCAAGGTGCCAATGCCTAAGATAATGGGGCATCCATGATTTCTAGGTTTATGGATCTTGGGTAGCAGATAGAATACCCCTGGTCAGGGTTCCAGGGGTGTGTCTGTGCGGATTTGTTCTTATGCTTTTTCAGGGAGTTTCTTGAGCAAATGGTGTAGTTTCTTTTGGTAACCCTCAGTGGGATCAGAGGGTAATGGTTTGTATAAAGTGGTATTAGAGAGCTGCCTAGCAGCCTCTTGTTCATATTCCAACCTATTCATGATGACGACAGCACCTCCTTTGTCAACCTTTTTGATTATGATGTCAGAGTTGTTTCTGAGGCTGTGGATGGCATTGCATTCTGCACGGCTGAGGTTATGGGGCAAGTGATGCTGCTTTTCCACAATTTCAGTCTGTGCACGTCGGTGGAAGCACTCTATGTATAAGTCCAGTCTGTTGTTTCAACCTTCAGGAGGAGTCCACCCAGAATCCTTCTTTTTGTAGTCTTGGTAGGAAGGCCTCTGTGGGTTAGTATGTTGTTCAGAGGTGTGTTGGAAATATTCTTTGAGTCGGAGATGTCGAAAATAGGATTCTAGGTCACCACAGAACTGTATCATGTTTGTGGGGGTGGAGGGGCAGAAGGAGAGGCCCCGAGATAGGACAGATTCTTCTGCTGGGCTAAGAGTATAGTTGGATAGATTAACAATATTGCTGGGTGGGTTAAGGGAACCACTGTTGTGGCCCCTTGTGGCATGTAGTAGTTTAGATAGTTTAGTGTCCTTTTTCTTTTGTAGAGAAGCAAAGTGTGTGTTGTAAATGGCTTGTCTAGTTTTTGTAAAGTCCAGCCACGAGGAAGTTTGCGTGGAAGGTCTCCCCACTGTATTTTCCACTGAACGCATCCGATGAAGTGAGCTGTAGCTCATGAAAGCTTATGCTCAAATAAATTTGTTAGTCTCTAAGGTGCCACAAGTCCTCCTTTTCTTTTTGCAGATACAGACTAACACGGCTGCTACTCTGAAATCAGTTAATATTTGGTACATTGAGCCCTATTGGCTATGTTAGAGCTCTGGGGCATACTGTGCAACACATTCAACTTCTTATTATATAGAACAGAAACTTGAGATTAGATGTAAGAACTAGACACATTTGAGAAACTACCTGCTTTTAATTGTCCATCTGTGCCTTCTAGCATGCAGCTGCTGTTTAGACTGAGTACCTCTGCTTCCTGCTTTCTTAAACCCACTTTGTCATGTGCTCTTTGCTTTTTGTGTTTATGAAATACTGCAGGTTAACATGTTTTATTTGCTTTGCTTTTCCAAATACGTGCTTATGAAGAAATTTCCCCAGAGGCAAAACAATAAGATATGCCACAGAAAGAACGTCAAGAAAATGTAAAAAAGCGAGAAAATACTTGCCTAACCTTTGGGCAAGTCACACTACTTTTCTGTGCCTTACTTTGTCTGGACCCAGTTCTATGTGTGGAACTTGTACTCAGGTCAATAGGGGTTCTACAGGTGAAGGGCTGGCAGAATGGGGCCCTCTGGCTATAAGATGATGATAAAAAATTCTACCACCTACCTTGCAGGGATGGTGTGAAACTTAATTCATTTTCCCCCTCAAATGTCTTTATTAATGTGTTTTAGACATGAAAGGTATGAAAAGTTTGAAGTCCCACTATTTCTCCTCTACCACTGGTTCTTTTTATCCATTTGTTCTCTCAGCTTATCTCTCTCTGTCTCTTTCTTTCCTGTGTTGCAGGTTTCCCTGCTTATTGGCTCTCACTAGCTGTGACAGAGAAAAGAGAATAAACAGAGTCCTGTAGGGCTTGAAGTTAGGCCTGATCCACTGATACAGAACAATAGCTAAAATCCTTCTTCTTGAGATGTATTGGTGTTTGTACATCTTTATATTACAATTTTTTAATTCATTTTAATGTAAATTCTCCCTTCTCACTAGCCAGGATAGATTATTTTTGCCAGTGTATCTCACAATAATGAACTGTGGAGTAGAGCTGGTTGACAATTTTTCATTTTGACAGAAAATTGGGTTTTCAACTCAACCAATTTTCTGCATTTTTTTTCCTTTCTGAGGGGAAAAATGAGCATTTCTGTCAAATCTGAACATTTTGACTAATACATTTTGGTTTTTTCAACAAAAAGTCAATTATTTTCCACAGAAAAAAGGTTCCAATTTTCCAATCAGCTCTAACTGTGAGGCTACCATTGGGAGTCATGGAAGGGACTTACAAAGAATCCTAATTTGGTGTGGAACAAAGGGAGATTTGGATTGAAATGAGGGGTTCTGCTTGTAAAAAGGGAGAATGGACAGGCATTGGACGTTGAAAACTCATATTTTTTTAAATTACTGTCAATTAATAGTTTTTTTTTTAAATAAGAGATTGATTGGAGCCATAAAAAGAACAGGAGTACTTGTGGCACCTTAGAGACTAACAAATTTATTAGAGCATAAGCTTTCGCTGAAGTGGGCTGTAGCCCACAAAAGCTTATGCTCAAATAAATTTGTTAATCTCTAAGGTGCCACAAGTACTCCTGTTCTTTTTGCGGATACAGACTAACATGGCTGCTACTCTGAAACCTGTCACTGGAGCCATAGTATTTGCTAAAAGCAGATATTTGTTTACTTTGAAAAGTACTCAACAAATTTGATCTTTTGTAGATATTCAGATTAATATTTATTGAAAAAATTAGTTTTTACCACAAACCCAACCTAGCTACTGTAAGAGAAAGCTGAGATCTGTTTTTTCCTGTACATCATCAACTACATTGTTCAGTAAGTTCCAGTCAGTTCCAATGTCAGTGTGACTGCACAGATGTCAATGAAGGCAGAACCTTTATTACCAGCTTTATTCTCAGATCCCAGAAGAGTTTGAAGTACTGGGAGACGGAAAATGTCTTTTTCCTTGTAAATATTTAGTATAGAAGCGATATATAAATCATTGATACATTTGAATTTCAAGAAGCCAGTTTACACCACACTGCATGCTGCTCAACAGCAAATATATTTACTTCTGCACATCTGGAAGCGATTCTTGTCCTTCTTCCTGCTATGGGGCCTTATTTATCAAAACAGACTTTTAAATAACAAAACGAAAGAAACCCCTCTCATCTTTTGTTTGAGTTATAAGTACCTAAAAATAAAAAGAATGTTAGTCATGTAGTTGTTTGGGGAATTTATTTACTTTTTTATATATATGCTACGAAGCAAATTACTGGGATCTTTCCACCAATTCTTTTGTGTCCTGGATAAATTGCATTACACATCATATTGGAAAAGGATCAGATTCAGCCTTAGTCAGTGGTTCACTTATGTACAACCAGCAGGGCATATACGGAAAAGATGTTTAGTGGATATAAAATTAGTTGTGAGCACATGAGCTTTTCAGATACTACCCACTGCCATGGGTACCTCTGTTCTGTAGGGCACCTCTCCCACTCCCAGCAGTAGGACAAGAAAACTCCGTTTCCCTCATGGAATTTGCTGTAAATTGACCCCTCCAGAATGTGGCCTCTGAGGGATAGTAGTGAAATGGAGAGAGGAAGAGGCCTCCGCAACCCATCCTACCTCTGTGATGATGGTCTGCCCATTGACACACCCACACACCAGTGGCAGAATTGGCAAGTTTCCTGTACAGCTATCACAGAAGCATTCACTCTACAGATAAAGTAAATGATTTATGGCACTCTTGTAAGGCTGTAGTATCAGCAGTGATTTCATTTATGGCTTCCTAAAGTGAGCGACAAAGACAAATTAGCTTGGCAATCAAATGGCAAAGTGAAAAGAGGCAAGTCAGTGTAATACCTGCTCTGCCTGCCTTATGCTTTCCTATACATTTATGCAACCTTTGTATTGTTTCAGTGGCCCAATCCAAAAATAAAAGCCTGTCCAATAGATATGGGTCTGGATTCTCAGCTGCAGTCAGATTATGCTCCATGCACCTAAGGAAGTGAGTTTTGCAATTCCCTAACCCTGGGGTCATCTAGAGGTCAATCTGTTCCCCAGCATAACATAGAGTCGTTTTAGAGCTGTTCCAAATTATGCCCAACTGTCCACACCTACTGACCATGTTCCAGCACTTGGGGATTAGCAGAGCACAGGTACACGTCAGCATTTCTCTCAGCCTTTACACCAGAGCCAAAGAGATGGTAGGCATAGAGCCACTATGCCAGCTCTGCGCCACCTTGTGATTCCTTATATAATACAGAAGCCGGTTTATCTTGTTTTCCAGCTCCTCAAAAGAGGTGTAGTGGGGCTGAAAATCTGGCCTGAAGTTTTAAAAATTGTTGACATGCTCTGGTTCACTCAGGAATTTCCTAACCTTGATAGAATGCCTGCTAACTTGATACCACATAAAACTTTCAGATTTCCTTCCATAAAAACAATGTGTTGATTACAGCACACTATATTTGTGCAATCATTTTATTTGACAGGACACTCATTTGGACACTGTATACATGAGCATCTCTCACTACCATAATAACATGTCTGCTGTATACAATCCCTTTCTATTGGCTGAATTCTTTTGGTCTTAAATGAGTTAAAACAAGACTACAAGTGATGCTCAAATAAGGCACATAGTGAACTCCTTCTGTAAGTACTATCTGTTTATTTATAGCACTGAGGTCTGTCTCACAATGTGTTTCATGTGCATTGTGATTATTCTGTTTACCTGTGAATCTACAAGGGTAGAAATTACCTGGAAGCATATTTTTTACATTCTATAAATCCAACAGCCTCTGCTTCAGACAATGAGTATTTAACTGAGGTCTTTGATTATATCTTGAGTCCTGGTGCTCATTTGGCCATGATTACTAATTGTTTTGCGTTTCAACCTGCAGCTTCCATAAATGCACTCGTTGTCAGATGTTACAGCTTGATTACACCACAGCAGTGGAAAATAACTGTTACAAATAAATTCTGGTAAAGGAGATATTTTTTTGAAATGTAGTTAAGAGCATGAGAAACATGCTCACTCAGATGCTTTGCAAATCAACTGTCACATAGTTTTGCAAATGCCTTAAACCTGCAGTGGTGTCAGACTTTATTGTTTCACATGCTGCCTTCTTAAAAAATGGTTATGAGGAGAAAGGATAGAATATCAAGTTGAAGTGCCACCCATGGTAAGAGTAAATATTACTGAGGAGATTTTAAAAAATGTCTATTGGTATTTTTGTATCTCTGCACCTGCAAAGCAAGATGCTTAAGTAGAATGAGTCCGAGTGTACAGGCCTTAGAGGGAAAGGAAAAATGTAACTAGTATATTTTATATGCCTCTAAAATGGTGTCATAAATATAAAGGGAAGGGTAAACCCCTTTAAAATCCCTCCTGGCCAGAGGAAATCTCCTCTCACCTGTAAAGGGTTAAGAAGCTAAAGGTAACCTCGCTGGCACCTGACCAAAATGACCAATGAGGAGACAAGATACTTTCAAAAGCTGGGAGGAGGGAGAGAAACAAAGGGTCTGTGTGTCTGTCTATATTCTGTCTTTGCCGGGGATAGATCAGGAATGGAGTCTTAGAACTTTTAGTAAGTAATCTAACTAGGTACGTGTTAGATTATGATTTCTTTAAATGGCTGAGAAAAGAATTGTGCTGAATAGAATAACTATTTCTGTCTGTGTATCTTTTTTGTAACTTAAGGTTTTGCCTAGAGGGGTTCTCTATGTTTTGAATCTAATTACCCTGTAAGGTATCTACCATCCTGATTTTACAGGGGGGATTTTTTATTTCTAAGTACTTCTATTTTTATTAAAAGTCTTCCTGTAAGAAAACTGAATGCTTTTTCATTGTTCTCAGATCCAAGGGTTTGGGTCTGTGGTCACCTATGCAAATTGGTGAGGCTTTTTATCCAACATTTCCCAGGAAAGGGGGGGTGCAAGTGTTGGGAGGATTGTTCATTGTTCTTAGGATCCAAGGGTCTGGGTCTGTAGTCACCTAGGCAAATTGGTGAGGCTTTTTACCAAACCTTGTCCAGAAAGTGGGGTGCAAGGTTTTGGGAAGTATTTTGGGGGGAAAGACGTGTCCAAACAGCTCTTCCCCAGTACCCAGTATTTGTTTGGTGGTGGTAGCGGCCAATCCAAGGACAAAGGGTGGAATATTTTGTACCTTGGGGAAGTTTTGACCTAAGCTGGTAAAGATAAGCTTAGGAGGTTTTTCATGCAGGTCCCCACATCTGTACCCTAGAGTTCAGAGTGGGGGAGGAACCTTGACAAATGGGTATAGAAAATGTATGGATAATTTTAAATCCTATAGCTTGTGACATTCCAGGGCTAGAAACAAGTGCCTCATTGGAAAGGAGGAATTCTTGCAGTTTCTACCTTTCAATGGGCCACAAGACATTGGACCTTAAATCTATTACTGAACCCAGGCTGAATATTGCCCTTCCTTGGCCTCAGGACAGTGCAATTTTGGAGGGAAACAGGAAGATTACATGCTTTGAGGGAGAAAGTAGGAATCATTCCATTGATATTATTGTTTATTTTAATGGCAGCTGTTTGAAGCTGCCCAGAAGTTTGGAATGTTGGTGATTGTCTTGGGAGATAGATTGGAGGAGAGCGTGCAGGTCAGACTGTCAAAAGGTGCATGACTAATGCACTTTATCTCAGCGCTCTGGCATTTATCTGCAGGATGTTTTCCTGGGGTGGTATCCGTGGCAGAGAAATGTTGCGGCACAGCCAAGTGAGAGAGGAGAGAATAGTGAGTGTATGGACAGGAGTGATTTTCAGAAACAGCGGTTACTCTCTGCAAGACTCAGAGCTCAAGGTGAAGTCTAGCGGTGGAGGAACAAGGAACTGGAATGCAGAAGTTAAGAGAAGGGTGAATTGTGGGGAATCAGACTCTCCTCACCCACTTATCAAGTCACTAGAGCTTGATTAAAAGCAATAAACTTTCAGTGGTGGGCCCTCATGTTTGGAGGGGATCCGGGTGCCATTTTATCTCAATCTGTTCCTGAGCATGGTCCGGCATTTGGTCTCTTTTACTTTTAGCAGGATGAAGGAATTAAATTCTCAAACGTGAGTTGTGGAGGAGAGGATCCCCCTACTTTACTGTTTCAACAAAGCAATAAATTTTCTCATAGGGAGGACACAGGTAATAAAAACCTTTCTCTAGGGCTCTGCATCAGCAGTTCTGGAAGCAGCACTTCCTCTCTGCAAGTGCTTGATGTGGGAATGCAAAGTCAGCGTAATGAAAAGCAACAATGGCTTTTATAGCAGGGCACAAGGCAGCGTTCAGCATTCAGGGAAGGCCCGTAAAGTCTCAGTTACTCCAGAGTGGAGAGGAGGTGAGAAGAGAGAGCCTTGTGCTTGAGGAGTTGGCCAAAGAGAACAGAGGTCTCACCCAGAACTCCTGAAATCATCCTCTGGAGTCTGAGAAGCGCATGGATTCCTACCAGCTGCAGAGCCTGAGGCAATTAAAAAGAGAGGCCTCTACTAGTACAGAGGACTGCCTGATCCTGCCTGTCTCAGAGTACTTTGGCTTCTGTATCCTCCACACACACCCCAGCTTCCAAGACCAGTTTAATTAAAGCAGGTTCCATAGCTTCACCAGTGTGGGGAGACTCAGCTGTTATATAATGCGCAATTTGCTGCTGCAGCACCTGGGAGCCCAAGTGCAGAATCATAGAATTTGAGGCCAGAAGGGACCACCCAGTCATCTAGTCTGGCTTTCTGTCTGTCACAGGCTACTGACACCATCTAGCACCTGCACACTAAACCCAACAACTGAAATTTGTCCAAGATAAGAGACCCCTCAGGAGACAACTATTCTGTGCCACAGGCAGGTAATAGGAGGGACCAAGGTGTTCTAGTGCCAAGACCCTTGCAATGGCAGGGAATGGATTAATGGACCAGTACCTCATTGTGCTAGGTACTGTACAAAAAGAAAGGCCCAGCCCCGAGAAAGCCAACTATTTAGGAAAACTCAAGTAGGCAAGCCCCTGCCGTGGCTGATTTTACAAGATACGCAGTAGTGCATGGTACGTATCAGAAGTCAGAATTAGTCTGTTTGCTTTATGAAACAAAATTGTTATTTCTTTGTGATTCAGGGCAGAGGAGCCCTTCATTTTAAAAAAGGAAACTTGCTGTAACTCAGCTTCCTGAATAGCCCATTTGACTTGTGCTGATGTTCTCAAAATTCAGGAAATGCCTTGAAAAGTTTGTTTCACAACACAGAGCACATTGCAACTGCAGCTGCAGTCCTTTCACCCAGAAATCTACTGTCATGTTCTATACAACCTGACGGTGGCTCACAAAGATGTATAATGTATAGGAGATTTCTGGGGGCCCTTTGCTGCTGGTTCTAAGAAATTGTTGCCAAAATTACGATATAATTTTTGATCATAAAACTGAAGTTGCAGCCATTGTGCTGTTATAAAAACTCTGCAGATATACAGTAATAATAATGAGGGACTGCAGGGAAGCCCAAGCTTCCCGACCCATACTTCATATAACTAAGATATAGTCTCTGATACAAAAAATGTATAGAGGCAAACAGTAGTTAATGGATCCATTGCCCTTCCCTGTGTTATTAAAAACAGCATATTCTCCTGCACCACTCCTACCTTACAGTTATTCCATCATCATCATGGCGAATCCCAAAGGGACGTGGCCTCCTTACAAACCAAGTGCCACCAGATTGATCTCTGGCAAGATGCTTGTATATACAGTTTGTCCATCACTGTCAGTCTTGTTACACCACCAAAGCTTTTGGTACCCACCTGATCGCCAGCCATGCAGAGCGTTTCTCGGTACACATGCTTTGGAATTCATTGGTCTTCCGTTCTTATAATATGTCCATACCAAGGAAGCTCTCAAAACCAGGCCAGTGCTGATGGAGTCAATTGCTGGGTTTGGCTTTGAACATCATCATGCTGATCTTGTCCTGCCACTTGATATGGAGCAGCTGATGGAGACTACAAGAATTGAAAATATCAATCCAGTTTCTTCAGACTTCCTCAGATTCCATGTTTCACTTCTGTACAATAGAGTTGGCACAACTGGTCCTATAGATCCATAGCAAGCTTAATATCATAACACCCCACATAGGTCACTGAAGGGTCCGAACCATGGCAGCAGCTACTGCTGTACAAGCTGCCACATCTCTGGGCATCCTCCAGCACTGTCTACGACGCTGCCCAAATATTTGACAGCTACCAGCTGCTCAATGTCCTGTCTAAACAATTTAATAGTGAGCTGGTTGTACTCTGGAGCTGGAGGTTGTTTGGTAATGCCCAAAGGTTTAGTTTTATCCAGATTAATAACCTGCCCTGAAATGCACTGCTTCTTGCCTGGCCCCATCAGCCGCAGCAACTTGCCAAACTGAGCCAACAAGACAATGCTATCAGTGTACTCAAGATCTCAAAGCAGAATGATGTTCAGTCCAACGCCACCTCCAGGTGCCTCCACAAGCATATCCATCAACCAATAAATGCTGATAGTGCACAACAATGGTGACAGAACACAGCCTTGCAGAACTGGAGATAGGAAACCATGCTGTGTATCTGGCGCTGACTCAAATGCAGCTTTCTGTTCCATTAAAGCTATTTACAGTGTGTCAATGTCTTTTCAGATTAATCACAGGAGCTAATTCCATGTCTTAATATTAAGGTGACAGGCTCCGATTACCAGCTAGAGGATGTGGAGTCAGGCCCATTAAGGAAAGCGGGGTACCCGGAGAAGATGATGGGAACACCCTTCTGTAACTAAAGCCCAAGCTACTGACAGAGGGTAAGAAGCAAGAAGCCCTGCGGAGATGCTTGGGCTGAGGAATTATGCTCACTAATAGGGCTTCAGAGGCCAGGGAGCCTGCAACCTGCCTTTGAGAGCAAGACATTTGCTTTATGGTTAATTTCCTCTTTATTGTTCTGAGTTTGGAAAAATAAATAAAGCCCCGAGGCAAGGGGCTAAGGACTGATTTGATGCTGGCTGATTATTCTCCAAACTGGTGAACAAGTTCACCAGCTACACACAGGCTTAAGGTTAAGCACACACTTCAATTGCATTCCTCAACTGGGGCCTAAATTTGGACTTCATGGTCCATCTATTAGCAATATCATCAATAGAATTCATCCAATTCATTAGCAACTATATTAGAACGGGCCTGATTTCCCCATTTCTTATAGCTGTTTTACCCCGATATAACTTCAGTGGAGTCACTGGAATTATTCCTGATTTACTCTGGTATAACTGAGAGCAAGGTCAGGCCTAATAATGCAAAAGAAAAAAGCAAACAGAAGAAGAAGAAATCCAGAGATGGAAACAACTCTGAAAGGTTCCACTATGTTCTTTAACAAAGTTCTCTAACCAGAGGCCTGCTTCCACCCAGTCTCCCTCAATCCTTCCTCCTCTTCCACTTATTCCTGTCATTCTCCAACACACTCTATACAGGTTTCAGAATAACAGCCGTGTTAGTCTGTATTCGCAAAAAGAAAAGGAGTACTTGTGGCACCTTAGAGACTAACCAATTTATTTTTATAAATTTATAATTTTTATAAATTGGTTAGTCTCTAAGGTGCCACAAGTACTCCTTTTCTTTTTACACTCTATACAGTCTCCAGAAGTCAGGGAACTATGGTTCCATGGCTGTGATGTAAATCAACGGTGAGCACTAACTCTTCATAATGGAGTTCTCAGTGGCTGTATATGATTTGTGTAAACACAGCTGAATGAGTTGCCAGGGCAGCTTTCGTCCCTTCACAACTTGCATTTTATTTATAAATTAGGTTATTGAGGTAAATGGTAAGAGGGAACCAGGTACTATCACCTTTTATTTAATATTGGTTTTGCATTTATTTCACTTGACTGGCTCACCTCCCCTGACCAGTCAGCACTCACATCACAATATTAAGAGTCACCTTCTCCCTCTTCACAGTTTGATAGGAAAAGAGCAATAAATGCTAAATGGCAGTATCCTAGCTAGAGATGGTACTTGCAGGAGGATATTTTATCTCCCACTTGTGTGTATAGTTATAGAGTTCCATAAATGTGCATAGTACCTTATCAAACCTGTCGAAAGACTAAGACCCACATCCTCAAAGGTACCAACTCCCACTGAAATTAATTTCAATGGTGTTAGTAGGGTGACCAGATAGAAACTGTGAAAAAATGGGACAGAGGGTGGGGGGTAATAGATGCCTATATAAGAAAAAGTCCCAAAAACAGGACATCTGGTCACCCTCAGGGGCCTAAATGCCTTTGAGGCTCTGTGCCTAAGGCCCTGCCTTGTGGATATCATAAGATAAATCAGGCAAAGAATACATAGGACATCAGCTCAAATGAAAGATGATATAGAGAAATAATCATGAAGGAAATTGATGATGGAGGCATTAACTAAGGATGTTGGTTGGAAAGCCCTCTGAGGGATTGGTGTAGCAAATGTATACCATCAAATGTAGAGGATACAGACTGAGGTCAAGGTGTTGTTGCCGTAGGACCATTAACTTTAACTACACAGCCTTAATGTTGCAATAACATCATTTTTGTGTGTTACATATTATATATAATTAAAGAGTTTTTTCTTAATACTATAACATATATCAGGGGTTCTCAAACTTCATTGCACCATGACCCGCTTCTGACAACAAAAATTACTACAGGACCCCAGGAGAGGGGACCAAAGCCTGAGCCCAACCACACCCCACCACCCTGGTGTGGGGCAAAGCCAAAGCCCCACCTCCCCAGGCCAGGGGGCCAAAGCCGAAGAACAAGGGCTTCTGCCCCAGGCAGGGGTCCTATAACCTAAGCCCTGCCACCCAGGGCTGAAGCCCTCGGGCTTGGGCTTTGGCCCCTAAGGTCCCAGCAAGTCTAAACCAGCCCTGGTGACCCCGTTAAAATAGAGTTATGACCCACTTTGGGGTCCCGACCCACAGTTTGAGACCAGCTGGCATATACAGTTCCAAAGAGACTTTCTTGATTAAATACTGTGGAATATGTTGTAGTATAGCCTTGGCCTTGCAGATGAGCAGAATGTGAGTTCTGAACAACAGGAAAGAGTGAAGTCCAATGCTGTGAACAAGCGTCAGTCTCTTGTCTTGTAGCCAAAGAGGTAACACCTGGATACGTACATTAGGCATTGATGCAAGATTTATAGATATCAATCACCGTGTAAGTCCATATGGAGTGCTCTTGAATAATTCTACTAAGTATTTTGAACTGACTGCATACAGTAGTAATTATAAGGGTCATATCACCTCTTCCTGCTACAGCACAAATAATCAATCCTTCAATCAGTATGTATTATGACCTTGACAACATATTCCCATTTTTAGAAGATTGTATGCCTCCCTTGAGCATCAATGCACAAAAAGTTTCCCTTGATTCATTACACCTACAGCTGTCTTTCGTATGAAAGGAAATAAGACAAAATCTAGCTGTAGTCTAATTTTGTTACACAAATAGAATCTTTCCTGCTGGGAGCAGCTCAGTGATGATAGTTGTAGTTATCATCACTGATTTAAACAGTAATGGATACATTTTTAAGGTGGGCACTGAAATTGTGCCCTCAGAATGTGTGAACATCCCGTGTTTTCCCCTTAAGCCCTGCGCTTGTGTGAAAAGGCATGTGTGGGTACAAATCAGGCAGTTCTCACATGGCTGCTTCTATAGATGTTGTTATATCTTTCCATAGTTGAACTGCTTTCTTGTCCTATGTGGGTGGCTTGTACGTGAAATATTTTGAATAGATAGTCTTACAAATCCCAACAACTTCAAATACCATGCGGTAAACTATCAGTCGGAGAATCAGTCATTTAAAACTACAGTCGGAAAAGGGGAAAAAACAAAACATACAATAAGGCACAGTTCTGCAACAGCAGGGCACTGAACTAGGTGACTGAATATTGTGGTTCCTTTTCATCTCTAACTGCTAAGGGTCTAATGTCAGGGAAATATGACACTAACTTTTAGAGGGAGATTTTATCTAAATGCCAATTCACTGTTTAATTAGATCAGATTTCTATGCAAACATGGTCATGCCACCGTAGGATATGCAAAGAGCCATTTCAAGATGAGACAAGCCCAGCAAGGCATCTACAGGCATGTCAAGAGACTTCTTTTAGGGGTTGCCTGTTAAATCTGTTGCTTGTGGACCACAAGGACTTGTCTACATTAGGAAAAAGGTGTGTTTTTAATGTTTGCTAACATGTGATAAAATCCTAATGTAAACAAATCAACTGTAGTTCTAACATGTTTTAATTGATGAAGAACTTTAGAAAAGCCTAGAATTTACTTTGACCAGCTAACACATATTAAAAGTAAAATTTGCCTTGTCTATACCAGGATTTTAATACATATTGAAAACACAACTTTTCTCTTAGCAAATACAAGGTCAAGGTACACAAATATAGGGTCAGGTTCTCCACCGCGTTGCACCTGTGCAAAGTGGGAGTGAAATGTTTGCACATCTGAATGGTAGCAATTTCTATCCCCTTTACACACCCACTTTGTAAATGACTGCCTGAGGGACAAGGAAGCAGAGAATCAAGCCCAGTGAGTCCAAGCATCAGATGAGGACTCAGCTTAGCTGATGGGCGTTACTCTTCTGTTTAGCTAAAGAATATTTAGTGTTATGAAAGGTGCCAGGTAAACACTCCAAAGACTGAAATCTTCTGTAAAGAACGGTGTGGTACAAACACCAGCGTGGGGTATGATATTCCAAACTTCTTTCCCATTGTGCTTCACTCAAGGACTGGAAAGACTCCCTCTCTGCCTAGCCCTTGACTATGCTGACTGGTTAACTCTGCCACTTGAAAGATAGATTTGTTTCCTGCAGTGCTGCTGGAGATTTCTTCAGAGTTCGACTTTAATCACACTTCACCATCAGACTGTATCACCTACAATAACCTCATATACCCTATCAATCACTCTAATCGCATTGAATCAAGGCCGGAGAGCCTGGGTTATTTTTGTTTTGTTTTATTTTGTTTTGAGAGGATGTGACTTAAAATATTAAGGCGTATTTTTTAATTGAACAGCTCTCCTCAGCTCCATAGAACTGTCTGTCTGTTCGTTTGCTTGTTTCTAATTAACAATGATTGTTTTCTAACACTTGTAGGAAACCAAAGGACATTTTGAAAGCCTTTGTCACCCTTTTCCTAATATGGTTTCAAAGTCAGTCTAGTTAGCACTACACCTCTGGTATTTTGACGAACCTGACCAGCTCGGCAGGTTCTTGCACAGGTTTACTGACCTTGAAATGCCGGTGCTGCCTCTGGCGTTTGTTCAGCTGCATTTTCCCCTGTTCTGAGGAAGAGTGCTGTGTAAGCTTGAAAACTTGTCTCTCACCAAAAAAACATTGGTCCAATGAAAGATATTACCTCGCCCACCTTGTGTCTCTCTCCCACCGCTTCAGAGATCCAAAAAAACTAGTGGGCACCTCCCATCACTCAACAGCAGCAACCCCTCTGATTAATTCATGAGTGACTTCTGGAGGATACTGCATCTAATTCTTGGCCCATAGGATGATCATGATGACACAAGGCCCTGAGGATGGAAGAGGGGTCCATAGGGATCCTACAGGGCTCAAAGGTAGTGCTGTGTAATATGCAAAGGCTTGGTTTTGCTTTGCAAAGGGTGATGTGTACACACACACATACACACGCTTCAGTTTGCTTAGATTCTTGCCTTTCTCCATCCTACCTCAAGTTCAGTGGACCTCTGAATCTCCAAACTCATTCACAAATCTATTTTCATCTCAAAACCCTATAAAACTGCACTGTCCTGATTAGAAATAGACCAAAACCAAAATCCAGCTCCAAAATCCTTGGGACCCGAGGAGGGTCAGGATCTGAAGTGGAGCCAGATCCAAAAGATGGATCTGGTTCCTCTTTTTTAAAAAAAAGCTGAGCCGAAAACCAAAACACTCTTTGTTTTTGTTTTGTTTTGTGGTGGGGAGGGGCGCGATTCAAAACTGGATCCAGTGGTCATAGTTCCTATAACTTATTTCAGTGCAAAACCATCAATAGACCCAGATCCACCTGAAAATTAGTGCCAAGACTTTCCAGAGCTATAAGGTAAATGAAAGCTGCCAGGTGCGCAGTACTTATGAAAATCAGGTAGGTGCCTACAAATAGATTCAGGAGCCTAAATTGTGAGTTTCTATTCTGATAAACTTGGCCAGGATGGCAAATGATTCGTGGCACTTTAGTAAATCCTTCACCAAGCATGGCGTGGGATAGAAGTTGGTAATAAAATTGAGAAGAGCCACATAGTTTCACATTTTCTTGGGAACATTTTTTACATTTCTACATAGAGAAAAGTATTTGAAAGTATGTGTGTCTGGGTGTTTGTTTTCAAGAATCAAGATTATCAGCTTTCTCCTACTGTACTACACTGTTCTGGTATTGTGAAGCTCATAGACGCAAAGATTTTAAGTCCAGAAGGGCCCAGCATGATCATCTAGTCTGACCTTCTGCATGTTGCAGGCCACAGAACCTCACCCACCCACTCCTGTAATAGACCCCTAACCTCTGGCTGAGTTACTGAAGTCCTCAAATCATGGTTTAAAGACTTTAAATTACAGATGATCCACCATTTATACTAGTTTTAACCTGCAAGTGCCCATGCCCCATGCTGCAGAGGAAGACAAAAAACTCCCAGAGTCTCCGCCAGTCTGACCTGGGGGAAAATTCCTTCCCGATCCCACATGTGCCAAGCGGTTAGATATCATTAAGCATGTGGACAAGGCCCACCAGCCAGACACCTGGGAAAGAATTCTCTGCAGTAACTCACAGATCCCCAACGAGCATAAATTTAGAGGGTATGTGGGCAACAGGAAACTGATAGAACAAAATCACTCACACTCAACAAAGTCGGTAGGTATGTGGAACCCCTTCTGAGCAGCCAACAAGGAGAACCCATAGTTTTGTGTGTGCTTTCAAGTTTGAATTTTGAATCTAAAATTATCATACATAAATTGGACAATGGGTAGGTAGCCCAAAAGGCTTAAAACCCCCCTCCCCCATTTATTATTATTTTCCTGTTGTTTTAAGGCAATCACATGATTTTGCGGACCCACTTTCAATGCTTGGGATTGGCATAAGAGAAACAACTTGCAAACTTCTCCATTAAAAATGACTTAAGTGCCAATCTCTTCGAGGCTGTTCGTATAAATACAGCATGTCAGCAGAATTTTTGTTGCTCCATCTGACACTGACTTGCCAACAGCACTTGCACTGTTCACACTGTTCACACCGCCCATTTGTTGTTATAATATTTATTTTAAATGAAACATGCTGTATCCTATTTAAAATAATTAAGGAAATTAGTTCCTGTGTCAGTCTCCCAAGGCTCTAATGCAGTGCCATATTTATTATGCTGCAAAAAATATTGCTAATCACAAATAACGGCTTCATAAATCATGAGATATTGTATTGATCCTGAATTACTGCAATTTAAATAGTTTCAATATTTAAAAAGGAAGAATGCAAATAACTGCCCATAGGTCACCATGCTTATGGACTGGAAGGTTCTCATGCCACTAATACTACAAATAAATGAACCCAGGTTCAAAATTAAAGACTTATGGGTAAAACGCAAATGTTTAGCTAGTACCCGGCCTTGCCCTTTGTAGCTATTTTTAACTCACATGTCCTTAGAAATGGGAGTATACAAACATTTTCCAGATTCTTACAACTGGTATTACTTTTGTGTTTACCTTAATATGTCCTATATTAGCTGTAATCCATGCATTTATTTGCTTGTGTACTCTTATTTCCTTTGGAATCTCCATCTGCTCTGGAAATACCCACCACTGAGGGCCAGGATGGAGGAAAAGGTGACAGTTTCTGCACAGAGTCCTTATCTATCTGCCTTTATCTATCTATGGTATTTATAAGCTGTCAATCAGTATCTAGGGGTTAAATTTTTTTAAATTAAAACTGAAATGGACTCTGATCTTGCTTTCTGGTGGGAAGCCCCTAAAACTTAACTTGGTTTTATTTTCTCTGTTTCCCTCAGCCCACCCAGCTCCCTCATCTTGAGTCTTTAGTTCCTGTTTTTGGAAATAGGCTTCTACAGAAAAGTGGGGTTTGCCTTGGGCTGTGAGAACTGCCAGACAATGATTTATTCTGAACCCTTCTGGCAGTGATGACCTGGAAGTGCTAGTAGCAGTCCCTTGATAAATACTGAAGAGAGGGTTGGTATGATTTCCCTGTAAGATGGAGTTCACTCTGCCCCCGTGATATATTGTAAACTATCCTTGCCAGAGACCACTCATCTTGGGAACTCATAAAACTACTTCTGAAGAGCAAATGTTTTACCTCATTGCAACAAATCACAGCATTTAAAAAAAACCACCACATTCCCAGGGGAGGAGACCTCAAATTTCAGGGGTCTTCATCCCCTTCCCACACTTCATATGATATAAACTGAACTATGTGCTGAAAATTAACATACTCAGTAAATTCTCAAGAACAAAATACGCATTTCTACATAAATGCATATTTGTTTGCCAAGTGCTGTTGCCTCATTCCTAGATGGAGAATGATAGATTCCTCAGTCCATCACACATGGAATTTACAGGATCATAGGATAAGAGGAAATTCCGTGGGGAACCCCTTGCTAAAATATTAGTAGCACATTACTGTCTTCAGTAAGGATGTCCCATAATCTAGGACCCAGCACTGAGAATGCCTTTCCACCATCTCCTGGAAGGGTGTTTCATTCTGGGTACAAATAATTGCTGTGTCCTCAACGAGTGTCATTGTCTTAAGCCTCTTCTGCATTGGGAAAATGCATCTTTGTTAGAAAACATGTTGATTAACACATTTGAGTTAACAGGAAGTGCTCAATTATTTTGCCCTTAGTGGAGATAAGAACAAGTCCTATTTAAAAACATGTTAGCTGGTCATGGTTAACCTTAGGAGGATCCTAAAGTTCACCAGGACTAGCTAGCACATTGTTAAGCAGAGCTTGTTCCTGTCTACTCTAGATGCTAAAAGAAAAGGAGTACTTGTGGCACCTTAGAGACTAACAAATTTATTTGAGCATAAGCTTTCATGAGCTACAGCTCACTTCATCGGATGCATGCAGTGGAAAATACAGTGGGGAGATTTTATATACACAGAGAACATGAAACAATGGGTGTTACCATACAGATTGTAACAAGAATGATCAGGAAAGGTGAGCTATTACCAGCAGGAGAGCGGGGGGAGGGTAGGGGAGGGGGAAATAAACACTTTTGTAGTGATAATTAAGGTGGGCCATTTCCAGCAGTTGACAAGTGCGGGGTGGGGGGAGGGAACAAACAAGGGGAAATAGTTTTACTTTGTGTAATGACCCATCCACTTCCAGTCTTTATTCAAGCCTAAGTTAATTGTATCCAGTTTGCAAATTAATTCCAATTCAGCAGTCTCTCATTGGAGTCTGTTTTTGAAGTTTTTTTGCTGAAGAATTGCCACTTTTAGGTCTTGCAGGGGCGTTGCTAGTATGTTTGGAGCGGGATGCATCAGAAGAGAAGTTATTCAGATTAGACTTTAAAAAGACATAAACACTTATTGGAGATTTACAAGATGCAATTGTTAGGTAATGAAAAACATGGGAAATGTTCTTATTTGACTGCCAAATGTGTATTCACTGTGAAATGTTCCACTTAGTAATACAGTGCAAATTGAGCTCTACTAATGAAAGTGCATTCCCTGAAACTGGGACGTGTCCCCTGACAGCTATTACAGTAGTAAATAAGGTCAGTATTTCCTATTATACCACACACTACAATAATTACCTATTCTAAGTGAAGTCATATTTAGCTGTTATATAAAGCTTTTCTTCTGGTGATCTCAAAGCACTTTACATGGGAGGTAAAGTATCACTATCCTCATAGTTGGGTAAACTGAGGCATAGGGAAGTGAATTTACATTCCCAAGGTTGCCCAGTAGAATAGAATCCATGTTTCCTGAATTTCAGGCCAATTCCCTGTCCATCAGAACACATTGCCTCACAGGAATGCCATTTTGTAGTAGTTGTAACTAAAGCATTACTATTTTTAATGGTAATTACTGTGATTAAATGGAACACTTCCTTGATTGAGCCTTCTTTGTCAGGTTTCAGAGTAGCAGCCGTGTTAATCTGTATTCGCAAAAAGAAAAGGAGTACTTGTGGCACCTTAGAGACTTACCAATTTATCTGAGCATAAGCTTTTGTGAGCTACAGCTCACTTCATCGGATGCATACAGTGGAAAATATAGTGGGGAGATTTTATATACACAGAGAACATGAAACAATGGGTGTTACCATTCACACTGTAATGAGAGTGATCAGGAAAGGTGAGCTATTACCAGCAGGAGAGCGAGGGCTGGGGGGACGGACCCTTTTGTAGTGATAATCAAGGTGGGCCATTTCCAGCAGTTGACAAGAACGTCTGAGGAACAGTGGGAAAAAACATGGGAAAATAGTTTTACTTTGTGTAATGACCCATCCACTCCCAGTCTCTATTCAAGCCTAAGTTAATTGTATCCAGTTTGCAAATTAATTCCAATTCAGCAGTCTCTTGTTGGAGTCTGTTTTTGAAGTTTTTTTGTTGAAGTATTGCCACTTTTAGGTCTGTAATCGAGTGACCAGAGAGATTCAAGTGTTCTCCAACTGGTTTTTGAATGTTATAATTCTTGACGTCTGATTTGTGTCCATTGATTCTTTTACGTAGAGACTGTCCAGTTTGACCAATGTACATGGCAGAGGGGCATTGCTGGCACATGATGGCATATATCACATTGGTAGATGTGCAGGTGAATGAGCCTCTGATAGTGTGGCTGATGTGACTAGGCCCTATGATGGTGTTCCCTGAATAGATATGTGGACACAATTGGCAACGGGCTTTGTTGCAAGGATAGGTTCCTGGGTTAGTGGTTCTGTTGTGTGGTGTGTGGTTGCTGGTGAGTATTTGCTTCAGGTGGGGGGGCTGTCTGTAAGCAAGGACTGGCCTGTCTCCCAAGATCTGTGAGAGTGATGGGTCATCCTTCAGGATAGGTTGTAGATCCTTGATGATGCATATGAGAGCTTTTAGTTGGGGGCTGAAGGTGATGGCTAGTGGCGTTCTGTTATTTTCTTTGTTGGGCCTGTCCTGTAGTAGGTAACTTCTGGGTACTCTTCTGGCTCTGTCAATCTGTTTCTTCACTTCAACAGGTGGGTACTGTAGTTGTAAGAATGCTTGATAGAGATCTTGTAGGTGTTTGTCTGAGGGGTTGGAGCAAATGTGGTTGTATTGTAGAGCTTGGCTGTAGACAATGGATCGTGTGGTGTGGTCTGGATGAAAGCTGGAGGCATGTAGGTAGGTATAGCGGTCAGTAGGTTTTCGGTATAGGGTGGTGTTTATGTGACCATCGCTTATTAGCACCGTAGTGTCCAGGAAGTGGGTCTCTTGTGTGGACTGGTCCAGGCTGAGGTTGATGGTGGGAGGGAAATTGTTGAAATCATGGTGGAATTCCTCAAGGGCTTCTTTTCCATGGGTCCAGATGAGGAAGATGTCATCAATGTAGCACAAGTAGAGTAGGGGCTTTAGGGGACGAGAACTGAGGAAGCGTTGTTCTAAGACAGCCATAAAAATGTTGCCATGCTGTGGGGCCATGCGGGTACCCATAGCAGTGCCGCTGATTTGAAGGTATACATTGTCCCCATTGACATGGTAACTGGTCTAGTGGATAGGAAAGAAGCAGTAGACGTGATAGATCTTGATTTCCATAATGCATTTGATATAGGTTCACATGACATTCCCATAAGCAAACTAGCGAAATGTGGTCTAGATGAAATTACTATAAAGTGGGTGCAAACTGGTTGAAAGACCATACTCAAAGAGTAGTTATCAATGGTTGGCTGTTAAAATGGGAAGGCATGTCTAGTGGAGTCCTGCAGGGGTCAGTCCTGGGTCCAGTACTACTCAATATTTTCATTAATGATTTGGATAATGGAGTGGAGAGTATGCTTATAAAGTTTGCAGGTGATATCAAGCAGATGACATCAAGCAGGTTGCAAGCTCTTTGGAGGAGAGGATCAGAACTCAAAACAAACTTAGCAAATTAGAAAACTGGTCTAAAATCAACAAGATGAACTTTAATAAAAGACAAGTGCAAAAGTACTACACTTAGGAAGGAAAAACCAAATGCACAACTACAAAATGGGGAATGATTGGCTAGGTGGTAGTGCTGCTGAAGAGGACTGGGGGTTAAGTGGGTTGCAAATTGAATATGACAACAATTTGATGCAGTTGCAAAAAAGGCTAACATCATTCTGGGGTGCTGTAGTTAAGACCTGGGAGGTAACTGTTCTGCTTTACTTGGCACTGGTGAGACCTCAGCTGGAATATTGTGTCCAATTCTCGGTGCTTCACTTTAGGAAAGATGTGGATGAACTGGAGACCGTCCAGAGGAGAGCAACAAAAATGATAAAAGTGGAAAGGATTTTAAAAAAATATGTTTATTGTATGTTTAGTCATGAGAAAAGAAGATTGAGGGGGAACCTGATAACGGTCTTCAAATAAGTGCTAGGGTTGTTATGAAGAGGACAGTAAACAATTGTTCTCCTTGTCCGCTGAAGGTAGGACAACAAGGAATGCTTAATCTGCAGAGAGATTTAGGTTAGATGTTAGGAAAAACTTTCTAATTGTAAGGGTAGTTAAATTCTGGATTAGACTTCCAAGGGAGGATTTGGAATCCCCAGCACTGGGGATTTTTAAAAACAGGTTACCTGGCTTCAGTGTAGACACTCACTACAGCAATGGGAGAACCCCTCCCATCACTGTAGTTAATCCACCTCCTGGAGAGGTGGTAGCTAGGTCAAAGAAGACTTCTGCTGTCAACCTAGCACTATCTACACCAGGCATTAGATCAATTTAACTGCATTGCTCAGGCACGTGGATTTTTTCACCCTCCTGAGGGATGTCGCTGGGTCAACCTATCTTTTTCATGTAGATCTGGCTCAGACTGTACAGTGCACATTCTGATAGGCAGCTCTAAAACAGATGCAATGACAACAGGACTTTATCAAACAGCCAGGCAGCCACAGGAGAGCACAGAATAGGACTGTCAAAGGTACCCCTAATTAATTAGCTAATATGAAAATAATTTTAGAGAAGATGTCCAACCTGAAATTTTGACCTTGAGCTACCACTTCCCAAACATTAATTTATACAAGAGGAAAACCTCCTAGAAATAAACTTCTATCTAGGTGAGAGCCTCATAAAGATATATATAGTCATGCCAAGAGGGGAGATATGGGTGAAGAGGATTTACCCATCTTGCAGAGTTCCACCTCAGTACAAAGAATTCTTCAATCAGCATATCTAAGAATAATGTAAACTCTCAGTAAAAAGAGAGTACTGCAACCTGAGCCTTTGGAATTGGGCTTATCCCAAAACTGAACTCCCCTGAAATTAAGAACTTTCCTCAGTTACATTTGGCCATATTAATCCATATACTTCATTGGACTTATCCCAGGGATAAATTTAATCCACTAGCTCTGAGTTTGGAAGAAGAAACTACCAGCTAAGGATGCTTGAAGTACAAAGCAGCTTTGATTTCAAATCAAAACTTTTGTAAAGACCTGGATTTTAGTAGTGTTATAAACCAGACTTGTTAGCCACAATTCTGTGGTTATTGAATGACTAGCATGAATGTTTAATTTTTGTGAAAGGTGATCCAGCCATCCACTGAAGTCTGTGCTCCATTAGAAGTAAACGGAAGTAAGCTACTTAGTGATCCCACAAAATAGCTTCCCCTAAGGTAGAAGACAGTTGGAAGTAAGGGAGCCCAGAGGATCATTGAACAGGTCAGGGATTTCTGACATTTTTAATGGCTCAGAGCCACTCTTGGTCCTTTACACAATGGACCTCCTTGTAGTTAACCTTAGTCCTAAATAAGATTACTGGCTGTTTTGTTGACAGATAGAAGTGATTCTTAGACTAGGCATACTTAGCAAAATTGTAAAGAAGGGCTTTGCTTGTTGTTTGACCATCAGTAAAATTATAAGAATCAGTCTTAAGTTAAACCTATACTAACAGAGAACAAGACAGCTTGTCAAGTCTTAGAGCAGCTTGATAGAAGCCAGGGTAATCATCTGCTCTGACAGCTTTAGTAGCAGAAATCCCATAGATTGCTTCATAAGAGTTAACTAGTTTAGGAAAAGAGGTCACTGTTAGGTCAGGATTAGTTAACATGTTAGGTAACTCCCAACGGTCACTAAATCAAGTTAAAGATGTTAACCTATATCTACACTAGGCTGAAGGTGAGAGTGAATTAGCTAACTCTGGCCTAATCTCAACCTCTTTTCCCAATGCAGTAAGTCTTTTAAAACCTGGCACAGGATTGAGCCATGCAAATGATCACTTTCTTTTTGCTACCATTTTTGTGCAAAACCTAGTATTCATGTTGTGTTTCATGATTATCCTTTAAGGGAAGAAAAAGCAAAATTTCATGTCTTCTGTTAGTACCAGCAGCTTTTGAGGGCGAAAAACAGTGGTACTAACCATGAGCCAAATTTCACAGATTAAAAAACAAATTGCAACAGGAAAATGTTTCAAAATGTTAATATGGCCAAACTACATGTGGGTCTTTCTAGGACCCCCGCCCCTGAATTTTGAAAAAATGATACTGCAAGGAGTAGACTTTCTACACCTTGGATTAAAAACTCAAAGCATTTGAGGGTTCTCACCACGCAACTAAAGCTCTATCTTGTCCATCTGGAAGCCCATTAAATTCCTTTACGTAAGTGAAAAGAAAAAAGAAAAGGAGTACTTGTGGCACTTTAGAGACTAACCAGTTTATTTGAGCATGAGCTTTCGTGAGCTACAGCTCACTTCATCGGTGAAGTGAGCTGTAGCTCACGAAAGCTCATGCTCAAATAAACTGGTTAGTCTCTAAGGTGCCACAAGTACTCCTTTTCTTTTTACGAATACAGACTAACACGGCTGTTACTCTGAAACTTTACGTAAGTGAGGTGCCCTGCAAGGTCTTTTCTGCCAAGAGTCTGACTGGTTGGGACAGGTCTGTGTGCTCAAGATTTTATCTTTTTTTTTTTTTTTTTTTTGGACATCTCCAACTTCAAAGCCCCCCTGAAGATAAACTTGGCAAATCTGAATTCATACTGAATCATCTCATTCCTTCATTAACATCCAGGTACTTCCACTAAACTTGGACAGCTCTGCTGAGGAAAATAATGTGTCAGAAAATAAATGCGCTTTCTGAAAACATGCCCAGATCTGCCTTACCAGCAACTGCTGACAGGAATTCTTGTTTCTGTTAAAATGTTAGTGTCATCTGATTAATTTAGGACAATGAATTAACTAGTGAGGAGCTTTCCCTCTTCCCACAATATCCCTGTTGGCTACCCATTATCTGTAAGATCTCCCTCTCTTGCTAAAAGAGAGGCCACTCCAGAGATCTGAGTGAAAACTACTTTAAAAAGCCTTATGTAGCAGGAGCAAGTTGCCAGTAGTCATATCGCCCTACTGTTATTATTTCTTTGTATTTGGTAGCATCATGAGACACCAACTGAAATCAGTTGAAACCTTTTATGCAAGACATTCTTCAAACAATGATTAATAGACCAGTCCCTGCCTTGAAAAGCTGCCAATCTAATTAGACAAGAAAGACAAATGGTGAGACAAAGGAAGGGATATTTTTCCCATTTTAGAGATGGGGAATTGAGGCACAGAAAGATTAGGGGCAGATTTTTAAAGGCATTTAGGCACCTAAAGATACAGATAGGCAGGTAGTGGAATATTCCAAAGTTCCTAGGTGCCGAACTCCCATTGTAGGTGCTCAAATGCCTTTAGAAATCTGGAGAGTGGAAAAGCCAGCAAAGGGAGTGATTAGGAAGAAATTTGTGGGGAGCAAAAGGGAGTGCAGGGAACAAAACAAGAGTACTGGGATTGTGAAGGGACTTGAAGTTGTGGACTAGAAACTTGTACTTGTTAAACATGAGGGGAATCCAGTGAAGGGATGAGAACTGGGTTATTTGGGGAAAATGTCAGCATTTTCTATATCTTAAATTTTCCCCAAACTTTATGTTTGCAAACTTTATGAAGCATAGAACTATGTTGTAGAGCTGAATTGCAGGGATTAAATGAGGGTCAGCAAAACTGCCGTTCTTTATTTCATAAATATAATTAAGCATATTTGTTTGTAATCAGAAACCCTTAATATCCATACCAAACACTTCCAGCTGCATGATCAAAAGAAACTCAGAGCCATGCCTTGGGGCTGTATCAATAGCTCTATTCCTATTAACCCGGTGCTGTAGTGATGTAAACTAAAAATCTCTGTTCAAATAGGTTAGGGAAGGGACGAAGCCTCTCTGACACATTTTCTTTCTGGGTTATAGTTAGCTGGAAACACTCACTAAAGCTGCCCTCCAACTGCCACCAGTACCTCATGTCTCCCTGCCTCCAGTGTCCTCAGGCGCTGAAGCTTGCTGCCCTGGTTGTGGAATGACAAACATAAGAATTTGGTATGTTTTCTTTACTACAGGCATTCTTGGGAATAGCACTCAGAGCTATCCTAATAATTCCTCTCCACCTTGGGAAGGACTGGTGGTAAGAATGATGTTAATGAGATTTACATGCATGAACTAAGGTCAGATTAAGCCATGGGCACTACAGACACAGTGTACCTAGGGCCTTGAGCACAGATCCTCAAAGTTATTTCATAGCTAATGTCCCTTGATTTGAATGAGAGTTAGGTACCTAAATACCTTTGAGGATCTGAGCCTTGGCACCTGGAGTCACATCAGAATGTCAGGTTTTATTTTTTAACGATTATATTGCTGGCCCTAATGGCTGTGCAGCAGAAAAGCCTGAACCCCTGACCTGAGTGTAACTGGTGAAGGAGCATCTGCCAGAGTTTATACATAGCCTAAAAATGGCTTTGGGAGGTGTGAACTGCACCCTTCAAATTAATGGTTTCTGAACTCTGAAACTTGCTGCTCTGGGAGTACGTCCACTGATATTTCCCATCACTCCGTGGCAGGGAGGGGGGCCTCACTTCTGCCACCATAACATGTTTATGCTGAGGTGGTGATGGCAGGGCCTCCGTACACAGAGTCCTCTGCTCATTTGGGGGTGGGGACTTCCTCCAGAATGGACCTAAGAGCCCCTGAAGCCAGTGGTCTAGAAAGGGGTGAGGCCCAGCATGCCCAAAGATGAGTAGAGATGTGCCCAGAAAATGGCTCATGGGGGTGGTCCCTGCCACTGCCACCCTTAGAAGGATTAGGACTGCGGCACAGGAACCCCATTTGGGGTATGCCTGCAGCTCCGAAATTACCTTATTCCAACCCTGGCGTACACTGCACATATATTCCTTGTTTGCAGTTCTTCCCAGATGACGACCTCTCCGTGAACATATACGCACAGGGCAACATCATTCAAAAACAAAATTAATCTCATTTAACTGACAGAGTGGCAATACTGGCTTAAGCCGGGCATAGTGTGAGCAGATAACCCAGGAACCTATCCTTGCAACAAAGCCCATTGCCAACTGTGTCCACATATCTATTCAGGGGACACCATCATAGGGCCTAATCACATCAGCCACACTATCAGAGGCTGGTTCACCTGCACATCTACCAATGTGATATATGCCATCATGTGCTAGCAATGCCCCTCTGCCATGTACATTGGCCAAACTGGACAGTCTCTACATAACAGAATCAATGGACACAAATCAGACGTCAAGAATTATAACATTCAAAAACCAGTCGGAGAACACTTCAATCTCTTTGGTCACTCGATTACAGACCTAAAAGTGGCAATTCGTCAACAAAAAAACTTCAAAAACAGACTCCAACGAGAGACTGCTGAATTGGAATTAATTTGCAGACTGGATACAATTAACTTAGGCTTGACTAAAGACGGGGAGTGGATGGGTCATTACACAAAGTAAAACTATTTCCCCATGTTTATTCCCCCCCCCCCCCCCGCTGTTCTCAGACGTTCTTGTCAACTGCTGGAAATGGCCCACCTTGATTATCACCACAAATTGTCCCCCCCACACTCTCCTGCTGGTAATAGCTCACCTTACCTGATCACTCTTGTTACAGTGTGTATGGTAACACCCATTGTTTCATGTTCTCTGTGTATATAAATCTCCCCACTGTATTTTCCACTGAATGCTTCCGATGAAGTGAGCTGTAGCTCACGAAAGCTTATGTTCAAATAAATTTGTTAGACTCTAAGATGCCACAAGTCCTCCTTTTCTTTTTGCGGATACAGACTAACACGGCCTCTACTCTGAAATCTGCTAGTTTTGCACATCTCTGCCAGGAAACACACATCTCTGTCAGCATGCATGCCATTCCAGGCTTCTGCCTCTGTTGAGGAGCCTCGAAGTTGTACCAACGACCCACCTAATTCTGACTTCTAACCTAACCCAGGATTTTAACTTGGATCTCCAGCAGTGGAAGGCTAGGGCACTAATAATTCACTGTCCACCTACCTATCAATTTTCATGCACAATCATTTCTCTCATTTTGAGCTCCGCAAGGCAAGAGAGAGTATTTGCCGAAGGGGAGCCCAGGAACCAGTTCTTTATGCTTTGTTCAGAGTTGTTATTATACTATTAATAGGCATTTACTTTTACATACACATTAGCCTTCATACTTACAGTTTATATAAAGTAGATATGAACTGAAATTATATAACCTGAAATAATACAGCTCAATAACTTACATGCATGACAGATAAAGGACAAGATCCTCAGCTGGTGTAAATGGGCATAGCTACATTGAAGTTGGTAGAGCTATGCCGATTTACACCAGCTAAGGATATGATCCGAGTAGTGCAAAATAGCCTCCAAAAGAGTCTTTACGTTGACTTCAATGGACTTTGGATCAGACAGTTTATGACAGGAACGCTGTCAACTGCGTTCAGTGTTTTTTCCTCACCATTATTTATAACTCCCTCTTAGAAGCTTGACCGTATTTTTTTTCCTGTTCCATGTGGCAACTACTGATTTCTCCCTTTCCCCCCTCTCCATTGTTTTTAACGTAGTACCTTTGGGATTCTAAAGTCTGGAAGATAATGATTGTGTCTTTATCTGGGTATTGTACAGTGCAAAGTCTTCACTTGCCACATAACCAGTTCTGCAGAGACTGTAATCTTCCCGCAGAGTTAAGATTTCAACTGGGGCTCCATTCCCCGTAATGCCAAAAATAAAAAATAAAATAAATAAAACCTCACTTTCTCAAAGTTTTCAAGTCAACTGTCAGCACATAGGAGGATTTTTGCAGAAAATTTCAAATAGATTAAGTACTTTGGGGAAGTACCATTGATTTTAGGGAAGTTCCCAATATTTCCTTGTTTCCCTGTGTCAGCCCAATAAAAATCACACAACTCCCAGTCATGGGCTCATTCCTTTCTGAGGGTGCCAATGCAAGAGGTAAGATTCACTATTTCTGCAAAGACATTTGTCTCCCGTGCAGTCATACTGATGACTGTGCATTATCTCACGCTCTACTCCTTGGGTAGACTGTAGAAAGAGATTTCTTTGGGCTAGCTGGGCTGGCTAGTGTTCGTCTGATGCTTCGATTTTTTTCTTGTCGTCTAGATTTGCATGTGAGGAATTTGCACTTTGTAACCCACAAATCACCTTTTGGGGTAGAGTGTGTGGCTGGCAAAGAAGCCTGTTATATTTTACCACAGATATGAATTCATTGCACTCAATTAATTTTTATGGGGATATTTTAATTTTAATGGCCCTTTGTTGATTTTGTGGTGTGGTGAGTCCGTAGCGTGGGGATAAAGGGAAAGCGAGGATAAGGGCAGGACACGACAGAGTAAAGAGGAGGGGAAGAAAGAGAAATGAACTAGTTAAGTATCCTGCAGCTCATAGTCCAAAAAATATGGAATGTTTGTTTTCTCTCTCTCTCTCTCTCTCTCTCTCTCTCAGCTTCAGTAGCTCCACTGATGAGGCATTTCTGAGTTCTTTCAACTAAAGCTTTCTACCTTGCTTTTTCAGGGATAATGTAAATTAACAAAATGTAAATGGTTTCAAATATGTTGCATATTATTTCTCCATGACAGGTTATTAATGCAGTATGAATTATGGGCCAGAGTATGCCAGCACTGGGGGTTGCACAAAGCCTCACAGCCCCCAGGAGAGATTCCACAAGGCATTGTGCCTAGTTCACAGGTGCTCCCAATGGGCCAAATCTCAAGAATGTTCAGCTTGCTCCTTCTTCTGAAGCTAGCCATCTCCTCACTGCCCCCTTTGGGGTAACTAGCACCCCAAGTGCAATGATTGCAACTCTGCCTAGCCCTGGTGTGTCATGGAACAAAGGTTTGTTGGGCTGCATAGCCTAAGGGATTTATGGGTGGGGCCAGTGAATTCACTGCTACACAGATCCATCAGCCATTCTTCTTCCCCTCCTCCATAGGATGGGTGGTGCAAAAGCTATTCCAGCCCTGAGGCCCAGCAGTAATATTGCTCCACGAGGAAAAGGACAAGCTGACAGAAAGAGGTACAGTCGCATCAGTTAGTAGTCAGGATGGTCTCAGTAATCACTTTGCATGGATATTTAAAGCTTCCAGTTAGTTTTGCCTCGTTTTATTTACTTAAGAAAGAAAATCAGTAAAACTCTGATAGTGGAGTCTTTTTTCAGAGAATGACTGCACTGTATTAATCAGAGGTTCCCAGTAACTAGAGCAGCAAGTCACACTTTGCAGCAGTATGGATTGAAACAAGATAGGATTTTCATCCTACCTATGGGCCAAGTTGACCTTGATCAAATGACTTCCTCTCCCAGGCACCCCCAGTCCAGAGTCCAGAGCCATTGCAGTCCCTGCTACTGTACCATGGGGCATTGGCCAGCCCAAAGATGGACAGTAAGGAGTCAGTGCCAAGGACCCCTGGGCTCCCCACTTCAGAGTAGTCAGCAAATCGAAGCAGGTCAGGATGGGACAGGTTGGTGCAGAGGTGAATTACCCCGGCAATCCAGACCTCAGAGGCTTTGGGGCTTAAGACCCAATCTATTCCTTAATAAAAAATTTATTATGTCCAAGATGATGATGGTCCTAATCCTAGAAGGTGCTGAGTATCCTTGCCTCTCATTGGACATGGAGTGGTGGAAATGCTCATGATGATTCTTCACTATTTCTGTGCTAGAAGCAACTTTCTAACCATGCCCATTGTACAGCACAATGTCTGGTAACCCAGAAGTGTCTACTCTAGATTTCCTACCCAAGAACGGCACATTTCACCCAAAATCAAAATGCTTGTTGCAGTTCTCTGCTCAATATAGAACTGTAAAGAAGTAAAGGCAGATTATGCAATATAATAGTTAATGTTTTAACAACAAGTTTTGTATTTACAAGTAAATAGCTTTGCAATAAGAAATTATGTCACATCACAATTGGTTTGGCTTCTGCACAAAGATCTGCAAACGAGATGAGTCACTGAAGTGCGTAATCTGGTAACGTTTCTTTTCGAAGTTGTGATATATAAAATCTTTTATGAGGGTGCAGCTAGGTAAGGAACATTGTGAGGACTGAATGTCCATTACACCTCAGCATGTTGCATTTAGGTTAAGGTGTGTGCAAGTAACAACAACATTAAATGTCAACAAAGCTTTATATGTCCTGAATTAAATGACAAACTAATTCACAGTCAGTGACATTAGCATAAATGCAACAATAAAGACTGTATAGAGCTAGGAATGAGCAAATCTCTTTGAACAGAATCAAAACTTCTTTGAACTTTCGCCCAAAACAAAAAATGAATTTTTTGTGAGAGTCAACCAAAGCAATCTATCAGGCACTGGAAAGAAAGAGGTGGAGAGGAGTGGGGGTGGCTTTGAACAAGGAATGCTAAGGACATAGAGGACTATCAAAAGACTCAATTTTAGCAGAGAAATTCACCCTGTGCTGCAGGTGAGCACTAGGCCTGTGCACCACTAGGGCTTAAGTTGGAGTTACAAGGTGCATTAGCCTTGTGCTGGTTCCTTTTCACCCCAGGAGAGCAAGTTAACAAAAAGGGCCATAAATCAGAATGTTTTTGTCCCACTACATGTAAAGTTGGCCAGTAAGGGAAACTTTTTTTTTATTCCACTCAGTGCAATTTAACTTGAAATTAAATATTTTATTATTATCAAAACCAGTTCTAAAAATGTCTCATGAAAGGTCTAGCGATTTTTATTAACATTCTAGAGGTTTCAAGGCACTCCAAGCATCTCTGGATTCTCTCCTGCCTTGTGCTGAGTAACCTATTTTTATAAAAACACTGAGACTTTACACAAGTGGATTTTATGAATGCTGTGAAATAGCAACTATGATAGAGGATGATCCCATTTTGATGCTATTGTTTTACAAGATGATGAAAATGATCTTTAGTTTACATAGGATCTTTTATCCAAATGGATCCCAAAGCACTTTACAGATGCTTGGCTTTTTGCTAACTCATTGCACAAACATTACTTTGCCCCCTACTGAAGGGCAATCACCTCTGAGATTAAATGTAGCAACCCTTCATCAGCATTACATAGAAAACTACCCAAAAGTTTAGGACAGGCATATTGTATCCATTTCAGATTACAGAGGGGATCTGGGTAGGTAGAATATAATTCCCAATTGGAACTAGTTGTGTACATCTGAGTACACCCTTACTCATGTGAAATGTAATGACTTAATAAGAATGACCTGAAGTGGGCATGCATTTGTCCTGTTTGCAAACCAAAGGTACAGTACCCCCAACATTAAACTTTGGGGGGGGGGGTGCGCCAGCTACTGAGTCACTAGTCCCACGTCTAAATCATGAGATAGTAAACTTTTTGTTCTGTGTACACATAAATAATAATACTAATAATACTAATAATAATGATTAATAATATATTTTCCTTAGCCGTTTCAAACCCAAGACTTGACCTGCCCTAACCTGTTTAGCTTATGAGATATGCTGTGATCACAAAAGCTGGGCAATAAGGAGAAAAATAATTGTGAAGAGTGTGTTTGTCACTCTGTTACCCTCCAGCCACAACAAAAGCATTCTTAATAAGTTTCTGTAAAACGCTACAGCAGTGGGTTTTAGTCTCTCATGTTATAATTATGGAATGCCACCACAGACATCATGACACACCTTTTGGAGTTTAAAGGTACTTTGCTGCATGGGGGCTTCCAACTGTCTTGAGACACAATCTTTCCTCCTGGTTGTTTAAAATCTACTGACCCCTTTTCCAGTTTGATAAGCCTGATGCCACCTCTAAACTTACAGCAGTAGAAATCCATCAGTATCCATGACGTTATTCCACATTTAACCCAGTGTCACCGGAATCAGGGCCACGACCAAAAACTGCAAAATCAAGAAACAATCAAACACATAAATTGTGACACTGTGCTTCTGGTTGTGTAATGCCTGCCTCTTTTTTTCCCTCACCGCTTGCATAACTTCCTGCAGACATCTATTGATATCTTAGCTGCACATTTTGTGCAAGATCAAACTGTGACCAAAGTGCTTAAGGGAAGTAAAAATAGGTCACAGTCATCACCTTTGTATTTCAAATAATAAAATTAGATAATATTTTTACAATTGCCTTTTAACCTATTAAGGAGAAAAAATAGTGCAAGTACCTAGAGTGCAATGCATTCCAGCTATCCCAAGCTGGTGGAGGGTGACTAAACCAGTGGTTCTCAACCTCTTTTTGGACCAGGACCCATTTGTAAACGTTGATGGCCAGTCCCGACCCAGTATATAGCTTAAGTAGAAAACACACAAGTATTTAGGCCCCAAAATACTTATTACCTACTCCATGTTATAATAATAATTAAATAATAATAAATAATAATAATAAATAAATAAATAATAATAAGTTAAAGCCACAGCCAGCAGCAGCACAGACGGAAGGGTGACACTACCATACCATGCCCCACTTATTTCTGCGCTGCTGTGGGTGGCAGCGCTGCCTTCAGAGCTGGGTGCGCGGCCAGTTGCCACTGTGCTCCGGCCGCCCAGCTCGGAAGGAAGCATCACCACCAGCAGCAGCACAGAAGTAAGGGTGGCAATACTGTTGGTATGCATCATGTTAACATACGGCAAAGCAGAAACGCCATCTATTTTTTAAAAGAGCGTGCAAAATCTGATCTATTTTTAAAGTTTGTTTGCGATCCTTTCATATATGGCCTCAACCCATGGGTTGAGAAACGTTGTCCTAAACGACCATAGCTAGCTGAGTCTGTTTAATGAATCCTCTTAATCTGCACTGGTGCCAACCCCCTGAAGGCCCCGCTTTCCCTCAGCTGCAGCTAGCAGAAGGTGGATGCAGCGGGGAATCTAACCCAATGTGTCGGTATGTAACATGGGGTGCATTTTTAATGGTTCTTCTGGAGACCACACACCATAATATTGTGTGTGGCATTGCTAATGAGTCAGCTTGGCTGAGACAGGACTGGGGTACAAATAGGATATGAAAGTGCAGTTCCCTTAGCATTTTTAGTTTGTTTCATACTAGGATTATATATTATTAGGATCGAGCTGGTTTTATTGCAGCTTACGTAGTGCAATAAGAACATTATGCAATCATGGGTTTTTTGGAAGTTATCACCACACTGGTTTGACTTGATATTATGTGGTCATGAACTTCCAATAGCACTTTTATTTTGTTGCAGTAAGAGATTTTATGGCTTAAAAATTATGAATTACCCCAGTGCCATTCAATGCACGAGATTCAGCTTGGACTTGTGTTGGCAAAGGTGCAAGGCACACAAAGGGGAAGGGAGCTAAATAAGGAGGGAAGGATGTGTCAGTGCAAAGCATCCACAAACTCATCTCCTCTGGGAGAGGAGGGGCATGCAAGGGGCCAGCACAGCCCAAAAGTAGGCGGAGCTGATCAGCGAGAGGTGGGGTGATCCATTGAACCCTTGAACAGCACAAAACCTGATCTTGACAACCCTGACCGCAGGGGAGTGGGGGAGGCAACACTGCCTACTTTCCCTCGTGATGAATCTTCCTATGTTGCAGGAGTCAGGCTGGTTCACAAAAAGATGATTATACTTCCATGCTGCAGCTGGCATCTGGCTCCATATCTGTTTACGCATCATAGAAGCCATCGGAGGCAAATAAAAAGCTCAGGTGAACAATGTTGATACTGTTGTAATGTAATCAGTCTTGGAACATCATTGAACTGTGCTTCATAAATTTTGTGATCCATCACCTTGGGGTTTGAAACAAATGACCATTTCCACTGACAGTGCTTTCAAACCATCCATGTCTGTAAAGTATTGACTAGATTCCTTATATCTCAAGGTTGCTTTTATTTTTCCTCTCTGATGACAGTCATTGCATTAGCTAAACTGCATCTCCATTGATCTCTTCTCTCACTGTAAGTGGGTGAAGATTGGCTAAGTTTGAAAATCTCCCTGCTATAAACAAGCTGTTTAAAAAAAAGCCATGGACTCAAGCAGCTTTTGAGAATGGGAAAATCTAATTTCAATGTTGGTATGAAGAAAACCTCAGCGTGAGTGGGAACTTGTTTGTCAATACATCACATTTGCGGTGATAGATTCCTTTGGTTTGAAGAGAAAAATACCATGACCATATTAGAAGCTTTTTTAGAAGCTGTCACCCATTTTCTAGACACAAATATATGCAGGCAGAAACGTCTTACATTTACAGTACATTACACAAAAAACAGGATTGTAACATCTTTTTACAAGTTACACCATAATTTGATTTGCTATTCTGAGTCAATGCAGGAAAATAAAAACCTGCTTCTTTCCACTTAAAGAACAAATGGAAAAAGGGAAATTGTCATAAAATGTATCTTGCCACCATCTATCGCTCTGCTTCAGTCAAGATCATGACATTCTTATTGGTGAATGGCTATCTATCTAGGAATTATATAGCCCTAATCACCGTTGTATCTGAGCACCTCCTTTCCACACCTAGACTGGTTCAAGGACAAGCAAGTTTTTTTATGGATAACCAGGCAAAGTACTTCTTGAGTTTGGGAAATACTCAGCCTTTGGCTTGGGGCCTCAGAATGTCCCTGAGCCACCCAGTTCTCAAAGCTGACCATAGACACTGCCATTGTGTTAGCCTAAGTTCCTCAGGACAGGGACCCATTACTTTTTATTTGTCTGGAAAGTGCCAAGCTGTAATGCCATTTGTCTGTAAATAATAGCAAAGCTGTGGCTGTAAATGTTAAGGATGCCAATGTTTTTCATCTGAAATATTAATTTTTAATTATGGATTATTAGGGATATGGTGATAAGGGCCTTTCAGAATGCATCAGCAGACCACTTCTTTCCTGCACCGCGAGCTGTATTGCCAAACTTCTTCCACTCCTAAATTTCACTCTTCCCTTTTTCTCCACTCTCATACTAATGCTCTTTAAAAATCATCTAGTATCAATTCTTGCTGTTTTGTTCTGTTTGTCTAGTTTAATCAGCCTTGCCTGTGCCTTACACAGATAAAATCAGCTTCAAAGCAAGATGACACTGGGGTCATCTTGTTCAGAGTGTTACTTTGTTGTTTTAAAAGCTACATTGCCATTTAGTATTTGGGAGAGGCTGGTTTCCCTGCTAGCTAGGATATAGGTGCATTATTTGTTCTAAGACTTTCATGTTAAACCTAGTATATTCGGGACTGCAGATTTTTGCCTGGATATACCAGTTCCATCTCTGTTGCATCTGCAACATCTGGGTCTCTGCAAAGTGACAGGTCATTAGCACATATTAATATATCATTACAATAGCATGATTCTCATAGCAAATATGGAAATGAATGATCCAAAAATATGATACCTGTACTGCAACGTTTTCCTTGTTTTATTTGTTTGTATAGCCCCTAGCACAATGGTGCCCTAATACCTCTCTGACTTACTCTAATACACATAAAAATAATAAGGTGGCAACTTTACCCTGATTCTCATTGAGCATAGGTATGGCTGCAAAAATTAATCACTAGTCACTATTGAAAATCTTGGTCCCACATAACCACCCAAGTAGTTCAAGTAAGAATTGGGGTGTTCCTGGGTCAGTTCTTCCTTGGGTAAAACCCTGAAAATCCCACTAATATCAATGGAATTTGTCATGGATATCAAGAGTAGAATATTTCTAAAAATCAATCCTTTGATTAATCTTTGTTCTTCAGACCTTAATGTACAGCAATTAGTATTCAAAGTAACCAGGCAGAAACTAGGAAAGCTAGTGAAGACAACTGTTATTTAGACAGTTGTAAGCATTCACAGGTGAACAATCCGATGAAGTGAGCTGTAGCTCACGAAAGCTTATGCTCAAATAAATTTGTTAGTCTCTAAGGTGCCACAAGTCCTCCTTTTCTTAATCCAATCTTTAATTCATGTGCTATACACAACATAAGTTAAACAACAAAAACTATCAGACAGTATGGAATGCAACATTAGTAGCCATAGTAGAAATATTATATTAGAACAGAGAGGTCTCAATCCATTGTGAAAGACACCATACAAATATAGTGAGATACAGTTCCTGCCTTGCAGTGTTTATTCTTTAAATAGACAAGAAGAGTTCCTATGTGCATCAACCTGATGATACTCATCCACCATTGTTTTTGTGTAAATTTATGCTTTGGAAAGTGGCAAGCTAAATAGCTGTAGATCAGATAACTCTGCTTGATGTAACAACACAAAAGGCTGGAGCAACATGACCCTTACTTTGATCAAGTGATTTTATAATATTATCCAAACACTCACAGGGCCTGATTCTTCAACTTTGAAATGCGATATTTCCATTAGTCCTGATTTACAGAGCTGAGAATCAGGCCTTTTGTATTTAACTTTAGAGGCCTGTCTACACATGAAAGTTAATACAGAATATGTTAGAATGTGATTTTAAAGCAGATTTAGCTATTCCCAATTAACTCCCCAAATAGGGTAATGATCAAGAGTCAGAGATAGTTTGCCATTAGGCAACTTGACTGTATCCCTAACCCTGTAGATCATAGAGATCAGTAGAAGTTGCTCCATAACTGAATACAAATTGAGATCTTTACATAAGCAAGATTTTGAACCTGTTAGCTGCTGTTATGTTATTTAGATGGGCACTTTTTTCAGCAATACATTGCTTAAATCAGCCTGACAACAGGAATAATTCATTGTAATATTATGGAGTGTAATAGATTGGTTTGCTAGTTATTTCAGGTAGAGACAGGCTAGAGTGAAAACAGGAGTAGGACATTTTTTGAAGCATTAACAGAAAAAAAAGCTATAACCAATCTCTTGGATGGTTTGTCACATGGCACAGTTAAGCTGTTTATTCAACAATGATTTCTGGGAATGGTTTTAGAGGATGTGTTAATCATGAGTATGAGATTTGTGTAATTTTTACCTTGTATCCTCAATAAACAAGACATGTTTTAATCACAGACACAATGATCTTTAGCAGGAACAAGAATTTTCCTTTCATTGGAACTTGTTTATGTATTTATACACTGTGCCTAAATCAGTGAGGATGGGATTTTCAGAAGCATTCAGCATTGGTCTTAACTCTGCGCCCAATTAAGCCAATGGGACTTAGTGTGGCTACTGGTTTGAGACCACCAAACTCATTTCACACAGGCCACAGAATAGACATCGGCTGTAAATAAGTTTAGCCACCAGTGAGCTGGGCTGTATTGAAACAGTCCATTTAGAAGTGGCAGCTTCTATAGCCCATTACCAGTCTCCTGAGCCATGCTGTCTTCCATAAGATATAGCATTTCTAAAACAATGTTAAACAGTTACCTTTGGAAAAGGAACAATCAAAGCCAGATAAGATCAAAGACAGATTATGCAAAAACTGCTTATGTAGCAAGTTGCCTTTTGACAGCAGCCATTTTGTTCCCCAGATACTTCTCAAATCCACATCACAGGCAGATGTACTGCCGTTGAATGTGTTCATCCAGGAAGTACATCTGGTACTCCCTGCAAAATTCCTCTTCTTTATAGATCCCAACTCCCTCAGGCTCAGTAATTTCCCATTTTACATTAATCTTAGCCCCATTTTAGAAGGCACGTTTGTTACAGAATTTATGGAACAAAGCCACACTTTCAATCCCCCTCCTCACTCTCTGTCTTTTCCAGTCTTATCCCCCTTTGCCCACAAACACTCCCTCAGTCAGCACCTGCTATAGCCCAGTTCAGCTCAACTATTTCACAGAAAGATACCCACACTTCTTCCAAGTCTGGTATACCCAAGGCTTTTCTACATGAGAGTCCTTGATTTTTTTACCTCAAGTTAATTGATTGTTAATTAACTCCAGATGGTTAAGACAGATGTAAAGGCTAGTATGGACTATTCCCAAAAGTTTGATCCAGGATTGTTAATTGGCAATCAAACTCTATGGTATATGTACCTCAGGATACAAAGCAAAGTGAAATAGAAAAGGGTATATATCCCTCCTCCAAACCCACTTACTCTGCCATGACCACAGAGGTGAGTTCATTTCAATTCAGGGGAGAAGGTTCAAAGAAATGTTAGCTATCTTTTGTCTATCCCTTCATATCCTATCTTATCTGTATATCTTGAGTTAGCAATCTCAATATAAAAACATACCTTTTTGACAGTAAAAAGAAAAGGAGTACTTGTGGTACCTTAGAGACTAACCAATTTATTTGAGCATAAGCTTTCGTGAGCTACAGCTCACTTCATCGGATGCATACTGTGGAAAGTGTAGAAGATCTTTTATACACACAAAGCATGAAAAAATACCTCCCCCCACCCCACTCTCTTGCTGGCAATAGCTTATCTAAAGTGATCACTCTCCTTACAATGTGTATGATAATCAAGTTGGGCCATTTCCAGCACAAATCCAGGTTTTCTCACACACACACCCCCCCCACACACACACAAACCCACTCTCCTGCTGGTAATAGCTTATCTAAAGTGACCACTCTCCTTACAATGTGTATGATAATCAAGGTGGGCCATTTCCAGCACAAATCCAGGGTTTAACAAGAATGTCGGGGGGGGGGGGGGGGGGGGTAGGAAAAAACAAGGGGAAATGTGTGTGGGGGGGGGGTGAGAAAACCTGGATTTGTGCTGGAAATGGCCCAACTTGATTATCATACACATTGTAAGGAGAGTGATCACTTTAGATAAGCTATTGCCAGCAGGAGAGTGGGGTGGGAGGAGGTATTTTTTCATGCTTTGTGTGTATAAAAGATCTTCTACACTTTCCACAGTATGCATCCGATGAAGTGAGCTGTAGCTCACGAAAGCTTATGCTCAAATAAATTGGTTAGTCTCTAAGGTGCCACAAGTACTCCTTTTCTTTCTGTGAATACAGACTAACAGGGCTGTTACTCTGAAACCTGTCTTTTTGACAGTGAAGACATAGCCCTATATTAGTGCAAGCTATCAGTACTAAACTATATCAGTTTAAAAGTATTTATAACAGTGCCCAGACCAGTGGGTTGCACCGTGTGAACTAAATTGGGCTTGATACAGATTTAGTTAAATGAGTGCACAAACTGAGTGTAGAGTTGCCTTAAGTGTTCAGAAGTATTATTTTAGTTCTACATTGCTGTGTGTTGCATTTTTAGATATATTTCATTAAAGCTGTTTGTCATGGAATGATTTTGTGATCAATTAACACAGAATTCTCAGTTTGCTGCAGACTTCCATTGCTCCCCAGAAGTCAAGGGGTCTTGCAGCAGAAAACACAGGGTCTTTTAACATGTGCTAATAGATTGTGCTCTCTTGGGAATGCAAATAAGTCTCTCCCTGGGGGTTAGTATATCCACAATCTGTGGGTTATTATAGCCCCAGCAGCATTTCAGATTAACAAGAAGTAACCTCAGTAAGAAGGAATGCAGGCAAGCATGGAATATGTCATCCGGTACTACACATCTGAACATTATACAATAATTTAATACCTCTCACTCTGACTTTATGAATTTCACTCTTCAAATAATGCAATCCTCTCCCATCTTGTTTTCAACCTTTCCTCAATCACATTTCAACCAAAAGACTCACAATCTATTATTGGTTTCCACGGTAATTCTAAATTGTGTCATTTCCTGGGCAAAAGTTAACAGAGAAAGGAAAAATATCATAATGTCCTTTTGTTAAAAAATAATACATAGGTGGCTATTTTTAATTTCCTGCATGATTTGTTATTGCTTGTATTTAAAATAATACGATGAATGTAATGTTATTAGCCATTATGGATCTGAAATGAAAAATACAGAGATAAGACATGGCTCTTTTGTTTGCTATTTTTTGTCTTTTATGCAGATGTTATATAACCATATTCTTATGTTATACATGTTCGGTAAGCAGAATTGGTATAATAATCATTTTAACCCTGAAATGACTGCAAGACATTATATAGGATTTCAGAATGCTCTTCTAGCTCTAAACTATTTCCTGTCAGTACTAGTACTTGAGCTCTGTGGGGAAAACTGTGTGCTTTACAAGTTTGATCTGTTGGTAGTTCCCTCGCATCCCAACCACTATCACTCTCAAGCTCCACTTTTACTGAATACAGTCACTTTATCAAAATGATTCCCTACTATCCCAACATCTTTTTCATCCTCAGTTATTACTTACATGTGTTGGGTATCTGATTTTTGAAGATATTTAGGAGCAATCCCAACTGCCCATAAAAGAGCACATGCCCAATGACTTTTCCAGTAGTGCAACGAAATGTATCCTTCAAATGCATATCAGAATTGAAAGGGTAACAGAAACTCCCCAGGAGAGAGAGGGGGTGGATACATTGCAGCTCACCCTGAGCAGCCTGAACCTGAAATATACTTTGATCTTTATCATCATCACCTGTAACCTGGACAATTCATACTTCTTTTCGGTTACATGAGCTACCCAGGCACACATGAAAAAATATTACTCACTTGGAACATCTTTATATAGGAAATGTTACCACTACCCCATTATGGAGCACTAACACACACCTAAATTCACATATTTGTTTTACACAGAGAAAATCACTCTTATAGCAATCACTGCATATGAAGGGAGACTAGTATTTCATGATGACATGAACTAGCAGATCCATTTCTTATGACTGAAAACTGGATGTCCTCCTCTTAATCATAAAGGTGTCTGCAGGATTTTGTAGCTTCTTTAGGACCAGATTTTAAGCTCAGTTACACCAGTTTAAATTGGGAGTAATACCACTGTAACTGAGATCAGCAACTGCCCAGAAAACTGAAACAAACTGGAGAAAGAAAGGGTCAGAGCCAATTCTTAGCTGCAGGTATACCAATCCTGAAGCTTTTATGTTTATGCTAAGAAAACTTACCTGTTTCCCAATGCAGTGCTTGTGACTGATGCAGATTTAGAAGGTACATTAGACTCATATGTAGATTCTTTTCATTCACCTCTTTATGTGAAAGTCGGTGTTTCCCCTAAGACTATGTGAAACAGACGCTAAAAAGTCGAAAAACCTAACCATTGCTAAATCCAAGTATTCAATAATGTATTCTCTGTCTTGCTAGGACAGAGTACACAGCCTTCAAGACACAGAGAGAAGAAACATAACCTAATCTAATGCAAACATCCATAAATCCAGAAGATCAGAACAGGGCCCCCTTCATATTTACATTGCTCCTGTGATTTTGTATTGTTCAACTTTACTTCGGGTTTTATTTCTAGACCTAGTCACAGGCTTCAGATGTCCACAGTTCAATGCCAATTGTAAAATTATATAGGCCACTCTTCACAACCTGCAATGGAAACGTTGCATGTATCATTGGTTCAAGAAAGGTGATAAGTGAGGCCATTTGTTACGTTTAGAAATACGTTGTGGTTAGGCCACCCAACCGTAGCCGGTGGAGACTGCCTAGGTTTCAGACATGGGGTGCTTTACCAGGGTGATCAGGTTGAGGTTGAGATACCCAGCTCACTTTTACACTTTAGACCTAAATTTATATGCCCTTACTGCACAGGCCAACATGTTGATTTTCATATCCGAATGCAGGCTTTGAATATATTATTAAAATGGCCATGTTTGGAAAACTGGGTCCACAGTTCCTTTCTCTTTGTGATCTTGGCAGACACTTAACATTAATTACACTTAAGACTTTGTTTATTTCCTTTTTACTTTAACTAGTTTGTTTTGTGGGGTAGTGTGTGATATACAATGTTAATTCATCTGATGGCACAGGCACCTAGTTCTTAGTATAGGCACTTTAAAAAATAAATTATTAATCAAAATCTGTAATATGAGCTTCTTTCCTTTTTCTATCTATTTTAAAACCATTGAATAGCGGAGAGGATTGACAGTTAGAAAGCAGCTTCTCTTTTTCATGAGGAAGTACAGGCCACATCTATATACTGTACCATGGTGACTGGCATGTTACAGATAGAGAGTGGTTTTGACTATAATATATATTTAGTATTATATCTCTAGAAATACAGTAAAGCACAAATTAGTTTTTACAGAGTTTCCACTGCACAAAGGCAGAGCAGGACAGATTTTTGAGTCTTGCCAGTGAACTTCCTTGCATTTGTGAGACTATGCCAGGCCTTGTAGTATCATTTGCTCAGAATGTTGTGGTTTCCGTGATATACTAGATCACTAATGGCTTGGTGGACTTAGTCTCTGTCAGTGGTATCTGCCCTCACAAGTACTGACACTACCACATTCACTTTGCATCATAGACCACAACAAAAGCAGACTGCTGCCAGCTTTCTTTTTGTGCTCTTAAACTGGCCCACTGGCATCTCCAGTATTGAAATGCCTCCCACTCATTCTTCCTGGCACTTTACATATCATCATGGGAACTCCAGAAATGCTAAGATGTCGCCTTCACTTCACTAAACCAAGCGTTGCTTACTGCGCCTATCTCCTCATCCGTTATTTCCAACATCAGGCAATTTGCCTTCCATCTTTCAGGGCAGAACATTCACTCTATACTTCCCTCACTTCTGAAGTAAACGCTTCTTTGTCAATAAGCTGGCAATACACACATTCAACCAACAGCCTAGTTAGTGCTATGGTTGGGCAAAAGAGGTTTAGATGAAATGGGAAGAGCACTCCTAATCTTCTCCCATTTACAGAAGTGAAATGAACCCTTTTCTGGGTTCTGAAATGTTTTGGATACACTTTTTTTTTTCCTGTTTTAAAATGTGCTTCCAGTTGGAATTGGAGCTAGAAGTGTCAGACTAATGTGAAAAAGGCTTCTGTCACTATCTGAAGTGCTGGCTGTCCCAGATCCAGTTGGATGGGGAAAGTTCCATTAGGGAAACTCTGCAAAGGAAGAGGTGTGGGTTGTGGGCCTGTTAGACTGGACCCAAACTGGATTAGGGAGAAATGGGCCAACCATGCTGCCCTCTGAAGAGTGGGGACAGGTCTGCCAGTCCACCATAGAGATATTGGAAGGGGAAACAAACTACTGGACCCTTCTCATTGTTCTCCATGAAGAGTACCCCAGTAATGGGGAGCCGCAGTCTTTTGTGTGGGGAGAGAAGAAGATTAATAAAATTTAACAGAGCCTCGTTAGGACAGGTGCTATGCAGGAAAAGAAGCCCACATGGACTCCTATAAAAAGTATGGATTATTCATGTACATTTAGGACAAGCCTCTCTAATGCTCGTACAAGCTCAAATTCCAAATGGTTACAGGTTCACCCATTTCAAGAGCCCTTCCTTCCAGAGACTAAAGCAATCAACTCTATTAACCCTCTTGGCAGATATGTTGGGTAATACCAATATTCCTGATGTTCAGGAATCCCAAATTTGCTCTGGAATACAGCTCTCCGTATCAGCTTGAAGGTTTGGCGGGATCTGCAGTCAAAGTAACATGCATGCAACTTTTTTATAACTGTACAATCACCCCAGAATTCAAGTTTGCATGATGCTTATTAAATATGCTGTCATCACTTTGCAATCCCTTGCAAGTAAATCTTGCAATCCCTATGCAGGTAAAAACCTACTCAAGTGTCTGATGAGCACAGGGGCAGCACTTCTACAAGAGCTGGTTATCATAAATAGGGCCAACAGAGTCCTAAACAATCATAAGGAGTACTTGTGGCACCTTAGAGACTAACCAATTTATTTGAGCATAAGCTTTCGTGAGCTATAGCTCACTTCATCGGATGCATTCCGTGGAAACTGCAGAAGACATTATATACACAGAGACCATGAAACAATACCTCCTCCCACCCCACTCTCCTGCTGGTAATAGCTTATCCAGAGTGACCACTCTCCCTACAATGTGCATGATAATCAAGTTGGGCCATTTCCAGCACAAATCCAGGTTTTCTCACCCCCCCACCCCCATACACACACAAACTCACTCTCCTGAGAGTGAGTTTGTGTGTGTATGAGAGTGAGTTTGTGTGTGTATGGGGGTGGGGGGGTGAGAAAACCTGGATTTGTGCTGGAAATGGCCCAACTTGATTATCATGCACATTGTAGGGAGAGTGGTCACTCTGGATAAGCTATTACCAGCAGGAGAGTGGGGTGGGAGGAGGTATTGTTTCATGGTCTCTGTGTATATAATGTCTTCTGCAGTTTCCACAGTATGCATCCGATGAAGTGAGCTATAGCTCACGAAAGCTTATGCTCAAATAAATTGGTTAGTCTCTAAGGTGCCACAAGTACTCCTTTTCTTTTTGCGAATACAGACTAACACGGCTGTTACTCTGAAACCTAAACAATCATGTCTGAAAAGCACATGGAAAACTTCTCCCAGTGAGAGAAGTCTGATTCTCTTTTGTGGGCAGAATAGACTTTAACAGCCTTGAATAGTTCATTGGATGAGACTTCAGACCCTATCAGAGGGTTTTCTTGCAGCTTTTAAGTGAGGGCCTGGACCTGAGGAATCTGCTATGTGAATTTATAGTCACAGCTTTCCCTTTATTTTGAATTCTATTCTCTATAGGTTCTTATATTGCACTCATCACTGCAGTACCAGAGCACCTTCCAATAGTGCATTAAGCAATGTGACTAACATCTGTCACATGTTCTCTCTCCAGGAAGAATTGTTTTGTTTTTGGAATTTTTTAGGTAGATAGCTATACATACTCATATATACAATTTGCTGTGTATTTATATTAGAGAAGACAAGGTCAAAGAAATGCGCCTTTCACTCAGAGCAGAAGGTGGTAAGGTTTGTGATACTCCTTAGTTCCGGGAGGAGTTCATTCCACAGTCTTGGGCCAGCCTCAAAGAAAGTTCTGTCTCCTGTACAGGCGCACTTTACCTTTACTGTAGCGAGGTCCACAGCGCCAAAAGAGCAAATTTGTCAACCATGGTCTTCATCCCAGAGCTCTACGCTCTTTTAGATTCCCTGGGCCCATTGGGTGCCTTGAAGATAAGGACTGAGACCCCCTTGGACTTAATGTTCCTCACCGTAAGAGTCACCAAATCCACATCCTGTTAGTCTTAATTAAAAGCAGAAACATGAGACAAAAATAACGAGAGAATCAGTTGACAAAAAGTAGGTAACAATAAATATGCCTCCTGTCCACGTTGCTAAGATGGCTAGAAAAATTGCTAACCAGGCTAGAAATTTTCAGTTACAATGTTATAGTGCCTGTAACATGATTGCAGTTTTGCTCCTGACCTCCTCGTCTGAGCAAAGCTGCCGCCTTCCTAGTGAATCCTGATGGTGTCTGACTCCCAGAAACTGACCACCAGAGTCCATTCTTAGGCTGTGTCTACAGCACAGGAGCTACAGCAGCATAGGCTTAGCTCTGTGGCTGTCTTGCTATAACACTATAGTGTAGACGCTTCCTACACCAACGGGAGGCATTTTTTCCATCCCCGTAGGAACTCCACCTCCGCCAATGGTGGTAGCTAAGTTGACAGAAATATTCTTCCATAGCCCTAGCTGTGTTTACCCCAGTTGTTAGGTTGGCATAGCGACAGTGCTCCGGGGTGTGAATTTCTCACACTCCTGAGCAAAGTAGTGATGTCAATCTAAATTTTAATGTAGATCAGGCCTTCATCTTGCTCCATCTTTGCTAACTATGTGACACTATCATTTGTCAACTGAAGGCCACCTGTGTCTTTCCTACTGGCTGGTTTTCAAGAGCAATTTAAAACTAGCATTTAGAGTCATTCACTGTGACCAGACTAAACCTCCTGGGTGAATGACTCATTGTTCTTCTATTCCCCTATTCTTCCCCTGAAAAAGTTGTTTACTCAATATACATGCCTGTAGTGACTCCCATGTAGAAAGTTAGCTAGGCATGCCCTGTATTAGCTGTGTGCCACAAACCTTACCACGACAAGGTAGTCACACAGCCAGACAAAACATGGGAGTTCAGACGTATTTTGCACAGTTAATAAATCATTTATCACAACTAAACTGGTCAAACTGGGTAAAAGTCTGGGGAGGAGACAGAGGCAGGAGAAAACTAAAAGTCCCATATTATGTAAGCCAATGGAAAAAAAAAAAAGGGAGTCCAGGAGGCAGAGCCAAGACAGGGAGAGCCTAAGAAGGATGTTGATGGAGAAGAGGACCCTAGGCTTGGTCAGGAGGTCAGCAGAGGAGTGGTCCAGATAATGTTTGGATCAACCCCATCATTGCTATTAAATATATATCAAGCAATTTCTTTGCACCTCTGAAAATATGGGGAAACACCTCAAATTATAGCTTTACAGAGCAGTTATAAAGATACATTCCGAGTACAATGATACATTCCACCCAGTAAGGAGCTCAAAGGAGAATTTTGAAGAGTCTGAGGAGAAAAGACTGTATCTTAAGGAAATAGCAATACTATAACTGGAACTGAAATATTTTAACATGTATATTTGCAAAATTCTCAAAGCAGACTGGGCTGTAAGTAGCTCAGTCTCTGGTCATTATAGTAATGGAGAGGTGTAATGCTTGAGTGCATCTCTCGAAGCGGGTGGGCTAACTTTAAAGCTAAACTCACATTCAAAACTTTTCAATGCAACTGTTTTAGGATGGGATTTTCAAAAGCACCTAATCGATTTAAGAGCACAAGTCTCACTTAGCTGTTCCTGACAATCCCAGCTTTAGTTTCTATTTCCATAAGAGTTCAGCTGGTGGCATTAAGCTATACATAGTAACTATGCAGTGCATTTAATAAATAGTATATTCTCTGTATGTTTTCTTAGTTATAATTCAGAATAAATATATTTGTTTTCATCAGGATTGACTCTGCAGGCTGTGCAAAAGTTCTGTTTGCAGTTACCATAGTTTAAGGTTAAGTTGAGTTTGGCACTTAAGCAGTGCTTCAGCCGTTTTGTTATGTATGAAGAATACAATGTATCCTCCCCTAAATTACAGCATTTGCTCTTTGAGCACAGAATGAATTTTCTAAGTATTTACCAGTAAATTGGTTAAGTAGTTTGAGTAAAAATTAATTAATATATGAGTCTTTTAAGAAATTTAGCACCTAGTGGTAGAAAAGATTAAATTCAAAGAAATTGTCCTAGTATAGTCTCAGTACCACAAGGGGCTGAGAGCAACAAGAATGTAATTACACTAAGAATTTAGGGGAGCTGGTCTACACTAAAGCTGTAGGTTGACTTAAGTTATGCTACTTCAGTTACATACATTACATAGCTGAAGTTGACCTAACTTAGGTCAATTTACAGTGGTGTTTACATCATGCTGTGTCGACAGGAGACATTCTCCCACTGACTTACCTTCCACCTCTCGGGGAGGTGGAGTACAGACGTCGACAGCAGAGCGCTCTGCTATCAGCTTAGCTTGTCTTCACCAGACCTGCTAAATTGACACTGCTGCATCAATTGCAGCAGGGCCGATTTAGCCAGAAGTATAGACAAGCCCTTAGTAGTAGTAGGAAGAGTTATAAGGCCAGATCCTCATGGTATGGAAAGACTTTGATACCCTGGAAGGGGAAGGTTATGGTGACCTGGCCATGGGTCGAAGCCATGAAGACAGAGTACCCTGAATCACAAGGAGAGAGAGATAGCAGGGCATGCAATGAGTAGCAGAAGGGGGCGCCAGACTTGAATGGAGCTAGTCCCCCAATGCAGCCACAAAGAGGTGCTCCTAGTGGTGAGTAGAGTACCCTGTGATACCCATACAGCTAAGAATGCCAGTTTGCAGCTGAAATGGTGCTTCACTGAGCTCTACATAGAACATTTGTTTTAAAACTGGAGTCCAGACATCAGATCAACAGTTTGTTGTTCTAAACCACTCATTGTCTTCCTTCATGTGCTACACTTTTTGCAGGAGGACAAAGTCACTGAAAAATGATTCAGCAGAGATAACTATTGTGGCTGGTATAGTGTGGTTAGAAGCAGGGACTTTCTAATCTTGCCATGGATCATTTATCAGACCTCCAGATTAAAGATATTTGTGTTTACAGGATTTTTTGGTCTATGCTGAAAGCACTTTAATTGTGGGACCATTTGCTTAGTTAATTAGCCCTCTGACATTCCTTATCAATTGGGGGAAATCAATGCACTAATGGAAAACAAATTATAAATCAACAATGTGCTGTAGCTGCTGTATAAATAAAGGGCACTGCATCCAATGAAAAGCTTGTTTGTATCATAACATGGAAAGTAGGCAATGGAAAGTTTTTAAATGAATTGTATCTTAGACCCAGTGTTTATAATAGTTCCAATTTTGCCCACATTCTGTAGTCCCTTGCATTATTAGGACAAAGCATGGAATTTCCTTTACTGTTCCTGACCCTGTTCAGAGTCAAAGGGCAAATTAGTGTTCAGTTTTTCTTGCTAGTTAGTGCTGGAACAGATGGAGACAGTGCCCAGATTTTCAACTGATTTTTCAGGTGAAGAATTTTATCTAAGGTTAACACAAAGAGAGCAGCAAGTAGTCAATATTCAAAAGAGAAGGTGCAAAAGGACTGTAATCAAAGCACATATAAAATAAAGCAAAAAACCAGAATAAGTTCAAACATTCATTTAATGTACAATTACAGGGAACAGATGGCTGCTAACTTTTCAATACACTGCTCAGAAGATGACATAATACTTAAAACTTCTAATGAAGAGGAGATGTGAGCAAACTGATTGACACAAACTTCAAAAGTACAAAATATCAGCCATGGTTCGGTTATGAATACTGTTCATTGGATGCTCAAATTTTGCACCGGTCAGCAAACTGCTCCATAGGACTGTTTGTAGTGTTGTAGCCATGTTGGTCCCAGGATATGAGAAAGATAACATAGGTCATGTAATAAATTTTTTTATAGGACCAAGTACTGGTGGCGGAAGGTATGAGCTTTCAAGCATCACAGAGCTCTTCTTCACGTCCATGAAGTTCAAAAGCAGGTACCTTCCACCAGTAGAAGTTGCCCCAATAAAACATATTACCTCAACTACCTTGTCTCTGTAGAACTGTTTCACAACTTTTTTTCCCATATGTGAATACCGGTGAAATGTAGTAAGCTGCTGCTGAAGCTGTATTTCATATTCAGTCCTGTGTCACCGAGGTAGGTCACCAGGAACAAGTCAGATTGGCAATCAAAAAAAAGAATAACACAGCAGAAGAATTTTCACTTGGTTCCCCCCCGAGACCGGGTTTGCATTTTAGTTGAGCTTTCTGAGTCAGCTGGAAAATTCAGAAAGAAGTCATCTTCCCGCACCCCGTGTGTGTGACTGTTGCAGGCAAAGGTCTACCACATTATCTCCTAAAATTAGCTCACTCATTGGCAACCATCTCATTATGATAGTTGTCTGGGGGACTTTTATCACCCTGAGATCTAAATTAAATCATTGCATCAATACTGAGGCCTAGTCCCACTTCCGGTGCCAATGCACTAACAAACTGGTTTTAAGCTGTGCAAATGGGTATTGTGGTATATGTAACTATGAAACCGTAAGGAGGTGTTTTGCCCCTGTAATAATAAGGTGGACTACCTAGTCTCCCTTCAGGGCAGGTCCTGTGAGAGGCACTATCTGGAGTGCAAGTTAGCTCAAGATGGAGAAAACTGAGAACTGTCTCTTATAAAGGCTTTGGGCTTGATTCCCCACTTCATATTTTCTCGGGCCTTGGTTTATCTTTTGCCTTCATCTGAAATAGATCAACTGACTGAAATGATGGCCCAGACTCTGGCTCCTGATAAAGCTGCTGAAGTAACTTTTCCCCCTCTCCCAAGTAGTGGGCATGGCTGGGAAAAAAGGGGCATGGCCAGGAGCTGTAAGCCCCAGACAATACTCCCAGCTGTTGGAGCCCATGAAGGCCATAGGAAGTCAGGCATAAGACAGAGCAGCCTTGGCTTCTCTATCTTGTGCTAAGGACAAGTTCAGTGGCCCCAGGGTCAGGGCAACACAATGGACCACCTTTGCTTATCCTCCCACCCCCAAAGAGGTTGCACCAGGGGAGACAACTCAGATTCTCAAGATGTAGCCCAAACTGCTTATCTTTGTGTAAGAGACATAATAGCCATTTATCTTTCAAACCCAAACCTTGCCTATGGTTGTACAATATTTGACCATGGCGTAAACTAGGTTTGTTCAAATGTGAACCTTTTCTGACTTCAGGTCCTGCAAACCTATCGCAGCTGTTTCTCCCAAACACAATTTGTGAACTTGTTTCAGAGTAAACTTGGAAGCATTCTCACAGCTCTAATGAACAGCAAGATTTAAGTCGTTAAGATTTTCTTCCGCCCCCATTCAAATCATCACCTGGAACTACTCCAGTGGTAATGAATCAAACAATTTACACACAGAGAAATAGAAACATCCGCATGTACTGAAACCCAAGACAAGAAAAATAGCATACTCCATAATCTAGCAAACCAGAACATCCTGAGCAAAGTCAGTTGTGTCACCACAAATGAAGAAAAGCACATAAATATCAATAGCAGGGATCCACTTCACAACAAGTCAACCCAAAAAAGAAAAAAAAAACCCTTAGTTCATTATAAAATGTATAACAAAAAATTAAATTTCAATATTTATTATTAATTTTACAGTTATGCCCAGGGGCCAGAATCAGAGAACAGGGCCCCATTGCACTAGGCAACATGCTAAAAATACAATAATTGCTTACAGGTTAATGACAAGATACAACATGTGGAGGAGGTCACAGTATGAGCATTTATAGAGTATTACCAAATTCAAAGCATTCAGAAATCATGAGCCAGGCCCTAAAATCATGAGGTTTAAAATATATAAATATGTTAGGGTCTTTTGGGGGGGGGGCTTCTGATTTCTGGGCCCTTATGGTGCACTTTTGAAAGCTTTTCTCCAACTTTGACAGTACTGTACTCTGTGGGAATATACAGTTCTACTAAAATCTAAATCGTTTACAAAATCAGGTCAATTTCACTTTGGAATTTCATTTTGGAAAAAAAAAGGGGGGGGGGAGAAAGTTCTCATGATGGTGAAATGGGATGCTTTGTCAAACAAAACATTTTAATTTTTTTGTATTGAAATAACTTTTCATTTTGAATTTTTAGCATACATTGTATTATACATAAAAATCAAACCATTTTTTCAGTGTATGGAATGAAATGTTTTGAACAGCCCAAAACAGAGCATTTTGAGGGATTTTTACTATATGGAGAATTTCAAAAAGTTGAGTTTTCGCTTTGATTTGGAATGAAGCCAAATTCTGAAATCTCAGAATTCTTTGTAAAACAGAAATGTTGTCCTCTGCACAGCTCTAAAAAACACCAAATACCATGAGACTCAGGCCAAAAAAATCACAAAAGTTGGCAACACTGTTCAATATTCTTCTTCTCATGATTGCTGTTTTTATTGTGATAGCACCTTGAGGCACCAACTAGGAATCAAGATCTCCCCCCATTATTCTAGGCGTTACACCTGGCTGCAACATGAAATAACAAAAGACAGTTCTTGTGCCAGAGACTACAAGGTTGGCAATAAATGTAAGAGTTATATAAGATAGTTAACCTTCTGGCTCACAATAAACAAGAAAGCAGATCAGCAGAGTGCTTAATGGGAAGGAGAAGGAGAGGCTTTCTTCTACATGCCTTCAGTTAAAATTCTGCCGTTGTATCGACAGAAGGGTTAGGGCGATCTCCCTGTAAGTTACTTTGACGGGTGCTGTTGCTCCTCTTTCTTCTTTTTCACAATACTAGTCAATATATTCTCCATTCCCTCACCCCTTTTCACTGCAAACACATGCACCACTCACACCGTACACAGGAAGCTGGTTAGCAGGAGGCTTTGGTTCAATTACTGGCCACACATCTCTGAAACAAATCTTTCTGTAACTGTAGAGAAAAAGGGGCTGGCATTTTAATTTAAAGACCCTGCATTGTGCCTTGTGTTCAGTTAATATATCAAGTTTACAGGCTATCACTGCCAACAGCCATACTGGTACATTAATCTGGCATTAAGAAGCCATCACAAAAGAAATACTAGCCAAAGTGATGCTATAAGAAGTATCCTACAGATCTTGAATAATGCAACTGTTTCTTCCCACCTTCCAGATACAGCTCTTCCGGCTGGTAATCTCATTTTGCATTACATTGATCTGAGTTCATGGTGATGTGGTAGTACTTTATTTGCCAAATGAGATTATTTGTCCTTAGAGATAAACTGAAAATAGACGCAGTCACATGTATCCCCAAAGGGCCTCACTATCTGATGCACTTTGGACGAGTAGAGGAAGTTGGTGTCCTAGTTTTATGTCCTTTCCAGAAATCCTGCTTTGAGGAGTTGGCATCTCCACTCCTCCAGGAATGAGGTCATTGGGCCAGAACCCCAGCTGGTGTAACTAGGCGTAGATCCATTGACTTCAGCAATCTTCACTCATGGATCTGGCTCACAGCTTCAGGCAGCCAGTCCTATCCGATAATAAAACCTCATTCCTGTAAGTGCTGCTTTCCCACACAGTGATGATGGTGTATAACTGAACTATCTCCTAGAGCTGGTCAGAATAATTTTGACATAACTTTTTTTTGGTTGGAATTTACCAGTTAGTTAAAATCCAAATATTCTGTGGGACCATGTCGATTTTGACAAAATTCTGCAGGCACCCAAGCAGCCTTCTGATGAAATCCTACCTGCCAAACAGGTTTTGAAACTTTGCTGGTTTCTTGCCAGCTTGCTCGCCTGATGGGCTGCTGGAGAGGCTGGGCTTCTAGCCTCACAGGCCAAGCAGACAGCCCCTGGGCTAGAGCTGCCAGGTTCCTGGGTCTTTGGCAGCACACCATGTGCACTGCCCCACAGCCAAGGCTCCTAGGCTTTCAGACTTCTATTTTCCAGCAGAGCTGGGTGGAGAATGGTAATTCCATTTCATGAGGAATTTCATTATCATTCAGATTCTGAAATTGTTAAATTGTCCATGAAATGAAATGATCATTGGCCACCCAGCTCTACTATCTACTCTTTGTTACGACACGCTGTACATCTGGCCATTTCTTTAGACACTGACACTACAACTAGCGTTAGTTGAAACTCAAAATTTCTGTTCCATGGAAAATTCTGACATTTTGAAATTTCCTTTTATCCTGAATTGGAACAAAAAGTTGAAATTTTGAAATTTCCTTCAAAAAAATTTGCTTTGGAAATATTGAAATAGCCTCATTTATTTTTTTTTCTTTTTTGTTAAGGTCAAAGTGTTTCATTTCACCTTTATTATTTCAATACTCATATTATAATATATAAACAATAAAGTCAAAATAAAGCATTTCACTCTTATGAAAACAAAGTGCTTTGACCTTATCAAAATGAAATGTTTTGATGATTGTTCACCAAAAATGTCAGTGAAATAGATACAGCCCCATGAAATATTTCCATTTCACCTAATCAGCATTCTTCTATGGAATGCTGTTCCTTACGAAATTTTTTGAGCAGCTGTAATTAAAACTGTTTACACTAAATGTAAGATCCAAAGCTAATGAGTGATTGCATGGTGATACCTGTGAAGTTCCGAAAATGAGAGTTCCTGAAACTGTAACGCCTATGATGAGTTTTGTTCATGTGGAACTCCACACAGCTATACATTATCAATACACACTTCCATAGGATCAACTCAGATTTGCCATAGGGTGCCATTACTATTGTCACAAAGCAAAGGCCTTGAGTTCGTAGGGCCCTGAAAGCAGGAAATAAACAGGACCTGAAACTATCTCAGAATTATGGCTAAAAAGGCAAGGCAGAACAATGGCTGGGAGAGGAAACATAGGCAGATAGATTTGCCCTATTGTACACAGCAGATCAGTGGCAGAGCCAGAAGAGAATTCATGTCTCCAGCCCAGTGCTCAATCCACTAGAACACAGTGACTCTCAGAAAACACATTACTTTTGTTTAATATTTCATCTAGTTTCTGCAAATTCCTAACAACAAGCATTAGATGGCATATTTGTGTGAAGTGAGTAACTTGCAGAGTGAGAAGGAACAGCAACCTGATAGGGCCATCTTCCCTCTGGAAAATTATAGGGAAGTACAATAAATAACACTTTATATCACCTGGTGAATGCCAAAGGAAAAAGCATCTGTAGCAGGGATGGCTTAGCACTAGCCAGACAGAAGATGAACTTCAACTAAGGCAGGGAAATCCCCCATTTATTCCCTCCCCAGCGCATTCTTCAACCTGAACACTTTCCCCATTACAGTATTTCCTCTTGTCCAACTTAAGTGTTTACTGTTCTTCCTTTGTTAAAATTTTAAAGTGGGCTCTGAAGGAATTTGTAGAGCCAGAATTGTGAAACAATGTAATTCAGTCTCTGTGTAAAATGCCCTGTCTTTTAAGGATTCTCAAATGTTTTTATTTTCTCTGGCATTTCCCCCCATTGGAAATGTGCCAACAGTAGAAAAAAAATAAAATCAGAACAAGAATTTTCTTTCTTTTTTTTTTTTTTTCTTTTTTGACATTAAGTACCACAGTGTGGTTCCATTTAACCACTTTACTGGTAAGGATTGTTCATGCCTTATGTTTCTAATTAACAGCATTCCTTCTGTGAGAAAAATTTCACTACTGCATTCATAAAAGCCCCAAACTAACAGATACAACATGGCTTTGGTTTTGTTCTGCCATGCTAAAAGTCTGGCAAACAAGTTGCAAAACAGATTCAGAGACTCCAGTGGTGACATTTTTCCTTTTAACTATCAATGTTGCAAGAATGTATACCTTTATGAATTTGCATTTGTAAAAATTGGAGGATTCTTATTATGGGAGTCATTGTCAACTCCTTTTAAAACAATTTTAAAATTATTATAATTTGAAACCTCATTAAAACTAGTCTAATATAAAAATCACGTGGATTTGGGAGTAGTCTTCCAAACTGTTCCCAGCAAACATTAAATTGTTTTGTGTTTGGAGGCGGGGAAAAGCCACTTCCGGAAGCAGGCAGTTGTAAACAGCCTTCTGGTAAAGATTAATGATAAAGCAATTATAACAGGATCCAAGGATATGGAAGAACTGAATATTTACTTTGATGTGAACTAAGAAATGGTCATTGATCATAAACAATGTGGATAAATCCAATATAATTTCTGTCAACCCAATAACCCCAGAATGGAAGAATTTTTGTAACTCTACTTACTTAATAAAAAGAAAAGGAGTACTTGTGGCACCTTAGAGACTAACAAATTTATTTGAGCATAAGCTTTTGTGAGCTACAGCTCACTTCATCGGATGCATGCAGTGGAAAATACAGTGGGGAGATTTTATATACACAGAGAACATGAAACAATGGATGTTACCATACACACTGTAACAAGAGTGATATATAAAATCTCCCCACTGTATTTTCCACTGCATGCATCCGATGAAGTGAGCTGTAGCTCACGAAAGCTTATGCTCAAATAAATTTATTCGTCTCTAAGGTGCCACAAGTACTCCTTTTCTTTTCGCAGATACAGACTAACACAGCTGCTACTCTGAAACCTACTTACTTAATATGAAGGCATGATGACCACAGAATACTTAGAATGAATATTATTGCAAAACCCAGACCCATTTAGTGTCAGTCTTTTCTGTTTTAAACTCTGTTCTTAGTTTTAACCTCTATTCTGAAGTTTATTTTTATTTAAAAATGGTAGTAATGCCTCTCACTTTGAAATACTACGTCCAGTTGAGAATATTATGGGGGCAGAATTTTCAAAAGCAATCAGTTTTGGCCTAACTCTGATTTCAGTAGGAGCAATGAGAATATAGTTGCACCAGTGTTGAACACTTTTGAAAAACCTACTCTAAATGTATATGTATTACTTTTTTCTTTTATATAGCTTTCAAGTTTTTGGACATACACATTTGGCCCCCTGTGAAATGAAGGGAGGTATATAAAATACTAGAGTTGGTTGGAAAATGGTTTCTTTCCCTCCAGAAAATGTCAAGAAAAATGAACAAAATCCATTTTCACTGGAAATTTTCAACTTTTTGTTGAAAACCCAAAAACTCCAAACTTTTGGCCAAAAAGCAAATGTTTCCATTGCAAAAATCAAAACAAAATATTTAATTTTGGTTCATTGGGACAGCATGAATCAAAGTATTTCAAACCAATATTTGTCAATCCAAATTGAAATGTTTCATTTTGGTTAAATTCAACACCAAATTGCGTCCCCCTGCACTATTGCAGTGCCTCATGGGAGTTGTAGATCTGGTGCCTCATCCCAATGAGCAGGGCTCCAGGGATGAACTTCATGAATCACTCGCCTGTAGCTGACCCATTGTGATACATCATGGGAGTCACATAACTGTAGTAAATCATGGGAGACATAGTCTGGCCAGGGAGCCTGGTCCTTGGAGAAGAATGTAGGCATGAGGCATCTGAACTAAAACTCCCATGAGGCTCCATGATGGCTCAAACAGATACATCTTAATGATGAACTGAGCCAAAAAGAAACCGATTCAAGAATGTCAGAACATTTATTTTCAATTTAAAGTGTCAAAACATAAAGTTTCAACATTTCCAAATTGAAACTTTCAGTTTGGGTTTGGTATTCGACCAAAAACTGAAACTTTTTCAGTTGTCAGGTTTTTGGTTTTCTGATAAATTTTCTGGTGAAAGCAGACACGTCACAAAAACTTTCATTTTGTCAAAACCCGTTTTCTGTCAAGAAAATATTTAAATGGAAAATTTTCAACCAGTCCCAATAAAAGGTATTTATTGTTGCTGAGGGAGAGGGGGAATCCATTTAAAAAATAGTACTGGTGAAAAGACTAAAGCTTATATGGACTTCAAGTCAACTACAACAGCAGAGAGTGGACCAGGGACTGGATAAACTTGCAATAAATAGCTATACTTTTATTTAGCTTTTGTAGGCTACTGCATGCCTTTCAGCTGGGAGGAACTATAGCAGCGTGCAGAGCCTTAAAATAGCACTTCTGAGTCAAATGCATGTATCTGATGTTGAATACATTTGACCACATAACCCAGACCGAAGCTTTGCTAATACTAATAGGCTTGAGTAGGAAGAACTCAAACTGTGCCCATATTATTTAAGAAATAGCTGATAATTTGTTTTTCCTGTACTCAGTCAGCTTTAGTCATTAGCTCAACTTGCAGTTGCAAGAACTACTCTATATATCAGAACTTGTAGGAGCCTCCCCATGTTTCTGCTTTCTCAGGGTTGTCATTACATAGGTGTCATAATCTTTTGCTGTCTCATCTTGAGATAAATAATTGAAATGATATAAAATACCTTGACAGTCTTTTTAACATGACAACATATAAAAGTAACTCGATCATTCTTATGGAGCCTGAGTTGCTGAGCACCCGTACTCCCTGTAGACTTCAATAAGAATTAATGGTAACTCAGTATCTTGCAGGAAATGCTCAACACCTGGCTAGATCAAAACTTGGTGAGCGCTAATTGTTCTTATAAAAGAGTATAATTTGGAGCAAGTCAGTGAAGATCTATAACCCTGAATTGTTTCCTTGCTCCTCTCTAAAATCACACATCTTCCCTACTTGATTCTGTTGAATCCTGCTCTCCCACTGAGCTCAATGAGAGATTTTACTTTTGATTTCAATGTGAGTAAGGTGGGGTCCATCGTTTAACTGAAACCAAAATGGCATTTTCCTACGTAGAATACACTTCAGAATTTCAGTGGTAAGTGGCACAAAGAAGCTGCAGAGAAATAACCCAAATGAATAACAGTGGAAGCTGTTTTTATTTATAGAACTGCAAGTTCACTAGCACCTAATATGGTCAGTCATTGCAGGCCTGTTCCTGCAAACCTTTACTCTCATGAGTAATCCTTATTCAATGAGTAGACTAATGGATGTCAATAGCCCTTATGCATGTGCATAGTCCTTGCAGGGTCACATCTTCAAACTACTATTGGCTATCTTCCCTGTAATCTCAAATATAAAATAGATATTATTTGAAATACCTAGTAAAGCCCCATCCTGCTTCCAGTGAGTTCAGCACAGGTTTTGTTACTGACTTCAATGGGAACAAGATGAGGTGGCCTTAGAACAAATCAAAGATTCAAGCCATTGCACTGAAGAAGGGTGGAGTAAACACAGTGAGGTTTTAAAATATTAAAATCCAAATAGATTGCTGGGGAAATATATATCCAGAATGTCTTGTTTTAGGATCTGCAGTGTTGTTGTAACCGTGTTTTTCCCAGGATACTAGAGACAAGGCCTATGGGGAAATTTTAGGATTATTAGCCAAGGAAAGAATCCAAATAAGCCATGCTGTACAGAGAAATGGTTAATTACTGCCCCATGTTTTACAAAATAGAGTTGCTTTTTATCAAATATTGTTTAAATTCTGTTTGTCCATTTTATACAATTTGCGTCGTAATTCCTTATATCGTTTTGTAGGTTTATGGTTTCAGTATTGGAGTTTTGTCGTTGCATAGTTAATAGTAGTGGTATCATTGAGCCTATACTCAAAGACCACACTCATCCACCAACTTTTCCTACAGGGCAATACAATATCTCTCATGTGACATTATTCATTATTGTATGAAATAACCTATTTTTGCAACACCAAAATACATTCCGCAAAAATATTTTTCCTTTAGAACCTGATCACCCTCCCCTGTGGAAAAACCCATGGGAGAGGGGTACAGGGAAAGAGGAAAGCTCTGCAGCCTTTCTTTGTTCCATTGGAGAACTGGGTTTGCCTCTTGTGCATGCCAGAGGTCTCCCCACAAATCCACAGGTCCTGTGAGGCCAGGGCCCTGCGCAGATGGTCTGCACACCTTCAGCAGTTTTGGCCCCATGCAGCTCTGATCCAACACCTTGGCAACATGCTGCAAGGGATTCCCTTGGCCACAGCTGCTCCTAATTCTGTATTCCCACAAGATATGGGTAGATCCACACACAGTAGGACATACATGAGGTCCATTGTGATCAAAATCTTGGCATGCCGTACAGTGAAATACCTTGACTTTTGCAACTGGTATGATGATTGTAAATTACAGTTGGTTTGTTTGCACCAGGGGCAGTTAGAGTCTACATAAATGTGTAACCTCAAATTGGCTCAAAGTTTGCAGGAGAGTTGGGGAGCAAACACAGAAATCATCCCCATAACCTAGAGAAAGAAATAAAATGAGGAGAAAATATGCAAAGCACCCTTTGATCAGTCTCTTCGTACATACTGTTGATTAAAATCATGTGGACACCTATCAAGATTAACTGATCCTTTTAAAAATGATAAAGACTAATATCAGGGCCTACCCTCCCCCTGTTCATAGGAGTTTTGCTATTGACTTTAGTGAGAACAGGTGATTACGTTTCTCTTCATACTGAAATGAGTAACAAAGGCACAAAAACTCATGAACGTCTTGATCACTACTGCCAATTCCTCAACACTGGACTCATTCCTATTACGTGTGGATCACCGGGTATAATGCAGACTTTCACATCTCGGAGTGTGTTGTAATATAGGGGCTGCAACTCTTATTCGTCTACGTAAATACTTACACAAGTAGTCCTAGTTGGATGGGACTAGTAGTAGTGATACGTACACAATTTAATGCCAAAATTTATCTGAATACAGATTACACATTTGACCCCAAAATGGACCAAATTCATCCCTAGTAAAATTCCACTGTAACTGATGGAGGAAATGAAGGAGGAATTTGATCCAATAAATTATTTGTGAGTTTATTAAATCCTGTAAAATTAATTTCTTAAATTAAAATAGAAGAAACATAATGGACCTGAGTCTTAATTATTCTAAGGCTCTTTTACATTATTCTGTCTGTGTAAAGGGACCTTAAAGTGAGAGTAAATTACATTACAGAGCCAGAGCAATGTAAAAGGACCTTAGTGGAAATGAGATTCAGGCTCTATATACTTTGGCCTGGTTTCTGTTTCAGTGAAGTCAATGAAGCTTCTCTGAGAACAGTTTTAAGCTCCTTGTAATGGCAAATTTAAATTAGAGAATAGAGCTTGACAAGTCACAGACAGGGAAGAGAGTTAAAATCACTGATAGGAGATATATCACTCAGAGGAGTCATTAATTGTTTGCCCAGCTCTAGCAATATACTTGAATACATATATACTGGCTTCTGAAATTGATAGATAACATAGCAGCACTGCAGTATAACAGCACTTATTACCAAGCATCAGAAGGCTACTTAATCTTTAACAAACTGGAGTGGCGAAACCTTTCTATTTTATTGCTAAATTTATGACATTTTTTTCATGTAAAAGAGTTCTCATCCACAGCATCCTGCTGTTTTTAACCAGTCACCTGGCTTGCTTTTCACACTCAGCATCTACAAGAAAAACCAAAACCCAACTGGAGTCCAAGGACTGCCAGTGAAGCAGTGAGGAAAAGCAGGGGGAGAATGCCCCTGGTTAGCTTTTGAAAACCACACCAATGCAACATTATGAGGCTTGAGACACAGCTGACTATTTCAACCCTTTATGGACTAATGCTCCTGGAATTGCCTTATTGTTCTGGTTTAATGATTTTATTGCATGGAAAAAATTCTCTCTTATGCTGAAAAGAATGAAGTTAGCTATTAACTTTAAGCCAATGTAAACCAGATGAGCTGTTAACACCTTAGCCATTGGATTAATTTACCTCCTTTGATTGTTTTCCAGCAAATTAGACTGTTACATATGGAACACCATTAAAAAGCCAGCATTTGCCAACAATGGCCACATGCTGCTATGTAAGCTACCAGAGTTTCCCCTCACTACTTAATATATTAAAATAAGTGTGCATACATTTTTTTTAATTTGATTCACTTTGTCCTTGATAATTTTATTGCAGGAGAAAAAAAAACAGCTCAAGGCTACAGTAAGAATATATTTTGTCCAACATTTCCAACCAACACCTTTGAAAAGTTTGCCACTTGACTTCTTTTGCAAACCCCTCCACAAAAGTAACAGGCATGGAGCTGTAGAAAAATTAAATCAAATTCTGTTCTCAGCTACTCCATGCAATTTTACTGAAGTCAATGGGGTTGCACGGGTGTAAGGTAAAGTCTGACCCAAAGCCCCCTGCAGTCAAATGAAGGGATCTGGCCCTCCGAGAAGGGATATGGCCCTATATTAAATATCTTTTTAATTTTTTTTTGGTATAAATACAAATAAAAATACAATACACCTTAATACAAAATTCACAGCCACAGACTGCTGAGTGAAACCAAAACTATGACTGTCATTTGATTGGTTATGATCAATCTTTGACATTTGCTTATAAGAGAAATTCATAAATTCAGGCAGGAGACTAGGATGCAGGAGGTCTGGGTTCTATTCCCAACTTTACCAGGGACTCTCAATGTGGGTTTAGGCCAAAGTTGTCATAGTTGGGTGGAGTAAAATTAGGTGCTTAAAATTAGTCCCCCAAATCCATATTTTGGCACCTAAATCCATGGCCTGGTTTTTACAGGTGTTATGTAAAGCAGTAGCACTTCTGAAAACCAGGTCATTTTATTAGGGGACCAAGATATGTATTTGGATGGTTAATTTTAATAAATGGCACCCACATTTTGTTCTTAGCTTATCTATACTTCAGGTTACCCACCTGTAAAACAGGAATAATAATGCCTACCACAAAGGCGGTATGTGCGGTTTAATAAATTGTTTGTAAGGTGCTTTTCAGAAGAAAGCCACGGGTAAGTATCAAGTGTTATTATAAAGGTTAAAATAGTTCATCAGCATTGAAAAACTATATATACGTGACAAGCTGAATAGGAAAATGCTTTGCAATGCCAAGAGCAGCTGGACTGTCTATGACTGCGTAAACATGCCACAAAGATCTTCCAGGTGTATAGTTTAGCGGCTGTCCCTATCTACCTTGTCTATCATAATAAATGTTAACACTAGCCCAGAGGCCACAAAATAAAACTGTCCCACACTGTTGTGCTATCTACTTCACTTTCATATGCACTTTCAGCATTTAATATATGATCCTGCAAACACTTGTGCATGTAACTTTCTTTTAATGCCTCAAAACTCATGTGATTCTGGAGGGACCTGCATGTGGAAATCTGGTCTCTCTATTTAACCCTGACATGTAATATAACTTAACAACTAACTCCTCACAAGCTAGGTAACAAAGTAAGGCACTGCTGGTTTTGCCTGGTGGTATGTTTGTTATATTCTGTCTCTTTAATCTTTGTGATGCAGTTCCAAAATCATATTTGGGGATAATGGTGGTAATCTTTTTCTGAAATATGGTTCACAACATCAAACCTGGATCTAGTGTTGGTGGGATTATGATTAAGATGATGAAACAATGATTTTCAAGAGAGAAAGGAAGAACAAGAAACATCAGTATCCTTTAACTGTTATGATGGTTTTCTCTTAACATTTATTGCAGCCTGCTATATCTGGGAAGTTAGTCATGTGGGGGTCACATTTTCAAAAACGCTCATGGTTAGATTTTTTTTTTTTTCAAGCACTCCGGACCCATGATTGAGGCCAGGGTAAAGGCACAATTTAAGCCTAAAAATAAGGGCCACATTTTCAAAAAATGCTCCACACCCAGCAGTTTCCACTGTGTCACATGCAGTCGGATTTTACAGAGGTGTCATACCGAAAATGCTGGGTCCTAGCGTAAAATATGGCCACTTAGGGATTTGAGCACTTTTGAAATCTGGCCCACATGTGGGCGCTGAGCACTTGAAAACTTGGCTGTATTTGCTGTTTGTTTATATTTATTTATAGTGCTTCTAGGCTCTCCTGTCCTGTTTACACAAGAGAAAAGCAAAATCATTGCAGTTACACAGGGCTCAATTGTGCAAATGTTCCTCATGCTCAGTAGTACCTTACACTGCAAATAGCCTCATTAATTTCCATTGGGCTGCTTATAGAGTAAGAATAGAAGAAAAGGGAAGAGCTGCCCCATGCAGCTGCCACCCTTTCTCTTGGATGTGGACCTTGCTACAGTTATGCATGCCTTTGTCATCTTGAGGTTAGATTGCTGGGCACTGCTACTGCCCCTCCTATAACCAGCAGGGGTGCTTGAACTGGGGCTCCCTAGCTATAAACAAGAGGGAACTGCTAACCGGGTATTTATTCATTTGGGGAACTGCTTTTTCCCCTTGGTCCTAGGGACCCAGGATTACAAACCATCCAGGCACTCTCCATAGCCCAGCACCTTCCCCTGGCTTGTGGGGAGAGGGTGAGCTGAATATTGGGTTTATTTCATTGTCCTCACATCTCTCAGTGTGGGAGGGGCAGCCCTTTGTATTGTTGTTGACCATTGCTTCCTGACCTGATCTTGAATGGGTTATAGTTTTGTGCAAAATATAATCTACCTGCTAAGCATGCTTATAGAAATAATAATGGAAGTTATTGGAGATGTAACGATAAGTAGGATAACACAAATAACAGGGTTGTCAGGCTTTGCTGTAGGAGAGTGACCTATTTTTATTATGCGCAGGAGATGCTGGCTTTTTAATTAGCTGAAGTAGGCCTAAGGATTGAACCCCAGCTCAGAAATTATCCACTGTCATGCTGAGAGATAAACAAGTCAGCCCAAAAGAACAGGTATACCGCATAACTGTAGAAGTAATTTGGATATAGGAGGCTGGGGGGTGGCACGCTTTTGCAATATGGTAATTTATAGAGAGAACCACATTGACAAAGATAAGCTGTTAAGGAATTGATTGAGGCAAATGTCAGTGGTTGGAAGCCCAATATGTGCATCCATAATACCACACACAAACAAAGGATTGTCTTAAATTTGCTATGGGCCTGGAAATGGTGAAATATGCTCATAGATCTGAGTGGGTTACATAGCCTAAATGTATAAAAGACCTGGATATTTTCCAGCACTCTAGGATGCATCAGGTTCCAGAAAGGGCATCTATTGTATCATGTCCAACTCTTATGATGTTCTCTACTTACTTGTTCTTTCCATCTTTCATTTCTAATGGGCTCCATAAGGTTATAAGTATGTACTATGTCAGACTGTAAGTATGAACAATGCAGAAAACCAATTTAAATGTACTGATCTTATTCTTTACTTATGTGTATTGATTTTTCTGTTCTTTCAATTATGTCTGTATTACGTAAAGCTCAAAATTTCTGAGTGCATCACCCATATCATCATCTTAATTAACTCTAAGTTGCCACCTGAATAAAGAACCAGTGGCAGTACCAAGTGTACATTGCACCCCCATAAATACTTTTGCAATTGCAACAATCAATCAGGCTACACTGCATTGTTATGTGTATTATAATGTATAATGTATAAACAGGGTGCCCAGAGTCCTGGCAGGTATCTAAACAGGCTATGATAAACCTAAATAAATCAATCACTCATGTTCCATACAGCGGTTCTTCCCCCCTCGCTGTAACTTTTGCCTAAACAAGCAAGATTACTTTTTATCTATTCATTTATCATGTGGCGACCATCCTATAAACAGTGAAATTAATGGTGCTCTAAGCAGCTTCAGTTTTCCCTGTTCTTCTCTGTGAACCCCTTCAGAGAGTGCTGCCCTCACTGGTGGACCAATGTTGGGAAGAAACCATTGCCAGCCATGCTACCAGTGCTAGGAGAGTCTTGTGAGCTGTGCAAAGAGAGAGCCCCTCTGCCTGGCAGGTGGAGGCCCAGGGGCTTCCTCCAGACCCTCACTCTCTTTTTGTTCCTGATATGACACAACAGGAGCTAGCACAGCCTGCTGGGTGGAATCTGATTGGCTGGGATTCTGTTTTGGAATAAGAGGGATATATTCATGGCAACGTCGCATACATGGCAATAAATAGCTTTTGCAGGTGTTTGACTTTAGAAATGGCTGAGCGTGAGTTTACTCCAGTGCCAGAGGTTCAACAAATCTGGGCACAGAGAACATGTGCTTTCCTCAGGAGGGTGTGAAAGTCCTATGTTAAGCCTTTCTCAGACAGATGTTGCACTGGAATCTCTGTAGGGAGTTTCTCTTCAGTCATCCATTAGAATTGAGAACAATTAGAGGAATGACGGTTTAAAGGTGGGTTCCAAAAAGGGAAGATTGTCCCAGGTCCCAGATGAAAAGCGCATGCCCTCTGTTAAATGTCACAGGAATAATGTATCGGAGCAGTGCTGCCAATAAGGATGTTAGGGTATTTGTGAGAGGGGATGTTTGATTCTCTCTAGGCTGTGATTGTTGTGTTCCACTCAGAGGGGATGCATTTTCTTAATATTCCAATATGCACACTGCTTGGAGATTGAGACATGTAGGGCCAGATTTTGCCTGGTCCTAGCATAATGTGGAGCAGAGACTGGGATGGAAGGAGCTTTCCATTTCATCCTCCAGGTAAGGACCAAATATCATAAAAGCCTCCGTGCCTGAAGGATTACAGGGACTGCTCTACCCTTGAATTCCAAGGGTGCATATCACCCCAAGGAGGCCACCTCCTGATTCAGGTGCATAATTCCACACTGCCCACTGGATGGGCCAGTTCTTATTTGATGGGGGGATTGTGTTTCCTGCAGCTATGAAAACAAAGAGGAGTTTGTGTAAAAGCTAAACAGCCTACGTTAGAATATCATGATTGCCACAGACAATCAGATAACGTGCGTCAGGATTTAGTCTCAGAAACTGGATGATATAAACATGTTTAATTTTCCATTACTCTAGACAACTCACAGAACTTGGAGTTATTATATACAAGCAAAAGACTGCACAGTGCCTGGTTATCAAGGTGCTAAATACCTCCAGGGCTGCTAGTGTTGGTAGAACTAGAATGAACTTGTTAAATATTCACTGTACTTCTTAGCCCTGGTCTACACTAGGAGTTGAGGTCAAATTTAGCAGCGTTAAATTGATTTAACCCTGCACTCATCCACACGATGAAGCCCTTTTTTTTTTTTTTTTTGACTTAAAGGGCTCTTAAAATTGATTTCCTTACTCCACCCCCGACAAGGGGATTACCGCTGAAATCGGCCTTGCCGGGTCGAATTTGGGGTACTGTGGACGCAATTAGATGGTATTGGCCTCCGGGAGCTATCCCAGAGAGCTCTATTGTGACTGCTCTGGACAGCACTCTCAACTCAGATGCACTGGCCAGGTAGACAGGAAAAGGCCCGCAAACTTTTGAATTTCAATTTCCTGTTTGCTTGGTCACCTGCAGCTTGCCACGCTGGCCAGAGCTCATCAGCAGAGGTGACCATGATGGAGTCCCAGAATCGCAAAAGAGCTCCAGCATGGACCGAACGGGAGGTACAGGATCGGATCGCTGTATGGGGAGATGAATCCGTGCTATCAGAACTCCGATCCAGTTTTCGAAATGCCAAAACATTTGTCAAAATCTCCCAGGACATGAAGGACAGAGGCCATAACAGGGACCCGAAGCAGTGCCGCGTGAAACTTAAGGAGCTGAGGTAAAGATAAGGAGCTACCAGAAAACCAGAGAGGCAAACGGCCGCTCCGGGTCAGAGCCCCAAACATGCCGCTTCTATGATGATCTGCATGCCATTTTAGGGGGTTCAGCCACTACTACCCCAGCCGTGTTGTCTGACTCCTTCAGTGGAGATGAAGGCAACACAGAAGCAGGTTTTGGGGACGAGGAAGATAGCTTACAGCAAGCAAGTGGAGAAACCGGTTTTCCTGACAGCCAGGAACTGTTTCTCACCCTGGACCTGGAGCCAGTACCCCCCGAACCCACCCAAGGCTGCCTCCCAGACCCACCAGGCAGAGAAGGGACCTCTGGTGAGTGTACCTTTTAAAATACTATACATGGTTTAAAAGCAAGCATGTTTAATGATTAATTTGCCCTGGCATTTGCGGCTCTCCTGGACGTACTCCCAAAGCCTTTGCAAAAGGTTTCAGAGCAGGGCAGCCTTATTCCGTCCACCATGGTAGGACACTTTACCACACCCGGCCAGTAGCACGTACTCAGGAATCATTGTAGAACAAAGCATTGCAGTGTATGTTTGCTGGCATTCAAACAACATCCGTTCTTTATCTCTCTGTGTTATCCTCAGGAGAGTGATATCATTCATGGTCACCTGGTTGAAATAGGGTGCTTTTCTTAAGGGGACATTCAGAGGTGCCCGTTCCTGCTGGGCTGTTTGCCTGTGGCTGAACGGAAATGTTCCCCGCTGTTAGCCACGGAGAGGGGTGAGGGGCTAGCCACGTGGTGGGGGGAGGCAAAATACGATCTTGGAACGAAAGCACATGAGCTGTGTATGTAATGTTAACAGCAAGGTTTACCATGAAAGAGTGTACCCATTGTTCTATAAAATGTGTCTTTTTAAATACCACTGTCCCTTTTTTTCCTCCAACAGCTGCATGTGTTTCAAGGATCACAGCATCTTCTTCTTCCCAGAGGCTAGTGAAGATTAGAAGGCGAAAAAAACGCACTCGTGATGAAATGTTCTCTGAGCTCATGCTGTCCTCCTACACTGACAGAGCACAGACAAATGCGTGGAGGCAGACAATGTCAGAGTGCAGGAAAGCACAAAATGCCCGGAAGGAGAGGTGGTGGGCTGAGGAGAGTAAGTGGAGGGCTGAAGAAAAGGCTGAAGCTGAAAGGTGGCGGCAGCGTGATGAGAGGAGGCAGGATTCAATGCTGAGACTGCTGGAGGATCAAACTGATGCGCTCCAGCGTACGGTTGAGCTGCAGGAAAGGCAGCAGGAGCACAGACTGCCGCTACAGCCCCCGTGTAACCAACCGCCCTCCTCCCCAAGTTCCATAGCCTCCTCACCCAGATGCCCAAGAACGCAGTGGGGGGCCTCTGGCCACCCAGCCACTCCACCCCAGAGGATTACCCAAGCAACAAAAGGCTGGCATTCAATACGTTTTAAAGTTTTAAACTTTTAAAGTGCTGTGTGTCCTTGTCCTTCCCTCCTCCACCACCCCTCCCAGACTACCTTGGCAGTTATCCCCTATTTGTGTGATGAATTAATAAAGAATGCATGAATGTAAAGCAACAATGACTTTATTGCCTCTGCAAGCACTGATCGAAGGGAGGAGGGGAGGGTGCTTAGCTTACAGGGAAGTAGAGTGAACCAAGGGGTGGGGGGTTTCATCAAGGAGAAACAAACAGAAATTTCACACCGTAGCCTGGCCAGTCATGAAAATGGTCTTCAAAGCTTCTCTGATGCACACCGCACCCTCCTGTACTCTTCTAACCTCCCTGGTGTCTGGCTGCGCATAACCAGCAGCCAGGCGATTTGCCTCAACCTCCCACCGCGCCAGAAATGTCTCCCCCTTACTCTCACAGATATTGTGGAGCGCACAGCAAGCAGTAATAACAGTGGGAATATTGGTTTTGCTGAGGTCTAACCGAGTCAGTAAACTGCGCCAGCATGCGTTTAAACGTCCAAATGCACATTCTACCACCATTCTGCACTTGCTCAGCCTGTAGTTGAACAGCTCCTGACTACTGTCCAGGCTGCCTGTGTCTGGCTTCATGAGCCATGGCATTAAGGGGTAGGCTGGGTCCCCAAGGATAACTATAGGCATTTCAACATCCCCAGCAGTTATTTTCTGGTCTGGGAAGAAAGTCCCTTCCTGCAGCTTTTGAAACAGACCAGAGTTCCTGAAGATGCGAGCGTCATGTACCTTTCCCGGCCATCCCACGTTGATGTTGGTGAAACATCCCTTGTGAGCCACCAGTGCTTGCAGCACTATTGAAAAGTACCCCTTGCGGTTTATGTACTCACTGGCTTGGTGCTCCGGTGCCATGATAGGGATATGGGTTCCGTCTATGGCCCCACCATAGTTAGGGAATCCCATTGCAGCAAAGCCATCCACTATGACCTGCACATTTCCCAGAGTCACTACCCTTGATATCAGCAGATCTTTGATTGCGTTGGCTACTTGCATCACAGCAGCCCCCACAGTAGATTTGCCCACTCCAAATTGATTCCCGACTGACCGGTTGCTGTCTGGCGTTGCAAGCTTCCACAGGGCTATTGCCACTCGCTTCTCAACTGTGAGGGCTGCTCTCATCTTGGTATTCATGCGCTTCAGGGCAGGGGAAAGCAAGTCACAAAGTTCCATGAAAGTGCCCTTACGCATACGAAAGTTTCGCAGCCACTGGGAATCGTCCCAGACCCGCAACACTATGCGGTCCCACCAGTCTGTGCTTGTTTCCCGGGCCCAGAATCGGCGTTCCACGGCATGAACCTGCCCCATTAGCACCATGATGCCTGCATTGCCAGGGCCCATGCTTTGAGAGAAGTCTGTGTCCATGTCCTCATCGCTCTCGTCACCACACTGACGTTGCCTACTCTCCCGGTTTCGCTTTGCCAGGTTCTGGTGCTGCATGTATTGCTGGATAATGCGTGTGGTGTTTAATGTGCTCCTAATTGCCAAAGTGATCTGAACGGGCTCCATGCTTGCCGTGGTGTGGCATCTGCACAGAAAAAAGGCGCGGAACAATTGTCTGCCATTGCTCTGACAGAGGGACATGGCTTACAGAGTTGGCTTACAGGGAATTAAAATCAACAAAGGGGGTGGCTTTACATCAAGGAGAAACAAAAACAACTGTTGTACAGAATGGCCCCCTCAAGGATTGAACTCAAAATCCTGGGTTTAGCAGGCCAATGCTCAACCCACTAAGCTATCCCTCCTTCTTGTATTTCAGGAAGGACTTCATGGAGGGAGGGAGGGAGGAAGGAGCAAATGAATACAAAACAAATCTGGTCTATTTCTTGTTTTGATCCACTCCATCTATCTTTTACATCTTTGGCTGGCAGCAGACGGTGCAGAAGGACTGCAAGCCATCCACATCTCTTGGCTGCTCGGCAGAAGATGGTACAATAGGACTGCTAGCCGTCCTCATCTCCTGCCTGCTCACCATAAGATGGTACAATAGGACTGCCTGCAGGACTAAAGAGAATGACCTGGTTGAGTCACTCCTAATTTAGTCCCTGCACCCATGTCTGCCCAGGCGCTCCTGACCGACGTGACCAGGAGCACCTCGGACATGACGATGATGGCTACCAGTCCTATTGTACCATCTGCTGCCACAAGGCAATGGGTTGCTGCTGCTGTGTAGCAATGCAGTACCACGTCTGCCAGCACCCAGGAGACATACGGTGACAGTGAGCTGAGTGGGCTCCATGCTTGCCGTGGCATGGCGTCTGCACAGGTAACTCAGGAAAAAAGGCGCAAAACGATTGTCTGCTGTTGCTTTCACAGAGGGAGGGAGGGAGGGAAGGAGGGCCTGATGACATGTACCCAGAACCACCCGCGACATGTTTTTTGCCCCATCAGGCATTGGGATCTGAACCCAAAATTCCAATGGGCAGCAGAGACTGCGGGAACTGTGGGATAGCTACCCACAGTGCAACACTCCGGAAGTGGACACTAGCCTCGGTACTGTGGAAGCACTCCACCGAGTTAATGCACTTAGAGCACAATTGACTATATAAAAACGATTTCTAAAAAAACGACTTCTATAAATTCGACCTAATTTTGTAGTGTAGACATACGGGGGGCTCCACCTTAGCCAATCACAAGTTAGGAAACAGGAACACTTTCAGTTAAGGTGAAATTCACCTCTCCCTGTAATAAAAGCCCAAGTAACTGGCCTTTGGAAGAGGGTCCCAGCAAGGGTTACGGATACAGAATAACAATCACCCCGCAACCTAATCTGCAGCACCTTCCCTTGGCAGCTGCTATTCCAGCCTGCTGTGCTTCTACACCCTTCTCCAACAGTCATCTTCCTCTTTGCTCATTCTGGGTCTACACAGGGTCCACCTCCATAATGCACAAGCAGTGCAGAGGCCCATCTGCATAAACACTCCTTTGACAGTGAGGGTAATGAACCACTGGAACAATTTACCAAGGGTTGTGCTGGAATCTCCATCACTGGCAATTTTTAAATCAAGATTGGATGGATTTCTAACATATGCTCTAGAAATTATTTTGGGGGAGGTCTACGACCTGTTGTAGAGGTGATCAGACTAGATCAGTGGTTTGCAAACTTTTTTCCTCGTGACACAGTTGAAGAAAATTGTTGATGCCTGTGACCCAACATAATTATATCTTTTGACTAGAGTCTTCATAAAAATCATAATACTGCAATATAGTCCAGCTTAACCCACTTTACATAACTAACACTAGACACTAGCCTTAGTAAGCGCATGGTAAGGCGTGTGGGAAGTGGCCCAGGGCAGGGCAGAGGGAGAGGTGTGGGGGGTGAGGGGTGCAGGGTGAGGCCAGGGATGAGGGGTTCAGGATGCAGGAGAGGGATCAGGGCTGGGGCAGAGGGTTGGGATGCGGGAGGGTGAGGGCTCTGGCTGGGGGCGTGGGCTCTGGGGTGGGGCCGGGGATGAGGAGTTTGGGGTGCAGGCAGGCTGCCCCAGGGCTGGGGCCAGAGGACTCCCTCCAGCCCTCTCCCTGATAACAACAGTTAGCTCCGGGGGAGGGGGGCCTCTCTGTTTTGCCCTGCCGGCAGGCAGCATGGAGCTCCAGGGGAAGGGTCCCTCTGTCCCCGCCAGCAGTAGCGAGCTCTGGGGCCAGGAGAGAGGCCCACAGCAGCCCTGCAAGCCCCAACTTGCTCCCCTCCCCCGTTTCCGCCCACCCCCCCCCACCCCACCCCGTCTCCAGGTCCCTGCTGCATGGCCCTTTAGATCGTGATAATTTGGATCATCAAGGCAGCCCAGTGCCCAACATTCCGCGACCCGGACTTTGAAAACCACTGGACTAGATGATCACAGTGGTTCCTTTTGGCCATCCTTGAAGAGACGAAGATTCATAAATTTGCTGAATTCTGTGAGACTCTCCATGGAAGATGGGTGCCGGACTCAGTCCCTCAGAATTCAGTTGGACACAGACAGTCCATAGTAAGGAGCCATACAGGACTGCACTGCCTCAAATGGAGCAACAGGAAGCATTCTGGAGAATGCCTTTTGGAGCCTCCAGGTGCACAGAGGATGTGTGCCCATCGCTACATCCCTTTGTGTGGAGCACCGTACTCCCCATACACAGCTGGACAGCTTTCTTGGCTAGTGCATATAGGAAAGCAAAGTCAGGGCCGCACCTCCTCCCATCCCCCTCTGGGGAAATGTGGCCTGAAATGGAGTAGGGATTCCCATGTGCAGGGACTGACCTTGCCCTTATATAGGACATTGGAGGGGTGGGTGAGGAAAGGTCCTTACCCTGCCACTCATTCTGCACATCTCTGTAAGGGCCAGCACACTCTGGCTCTTAGAGAAAATATGTAGGAAAATATCCAGATTGCATGTAAATTATATAACCCGCTCAGATCTATGACCATATTTGACTATTTCCATGACCATACCAAACTTAGGACAGCTCTTTGTTTGTGTATGGTATTACAGATAACCATACCTAGGCTTTCAATCATTGATGTATGCTGTTTGCTTCAATCAAATTTTTAATAATTTCTAAACCATATTGACACAGATAAATTGTTATCTCTATAGTGACCATATTGCAAAAGCTTCCTATTTCCAAATTACTTCTTCAGTTATGCAGTGTACCTGTTCTTTTGTGATTACTTGTCTATCTCTCAGCATGAGAGGGGAGAATGAGCTGGTACCTGGTCTGCCAATGTCACATCCCCTGCAAGACTTGTTACCCTGTGAAAGAAAGATATTAGGTTGATTTGACATGATTTGGTCTTGTAAAATCCACATTGACCGTTACTTATCACCTTGTTATCTTCAAGATGCTTACAAATTGATTATTTGCTACATTATTTTTCCAGATACAAAAGTTAAGCTGACTGGTCCATAATTCCATGGGTTGTCCTCATTCCCTTTTTCTTTTCCTTTGGGATCTCTCCCATCCTCCACAAGTTCTCAGAGATAATCACTAATGGCTCAGAGATTACTTCAGCCAATTCCTTAAATATTCTAGGATGCATTATGTCAGTCCCTGCTGACTTGACGACATCTAACTTGTCTAAGTAACTCTTATCTTGTTCTTTTCCTATTTTAGCCACACATCTTATGTTAGTCATACAGTCACTGCTAACCTTTTTGGTGAAAACTGAAACAAATAAAGGCAAACACTTTGGTCATTGCTGTATTGTCTGTTATTGTCTTCCCCTCCTCATTGAGTAATGGGCCAACCCTGGCCTTGGTCTTCCTCTTGCTTCCAATATATATGTAAAATGTTTTCCTGTTACCTTTTTTGTCCCTAGCTAGCTAGTTTAATCTCTTTTTTGGTGTGTGTTTGGGGTTTTGACTTGATCTTGCTAATTTTGTCCCTATGTGCTTGTGCTGGTTTTTATATGCATCCTTTGTAATTTGACCTAGCTTCCACTTTTTGTATAACTCTTTTTTGAGTTTCGGGTTGTTGAAGATCTCCTGGTTAAGCCAGAGTGGTCTGTTACCATACTTCCTATCTTTCCTATGCATTGGGATAGTTTGCTTTGGTTCTCTGTCTCTTTAAAAAACTTCCAACTCTCTTGAACTCTTTTTTCCCTTAGACTTGCTTCCCATGGAATTGTACCTACCGAATTCCTGAGTTTGCTAAAGTTTGCCTTCTTGAAGTCCATTGGCTTTATTCTGCTGTTTTCCTTCTATCATTCCTTAGAATTGTTAACTCTATCATTTCTTGATCACTTTCACCTAAGATGCCTTCCACCTTCAAATTCTCAACCTGTTCCTCCTTATTTGTCAGAATCAAATCTAGAACCTCTCCCCTCGTCACTTTCTCCACCTTTTGTAATAAAAAGTTGTCTCCAATGCGTTCCAAAACCTTGTTGGATAATCTGTGACCTGCTGCATTATTTTTCCCAACAGATGTCTGGGGTAACTGAAGTCCCCCATCACCACCAAGTCCTGTGCTTTGGATGATTTTGTTAGTTGTTTGAAAACACCCTCATCCATCTCTTCTTCCTGGTTAGTTCACTACAGTAGACACCTACCATGACATCACCCTTGTTTTTTACCCCTTTTATCCTTATCCAGAAATTTTCAGCAGGTCTGCTTCCCATTTCTATCTCTACCTTAGTGCAAGTGTATGAGCCTGATATACAAGACATCTCCTCCTCACTTTTTCCCTGGCCTGTCCTTCCTGAACAAGCTGTACCCTTATATACCAATATAGTAGTCGTGAATTATCCCTCCAACTCTCTGTGGGAGGCAGGGGAAAAAAGTGATTGCAGATTTTTTTTATTTAATCCATAAACTTGTTTTAGTAACTGAACTTGGTTTCACATGTTCTGGGATGCGTCATGTTATTTCTTGCCACAGTGGATTGCGCAAGTCATATGGATCAGACATAAAGTGAAGTGACTGCCTCTGTTATGTGTAACAGGCCTTATCTCCAGGGGCTGTCCTGACATTTACAAGATAATGGGCTTCAATCATGGTATTAAATTGCTGAAAATAAAAGCTACATTCCAAAGGGTACCATTTTTTTGGAACTAATGAAACCTCAAGGGTAATAATAGAGCCTACAGCCTACTCCAGGAGCCTCCAATTATTAGCTCGTAGCCTGGAGTTGTGATTATTAATATTAGCACTCTTCTCTTAGATTTGAAAGGAGGATACCACCTAGAAACTAACGGGTCTTTGACACACCCTCAAGGCACCTACCAGCGAGAACTGTCTTTCTGCTCTGATAGGATCCAGTGAAAAACACAGGTAAGGAAACTCCCCACCCCCGTGCATCACAGAAGAGGTGTTCATGGAGCCTGCCTATATTGCCATGCAGAAGCACAGTGAGAATTCACGAAGGTCAAATCTCACAGTGAGGGAGCAGCAGTAGCACCCCCCAGGTCACCTGTGGGTTGATGTGCTCTGAAACACTTGGTGAGGTTGAGAGCTCCTTTCTTCAACTCTGCTGTGCTTTGGATCATTTTCCTGGGGGAAAAGCCATTTTTGCTGAGGTGCTGCTCCACTTCTCATGCTTTAGTTCACTCTGAGGCAAGTGCTGCTGTGGACAGAGTTGCATGCAACACTCCACGTATGATATTTGCCATACTTGGTGCCCCCCTGCATCACATATTTAAAGGTGTCTGCCCAGTTTTAAAAACACATAAAAACCAGACACCAAAATCTGGCAGCAGCAGCTCTAAAGGGCCACGCAGCAGGGACCTGGAGAGGAGGGAGGTGGGGGGGTGGATGGGAACTGGGGAAGGGAGCAAGTTGGGGCTTCCAGAACTGCTGTGGGCCTCTCCCCTGGCCCCGGAGCTCGCTGCTGCTGGCGGGGAGAGAGGGACCCTTCCCCTGGGGCCCCATGCTCCGCGCTGCCTGCTGGCAGGAAGAGGGCTGGGGGGAGTCCTCTGGCCCCAGTCCTGGGGCAGACTGCCTGCACCCCAAACTCCTCATCTCCGGCCCCACCCCAGAGCCTGCACCCCCAGCCAGAGCCCTCACCCCCCCAAACATCCTAATCCTCTGCCCCAGCCCTGAGCCCCCTCCTGCACCCTGAACCCCTCATCCACGGCCCCACCCTGCACCTCTCCCTCTGCCCTACCCTGGGCCACCTCCCACACTCCTTACCATTGGCTTACTAAGGCTAGTGTCTAGTGTTAGTTATATAAAGTGGGTTAAGCTGGACTGTATTGAAGTATTATGATTTTATGAAAACTGTAGGCAAAAGATATAATTATGTTGTGTCACAGGCATCAACAATTTTCTTCAACTGGGTCACGAGGAAAAAAGTTCGAAAACCACTGCCAAGGATCTAAACTGCCAACTGGAATTCAGCGACAAATGTCACTGTCCTTTTCAAAGGATTGAATTAAATGAGTCAGCATTGCAGCTCGGTGTAAGCTACACAAAAAGCCACTTCCAGCAGAAATAACCATAGCAGCTGTAAGGCAATAACTCCCTTCTGCCACTACTTCTGCCCCTCACCATTTCCCCTGAAATCTGTGAAGCAAACTCCAACTGCAGGGTTTCTGTGTGGGACAAAGGCGGGAGGCTATAGGGTCGCAAAGACAGCATAACCCCTTCCACCTCAGCAATGGAGAGATCCATGCACAGTGTGTCCTCTGTGAGCCTTGATGGGATCATCTGGATCCAAGCAAGCAAGCAGCTGCTCGATTGAAATGTAGGACCCAAAAGCTCTGCAAGTCCTAGCTTTATGGGGAAACATGGGTGATATGGTAGGGATTTCCAATTCCTATTTAACACCCCTTGAAAACAGCAGAACCTTAAGTCCCTCTTCTCAGCCAGGTTGCCCATTCAAAACACTTATACATCCCTTCAATGCCATGTCTCAGCTGGGAACTGGAGGAAAACATATCTGGCATTCATCCAACGCCTATTTAATGGCAACAATTAATCCTAAACTTTTTGCTGGTTTATAAAAGAGATAAAACAGAAAATAAAACAAAACAAAAATAGCTAACAAACAAAGCAGCCATGGAAGGTGCTTTAAGGCCCCAGTTTACCAATGGACTTAAGTATATGTCTAACTTTAAGCATGCAAATAGTACGTTGGCTCAAAGTTGGGCATGAGCTGAATTGGGGTTTAGTTCCCTTTAATGTCTAAACCCTCACTGACGTCACTCGTGAGATAGCCTTTACTCACGTTGCCCAGAAGTTAATGTGTTATTCACTGGCCTTTGGCTGAGTGTATGACCCAGAATGTGGCTGGAAAAATCATTACTGCTTCAGTATTTTCATCTTCAAAGGCATTCCTAATAGGGATAGATTCACTTCTTTTATTCTTTTTATTTTGAGCTTAAACCCAGAAACAACAGCAGTTTGTAGTTTTAATTATTTTTTTATTTAGTTTGTTAAAGCAAATTAAAAGTTTCTTCACTGATATGTCTGATCGTAATGGCTATAAAGGAATCAGTACGTTATCTGAGTACCCTCATATTTTCAAGGTCCATCATGATTTATTGAATAACAGCACAGTTAGTTCCTTTAAATCTATCAAGCAGACAGAATATTGCTAAATGCTATTTTACTACATAATAACTGACAGAGGAGATTGAGTATGAAGTCCTATAGCATCCAAAGCTTTCTCATAGTGTCATTAAACCATAAACATTAATTTCAGATGTTTTTCCTGGATTTATTTAAAATATGGTTATTGAATTTTTCAACTCATAAATCAACAGTACAAGCCTAAAACTCATAAAACAAGCATATGTTGATGCAGAGATCAAAACGGTTCCTATAATGACCATATTCGATAAAATTCACTCAGTTCTCTATTACCCACCATAAAGAAAAAGTGAAGTCGTGTATGTGCAATAGAGAAATTATGATAATATACAAAGTCCATAAATTAAAGAGAGAAATTTTGACTGATATGAGCACAGAACTTTGGAAGCATACAGCTCTTTGTATGTTTTTATGACCATCTTTTCTTTCTTTGTGAAGAGCTGGTCATGCACTCATTAAATAAATATTGCTGAGGAAAATCAAGTACTATGTCAGATACTCAATTCTGGAGACTGCCGCTGAGTTTTGCCAGACTGAACAGCCAAATACAACTGGGTAAGCTGAATAATTAGGCTGGAACTATATACGTGGTTTTGCAACCCTGCAAAGACTACATGTGGGAGCTCTATGCCGTTGAAAAGGCTAAATTTCCAGTTGCTTACCAATGCAACCCAGACATTGTTTCTAGCACCGGCCGACTTTAAAACCATGGGTTTCAGAGTAACAGCCATGTTAGTCTGTATTCGCAAAAAGAAAAGGAGTACTTGTGGCACCTCAAAAAGCTGGGGTATACATAAAAATACCATGGTTTTAAAAAAGAAAAGGAGTACTTGTGGCACCTTAGAGACTAACCAATTTATTTGAGCACGAGCTTTCGTGAGCTACAGCTCACTTCATCGGATGCATACGTAGCTCACGAAAGCTCATGCTCAAATAAATTGGTTAGTCTCTAAGGTGCCACAAGTACTCCTTTTCTTTTTTTAAAACCATGGTATTTTTATGTATACCCCAGCTTTTTGAGGTAATTTTTGAGGCATTTTACATGTTTTAAGTTAAAATTTTTCTCTCCACGTGAATCCTGCCCAATCAGACTCATGGTAACTGTGGCAGTTGGCCTTAAAAGCAGAAGGGTACAAGAAATAGTCCCAATACAGTTTTTAAAAATGCTTTAAACCATTTTCTAAAATAGTCTTTTCAGTAACTTACCTGTCTTCTACAGAATGTAGGATAGTGTCCTCTGATATGAGTATTTGACTGTTTATTTATTATTAGCAGGAGGAAAGGCCTGGTGGATCTAGGTGCTAGGCCCCAGCAAGGAGATGTTTGTGGAGGAAAGAGCCAAGCCCAACAGGGAGATAATGGGGAACTAAGGCCAGTTCTCTTCCTCCCCCTTCCAAAGCTGCTCTGGCAGCTACCGTGTGTTCCCAGTACAGTGTTGGGTGCTGCTACTGCTTCTTTGCTATTTGCAGGCTGCCAGAATTTTCCCTGAGACTCACAAGCACGAGTTGAACAGAATATCATGTGGTAAAGAAGAGGCACTTCTACAGCCTGAGGTCTGGTGGGAGAGCTTCTCAAAGAAAAGCCACAGTAATTGTTTATCATGCAAAATGGTAACAAAGTAAACATAGCCGTTGTTCCCTAGAGAGAGAGATTTCAACCTATATCTCATAAGGTAAAATTCATCATGAATGATTTATTTAAAAGAAGTCTCTTGTGCCTTTAAACATGTACTGACAAGTTGCATGTGCCATTAAAACATTTGTTTCAAACATGCTGGTAAATGACTAACTGTCGTTAATGTATTACTACCAAGTCATTAGTGTTATAACTTTTAAAATGAAACTGCTGTTTAACTAGAATACTCATTACATTTAATTTTAAGACTGAGCAGGGCAGAAACCTCCATTCCCCATTTGTGATTTATATTATGCTATGCTGATAACAAGTCATCCCCTATATCTCTGTGAATGGAGAGAGCCAGTACAGTCTAATGGAAATGTTTCCTCAAAAGTCACCCAAAAGCAGTATGCTCACTATTAAAGGGCCTAAGCCAAAGCACTTTTAGGCCAATGGGAGTCTGTCCATTGATTTTAATGGGTTATGGATCAGGAACAGAAAGATTTAATTCCTCTTTTGTGAAAAGCACTCCCTTTAATGAAATCAAGCCAGCAAAAGAGGGCCTCATTTTTCATTTGTAGTAAGAGTGGTGAATAGAAATGTACCAATATGAGTACATTGTCATCAGACAGGTGTATACTCATATAACTACTATTCATTTGCCTATCCACTAATTGTGAAAGTTGACTGTCTTTCTATACATTTCTACTAACCTGTTCTGTTTCCTGCTTACTTCACATTGATAGTACTATCGCTGTGGTCCTAGAACGAAATACCAGGTGGCTCATACTGGTACCCTAACTGGTTAAGATTCAGAACCACTTTGCAGAAACTTTGCAGTCACATGTGTAAAGCCCTACATGCTGTGTGTCCATTAAACTTTGCCCAGCGAAGGGGTGTAAACAGGCACTGTCTGTTACAGTTTTATGTATTGTTGCTTGTTTCCTACATGTAAAGGATGGTCTTGTGGCTTCAGCACAGGACTCAGAGTCCAGAGAACAAACTTCTACCTCCAGCTCTGCCATGGAATGATATTGCACAAGTTACTTAAATGTTCTGTCTCAGTGTACCAGCTGTAAAAAAGGGAACATGTAGAGGTGTTTGAAAAAGAGGAAAAGTACCTTGCAGAGAATGGCTGATCTTCCACTTCTATCTGAGAGAGCTCTCCTCCAGTACAGGTAAACAAGGCCTGTGTTTTGGGAGTTGAAGGACCAGAGTGCTAGTCTTATGTCCTCTTGGCTGTTGAGAGTGCATGACTCTTGCCTAGTGACAGTGTCTGCTGTATGAATCACGTGGAATAATTATAATATACAGCTTCTTGTGTGAGTGGAAGTCTTTCTATACTCTGTTCCCCTCCACACTTGCACAGCAACACAGCATTTCATGTTAAGTATCCTCATAATGCACTTGGAAACCAGTTTTCTACTTTTTCAGCACTAGCAGGACATAGGAGTTCTTTGACATTGTGCCAGGACATCAATAAAAGATGAATTTGTATTTTACCATGCAATAAACTTCAGGGGTTAAGAGAAGACTTCTCCAGAAATGTATCACCTGCTTCCAGTCAGGTCCTTTCCTTCAGTCAGTCATCATACACCTATAGGTCTTTTCACTATTTTCTCTCCGGTTGTATACAGGACTTCACAACTAGAAAAGATGCCTACCGATTGTCTGCTGACTGTCACTCTAATATTCAAGGTTACTCTGTCTTGTAAACCCCCTTGAATCTTTAAAAGGCCATCGAGGCCAATGTTTTTTCTCTGTCACAGTGGAGGAGAGATTTTATTAACAGGAGATAATCAATACACCATAGCACTGGCAAACGATAACAACAGGCTTAATATTTTCATAAACAGCACAGTTCCAGTCAAATTAAGCAACTAAGCAATTAAGCAACTCTTCAAACTTTCTTTCTGCCAGTTAAAGGTGTTGCTATTTCTAGTTTTATCTTATCATTGGTCTAATTTAGACGTAAGTCCTATATTGTTCGTCCCCTAGGGGCACCCAGGACACCTTCACACACTCAACGGCCATTGACTTAACAAAAACACCATACAAGGCATTGCAAGATCAGGACTCCTATGTGAGGAAAGTGTTGTTTCTGTCTCTTTGGCTGCTTGCCTTTTTTGCAGGCCCCAGAGAATTTAGATGTCTTATCCAACAGGCATGAAAGGATCATTTGAATTACTACTCCTTTATTTCATGCACAAGAATAGTTACTCTGAGATTTGTTTTTTTAAATTAAAACACTATCCATGTTCTTTTTCTTACCAGCTGTGTCATCTGCAATAGTGGGAACACATCCACTTTATGTTTTCACACTATCACCCACACTCTCATTTCTTGAGTTTCTTATGATTAAACAGTTTTGGCTACCATTTTCCCGGGCAGATAATAATATGATACAATTTCAAGGGCTTTATATTTTACCTGGTTTGTCCAGATATTGATTTCTGCCAAATGTTTGTTTTGCCATTTGTTTCAGTTAACTAGAATATCATATTCCATTGAAATGAATAGTTTAAAAGTGGGCTTTTTGCAGCTTTTCCCGGGATTTAACTGGAGTAGAATGAGACATTACCATCAAAACTTAAACAATAACAGGAATGAAAAAAAATCAATCTCATTTCTTTGTACATAGCAACCAATATATTTAATGACTATGATTTGTATAGCAAACATACACCACGGTATAATTAATTATTGTTGTGATGTTCCATAAAGCAGACCCCTGGACATTTTCCTTCCATAAACTGAAGTGGGAAGTATTTGCCCTTACAAACTAAATGTATGCAGAACGAGGCTAGGATTGCAATATGCAAAGTACATTCTCTGGCCTGTATGAAACAAGTGGTTGGACTCAAGCCAGTTCCTACTAAATAGGTGCCCTTATCACAAAAACTATCGCTGGCAAAACTAATAAAAATTGGCCCCCTTGTTGGCAGTCTTAGAGTGGTCAAGCACCGAACAAATGTGATAAATTAATTGCTTACCCCTAAAGGAAATTCCTCCCAAAATAAGATTGAGGTACAGTGGGAGGAAGTTGGCACTGCCACTGCTCCTGCTATGCTAATGCATATGAGACTTCAGCCTCCACTCTTACCCATTCAGCTACCTTTAGGGCTCAGTTCTGAAAAGTCCTGAGCAGTGGAGCCCAATACAGAAAAGCAGTTAAACGTGTTTAACTTCAAGCATATGACTAGGCCTAATGACACTTGGTGGGACAACACACAAGTCTATGGAATAAATATGCTTCAGCACCAACTCATGCCAGGCCGCTCAACACTTCGAAAGATCAAGCCTTTAAGTACTACATTCTCTTTAAAATTACTCTCAGCTGCTCTTTCAAGCTTTTCTGTTTAGGACTGTGGTGTGAGCAATGGCTTGGCTATAACCACAGGCTCCATTTTATATGGTCTCTGATAGAGGGGTCTCCCAGGGAACCCAACACTTTGGGCTCTGCTCCCTGTCCATCTTGTTTTATCTCCCAATTAATAGTTTCTCCCTTAGCGGGAGTACTGCAGGAACAATTACTTTTTCCCCTGCACTGAAATGTAACAGGAAGGCAGGGTTCTCCTGTTGACACAGCTTGGAGCAAGTGTTGGAACTAGGTAAGGAACTGCTAACTGAGTCCTGCTTGACTCGTTGCACGAGGTGGGGGCTCATTACCTCCACTCTGTTTTGGAGATGGGAGTGGCTCCCTGGCTAGAGAGGAGCTGGGCTGAGCAGCGTCTAGGGAAGAACCCTTGAAGCAGCAAAGAGTTGTCCTGGACTTTGCTATAACATCATGAGTTTCTTTGCAACTAGGAAATGGATGAGTTTTAATCCTATACAGTTTTTTGGTGGATGGCAGGAATTCATTTGGTCACATGGAAGAAGTGTCTTGTGTTGCTCTGTGGCTATATAAGAAGCATCTGTGAGACCATCTAGAGAAAATATTGTTCAAACTGCCTTAGTCAGAAAGATTCTTGGGCCTGTGAGTGCATCTAACAATGTGCTGGCATGCCAGGCTGCTAACACAGAGAAGAACAGGGAGATTCTCAGAGTCACATCAGTGACGTGCCAGACCCTCCAGTGAGGGGTAAAAAGTGTTCCTGAATCACTACAGTATCTCAAAATATTGAGCCTTCAGCCAGCACTCTCTGGCACTGATTACGTGGAGTTCGCAGCAGTACAAATGATTTCGTAATGTCTTTATCTATGTTTAGCTTTGCCTTCATGTAAGTTCATCTACAAAAAGAGAGGCAGAAAAAAGTAGTAGTTAAGTAAATTATTAATACAGGCTTAGAAATAGTGTTAAGTGATAAACTTAAAATGCAGTTGTAGGACAGTGAAAAAATGCCCGCATCCTAACTGGCATCTTTTAACAGTCAGGCACCAAATGATCTGTTTTAATTTGAATATTAAAACTTGGAGAAACTTACAGATCCAGAAATAAACACATGCACAAAATATTTGCAACCAACATATTGAATTTCTGACAGAGTCAAAGATTATTAAAGAAACAGCTCTTTGGTCTTCCTACTCCTTGTACTGAAAATGGGAAGAAAAAAACAAGGATACTTTATTACATCAAAATATGTTGGCATGTGAATGTTTTTGTTCCCAATATTTTATGTTCTAAGAGCTTGATTTTCAGAGATGTTGGGCACCTGCAGCTGCCATTGGCTTCAACTGGAATTGTGGATACTCAACACTTCTGAAAACCAGACACCAGGAGTAGCATCCTGGCTCCGTTGAAATCAAAGTTTTGCCATTGACTTCAGTTAGTTCAGGATTTCACTCTGTTTCCACTATAGAAAATGAGGTATTTGTGTATCTTACCTGTAGTGCTTTCATGGCTCAAGCTGTTCCCTGCCAATCCCTTTCTGTCACACTTTGTAACTACATTTTACTTCAGGCAGCTGATTTAACATCTCAGTACAACCAGATTTCTTAGAGCCAAGATACAGACTATCCTCAGATTCCAATTTCCAATCTCCAGTGCATATTTTTAAATGACCTTAACTCCAAAGGTACTAACAAAAAATATTCCTGCTAAAAATTAAATAAGAAACCCCTACTTATATAAATACCTGTAACACCAAAAATTAATTTTGAAGTAGATTTGTCATGATTCTGCAATCTTTGCTTATGTGAATAGCACCTATGCACATGAGTAGTTCCACTGAGGAGTCAATTGTATTTGCATTTGTAATTAGTTTACGGATACCATCTCACCAAGATCGGCAAAGATGTCTTCTAAAGCTATCCTGAGTCATTTATCACGACTCACTTGTTCTTATGTGAATATGCTATGAATGCAAAGCTAAACATACTGAAAGATATCATCTTGTTATTTGTTCTATTTGCAAGCTTCTGTTGATCAGTGCCAGAGAGTGGTGGCTAAAGGCTCAGTTATGGTAACACTTTGAAAAGTGCCTATGTGATTTAGGAGCCTAAATCGCTTAGGCGCTTTAAAAATTTTACCCTTTGGGAACTTGTCCAGGGACTGAGAAGTATTGGGGTGACTTCACCTAGTTGTTACTCAATTTCAGCAGAGGTAACAGAATTAGAACAGTGGACTTTTTATTTAAAGTTTCTTTAAATAGTACTTTATCCTTTTCAAATAGTTGTGCTGCAGTGCCCGTATTTCATGATGTGGCAAGAAATTTTATGTCCCTTTTTAAAATTAAATTTTGTTCCCAATTACTTGCAAGCCTTACTGACACTTTGTTTCACTTTCAGATACAGGTTGCTCCCCAGGTTCACCGCCTAACTGGTTCCAGTAACCTGTACAACATATAAGTAGTAAACTGCAAATTCACACAAATATTCTCTTGCTATCCTGTGTCTCTTATCAATCTGCTTCCCTCTTATTCCTAGGTCTTCCCTCAGTACCATTCCTCTTTCACTCACAGGTCTCTACTTTGGTACTGATTTTGCCTTCCCTCCTAGAGTTTTTGCAGTTCTTTGGCTATGTTTCTCTTGGTTCCTGGTGCATGCTCCACCATCATGATAGTTGCTGGATAAGGCCTTGTTATTTCTCACTCAGACCCAGAATTGCTTTCCCAAAATAGTTGGCGTTTACCGGGTCTCTCAGTCTAGTCCAGCACTAAAGTCTCTCTCACTACTTTCGTGTGGGTTTTCTCCCACAGAAATGGCTTTCTGGAGGGCTCTTGCTGGGTCTCAGAAGAGCGTGATTGTGTTGCCGCACCTTTTTTCAGCCTGCGTCACTGGAACCTCACAGGCTGGAACCGGTTTTCCATCTCGCGGTTCACCCCTCTTATTTCCATTGCCTTCGCTGCCTCTCACTTCTCACTGGGGAGATTCTTTTCTTTTTTAAATGCTGGACTTAAGGAATCTCAGTGTTGCATAGTTATTTGTGGCTTGGCTTTCTCTCCCAACCTTTCGTGCTGTTCTCCTACCAGTTCAAACTTCGAAGCTAAATCATTCTCTTTCTCTAGGTATATTACATATCACAGTCAAGAAAGAGAGATCATATCTTTGCACTCATTGCTATTGCTCTTATTATTAGAAGTCCTCATCTGTTGAGTGCTATAGCTGTGCGGGGTAATCTTAGAGATGCAGCTGTATACTAATAACCTCTCTAGTCTGCAAGCAGAACATTCAGAGAGATTTTATTTTATAAGCCATGGGCCTAAATCAGCTCTGCTGAAAGTAGGCATGACTTTGTGCATCCTGACCTTCCACGGCTGCAAATGCATTAGGCAATTGTCAATGCAATTTTTTTCCTTCTGCTGAAGTCTGATGAATTGTAACTACTTGTGCCAGGACTGAATTTGGGCCCTATATCATTGCACTGACTTTTAAGGACATTTATAGACTTTCAGGCAAAAAAACCCAAACACTTTTAAGCAGTTAAGCTATTTAAAGTTTATTGATGTTTTCCACAGTACTGGAAAGACATCATTATCATAAATTATTATTATTAATGTGGTGCTCTGCACCCCATATTCACCATAGTGATATGATTATGATATGATTATGACATAATGATGATGCATCTTGTACAAAATACGTCATGTGAGGGATCAATGGAAAAAGTTATGGTTTGCTGAATATGGTTATCCTATTTTTTAAATGTATGCATATCTCATTTTTTATATTTTCGTATCTGGAGTAATGAATATTGACTATGCATCTGTATTTCAGATGTGTTTACTCCTAGGTAAAGCCCACAGAGTAGTTTACTCCAGTCTAGCCAGCACATTGTGAAGGGACTGGCCAAGGTAATGGCTCATCCACAAATACAGTGGGCTGTGGGAAAAGTTTAGCCTCTCCTGATATGCTTTCCTGTGGACAATTCAGCCAAAATATGGGTAATGGCTGCCATGACTCATCAAAGCATGCAAGGACATGTGACTAGATCGCGTGCTACTGGACTCAAACTTGGTGCTTGCAGTTTTCCACAAACTCTGCTGGGGGGCTCGAAACAAAGAAGCCACATGGAAGAAGCTATAAAAGGGAAAGTAACATCACCTCTGGGCCTCATTCCACCTACAACACAGTACCTGAAAACACCTATGGAACAAAGACTGAACTGGGAAAGGAGATCCCAGACAGGAAAGAAGAAAGCCTGCCTGTGTAGGAAGGCTTGGTGGACTGTTTGTACTATCTAACAGGTGAGACACTGCTTGATTCAAATCCTGTCTAGTTTATAAAGCTTAGATTGCATTTTGTTTTTTTTCCTTAGGTAATCCGCTTTTACCTGTACGCTCACTACTTATAATCACTGAAAATCTACCTGTCTGTAGTTAATAAATGTATTTTGTATTTTTTACCTAAAACTGTGTTTTGCTAGAAGTGCTTGGAGTATCTGCTCAGGAACAAAAACTGGTGCATTGTCCTCTCCACTTTGAGGGAGGGATGGACTCGATAATAAACTTATACTGGTCAGACTTTTGACCAGGGCAAGATGGTACAGCTCTGGGGTCCTAGGCTGTGGAGCTGGGGAGAAGCCTTCATGTAACTGCAGCTGGGTGTGTTCCTGCCTGTGTAAAGGTTTGTGTGAGTGCAGGGCCAGGAGCGGTCTGCAGCTTGTCACAGCAGCACAGTGTGAGAGGGAACCCAGGCTGGTGAGACAGAGAGCTCAGTGGTGCCCCAGTTCCAGGTTGCACTCCAGGGGGCCCTGATACAATTAATAATAATTTTTATTATTATTTATATTGTGGTATCACCGACAGGCTCTAACCAGGGATCCATTATGCTAGGCACTGCATCAAAGAGCAATGTAAAGACAATCCCTGCCCCAGACAGCTTGCAGTCGAGGAATGTACATGTGTTTAAGATAACTCCTTTTTCTGAATGTAGAGAGTATACAAGTGCAATATATTTAACAGAATGAAGGAAAACCCTTTTATTCATGTCTTTGCTCTGGTTTCTGTGCTGTGTCCATGTATATTTTACTGTAGAAACTACATCATAAATCTTTTGGAAATCTAGCATTTACTAGCAGGGCGGGATGTACAGCCAACGCATGGACATACTTGTCCTCCATCCCCATAGAAACAATACTTGCTTAGAATCAATACATCCATTTTTTTGCTCTCTCAAGTGTTTTGGCAACAATATATCTGTAAGACTGAGTGCACTTATTTGAGAACTGACACTAGATGAACGTCAAGTCTACGGAAAGCAAACACAAACATTATGTTCTGTAATACACTGCAGATGTCAAACAGCTTTCGGTCTGATGTTAAATAAATGACTCTGAAATAGCTTTTATGCAGATTGGAAAACTAAATATTATTAACCTATTACTGTAAACTGTCAGAAGCTCTTTTAGCACCTTCATGCCACTGTACCTTTTTCATCATGGAACGTGATAAATTACCTGTGTGATATTTGGCAGGGAGGGGAGGAATGAACTTGTTATGTTAAGTTAACCACTAAAAGCAGTGGATCCAAACAACAGTACAAACAGAATTAAAATTCATTCACCACATGGTCTTGTTTAAAAAAGGCAGTTTATTTGAAACATTCGCTCTGTTTAGTGGCACCATTTATGAGTTTTAAAAAAACCCACTGCATAATGTGGGCTATAGCATGAAACCCTCCTCTAAGCCTAGATCCTGGAAACACCTGAGCATTTGTGTAGTTTTATTTATGTGAGTAGTCCCTGCTGAGGCCGGACACATTTCTCTTATTGGTTTCATTGGGGTCTGGATCAGGTCCCTAGTAAAACACCATTTATAGGCGCTAGATCCTAGTCCTAGAGCCAAAAACCATATGCAGCAGGGGCAGCATCACACATCTGGCTGTGCGACCAGTGTACTGCAAGGCACTGTTTGTTGCTGCTTTCTCCAGAAGCAAAATGCTCAGCGGTACTGTGGTCATTTTGGACTGTTCTCCCAAGCTGCATACAAAATAAGCATTTGTCTTGCCAACCCCCGTCCTGTAACCCCAGTTTGTGGCTTGCGGTGTTTGCCTCATTGCTTGTGCGCCTCTTTCAAGCATTTCCCCCCATTTTCTCCCTGATGCATCAGAGCAGGCAAGGTGGCCCAGAGTAAAGTCCCAAAGTCTTTCAGTGTACTACACTATAAAAATTATATTTTGAGTTACAGTGAGCTGTCAGTTATAATGAAGTTGTGCCATATAAGAGGATTTATATGTACAGAATGGAACAGCCCTGGCCATGTAGCAGTCTGCCTGCAGAAGGGATACGGCCATTGTTTATAAGCCACTCCTGCAGAGTGAAGTCCATTGACTGGAGTTCCTGGAGTTGTGTGAGGAGATACGTACTTTCCTCTTAAGAGTGCTAGAATTTTAGGGATACGGGACTGGGGACTATACTATATATACACTCTGTTCACTAAGTTGTAGGCAACTGAACAAAAACAATGCAAGTATTGTGGGATCCACAAAATGTGGGAATGGAGTCATTTGTTGTAAGACTTTTATTTTAATGTATTTATTGCTATATTATTATTTATTATATTCATCATCATCATTATTATTTATTTGTATTATCAGAATATGTAGGAGCCCCAATCATGGACGAGGGTCCCATTGTGCTAGGTGCTGTGCAAAAACAATATGTTGGGGGGAAATGAGAGCGGGCCACAGCATTTTCTATTGGTTTTATTATGTTGAGTTTCCCATGCTTGCAACCTCAGGTTACAATGTAATAAGAGAAGGGGGGACAGCCGTCCTTTCCCTACGCTCACCATCACCTTCAGTTAAATCTTTGGAATATGTTTTTATTGCAAATCATTTAAGACATGACAGCTTGATACTGTCAAATCATGCATAATTTCATGGGCTTCAAAGACTATTGTTAATATGCTGGAATTAGTCATTAGTCAGCACTCAATAAGGTTTCCAATTGCCAGGCTGTGCCAGGGTTTCCTGTCATTTTCTCTGTTTGATGCTTTGATTCCCATTTTCAGTAACTGGCACCAGTGAACTGCCACTATGAAATTTACACACTGCCAAATGGTCCTTTACTGTAGAAATGCAGAACTAGCAAGTATGTACCCAATTGAACAGAAAATAATCAAAACATAGACATAGAGCATCATTCTTTACTGTCTCCACAGCCAGCAGCTCAATATTCTCAATGGATGGCCTGTGCCCCCAAAATCTACTCTGTCGAGCTGTCTACCAGAGTCTTGATTTTCACCTACAGCTCCATCTGAAGCAAAAGGGAGACGTCCACCACGGAGAAGAGGTGCAGAAAAGTAAGATATCTACAGCCGGTATTACCTTTTCCACCTAATCTTTGAAAGGCCGGAAAGGGGATAATGAGTTTTCTCAGTAGCCCTACCCCTGCCCAACGCAAGCCTGCCTCCCAGCCTCTTCTATATGTGTGGAGCCCACCCACCAGAAGTACCCTCCACGGGGTCTTGGGAGAGGGGGCAGGTGTGGAACATTACTGTAGAGATGGTTGAATGCACCTTCCATGCAACAACAGCTGATCCCTGAGCAAGGGGGCTCTTTCTTACATGGATCTGGGGTGCACATTGAGCTAGAAACTCAGAAAGTTGCAGTGTCTCAAGTTGCAGTGGGGGAGGTCTAGGTTGGATATTAGGAAAAACTATTTCACTAGGAGGGTGATGAAGCACTGGAATGGGGTCCCTAGGGAGGTGGTGGAATCTCCATCCTTAGAGATTTTTAAGGCCAGGCTTGACAAAGCCCTATGTGGGATGATTTAGTTGGGGCTGGTTCTGCTTTGAGCAGGTGGTTGGACTAGAAGACCTTCTGAGGTCTCTTCCAACCCTAATCTTCTATGATCTATGATTCTAATGTGACCCTGTGGAAACAAGTAAACCCAAATGGGTCAAACCATTGCTATCTTCAACAGATCTGATGCATGAAGCCACCATCCAATACAAGATTTTCTGCTAGTGCATCACAGTAAGTCTCCTTTTGTTACATGACCAGAGTGGCAGGGAAGTGAGAGGACTGACTATTTCCAAAATTATGAGTTAAGCTAAAATCTATAATTTTTCAATCAGTTTCCTTAGTAGCTGCGGGTGGCTAATTATGGGAGCACTGTTGATGAAATTCTCTTTCTGATAGTAAAGTGAGATTTGTCAATGTGTTTACATGTTGAGAAGTTCTTCTATATTACTCAAGGTTGCAGAATTCTATATTAGTGTCTCTCAAAGTAAAGCATTTAATTGAGTGGCTGATGTATAATGTATGGCCCACACATAGCCCAGTGATGTCAACAGAAGGACTTCCATTGACGACGATGGGCTTTAGATCAGGCCTTAAGGCTCCTGTTCAGCATAGCGCTCTTACTAAACATGTGACTAACTTTAAACCCTTGAGGAGTCCCACTGCAGTCAACAGGACGATTCACATGCTTGAAACATGCTGAACCACCTGCTGAATAGGCCATACATTAGTTGAGGACTGACACATTAGGCATAGACAGTATTGAACTGGCAGACCACCTTGTTAAATATTGCTCTTTAGCAGCTTTCAGAATAGCGCAAGATGATTCACTTGACATGTCTTTTCAATTCCTTTATGGCAGGTCCCACCAAGTTTATGCTCAGGATTTTCTGTTTGTGTTATTTTTTCACACCATGACAGGTAAGTTCATTGCATCACTGTTTGCTAAAGCAAAGCATTAAGTTGTGCATTTGTTTAACCAAAATTAAATTGTACACGTCTCTAAATATCACATCACTCACAACCATTGATTCTATCATGTCTTTATCATGTCTTTAAAACTACCTTGGATTTTCCAGCCTGCAGTTTGTCATTGGTTGTTTCACAAGAATAGACTCTGGTGTGTGGATAAAATCAATGATCTATTTCTTAATGTCATACGCAGTAAAATTACATGGTACATTTTCCAGGATTCTGTCAAAAGGAAATAGAATAGTGTTTCATAAGACTAGATTAACATGCTTAGATGGTTCAAACCAGTAATCTGTTTATCAATGTCCATTGCTATAAAGAGGAACTGGAAAGATATCTTTCCCAGGTGTTATTTTTGTTTGTAACTTCTCTAACTTCAGAAAGCTTATATTGCCCTTTAGGAGGTAAATCACACAAGACAACATGGTCTAAATGAGAACAACTACTAGCTCCAAATTAGAAAGTATATTGATAGTCTCATTTTGATTAAAGGAGTTTACGCACATAACTCAGTTAATCCCCAAGCATCAAGATAAAAGCATCCACTAAAATCTGTGGAAAGATTACCTAAAGTGACACAGCAGGAGAAACTTAAATCTTAATTGTGAGCTGGAAGTTTGCAGTACCACCAGAAAACAGCAAAACTGCTTTTTTTAAAAGGCTCTTTTGCTAGATAACATAGCCCCTGGTTATTTTTCTTGTAATTTTATAAATTAGAGTAAAAACTGCCCATTTACACTAGTAATACAGCCAGGCCTGGGGAAAATCCTGCCCTGCTCAAGTAAAGGACATCTGTCTAAGTAAACCAGCATGTACAGAGTGACAAATTAGCAAAAGAATATTAAATGCACAAGTAAACCAGCCAAGTAACTTTGTATACAGCTGTGCCGAAAACCATTAACAAGGTTACGTCTTTACATAAGGCCCAAATCCAGCAAAACACTTTAGCATGTGCTTAACCAGTAATACCGATGGGAAGACTTATATGCTTAACGATAATCATGTGCTTAGTGCCTTGCTTGATCAACCCAATGTGGACCTGGCTCCATGGGGGTGAAATTCATAGATATTAAGGTCAGAAGGGACCATTATGATCATCTAGTCTGACCTCCTGCACAATGCAGGCCACAGAATATCACCCACCCACTCCTGTGATAAACCTCTCACCTATGTCTGAGCTATTGAAGTCCTCAAATCATGGTTTAAAGACTTCAAGGTGCAGAGAATCCTCCAGCAAGTGACCCGTGCCCCATGCTACAGAGGAAGGCAAAAAAAACCCAGGGCCTCTTCCAATCTGCCCTGGAGGAAAAGTCCTTCCCGATCCCAAATATGGCAATCAGCTGAACCCTGAGCATATGGGCAAGATTCCCCAGCCAGATACCCAAAAAAGAATTCTCTGTAGTAACTCAGATCCCACCCCATCTAACATCCCATCACAGGCCATTGGGCCTATTTACCCTGAATATTTAAAGATCAATTAATTGCCAGAATCATGTTATCCCATCATACCATCTCCTCCATAAACTTATCGAGTTTAATCTTGAAGCCAGATAGGTCTTTTGCCCCAACTGCTTCCCTTGGAAGGCTATTCAAGAACTTCACTCCTCTGATGGTTAGAAACTTTTGTCTAATTTCAAGTCTAAACTTCCCAATGGCCAGTTTATATCCATTTGTTCTTGTGTCCACATTGGTCCTGAGCTTAAATAATTCCTCTCCCTCTCTGATATATTTATAGAGAGCAATCATATCTCCCCTCAACCTTCTTTTGGTTAGGCTAAACAAGCCAAGCTCCTTGAGTCTCCTTTCATAAGACAGGTTTTCCATTCTTTGGATCATCCCAGTAGCCCTTCTCTGTACCTGTTCCAGTTTGAATTCATCCTTCTTAAACATGGGAGACCAGAACTGCACACAGTATTCCAGGCGAGGTCTCACCAGTGCCCTGTACAACGGTACTAACACCTCCTTATCTCTACTGGAAATACCTCGCCTGATGCATCCCAAGACCGCATTAGCTTTTTTCATGGCCATATCACACTGGCGGCTCATAGTCATCCTGTGGTCAACCAATACTCCAACGTCCTTCTCCTCCTCCGTTACTTCTAATTGATGCGTCCCCAGCTAAAATTCTTGTTATTAATCCCTAAATGCATGACCTTACACTTCTCACTATTAAATTTCATCCTATTACCATTACTCCAGTTTACAAGGTCATCCAGATCCTCCTGTATGGTATCCCGGTTCTTCTCTAAATTGGCAATACCTCCCAGCTTTGTATCATCCGCAAACTTTATTAGCACACTCCCACTTTTTGTGCCGAGGTCAGTAATAAAAAGATTAAATAAGATTGGTCCCAAAACCGATCCCTGAGGAACTGGTAACCTCCCTCCAGCCTGACAGTTCACCTTTCAGTATGACCCCCTGTAGTCTCCCTTTTAACCAATTCCTTATCCACCTTTCAATTTTCGTATTGATCCCCATCTTTCCCAATTTAACTAATAATTCCCCATGTGGCACCTTATCAAACGCCTTACTGAAATCTAGGTAAATTAGATCCACTGCGTTTCCTTTGATAAAAAAATCTGTCACTTTCTCAAAGAAGGAGATCAGGTTGGTTTGGCACGATCTACCTTTTGTAAAACCATGTTGTATTTTGTCCCATTTACCATTGACCTCAATGTAACTTAACTACTTTCTCCTTAACTACTTTCTCCTTCAAAATTTTTTCCAAGACTTTGCATACTACAGATGTCAAACTAACAGGTCTGTAGTTACCAGGATCACTTTTTTTTCCCCTTTCTTAAAAATAGGAACTATGTTAGCAATTCTCCAGTCATACGGTACAACCCATGAGTTTACAGATTCATTAAAAATTCTTGCTAATGGGCTTGCAATTTCATGTGCCAATTCCTTTAATATTCTTGGGTGAAGATTATCTGGGCCCCCCGATTTAGTCCCATTAAGCTGTTCGAGTTTCGCTTCTACCTCAGATGTGGTAATATCTACCTCCATATCCTCATTCCCATTGGTCATGCTACCATTATCCCTAAGATCCTAATTAGCCTTATTAAAGATTGAGGCAAAGTATTTGTTTAGATATTGGGCCATGCCTAGATTATCCTTAACCTCCACTCCATCCTCAGTGTTTAGCGGTCCTACTTCTTCTTTCTTTGTTTTCTTCTTATTTATATGGCTATAGAACCTTTTACTACTGGTTTTAATTCCCTTTGCAAGGTCCAACTCTACTTGACTTTTAGCCTGTCTCACTTTATCCCTACATGTTCTGACCTCAATAAGGTAGCTTTCCTTGCTGATCCTTCCCATCTTCCACTCCCTGTATGCTTTCTGCTTTTTCTTAATCACCTCTCTGAGATGCTTGCTCATCCAACTTGGTCTACAACTCCTGCCTATGAATTTTTTCCCCTTTCTTGGGATGCAGGCTTCCGATAGCTTCTGCAGCTTTCACTTAAAGTAATCCCAGGCCTCCTCTGCCTTTAGATCCATAAATTCTTCAGTCTAATCCACTTCCCTAACTAATTTCCTTAATTTTTGAAAGTCAGCCCTTTTGAAATCAAAAACCCTAGTCGCAGATTTATTTTTGTTTATCCTTCCGTTCATCTGTGTCTAACCACTGAGGTATCCGATACCACAGAGGTCGTCATATACTTAGAACAGGATATAAATGAGATGTGGTGGATACCCCTGTGTAGTAACTGTTGATAAATGATGACTTTGTAATGGGGCCTAGCCTATATAAAGGCATTAAAGTTGATACATTCTACAGACAAACAAAATACTTCATCAACAAGTTACAGTTACTGCATGAAACGTAACTTTGAATTTCCTACCATAACATAGCATTAATTCTGCGTTTTTGTGTTTAACATGACAATAGTCATAACCACAAGGGCTCCTTTGCGGTACACCACAAAAATGCCCTGTCTGATGCCAAAAACTGACAAAAAATGTTTCAAAAAAGTCAGAAAAATAATTTTAAAAAAACTAGTCGTGGTTTATTTGTCTCACGCTTAAACTATGTTTTGCCATCATCCCCGTGGAAACATTTCAGTCCACCCTTATCTCCATCTGGCAAACAATTGCCCTTCCAAACATGTCCTATACAATGCATAAAGAAATATTACTTATAGTCAGTTCACTAGCTCTGTAAACTCCGGGTACCAAAGTTATTGTGGCCGTGATATATTTGGGAGAAAACAGCTGGATTCTTGGAACTGTTATCAAATGCTCATTCCAATTGTACTTTACCTCTGGACAGTTCTCAAGTACTCCAAGCAAATATTTGGATGCATATTTATGACCATGGTTTTCCAGGGATTTTATATAAAGTACTAAATGGTTCCTAACTTTAAATTGCAGGCATTTTACAGAGGGCCAACTCAGCTCCTGTTTAAGTCAAAGGGAATCTCCCATTGACTTAAATGGGAACAAGCCCCAAAATGTTCTTTAAAAAATGTGAATAGATATTGACCAAAATTTTCAAACTTCTTTACTAATGTTAGGTACCTAAATCCATATGTAAGTACCTAAATAAATGGTTTGATTTTAAGAGTTGCTGAGCACCCACAACTTGCACTAGAGTGAACCAGAGCTGTGAAAGTTATGCAGCTCTGGAAATCAGGCCATTTATTTAGGTGCCTAAATACAGAATTCCTGCATCGATCCTGCATTGTGAGCTGAGCAGGCAGACTGCTACGCTAGCATAAAGCCCCGCTGAGCAAGAGCAAATAGTTTGCCTGTGTGGATCACAGTGTGGGATCAAGGGCTTTAGATGTCTAATTTAGGAATCCAAGTTTTAAAATGTGGCCCATATAATTGGAATTTACAGAAGAAATTACAGATTAGTGGTGCATGTTTACAAAAGCAGAGCAAAAAGTAAGGTGCATATCCAAACATATGCTTGTTTGAATAATGGTCCCTTCCAATATTGTGGTATTACAACCCACAGTTATGCTTGGGGATAATCCTACTGGCTATGGGAAAACTAGTTCCCATGTGTAGTATTTATTTTCGGAGAAAAGGGTAGAACTAGTTTCTACATCCCATAAATTAGAGACTTATAAATACATCACACGTTGTATACAATATGTTTTCATTATTCACCTGGCTCTAGTGGTGGCTAATGCTAGCATGAATGATTTGTATAGCAATAGCAGCTAAAGGCCCCAGTCAGAATAAGTTTCAGAGTAGCAGCCATGTTAGTCTGTATTCGCAAAAAGAAAAGGAGTACTTGTGGCACCTTAGAGACTAACCAATTTATCTGAGCATAAGCTTTCGTGATCTACAGCTCACTTCATCGGATGCATTCAGTGGAAAATACAGTGAGGAGATTTATATACACACAGAACATGAAAAAATGGGTGTTTATCATGCACACTGTAAGGAGAGTGATCACTTAAGATGAGCTATTACCAGCAGGAGAGTGGGGTTGGGGTTGGGGGTGGGGGGAGAAAACCTTTTGTAGTGAGTCAGAATAAGGGGCCTTATTGTATTAGGTGTTGTACACAGAAGACACTGTTCCTGCCTCAGTGAACATATAGTCTAATTTTAAATAAGATACAACCAGTGACAGTAGGAGAGAAGGGGGAAGGGAACGGAAACACTAAGAAGATCACATGGTTACATGGATTAGGTACCTGCACTGATTGGTGGTTCAAACACTTATGCAATAAATAAATAAATAAATAAATAAAACTCTTATCCCTAATTGTTGCTCAGCCTAGCAACCATCATTGGTTGGCTCATGTGGCATTTCATTCTCTTGTAAAAGCTTTAGATGCCCTGTTCTCCTCTTGCACTAGCAGGGGTGCTGGAACAATTTGTACAGTGAGGGGTGCTGAGAGCCACGGAACCAAACCCTGCATATGGTGGAAACCACTTCAAGCCAGGGGGTGCGGCAGCCCCCGTAGCACCCCTAGTTCCAGCACCTATGTGCATTAGTGTAACTCAGAACTAAGTTGATTGAAATCAGTGGTGTGACACGGATATAAACCTGGGTGGAATGAGAGGAAAATCAGGCTCTACGTCCTTGAACAAGAGCTTGCACGGACTTGGGTCCAAAACGTTTCTCAAATCACAGTTTGTTTCCAGTGGGAATAAGCATCTGTTCCGGATAGAGAGAACAAACATATCTAAGACCTGCTGCACTTTCTGTTTTAATTTGCGTATATTGCTAAAGCTATGTGGTGTTTATATTCATGAGCATAACAAGACTTTATGCCTTTATATTGTGTTTCTTATCTTTTTATTGATTAATATTAAGCAAGCCCATCTAATACTTTGGCGCACATGCAAAACATTTATGTCCTTCCTTCAATTAAATATGCACCAAGCCTGGCTTACTTACACACTTGGTTTGTGTACCAATGCTGACCCATTTAAATGGCCTCTAATCTGAGGTTTTCCTTGTTTCAGTAGAGCCAGAACCAGTCAGGAAGGATTTTGGCAAGACAAAACATACCTACAGAATTCAGACCAGACCAGACCAGACTCATTACATAGGTACTTAAATATGAGCAATGTCTATTCCTGGAATGAGCTGAGAAGTTAAATTCCTCCACAGACTTGTTATTGTTTGCCATGTGAAAAAAAAAATCATTGCAGAGATCAAGAAGAGCTAAATAGGTATATCAGAAATACATCTGCCTGGGAAGTTTAAGACACTGACCCTTTGCATACAGCATGTAACAGCATGCTCCCAATCATCTTTCCCCCATTTGTCTTAAACCAGTTTATGAAACATACATCATTACTGAATGCTCAGCTTATGCTAGCTGTGTGCCTGGTTCATATCGAGGATGTATTGCTGGAGGTTGAGACACAAATAGGGCACCAGTCTTATCTTGAGCGAAACTGTTTCACTCCACGGGGAAAATGGTGGTTGTCTCTCCCGGTACACCTTTGTGAAATTCCTCCATAGATGCCACCTTCCTGGATAGGCTTAGCCCCTGGAATACCCATAGTGTCCTGCACATTTATAGGAATGCAACAATCTAGCTTCGCTCACACCCATTCACTGCTGGTGCTGCACAGCTTGCTCTGGTGTGTAAATGGGGCACTACTGAAGGTAAGACTTTCAAAGTCTACCTTTCAGAGTCCTTCTCAAATCTGAAAATATCCAGCAATGCTGCTTCTTCCTCCATGCACAGCCATTCTGACAACTTCATCCTCAGATATCTCTGCATTCCCTTTCCTTTGCACCAACCCCTGGGTTGCCATTGCCTGTACCTTTTGATTTCTTCTGCCCAGGAAATGAACTGTTAGCTCAATCTGGTCATGTCAACCTCCTGTGCGATGACCCCATGCACCAAGGAAGATGAGAGCACAGGTGCTACCAAAGAGACTTAGACCTGGTTTTCAGAAGGGAGAAGGATCACTAAACTGACAGTACTCTCGGAGGAGTGGTAAATACGCTGGAGAGTAGGGATAGGATAAGAGGGACCTAGACAAATTAGAGGATTGGGCCAAAAGAAATCTGATGAGGTTCAAAAAGACAAGTGCAGAGTCCTGCACTTAGTATGGAAGAATCCCATGCATGGCTACAGACTAAGGACCGAATGGCTAGGCAGCAGTTCTGCAGAAAAGGACCTAGGGGTTACAGTAGACAAGAAGCTGGATATGAGTCAACAGTGTGCCCTTGTTGCCAAGAAGGCTAACGGAATTTTGGGTTGTATAAGTAGGGGCATTGCCAGCAGATCAAGGGATGTGATCGTTCCCCTCTATTCGACATTGGTGAGGCTTCATCTGGAGTACTATGTCCAGTTTTGGGCCCCACACTACAAGAAGGATGTGGAAAAATTGGAAAGCGTCCAGCGGAGGGCAACAAAAATGATTAGGGGACTGGAACACATGATTTATGAGGAGAGGCTGAGGGAACTGGGATTGTTTAGTCTGCAGAAGAGAAGAATGAGGGGGGATTTGATAGCTGCTTTCAACTATCTGAAAGGGGGTTCCAAAGAGGATGGCTCTAGACTGTTCTCAGTGGTAGCAGATGACAGAACAAGGAGTAATGGTCTCAAGTTGCACTGGGGGAGGTTTAGGTTGGATATTAGGAAAATCAGAGTAGGGGCATTAGGGGACGAGAGCTGAGGAAGCGTTGTTCTAAGTCAGCCATAAAAATGTCGGCATACTGAGGGGCCATGCGGGTACCCATAGCAGTGCCGCTGATTTGAAGGTATACATTGTCCCCAAATGTAAAATAGTTATGGGTCAGGACAAAGTCAAAAAGTTCAGCCACCAGGTTAGCCGTGACATTATCGGGGATAGTGTTCTTGACGGCTTGTAGTCCATCTTTCTGTGGAATGTCACCTACTACAGGACAGACCTAACAAAGAAAATAACAGAACGCCACTAGCCGTCACCTTCAGCCCCCAACTAAAACCCCTCCAACGCATTATTAAGGATCTACAACCTATCCTGAAGGATGACCCAACACTCTCACAAATCTTGGGAGACAGGCCAGTCCTTGCCTACAGACAGCCCCCCAACCTGAAGCAAATACTCACCAGCAACCACATACCACACAACAGAACCACTAACCCAGGAACCATCCTTGCAACAAAGCCCGTTGCCAGCTGTGCCCACATATCTATTCAGGGGACACCATCACAGGGCCTAATAACATCAGCCACACTATCAGAGGCTCGTTCACCTGCACATCCACCAATGTGATATATGCCATCATGTGCCAGCAATGCCCCTCTGCCATTTACATTGGTCAAACTGGACAGTCTCTACGTAAAAGAATAAATGGACACAAATCAGATGTCAAGAATTATAACATTCATAAACCAGTCGGAGAACACTTCAATCTCTCTGGTCACGCAATTACAGACATGAAAGTTGCGATATTACAACAGAAAAACTTCAAATCCAGACTCCAGCGAGAGACTGTTGAATTGGAATTCATTTGCAAATTGGATACAATTAACTTAGGCTTGAATACAGACTGGCAGTGGCTAAGTCATAGAATCATAGAATATCAGGGTTGGAAGGGACCTCAGGAGGTCATCTAGTCCAACCCCCTCTCAAAGCAGGACCAATCCCCAACTAAATCATCCCAGCAAGGGCTTTATCAAGCCTGACCTTAAAAACTTCTAAGGAAGGAGATTCTACCACCTCCCTAGGTAATGCATTCCAGTGTTTCACCACCCTCCTAGTGAAAAAGTTTTTCCTAATATCCAACCTAAACCTCCCCCACTGCAACTTGAGACCATTACTCCTTGTCCTGTCATCTTCTACCACTAAGAATAGTCTAGAACCATCCTCTTTGGAACCACCTCTCAGGTAGTTGAAAGCAGCTATCAAATCCCCCCTCATTCTTCTCTTCCACAGACTAAACAATCCCAGTTCCCTCAGCCTCTCCTCATAAATCATATGTTCCAGATCCCTAATCATTTTTATTGCCCTTCGCTGGACTCTCTCCAATTTTTCCACATCCTTCTTGTAGTGTGGGGCCCAAAACTGGACACAGTACTCCAGATGAGGCCTCACCAATGTTGAATAGACATGTCCCTCGATCTGCTGGCTATGCCCCTACTTATACATCCCAAAATGCTATTGGCCTTCTTGGCAACAAGGGCACACTGTTGACTCATATCCAGCTTCTCGTCCACTGTCACCCCTAAGTCCTTTTCCACAGAACTGCTGCCTAGCCATTCGGTCCCTAGTCTGTAGCAGTGCATTGGATTCTTCTGTCCTAAGTGCAGGACTCTGCACTTATCCTTGTTGAACCTCATCAGATTTATTTTGGCCCAATCCTCCAATTTGTCTAGGTCCCTCTGTATCCTATCCCTACCTGCCACCGTATCTACTACTCCTCCTAGTTTAGTATCATCCGCAAATTTGCTGAGAGTGCAATCCACACCATTCTCCAGATCATTTATGAAGATATTGAACAAAACCGGCCCCAGGACTGACCCTTGGGGCACTCCACTTGATACCGGCTGCCATCTAGACATGGAGCCATTGATCATTACCCATTGAGCCCAACAATCTAGCCAACTTTCTACCCACCTTATAGTGCATTCATCCAGCCCATACTTCTTTAACTTGCTGACAAGAATACTGTGGGAGACCGTGTCGAAAGCTTTGCTAAAGTCAAGAAACAATACATCCACTGCTTTCCCTTCATCCACAGAACCAGTAATCTCATCATAGAAGGCGATTAGATTAGTCAGGCATGACCTTCCCTTGGTGAATCCATGCTGACTGTTCCTGATCACTTTCCTCTCGTGTAAGTGCTTCAGGAATGATTCCTTGAGGACCTGCTCCATGATTTTTCCGGGGACTGAGGTGAGGCTGACCGGCCTGTAGTTCCCAGGATCCTCCCTCTTCCCTTTTTTAAAGATGGGCACTACATTAGCCTTTTTCCAGTCGTCTGGATCGCCCATGAGTTTTCAAAGATAATGGCCAATGGCTCTGCAATCACAGCCGCCAACTCCTTTAGCACTCTCGGATGCAACGCATCCGGCCCCATTGCCTTGTGCACGTCCAGCTTTTCTAAATAGTCCCGAACCACTTCTTTCTCCACAGAGGGCTGGCCACCTACTCCCCATGCTGTGTTGCCCAGCGCAGCAGTCTGGGAGCTGACCTTGTTCGTGAAGACAAAGGCAAAAAAAAGCATTGAGTACATTAGCTTTTTCCACATCCTCTGTCACTAGGTTGCCTCCCTCATTCAGTAAGGGGCCCACACTTTCCTTGGCTTTCTTCTTGTTGCCAACATACCTGAGGAAACTCTTCTTGTTACTCTTAACATCTCTTGCTAGCTGCAGCTCCAGGTGCGATTTGGCCCTCCTGATTTCAGTCCTACATTACCGAGCAACATTTTTATATTCTTCCCTGGTCATTTGTCCAATCTTCCACTTCTTGTAAGCTTCTTTTTTATGTTTAAGATCCTCAAGGATTTCACTGTTAAGCCAAGCTGGTCGCCTGCCATATTTACTATTCTTTCGACATATCGGGATGGTTTGTCCCTGTAACCTCAATAGGGATTCTTTGAAATACAGCCAGCTCTCCTGGACTCCTTTCCCCCTCATGTTATTCCCCCAGGGGATCCTACCCATCAGTTCCCTGAGGGAGTCAAAGTCTGCTTTCCTGAAGTCCAGGGTCCGTATTCTGCTGCTTACCTTTCTTCCCTGTGTCAGGCTCCTGAACTCGACCAACTCATGGTCACTGCCTCCCAGGTTCCCATCCACTTTTGCTTCCCCTGCTAATTCTTCCCGGTTTGTGAGCAGCAGGTCAAGAAAAGCTCTCCCCCTAGTTGGCTCCTCCAGCACTTGCATCGGGTATTATGCAAGGTAACCTATTTCCCCTTGTTTTTTCCTACCCTCCCCCCCCAGACGTTCTTGTTAAACCCTGGATTTGTGCTGGAAATGGCCCAACTTGATTATCATACACATTGTAAGGAGAGTGATCACTTTAGATAAGCTATTACCAGCAGGAGAGTGGGGTGGGGGGAGAGAAAACCTTTTATAGTGGTAAACACCCATTTTTTCATGGTTTGTGTGTATAAAAAGATCTTCTGTACTTTCCACAGTATGCATCCAATGAAGTGAGCTGTAGCTCACGGAAGCTTATGTTCAAATAAATTGGTTAGTCTCTAGGGTGCCACAAGTACTCCTTTTCTTTTTATGATTCTCTCATGTTGCCTGCAAGAAAAGGAACTTTTCTGTGTTATTGGCTCATCTACAGTGACAGTGACTGCCCCTGCGCATTCTAAACATATGTCTGCATCTGCTCAAGAGAAGAGACCAGCCCCACTCCCAAAGCTTCTGAGTACCATGCCAGTTATTTAAAATTATATCGCCAAGATGCTCCCCCTCCCTACTTTCCTCCAAGCTGCAGCACACAATCCAATACTAATCCATCCTTACATCTGTCTATGACTCAACCCACCTACCTCTCGTCAAAGCCCAGGGGAACAAAATGGACCTTGTCAAATATTACAAATGTAATATTTCCTACATAGTCCCTATGCTGTGTAGAAGGAAGTATAGTGAACACTCCAGTCAGAGGTGACATGGTCTAGTTAATAAAGGCAAAATGGAAAGTCATTAAGTGCAACCACTGTATATTTGAGTGTGTAAATAAGTGACCAGTTCCTCAGGTGGTATAAAGCAGTAGCTGTGCCAATCTACGCTAGCTGACCCCAGATTTTTTCTCTGCATCCTCTCTCCTCCTATAAACAGAAGGAAAAAGGCCAGGAATCTTGTCCTGTAGAGAGAATAAAGACAGACACCACCCTTTTTATAACTCCATCGCTAGAAGCTAATACAGTACTTCTGTCTGTTAGAAAGAGAGGGCTGTTATCAACCTGGTAATTGTAACAGAGTCTTCTAACTGAGTCTTTCACAGAATGAGGAGTGGTACCGCAGCAATAGTTTCACAATGAAAACAGTAGCTGGATCATTTAATAAGAATGATGCGATAAAGATGCCAAATAAAAGTAAACAAATTCAGACTTGCTAAGCCTCTCCCTTCTTCCCTCCAGCCAGAGGGCACACTTTTTATTCTTAAACAGCAAAGTTCCCAGGAAGAAAAGTGTGCAGAGAAGAAATACAATTACAGAGGTGGCATATTATGAAGGATAACTAAGGACATTAACACTGGAAGCTCTTGGGGCACAAGCAACATTAGACTCTGGCCTGGGATTTTGCATTGTATGTCACTCACAAGGTTTCCACTGTTATGACAGCTGACCCTGAACTAGCAGACATACTGTCACAGCCCTGTGAAACAGTTTAGGGCTATGGAAGCCCAACGAGGGAGGGATGGGAGTCAGCAGACCAAGACATGTTTCTACCACAAATCCAACAAGCCTCTGCATAGCTGTGTCTGAGCTACTGAGATAGGCTTTACGTGACTACTTACTGTGCCATTCCGTTTCAAACTTGAGTTTTTACATACCAGTGCAACTTGTGAGGTCAAAGGGGCTTGATAAAGAAATCAGCTTCCTCAGCAACATAGTTAGGAGCCAGCTCCTCAGTTGATGTAAATCAGTGTAGCTGCATTGCAAGCAATGGAGTTGAGCCCATTTCCGCCACCTGCAGATCTAGCCCTAATATTTAATATGAACAACAATAATTTGTGCTCTTGTAGTGCCTTGCCTCCAAGGAGATCAAACTGCTTTGCAATGTTTAATCAATGAATCCTAATGTAACTCACACACCTCCTGAGTGTGGTGTTCTGGTCCATCTAGTGGCACCGAGACCACTTAGAGAGAGCGAGCAATTAATGAGTCTCCTCTTCAGCCTTAACTAAGAGCCATTTGGCTTTTAGCTCATGCAGTAGAGGCTCGCGCATTTAGCTCCAAAAGTCCCCAGTTCGATCCCGCCCTCCAAGGACCGGGGTCTGTCGGTGTTACACTAACAATGACACCTAATTTGAAAAGCACGAGGTCACCAGGCCCAGATAGTAGACATTGAAGAGTTGTGAAGTTTAAGTATGAGGTGGATGAACTGATGGCAAAGATATGCACTCTCATTAAAAACAACTACTGTACCAGAGAATCAGAGGGTAGAAAAATGTTGTAGCTATATTTTAAAAGGCCCAAGAAGTGACTCAGGGAATTACAGACCAGTCAACCTTACATTGGTACCCAGTAAATTAGGTGAATCAATCATCAAAAATAGAATAATAAAACACCTGGAAGTTCATGGTCTGACAGGGTCTAACCAGCACAGGTTCTGCACAGGAAAGCCATGTCTCACTAGCCTATTAGAATTCTTTGAACATGTCACTAGAGCAGTGGATAAATGGGAATTGGTTAGCATAGTTTATTTGGCCTTTCAGAGATCTCTCGCAAAAGACACTCTTTGACAAGGTCTCTCACAAAAGACAACTAAAGAAACGAAATAGTCCTGGGGTGAGATTCAAACCATTGTCATGGATCAAAAACTGGCTAAAAGACAGGAAACAAAGAGTAGGATGAATGGACAATTTTCATCATGGCAGAAGATTTCCCATGCGCGGGGGGCCTCAAGGATCCCTATGAAGTGCAGTGTGTTTTAACATATTAATGAGCTGGAAAGGAGGATGAGTAGTCATTAATGAAAATATTGAATATGACTGGACTCAGAACAGAACCCTGTGGAACCCCCCTAGATATGTCCTCCCAGTTTGATAGCAAACCACTGATAACTTCTCTTTGCCTGTGGTCTTTAAACCTGTTATGAAACCAGCCTCCCAATAGGACTTGTGGAGGCAAACAACTTAATTAGTTTTAAGAGGGGGGTTGGACAAATTTATGAGTGCAATTGCATAATAGGGCTGCTTGTGATAATGGGGGACAGGGTTCAACAGCCCTGGGGCTCACTTACAGTTTTTGTCTTATGTTTCTAGAGCTCATGCTTCAGAGTTTAAGCTGGCCACCAGTTCTGACTTTCAGGTCATTAAAGAGCTCTTAATGGTGCCACATTAGCCTTTGTCTATTCTTCTTGTCTTTCTTCTGCATCAGGATAGTTTGCTGTTGTGCCTTTAATATTGTGTCTTTAAGAAACTGACAGATCTCCTGAACTCCTTTTTCCCTTAGAGTTTCTTCCCCTGGGACCATACCTGCCAGTTCTCTGTTTGTTAAAGTCTTCTTTTTTGAAGCTCATTTTCCTTATTCTGCTGCTCCCACCCTGTCTTCTCCTTGGACGCATGAAATCATTTCACAATACATAAGGTTTGTTGCACCGTCCTCTGAAGCATCTGGTGCAGGCCACCATCAGACAGGATACTAGACTAGATGGACTTTGGGCCTGATATAGTCTGCCAGTTCTTGTGTAACACATCCTCACCCTAATGAACAAGGTAATTATTCCACCCATTTTCACAGGTGAGTAAGCTGAGACTCAGGGAAAGTTAAAGCGGAGATTGTCAAAGACACAAAGGGAAGTTAGGAGCTCAAATCCCATTGACTTGCAATAGGAACTGGGCACCCAATTCCTCTTCATGCTTTTGAAAATCTATCTTCTAGATAACTTGCCAAAGGATCCACAGTGTTAGTGGCACAGCAAAAAAATAGAACTCAAGAATGCTAGCTTTGCTCTAACCACTAAACTATGGGCAGGGCTTATAGTCAGCAATTTTTGAACCAAGTCTTAGGGGGACACATTCCCTGGGAAATGTAGTGCATGATAATTTGCAGTCCACTAGCGCCGAGAGGCCCCAAACAGGTCAGCATCCCTCTGTTGTTTTAAAACATTTTTCTCTCTTGCAGAGAAGCTTCATAATTTCCTTCTGTTGCAGAAAGTAGTCTAAAGCAGAAGTGAAATATATGTTACAGTCAAGCAGCCTCAGAGCCAAAGCCCAGAAGATTAATGCAGGAGCCATATATGGGCAAGGAGGCATCCTGCCCTTTTTCACTTTACAACAGTTTATGACAACATCACATTGAGGGATTTACATGACTGCAGTTAGGCACACATTCTTCTCCATGAAAGAAAGTCAAGGCAGCCTATAAGCAGTGGCCAGAGGTAGTGGTGGATTAACACACAGGTCCATGGGGCCCTGGCCAATGAGTGCCAGAATCCGAGTAGATGGGCAGAGGGCCACCAGCACCAGAACTGTGCCCCCTCCACCCCTGTGGCTTCTCTTTCCCCTGGGGCCCCACCCCTGGTCAGGCTGGAAGCTGGAGCTGGGCAGCAATAGAAGCCAAGAGCATCCCCTGGCCTGTCCCCCCACCTCCTGGGGCACACCGTCCAGGGTAGGTGAAGGGTCCAGGGCTCCCCACAACGGCCCAGGCTCCCTAGGAGGCTCTTAGGGCCTCAGGGGGAGAGGAAGAGCAGGGAGCAGGGCCCCATGGTGAGGGGGGCTAAGGCCCACTGTACCCCCTGCCACTGGGAAGAGGCTGGTGTCACTAGCAGGTGCTGTGCTTTGCAACAGGGGAACTGATCACCAAGGTGTGGTGGGCAGGGCCAAATGTTCTTCATGCCCAAGGCCCCAATAAATTTTAATCCACCTCTGGCCAGTGGCAGCTCCAGACCTGTCAGTTCAGAGGTATAAGGAGTCTGCCAAGGAACTAAGCTTGCTGTTGGAATAATATCTACTGCTTAATATCCTGAACTAGTCATTAAAAATAAGGGGAAATAACCTGATAGGGTGCGGCAAATGGCATGCATTGTCCTGCCACAACCTACCGCATATTCCAGATAATAACATGCAGTGAAAAATGCATTTACACGTTTACTGCTGAGAAGAAAAGTTAGCTCCTATTAGCCTTCTCTCTCCAGCTCACTTCCTTTTTCAAGACCAAGTCATTGCCCCCTTGAGTTCAATGGGAGTCCTGCCATAGACTTTATTAGGAACAGGATTTGATCCTCAGTCCTTTAGGCTCTAGTCTGCAATTTACATTTCTCTAACCCCATTTTGGGTGTATTATCTGTTGATTATTAATAGACGCTGAGAGCGTGCTAGGTACTTCACAGAAAGACAGATCCTGCCCAGAAGAATATCTAGTCTATGGCCCCAGTCCCCCAATGAGTTCCATGCGGTTGGACCCCGGCACCCATACAGATCCCCACTGAAGTCAGCAGGGCTGGTCACATGCCCCCAGAGGTTTGCTTACATGGAGTAAAGCAGGATTGGGGCCTATGATTTAAATCTGACAATACAATCGAGTGTGACAAACAGTGAGAGGGAACTGAGTGTGGAAAGATAAGGGCGGACCAATATGATAATGCAGTTACTCAGTGTCGTGCTCACAATGTGTACATCTTGGTAGCTCAGGGACTAATCATGTAGCACTGAAGTCAATGAAAACTTTGCCATTAACTTCACTAGCACAAGCTCTGGCTGTTGGTTAAGAACCTTTTTCCCTTCCCTAAAGAACATAGCGAATAATATGAATTTGTTGTGCAGCCTAAAGGATTTACGCAGGTTGGTCCGGAAAACAACCTAAACATTATACTCCCCCTTTCCAGAAATGCTGTGTGTTGCAAAGGTCTTGCAAGTTGTTTTTTCATGCACAGCTATGTATGTTGGCAACCGGGTCCTGTTAATGCTTCAGAAGCTATACGCAAACATGTCTAGAGTTCCAGTGGGATAGCAGCGCTCCTTGGAGCTTACCCACATGAAAGGGAGGGGCTGAAGCAGAAACTTGTTTTGTTTTTGAGCCTGCATGAATGAATATTGTGCTACATGTGTAAATGATATGGATGACTTTGTGAGACTGCTGAATGAAGTCCAAAGGACTTGCTTGTTGATGCTATACAAATAATGGATGCCTATCACACTAGCTGGTATAAGTGAGGACCATGTACATTAGAGCTACACAGAGTCATCTTTAACATATGTATCATACTTCTCACTCTGTGCTGATTTTATTTTGCCTGGGGAGACTGTTTAAATTGCTCCTTTGGTCATATTCAGTTCAAATCCCAGTAGAGTTGATTTACTATTTCCATAGTACCTTCAATTGTACCACTCTTACTGAATAGTACCTTACTGAATTGTACCACTCTTACTGAATAGCACACACAATGCTATTGATTTAATGATATTACTGATGCAATAGGGTACTACTCACCATTACCAACAGTGGCATGATGAGGCCTGTGCTTTTTACCACGTTTAAATGGGAAACTTTTTAAAAAATTCAATTTAGTGAGATATAACTTCAAAAGAAAAAGAAGAAAAATGTCACTGCATTTTAGTAAATATGAAAGAAACCACAGCAAATGTTCCCTCCACAATGACTTAGGAAGTCTTTGAATCTTAAGAGATTCTCTAGTTCATCTGGGATTCTACTATTTTCAAGTTAGGTATGTCTGGTATTTATAAATTCTATCAGTCCAATCAGTCTTCAAGGGAGAAATTTACCCCTGCACAGAGAAGCAGCACAAGATCTATGGGCCATTATTTTGAGAGCGTAAATGGGCTTTAAGCAGCACTTAGGTCTTGTGCAGCTGCTTTGCACAGGAATGAATTTCACTTCAAATGCATAATGATAAAGACTCACTGTGTAGCCAAAACTGATTCTTAGCATCAGGCAGCAAGCTGGATTATCAGGTAAAATATATTTTGGCTTTAAATCTGTTTTGATGTAATTTGTTTCATTGGAAGTTCTTAAGATGAGAACATCTTGTGCTAATGAATTAACTGGTTTGGTGACTCTATTAATCATACTTTGTAAATTCCATTCCCATTTCCTGATGATTGCATCCACTTGTTACTGCAAAACAAATATAACTGAAATGCATCTGCAGGAACTTTGATGCGACTACCACTCTTTGTGGGGGTGTCACTGACACAGGGACTCCAACAAGGTTGCAAGGCAGTTTGTACAATGTAGACCATAATGAATGACAGGAACAAAGAAAGCTGGATGGAGGGATATCAGAGAAATTCAAATATAGCACTGTGGCTCTGCAGAACACTTAAGCAAGTGCCTCACTTTAATAAAGTGAGTATCACCATTGATTTCATGGAACTAAACACCTGCTTTGCTTTGCTGAATCAAGGCCCGTAAATGGAGAGTGTCATTGTCTTTGTTCACAAGAAACACTTCCTATAAAATTATAATGGAACAAAACTCATGCTTCTCTGATTTTAAGTTTGCATGTCTGGCAATGGGAGCAGATTCTGTTTGACAGTCCTCATTCCACTAGAGCTCTCCACAGTGAAAAGCTAATGGTATCAGGCTTTCAAAGGACATTTATTCAGATAAAGTGGACAAGTGGGAAACAACCAAAATGGGTCAATACTTATCAAATTACACTTATTGCATCTTTACTGCTATCAACTAACTGTTTTGAAATGAACACATTCTAATGCAGAGCAGCTGCTTATTCAAGCATCTAAAAGAGACAGAACTGAGAGCCCTACTGTCCTCCTATGAAAAGTGAGCACAGGTGCAAAGAAATTGCAATTTTCCAGTGCCATCATCCTCCCCCAGAATAGCATATGAAGAAACAATCTGTTATTCAGACCTTCCATTTTTAAACTGATAAAATGATTTGCAAAGTAATTTACAATCCCATCGTGATCGTTGAAAACGTCACCAACTGCAGAAGTCATTTGCTTGGTAACATAGATTTATGATCAATAATCTTGCTGTACTTGAGCACAGCTGCATTGTAAAGTGCGTGTTTATGTGCCAGCCATCAAAGTTAATGAATCATATAATTTAATCTGTAGGTCATTGTCAACAGTTTTATTTCTAAAAGAAGGATAGATTAAAACCAAATTTGGATTTATATAGCATGGCCCATACTTACGTCCCTGAGTGCTTTACATGGCAGTGAAGAAGATATTGGTAGTGCAGTATCTTACAGTACTGTGGGTCACATTGGAGGAGGACACCTCAGTGCAGAGGCCAGCACAGGGCTCATGCCCCACTGCCACATTTATGTCCCACTTAAACCTTTGTCCTGGCCTCCTGTACATAGGTACATTTTGTCAGATCTGAGGCCAGGGAGGTCTGACTTACCTGTTGGAGCTTGAGCAAGGTGGGGCCAAGAACCAGAGCCAAGGGGCAGAGCCAGTGTCAGGAGACAGAGCCAACGATCAGAGCCAGGGTTAGCTGGAGCAAAACAGAGAATCAGGCTGGAGGAAGGGTTGGGAGCTCAGAGGAACAAGACTAGAGCCAGGCTGGAAACAATGCAGAAGCAAGGCTGGGAACGAGGCAGGCACAGCAGTGATTGCAGCTCAAGGCATAAGCATTGAGCAGTCGGTGACCTGCTGCTGCTGGGCGTAAGAGCACACCAGCAGACTCCCTTCAGTCAATTGAGCACTCCTGATGCAACCCATCTGCACTCATTCGTCTGCCTGCAGCATGGGATAGCCAGTCCCAGGCTCAGCTGCAGGCCTTCTCATTTCTGACACATTTCACCCATACAGAAGGACTTTAGAACTTATTTTGTTCCCGGAGGGAATGTTGTCCAGGACACCAAGCGTGAAATTCTGGCCCCATTGAAGTCAATGCTAGTCTTGTCATTGACTTCAGTGGAGCCAGGGTTCCACCACGCCAAATCTTTTAGGAACATGTCTTTGGTTGCTACCAGGAATGGGCAGAAGAGACCTTCATTTGACATCTCAAGTACAGGAGAATAGACTTTTCTATAGCCAGCCTATACTCTAACAAAGCACTAAAGCAGCGTAATAGCTGTCATCCAGGAAGAACCCCACCTCAACTATAATTTTATCAGACATGAGAAGAAAGTCTCTGAACGCTGGCTGATGTATTAGGACAAGTATCTTGTGTTTTAATTAGCACATACACAAAACTTCCCAAAGCAGAACAATATAGCACATTTAATGAGCCAACATTGTTAAAAGACATAAAAGAAAGCAGAGAAATTAAATCTGTGATGCCATGTCATCATCACAAGGCAAACTGCCCCTTCAAGTGCACCCTTTTGGTGACAAACCTGGCTTCCTCCACCCCATTCTGGGTGAACCCACATGGCCCAACTACTCCTAGACTGGATCTCTGAGCTGCAGCCCCAGGGTACCATGTTAACATAAGTGGCCCAAATGAACATGGCTTTGATAGCCTTTCTTGCAGTGACACAGCATCTTCAGAACAAAGCATTAATTATTCATTCACCCAAAGGTACAAAGCACATAGAGCAAAGGGTTAAAACAACTGAGTCTGTCATACATATAAAGGGAAGGGTAACCACCTTTCTGTATACAGTGCTATAAAATCCCTCCTGGCCAGAGGCAACATCCTGTTACCTGTAAAGGGTTAAGAAGCTCAGCTAACCTGGCTGGCACCTGACCCAAAGGACCAATAAGGGGACAAGATACTTTCAAATCTTGGGCTGGGGGGAAGGATTTCGTTTTGTGCTCTTTGTTTACGTGCTTGTTCTCTCCGGGGACTGCGAGAGGCCAGAAAGAAATCCATCTTCTCCAGCCCATCCTAATCCAAGTCTCCAATATTGGAACCAGTATAGGGAAGCCAGGCAAGGCGGATTAGTTTATCTTTTGTTCTATGTGAATTTTCCCTGTGCTAAGAGGGAGGTTTATTCCTGTTTTCTGTAACTTTAAGGTTTTGCCCAGAGGGGGATCCTCTGTGTTTTGAATCTGAATACCTGTAAAGTATTTTCCATCCTGATTTTACAGAGATGATTTTTACCTTCCTTTTTTTTTTTTAATAAAATCCTTCTTTTAAGAACCTGACTGATTTTTCCATTGTTCCAACCTCCAGGGGTTTGGGTCTTTGATGATTTTGGAACCAATTGGTTAGGATATTATTCTCAAGCCTTCCCAGGAAAGGGGGTGTGTAGGGCTTGGGGGGATATCTGGAGGGGGGCGGGGGAAGACGTCTCCAAGTGGTCTCTTTCCCTGTTCTTTGTTTACAATGCTTGGTGGTGGCAGCATACTGTTCAAGGACAAGGCAAAGTTTGTATCTTGGGGAAGTTTTTAACCTAAGCTGGTAAGAATAAGCTTAGGGGTGGTCTTTCATGCGGGTCCCCACATCTGTACCCTAGAGTTCAGAGTGGGGAAGGAACCCTGACAGAGCCCTATACATGTATTTCCTCTTACCGCCATCTTAATCTTTCCTTCCACTTATTTGTAAGTTCCCTTTGGCGCAGCAAACCCACATCTCTGACTGGGAGAAGCAGATTGTCCTGCTCACCGCATGCTCTGTCTGTCTTTGTGTCACCATGTCAGCCTGTCAGCTCTCATTGACACTCTCTGGGCAGCCCCCTTTGCTCACCCAAATGCCCCTGTTTTTCTAGGCCAGGGGTCCCATCATGGTTTAGCATTCTGCTTTGGTTCTAGCCTGAGCTTTGGGAAGAGTAAACCATCTTCGCCTGGATGAAGCCAGTTAGGGGATATTCTCCAATAAACAGCGCTCTAGTGTTTCCTCTTATCTGTTTCAGAGTAACAGCCGTGTTAGTCTGTATTCGCAAAAAGAAAAGGAGGACTTGTGGCACCTTAGAGACTAACCAATTTATTTGAGCATGAGCTTTCGTGAGCTACAGCTCACTGCATCGGATGCACACTGTGGAAAGTGTAGAAGACCTCTTATCTGTGTCACGGTTTTGCCTTTGCCACTTGGCTCCTCTAACAGCCCCTTTGATTGAGCCCTATGCATTCAGCATGATAATATCATGTAATTCAGGTAACCTGCAGGGCATATGATATTTTTTTAAAATACTGCATATACCTCCATCAGTCTCCATGTCCCAGGAAAGAAGGACTAGGAAAATCATGATGGAGCATATTTGGCCGCCTTTACATGGAGCAGCTTCTTACTAGTTCCATTCAAATCACTGGGGCTACTCATGGATTACACGACTCAACATGAGCAATGGTGGCAGAATCTGGACCAAGGAATTCATACTATTTGATATTAGTCAGTCAAATTATATAAACAAGAACAAGGCTGTAGTGGATTGCTTGCTGAAGACATACGACTGGTGTGAAAAGGTTGGACAAGAAAGATTTGAATCACCATTTCTCCAGGCTAGATGGGCAATAAGAATGTTGTACTTTGATATTAAGAGAATATGTCAAATGTGTTTAGTAATGGCTGACATTTGAAATAAAAACCAAGAACAGACAGGCTCCTAGTGTGTCTCAGCTGCAAAGCCCACTTTCACCACATTGAATCAGTACAATTACACTAACCTCACAGACTCACTTTCCATTATTTCACCTCATTATATAGTGCTTCAATGAAGTCACTTTGTTCTTAAGTAGGATGAAAGTTGGAAACATTACAGTAGCTTTCTTTGGGTCATAAGTATGCTTGTCTGGGGCTCTTTCTCTTTGGTTTGTTTCTCTGAGGGGAAAGGTACGAAAGAACAAGAGCCAAAGAACAACAAATTTGATCTCAGTGGTGAAAAGTACATGGCTGGAAAACACATCTGTCAGAAACATTTCACATTTTGTTTACTTTATATTAGTGTCAATATCTCTAAAAGTTAAAGTTGAAACTGATTGACCCTTAGGCTGTATGAAATACCAAGGCTCTCTGCAAGCAAGTAACCTCCAGTACATGATGCTGCTTAACTCATAGCAGTTGAGATAGTGTTATCCTGCTAAATTAGTGTGGAAATTAACAGAAGTTCACTTTATTTTTCATAGAGAGACTTTTAAAAAAAAAAAAAAACCTCATACTATTTAAGCCTATTTTCTGTGTACATCTTACAGGTTTGTGAAGGCAGTCAAGGAGGAATTAAATGAAAAGTAACCATCTGGGAAATTAAATGAAGACCCGGGGAAAGTGACAATAAGAAAGACAGAAAAGAAATGCTAAGCTATAGATGAGACAGAAATGAAGACTTAATAGAGGTACTTGAATACAGAGCCAATGCAATGTGGAGAAAATACTGAGCTCATGTAGTGTCGATCCATTTTTATAAAATGGCCTATTGCACCAAATAACAGAACATTATGGTGAGTCAAACTCTTATATTATTACACTTCACAGACATAGATTATGGGTCCAATCGTGCAAACCCTTCTTGACATGAATAGTGTAACAATGTAACTTTTATTTTAGGGCTAGTCACATGGGTAAGAGTTTGCTCTCATTCTCTAGGTCAGGGATTTGGCACGCAGGCCGTCAGGGAAATCAGCTGGTTCAGCTGATCACAGCTCCCACTGGCCATGGTTCACCATTCCAGGCCCATGGAGGCTGCTGGAAGCGGAGTGGGCCAAGGGATGTGCTGTCCACCACTTCCCACAGCCCCCATGGGCCTGGAACAGCGAACCATGGCCAGTGGGAGCCGCGATCAGCCGAACCTGCGGACACTGTATGTAAAGAAACCATCCCAGCCTGCCAACAGATTTCCCTGATGGGCCGTGTGCCAAAGGTTGCCGATCCCTGCTCTAGGCCTTCCTTATAGTATAACATAGCATTCTATTGGTTTAGTGCTACACGGAGTTTTAAAGGTGGATTCACATTACATGAGCTAAATTGAAGAATAAGGTATAGAGCAAATGTGACATCATCAGAAACACTTTTACAAAAAAATTTACTGTTCAAAAAAGTAGAAAAAATCCACACATTTTTGCAAGTCCAACACTCAGCATCGTATTTGATTAACCTCAGATTTACTGCAGCAGAGAGAGAAACTTTTTTTTTTTTTAGGTAGTTAAAGCAGGGGTCAAAATTAGGCTCAGAATAGAAGCTGACTCACATTCCTTATATAAACTTAGTACTGTTTCTTAATGACTGTACACATTTTTTGTAATGCCATATCCAAGAATAAGGTAAATGAAGAAATTAACATGATCCTGCCCTTACACTTGCCATTGACCTCAGTAGAGTAACTCCTTAATGACTGTGGTGGAAGTGAGGGGAGAATCAGGCCCATAGTCATGTCTGTGTGCATTTTGTAATTGTACAGAAGTGACAAACTACTATAAAATTATACAGTATAAAGACTAGAGATTTTAATGAAAAGACATTCTGCAACCGCTTCTGCCTCCATAGAGGCTTTTATGGGAAGGTAGTCAAACTGACACAGCAGCCAAGTTTAGTTCACTCTTCCAAGGGGAGCTACCATTTTTGCCTACAGAGAGCTTGGTTATGTTTATCCAGCCTCTAAATCCCCAATTCTACAATGGGATCTGTGCAGATGGCATATGTGGAATTCCCTGTCCATAGGGATCCCTTTTGGCCAACAGGTATCTAAGAAAGTGAGGAGGAGACAAAGAAGTCAGTGAGGCAAAGGAGGCAGTGCTGCCTAGTGGTTAAAGCACTGGACTGGGCCTTAGGAGTTCTATACCTAGCACTGACACTGGCCTGCTAGGTGACCTTGGGCAAGTTACTTTCCCATCTCTCTCTCTTCCTCAGTTTTCTCACCTGTAAAAAAATAGATAGTGACACTGACATCCTTTGAGCTATATGGATGAAAAGTGCACTATAACAGCTATTTTCTTTCACCATTTAATGGAAAAAAAATCATACTAATAAAAGTGAAATGAGGAATTTACAAAGTGTTTGAGAACAGCAGTCATAAAATGAAAGGTTGTACAAAGTAGAATATCATTATTATAGCCCTCCTGGTTATACCGTGTAGGTGTATATCTGTTAGATGTATACATTAGGATTTTTGGGTGTGTGCATACATGAATGGGCTTATATAGGTGTATATGTGCATACAATGGTTATATAATAAACTCTTGGGGACCAAATTCAAGCTGTCCCCTAAGCACATGCAAGAAATGAAGCATACATTTAAGAGACAGTTCTACTTTTACCCCCTTCTCCAGAAACCACGAGATTCACATTCCACTGGAGTTGCAGAAAAGGCATTGTGTGCTGGGTTCTGGGGCTGAGGGAGGTCAGCTGGGAGCTAGGCTGGAGGTCGAGTCGCCTAGGGCCTGTGTAGTGTGTCACCACTATCAGACAGGAGAGAGTTCCAAGCCACAAAGTGACATCAGACAGACTGAGCTGCTGTTTCTCCTGTGATGCTTTTATACCTGCCCTGAGAGTCACCAGACCAACTCCTGGCTTGTGGATTGGCCGGAGCCTAGCACAGGAATGACTCATCAAGGCATGTGGATTAATCAGGTTCTAGTGCAGGGATGACTCATCACATCAGGTCATTTCTATTATTTGTGAAAGCTTTATATAGTGCTCTAAATAGCACTTTACAAGCATTGGATATGACTGGTGTCCTTTTCTGGAGCAACAGCAATGTAATAAAGATGCTGCAGAACATGGGATGACTGTTCAGATAAGGGAGGTTAATCTGTCCCTCTAGCAGAGAAGCAGGGGGTAGAAAGCACACTGCAATGTCAAACTACATATGGTAGAGCTTAGTCACATTACTTAGCACATTACTAGCAGGTGCTCAGAAACTAGGGTGATGAGGGTAGTATAGGAACCTATGTAGAACAGAACAGAGCCTAGAAAGCTCTGTGGAAATCATGTGTTTAAAGGAGGGATTTCAGACATAAGAGAGAGACAAGTCACAGATAGGAACTGGCAACATAGGAAGCAATGCGAAAGAAAGTGTGAAGCCCAGAATGGGGGAAGCTGACAAAGCGAGAACCGTTTGGGAGGAGCCCAGAAAGCAAATGGGTATGAGAGCAGAAAGGGAAGCATGGGGAAAGCTGTGTAGGGCATTAAAAACAAGTCTGGGGTGTTTCACTTGTAACAGTTAAGACATGCAGTGCAGTCAGTGAAGGGATTCAAAGATGGGGTGTCATTGTCAGAGCCGGATGATGATGACTTTAGCAGTGGCTGTTTGGCTCGACTGGGAGAGTTGAGAAGTGAGGAGGCAAGAGAAAGGAAGGCTACAATAATCCAGATATAGCTGAGAGTTTTAGCAGTGTGGTTAGAGAGGCAAGGATAGCTTTTGGAGACCGTCTAGGGAAAGAAGTGTCAGGATTAGTGGGTGAAGGAGAGAGGAATCAAGATGAAACCCAGCTTTGTCCATTAACTCTGCTTTGCTACATGTCCCTTTGGTATTTTTTCTTTTACCACCACTTCCATACTTTCACATTCAGCACTGGCAAAGACCTTCCTCATCTTGTCCACCACATCATCTCTGTCTCCTTCACAAACTGACTAAAACCACGTGGACCTCCATGTGCTGCTGTCCTGAGCAAAGCCTGAGTAAGGTGTTCATGCTATAGTGGCATGGAGAAGGCTTGCAACCTACTCTCTCCCCTTAATCTGAGAGTAGAGCACCTCAGCTGTTACTAGCACCTCTTCCATGTTATATTTAATGTAGATTGTAAATGCCTGTAAACAAGGACAGTGGGCTAAATCCTCAGCTGATGTGGAGTGGTGTAGCTCCAGGACTTCAACTGATTCACGTCACCCGAGGATCTGGCTCAGCCTACGGGTTGAATGTGCATTGCAGCTCTAGGTTGTCAGGGCTGCAGCATTCTGTGGCATACGTGTCAGTGAAATGAGACACGTGTCATACACGTTCTTTCCAGTTGTCTGTGATGTGATTTTTCTTTACTACCTTGGGCATCTGTTCAGTTGGGGGTGATTGGAGTTTATTTGAATGAGCGTATTTGAGAAACGGAAGTAGGGGAGCAGCTACATGTAAAAAATTAAAGAGAGGCTGCAAAGTGGCATAAATCTCTGAGATTGCAAGAGGCCAGGACCATCCAAAGAGCGGCTCTGCTCCGCCCCCCCCCCCCGTCCCCCCGCATCAGCACCTCTACAGGGATTTCCCACAACCTAGAGCTTGATGCAAAGCTTAATTCATTCTGAGGTTTATTTGCTTTTTCTGGGGAATGCCTGCTTGTTTCCAGGGGAGTACAGTGCACATAGTGCACCTGCCCCCCAGCCTCCACCCCTGTACCCTACAGAGCTCTTCCAGCTGGAAACAAAGCCCAGGGGAGTAAGCGGAGACAGTGCTGTAGAAAGAGCATTCGCCTCCTCACTCATGCGTAGCGAGGGAAGAGCACAAACCAGGTTTTTTAAGAGACAATTCAGGCCCTAATAATCAACCAGCTTTTTGACGGCCATACTCAAAACTATGGTGGACTCAGCGGCACTGCATTATATAACACAGGCCTAAACCTTTATTTGTACTGAGTGTAATCTGAGCTTTCAATATATGATACCCAAACTGTTACTGCTCCATTGAGTAGCCGGATCCTCTGAGTGCTTAGTCAAGAATAGTTGGATAACACATCATCTTGTGTTGGTCTGAAACATGCACACATAGAAGATCAGTGTTATACCTAACTGCTAAAATAAGAGAGAAAAGGGCACAGAGATGGCCAAGGTACACAAGTCAAGGGTACACTTATCTTTTGAAAAACTAGATTCCGTTTGACAGGCTGTCACAATCAAATGGTGTGGCTAGATGCTAAGTGTACCATTTATAATTAAACAAACATCCCTCACCCTTAAGTCAAACATTCTGACTGCCTTTCCTTTCTAAAGAGAAAATGAAGCCCAATTTGGTTTGAGTCTCTTATTTGACTGTATTACAACACCTAGCTGCTGCAATGATCCGCAGTATAGATCAATACCAATCATACTTTATATTAAGATTCCATTTATAAATAGCTTATAAATGGTTCATATGTGTTTTAACAAGTGGTTAATCAATTGTTATAGAGTACAATATATCAGTAGGTCACTTATAACTGTCTAGAACACTTTTAACTGATGTGCTTATAACCATCAATAATGCATCACATCTATAACATGCTTATAATATCAATTAACCATTTACAACGGTACCTTGTCATAAATATAAAGGGAAGGGTAAACACCTTTAAAATCCCTCCTGGCCAGAGGAAAAACCCTTTCACCTGTAAAGGGTTAAGAAGCTAGAATAACCTCGCTGGCACCTTACCAAAATGATCAATGAGGAGACAAGATACTTTCAAAAGCTGGGGGGAGGGAGAAACAAAGCCTCTCTCTCTGTCTGTGTGATGCTTTTGCCAGGGACGGAACAGGCATGGAGTCTTAGAACTTAGGAAGTAATCTAGCTAGATATGCGTTAGATTCTGATTCCTTTAAGTGGTTGAGAAAATAAGCTGTGCTGAATGGAATGTAGATTCCTGTTTTTGTGTCTTTTTGTAACTTAAGATTTTGCCTAGAGGGATTCTCTATGTTTTGAATCTGATTACCCTGTAAGGTATTTACCATCCTGATTTTACAGAGGTGATTCTTTTTACTGTTTCTTCTATTAAAATGTTTCTTTCCAAGAACTGAATGTTTTTTTCATTGTTCTAAGATCCAAGGGTTTGGGTCTGTGGTCACCTATGCAAATTGGTGAGGATTTTTACCAAACCTTCCCCAGGAAGTGGGGTGCAAGGGTTGGGAGGATTTTGGGGGGGAAAGACGTTTCCAAACGGGCTCTTTCCCAGTAATGTACCGGTTAGATGTTTGGTGGTGGCAGTGATAAAGTCCAAGGGCAAAAGGTAAAATAGTTTGTACCTTGGGGAAGTTTTAACCTAAGCTGGTAAAAGTAAGCTTAGGAGGTTTTCATGCAGGTCCCCACATCTGTACCCTAGAGTTCAGAGTGGGGAAGGAACCTTCACATACCTTAATATAAAACATGACCTAAAACAGAAATACAGCTAGATCTGTCTAGCTATCTGGAAAGGCAGTCTGGTCAGTGGGCAATGCACTGGACTGGGACTCAGGAGGCCTAGACTGTATTCCTGCCTCTGCCACTGACCTGCTGTGTGACTTTGGACGAAATCACCTGTTCCCCTCCCATCCTTTGTCTGTATCAAAGAACAACTCTGTGTCAGCTCAGAAGCTTGTGCCTCTCACCAAGAGAATTTGGTCCAATAAAAAGATATTATCTCACCCACCTGTCTCGTGTATATTTACACAGTAATCATTTTGGAGCAGGGACTGTCTCTCACTGTGTTTGCACAGTACCTAGCACAATGGGGGATCCGATCTTGGTTGGGGCGTCTAGGCAATACCGTTAAGCTAATAAAAAATGATATCTAGGTATATATTTGTTATATATGAGTGCGATTTGACAACTTATATAGGACTTCTTTGCATCCTCTTTACATTACTGTTACCATATAATATAATCAAAGTAGTAATTTTTGATAATATCAGTGTCACCCAAAAGATGACTTTTAGATACATTATCTACTCCCTGATTTATTTTGGGAATAATGACTTTTAAATTAAAACAAAAAACAATTTAAATTGGTATCTCTGAATTTAGACTCAAAGTCAGGGTAGGAAAAAAATCCTTAACTTTTGTCTAGGAAGCAAAAGGATACCACCAGACTTTACTTTACAAGCATGACTGACTCAGATATAATATTTGAAAAACAGAACAAACATGTAGTCACATCCACCACAGTGAAAACTTTGTCTGAGTGATATTAACAGTGAGCACAAACTGGCTGTGAAATTATTTCCATGGACACAGCGTAACCCTAGTTACAAGAGTCTTAAAGGGGTATTTCAAATTTTTATTTTTCAGAGCAAATTAAATTGGAATTCAAAATTAAAACCTATAGAAGACTCAGTAGTTCATGCTTTTGAATCACTTAGACTATGTACAATAAACATTGGTTATTCAATTAAGTGACGTATCATTTTTAGTAGCGGTTAGCATTCATGAACTAGGACCTCTGTTGTACACACACAGAAGAAAAGGACCCTGGCCCAATGAGTTCACACTCTAAGTACATGACAAGAGACACCAGATGGATCCAGACCGATGGGGGAATATAATGCAACAATGAGACCATATTGGTGGCAGGCAGTGGTCTCAGCACAGCAGCAGCCTAAGGATTGTCAAGTTTTTTGTGGACATCATGGCAAAGGCGAAGTTGGAGGAGGGATTTGTAGGAGGCTAATGAAGTAGCTTTCCGCATGTGTGCAGGGAGGGCTTCCCAAGTGTGAGAGGCAGCCTGGGAGAAAGCACACAAAAGTGCTTGTTTGAAAACTTAACAAGTGGACAATGAAGGCTGCCTTGTGGGCTGATGAAAAGAATGTCAACAGCTCAATTGTAAATGAGAGCTGCTACCTAGGATGGGGATTGACTGTGACGCGCCTTGAAAGTTACGAGAGTGGCTTATTAGTGGCTGTGCTGACAGCTTTTGTAGGCCTAGCCCAAGGTTTTGCAGAGCCCTGTGTGGAGCAATTGCAGCACCCCATTCAGTTTCCTATTGTCAGGCTCAAAGAGCACCTACCCTTTCCCTCTAAAGCAGGGGTTCTCAAACTGTGGGTCCAGACCTCAAAGGGGGTCATGAGCCCATTTTAATAGGGTCACCATGGCTGGCCTTATTGGGATCCAGGAAGTGGGCGGGCGAAGCCCAAGCCCAAGCCCCACCACCCAGGGCCAAAGGTGAAGCCCACGGGTTTCAGCGCTGAGTGGCAGGGCTCAGGCATCAGCTTCAGCCCTAGGTGGAGGGACTCAGGTTACAGGCCTCCCGCCTGGGGCTAACGCCCTTGGGCTTTGGCTTTGCCCCACCACCACGACCACCTGGGGCAGTGAGGCTCGTTCGGGCTCAGGCTTCGGTCCCCCATTCTGGGGTCACGTAGTCAGAAGAGGATCATGGGGCAATGAAGTTTGAGAACTGCTGCGCTAAAGCCAGAATTCCATTGGACCCAGCTATGGCAATGAGTTAACCTTTGTCAGGTGCTGTACAGGGTCCATGCGCTGCTGTCCTGAGCAAAGCCTGAGTAAGGAGGCTTCATGCTATAGTGGCATGGAGAAGGCTTGCAACCTACTCTCTCCCCTTAAGCTGAGGGTAGAGCACCTCAGCTATTACTACCCCCTACCAGAAACTGAAGGAGCTGCCGGTGCCTCCTCTTCCCACATCTCTTTTACCAGTGGACCTGAACTTTGGAGTGAATCCTGTTCCTAGCTCAGATATGCAATACTGGGGGTAGAGGAGGAAGATTAATTATCCCCCACTATCCAAGCCACACAGTGGCAGCAGATCCACTCCACAATCTCTTCTGCAATTCCTCAGGGTCTCTGTGGACATAATAACCTTACTCTACCAGTGGATCTGCTCAGCTCTATTTCTGCTGCATTTTAGGGAAGCCATGCCCACAGATGCTGGTGCCTACATCCTTGTTGGCTGCTTAGTCTTAGAGGGGTCTACTGAATCAGGAAAGAGCTGACCAGCAGTTGGGGGATCAAGGGATATGCTTGAGATCATCTGACTGCAGGTGCATGCTGGGACCAAAGGCCCCTAAAGTAAAAGGCCACTAAAGGTAGTCACATCATCACTCCCATGCAGATAGGATTGTTTAAAACAGACTGAATAAATATGTTTAAGTTAGGGTGATCACATTTATGCATTAAATATAAAACATTTCAAGTTCTACGAATTTTACCAGCTGCCAAATGAAGATTAAGGACTATACCCAGCTCAGAAGCACCAAGCTGATGATGGAATTAGTCTCAGCATATGAAGCAAAATGTAGCAAATCCTCCTCTGGGTCATATGAAATGTCTGGTAGCAGGACAGAAATGGGATTTACGTTGAACTTGGCTGCCTTTTCCAAGTGCCAGCCTGGGAACATACTGTAGCCTAGCAATATATTTGTGTATATTAATTTGTTGAGTTCAGTCTGCTGGTGTTTATTTTTACTTCCCTAGTTCCCAAGTACGGAGAGGAGGGAGTAAGTAGTTACCTTTCCTGATCATTCTTTTAATACACCTAACTTCCGACCTAGATGATAAACTACCCTCTGCTGGAGCAAGAGAGAGTCTGCATGCAAGGAATGGATTCCTTAAAGCAGAGAACAACATTGTAACAGAGTTTGAACAAAGCTACTCAGCAGTTCCAGATGATACAGTTTGCCTTTTGCTACAAGCTGAATGAATCTGGTGTTTATTCCAGCTATTTTTAGACAGTATCTTCCCGGTGAAAGGTAACCCACTCACCTAATGCATGAGTCACTCCCATAGAATTTAGGCATTCTCAAATGAGTATGTATGGCTTATCTAAAAACCAAGCCAGCCTGCTGACTTAGTAACGATACTTTGTAACACACCGATTATAGGAACATGTTCCTTTTCCCAGGCACAGAGACTTTCAGGTGCAATGCTGGAGGTAAAATACTGTGCCTCGTGCAGCATTCAATCAGTTACCGTGGCCCTAGAAATCATTGTACAAAGTGTTTGTTGAATGATTGTGATACTAAGTGTTTATAAAAGGGGGGGAAATCATTCTCCCAGGGCCTTATCTTGAGTAACTCACCTGGCTGCTGGGGAATTCTTCAAAGGAATGTGGAAAGAATAATGCTTCCACCAACACTTGAAGCTGCCACAGAGCTGCACTAGATCTGCTACTCAAGTCTAATAGCCTTCACAGTCTAGTAGCCTCCACAGCCATTACACCCCCGACACATAAGAGGCAGTAACCAGAAAATCCCTGTAAATACAGCTCCTTCAGCTGGCCATCCCCCTATGTCCAAGCTGGTCTCCATGTTGTGCAAAGAGCATGCATGATCAGTAGAGGCTAAAGGGATCCTGCCCTCTTTTCACAGAGGAACTACACTAGTTCTGCTGTAGACAAGTTCAGTGTCACCTCAGAGAGGGAGGCAGCCTTTGAAAATTAACATGGAGAGCCCTTAGTGCTTTTCATGACAACAAAGAGAGAATGCTTAGAGCAGTGGTTCCCAAATTTTAACAGCCCGCGAACCCCGTTCACAAAAATATCAAATCTCGTGAACCCCCCCCTAAAAATGAATATTTCCAGGGATTTTCTCTGTTACCTGATCATAAATTATAGAAGCAGTGATCTTAGAAAGAATTTGGTTTTTTTATGACTTGCTTATTGCTCACTATTTATCATTACATTATTAATTTTATGACATTATGAAAATGGCAACACTCTTCCAAGATTTCACTTCTGTAGCTCATATCACTTAGATTAAGCCTCGTACATGTTTCATCAAGGAGTACCAGATGTGAAACAGCATGAAGGTATTTAAGAAGCCAATTCAAATAAAGAGTTCCTCCCACAAACATTTGGGTCTTGAGCAGTCCAGGCAAACAATGCACGACTACAACAAAGCTTGAACCTGTTCTGCCAGGAAGCTATAGTCACGGGGCTCAGGCTGCCGGCCCCTATGGGGGTTGAGGTCCTTAGAGACGGCTCTGTCCGCCATTACAGAATTTTTTTCTGAGAACACCCTGATACATTTCCTGAACCCCCAGGGGTTCATGAACCCCAGTTTGGGAACCACTGGCTTAGAGTCCTGTGCACTCATCATCACAGAGTTGAAGGATGCCATGAGAGGCATACCAGAGGTCTATTCACCCTAGCCCCAGGTGGAACTTTTAATTGCAACACAGCTTGAGTGTGATATCTGATGAGTTCGGCACCTGGGAGCAGCACAGCATTTGGGGGCAGGGAGTTTGTTTATAAGCAGAGGCAGGGTGATTAAAATAGCAAAAGGCTTGTCATTAAAATAAATTAAGTATTGTTAGATGAGCCTGAGAGCATTGACTGGCACTCCAGTTAAAACATAGGAAACAAAGAGTAGGAATAAATGGTGAGAATGGAGAGAGGTAAATAGTGGTGTCCCCGAGGGGGTCTAGTCTGGGACCTATGCTGTTTAACATATTCATAAATGATCTGGAAAAAGGGGTAAACAGTGAGGTGGCAAACTTTGCAGATGATACAAAATTACTCAAGATAGTTAAGCCCCAGGCAGACTGCACAGAGTTACAAAGGACTCTCACAAAACTGGGTGACCGGGCAACACAATGGCAGATGAAATTCAGTGTTGATAAATACAAAGTAATGCACATGGCAAAAGATAATCCCAACTATACAAACAAAGTGATGGGGTCTAAATTAGCTGAACCCATCAATAAAGAGATCTTGGAGTCATTGTTGACAGCACTCTGAAAACATTTGCTCAATCAAAAAAGTGAACAGAATATTGGGAATCATTAGGAAAGGGATCGATAATAAAACAGAAAATATCATATTGCCGCTATATAAATCCATGGTACGCCCACATCTTGAATACTGCATGCAGATCGGTTGCCCCATCTCAGAAAAGAGATCTCTGAATTGGAATAGCTACTGAGAAAAGCAATGTATGGAACAACCTTCGATATGAGGAGAGATTAAAAAGATTGGGATTTTTCAGCTTGGAAAAGAGATGACTAAGGGGGGATATGATAGAGGTCTATAAAATCGTGACTGGGGTGGAGAAAGTAAATAAGAAAGTGTTGTTTACACCTTCACATAACACAAGAACCAGGGTCACCCAATGAAATTAATAGGCAGCAGATTTAAAACAAACAAAATAAAGTATTTCTTCACGGTCCACTTGTGGAACTCTTTGCCAGGGGATGTTGTGAAGACCAAAAGTATAACTGGGTTCCAATTAAAAACAAATAATTTCATGGAGGATAGGTCCATCAATGGCTATTAGCCAGGGATCCTACACCATGTTCTGCATGTCCCTCGCCTCTGTTTGCCAGAAGTTGGGAATAGGCCACAGGGGATGGATCATTTGACAATTGCCTGTTCTGTTCATTCCCTCTGAAACACCAGGTATTGGCCACTGTTGGAAGACAGGACACTAGGGTAGATGAAGTACTGGTCTTACCCAGTATGGTGATTCTGATGTTCTTTTATAGAATCCAGATGTATCTGCCCCCGCTGTAACCCACTAGACCCCACTCCCCTCTCACAGCTGAGATAGAACCCAGGAGTCCTGATGTGGTCTCTCTCTCTCTGCAGAGTTAGTAAGAATATACATTAACATTTTAAACGTAACCAGTGTCCCTTAAGTGACTTGCCACAAGATATCAGAACATGCTATTATTAGAGCTGAGTGGGTCTAATATTTATTTAATGTTCTTTCTTTTATATAGGAATTAGACATAGGGATCTTGTCGGCTAATTGCTAAGTTATCTGCCAAAAAACTAGAGTTTTCAAGTGCCTAAGTAGCCCCAGGACTCATGGTTAAAGTTGCCCCTACCAAAATCTGAAATAGCGCCCCTGGCCAGAGCCAGGGATTTGCATAATTGGGGGTGCAAAACTGATTGGAAAACTGTTCCCAGAGAGTAGTTATCAGTGGTTCACACTCAAGTTGGAAGGGCATAACAAGTGGGGTCCCACAGGGATCAGTTCTGGGTCCAATTCTGTTCAATATCTTCATCAGTGATTTAGATTATGGTATAGAGAGTACACTTATAAAGTTTGTGGACGATACCAAACTCGGGGGGGGGTTGCAAGTCCTTTGGAGGATAGGATTATAATTCAAAATTATCTGGACAAACTGGAGAAATGGTCTGAAGTAAATAGGATGAAATTCAATAAGGACAAATGCAAAGTACTCCACTTAGGAAGGAACAATCAGTTGCACACATACAAAATGGGAAATGAGTGCTTAGGAAGGAGTACTGTGGAAAGGGATCTGGGCATCATAGTGGACCACAAGCTAAATACAAGTCAACAGTAGAACACTTGCAAAAAAGCGAAAATCATCCTGGGATGTATTAGCAGGACTGTTGTAAGCAAGACTCGAGAAGTAATTCTTCCGTTCTACTCCACGCTGATTAGGCCTCAACTGGAGTATTGGTGTCCAATTCTGGGCAGCACATTTCAAGAAAGATGTGGACAAATTGGAGAAAGGTCAGAGAGGAGCAACAAAAATGATTAAAGGTCTAGAAAACATGACCTATGAGGGAAGGCTGAAAAAATTGGGTTTGTTTAGTCTGGAAAAGAGAAGACAGAGGGGACATGATAACAGTTTTCAAGTACATAAAAGGTTGCTACAAGGAGGAGGGAGAAGAATTTTTCAAGCCTCTGGAATAAATGACCATCATCATGCCCTGCCAGCATGGCTCCCTCCTGCCATCAGTTCTTTCCTCACCCCCACGTGAAGTGCTGTACCCACAAGGAGATTGTTAAATAAAATGAAACAAATGCAATTGCTCAATTTAAAATATACTGGGAAAAAACACATCATGACATTTTTTCAGCTATTAATGTACACATTTCACACTAACATCCCTCATGAAAACAAGCCATTATAAAAAAAACAAAAAACAAACCCACATTCATTGACATTAATGGGTCTACGACAGATTATGCCGCAAGAGAATTTGTCCCTTCATGTGTTCATCAGCATGGACGGTGACTGATATATCTAGTGTGCATCATTAATGAGTTAATATTTTGCACAGCACTTTGAAATGGGAAGAAGTTCTGTTAAATGCTAAGTATTATTATTGTTAGTTCATTACAATAATATATCTGCTGCTGTCATCTGAAAGGAACACAACCATTGTCAAACCTAACAAATCATACAATATGTTTTCAAAGGTACCTTTGTTTACATATAGATCTGGGAGCTGCAGCTGAGCAAAGGGATAATCTAATCTACTCCACACAGTTCCATGCAAATTGACAGAGGACAGTTCGCTAAAAGAATGCAAACTTAACTGCTAACATATACAGATACTTTTTCCAATTTCATTTTATGGCTTTTTTAAAAGACATTTGGTTGGGGGGGGGGGTTCTTTATCTTTCTTAAGAAGTGAAAAGGAGTACAGCTGCAGTCACAAAAATCAATTTCAAATAGAGATAAATTTACTCTCATCACAGTGTAAAAAAACGCCACAGACATGAGCAAAACATAACACAAGTGACAAGGTGCTCTGTAACACACTATTGACCCTATGTAGGCAAAAGGAAATTCAAAATGTGTGTGTTATGCAAAAGTATCTGTCTTGGGTGTGTACATTTCATTCAGATGACAATCACACACTTCCTCTGTGGCTCATGTTCTGTTTAATCTAATAGGTGTTTGTCCATAGTTAAAGATAGAGGGACAGATCCCCAGCTACTCAGAGCTGCTGTGGAAGAGGAGGCAACAGTGGCTTAAAGGTGGCCTGGGACTGTTGTGAGCAGATTCGGACTTGGGGATAATTTAGAAAAGCCTTGGAATTGCATTAAATTCTGCCAGCTGGTAACAAACTTCTAGAGGATTCTCACCCCAGAAAGAATTACTAGAATGCAGCAGTACACCAGCCATGCTTGCTCCTCTGTGCAGGGTTTGGCTGGCTTTCTATACTACCTTAGGAGGAGTGAGAAGGAACCTGCAATGAGACGGCATTGTCACCTCATTGGGGGAATCCCCAACTCACCAGATCTGCTGGAGTAGGTGTCAAGGATCTATACCAGAAATTACTTTTTTAGATAGGTAGATTCTGGAAAATCCTTTATACCACTAAACTAAATATCTTGTTCTGGCAAGAAAAATGATGAATGGTGAACATACTATGGGTTTTGAAGTTAAGATGTTTTACCTACTTACAATGCTGTATCCATTGGGAATGTTGCACAAAGTTTCCCAGCTTCTTTTCTATGGGTTTTCTAGTTACTCTTTAAATGCACTTTTCTTGCCTTTTGATGAACCAAAGAAAGACTATTACATAAGATCTGATTCAGAGTAGCATCTCCATACTCTGTTATTTTTACATTATATAACAATTGTACTTCAGCACATAGGTTCAACTTTAGTAATATTCTGTATTAGTGTTGTATGTGTTTTTCTAAAAATAAATAACTTTTGATATATATGCCAGAAAGGAAAAATATGTTAATATATCAGAACTAGCCCTACAAAAATTAAAAACAAAAGAAAAAAAACTTTCCATAAGCCAAATTTACATGTCAGGGGCCTGATCTTTTCAAAATGCTGAGCAATTCATGAGAGTTACTGAGCACATAAGGTAAGTCTTCACTCCCTTACCATCCATACAAAAAAAACCTCTGACCCATGACTGGAGGTGCTTTAAGCCTGAGTGGCTTATTTGGCTGGGGGGTACAGGTTAGAAAAGGGGCTCCAGTTTAACTTGGGCTGGAACCTTCCCACTTTCTTGTGAGGATTCAGGAAATGTCACTCAAGTGTTGATAGTCCTCCAGTGCCTTCCCACAGTTCACCTAGAAGAACCGACAAGTTATCCCGCAATTGACTGGAAAAAATCCTAGAGCATCTCAGAACAAAGAAGCATGGGATACGCCCCCAGACACACATGGGCAAGTGCAGAAATGGCGAGCACATGATCAGGTGAGTAGGGCTTCACTCTGGGGAGGGTTGCCTAGCCTTGGCTAACCTGGGTGCTTAGACCTAGGTCCCAATCTGCAGGGTTAACTGGGCAGTGAAGATATACCTTTAGGGTACATCAACACCGCAAAAACAAAACCCTGCAGCAGTGAGTCTCAGAGCCTGGGTTAACTGATTCAGTAATGTGGTGCTTATGCTACAAGACTAAAATAGCAATGTTGATGTTCCTGCTGTGGCTCTGATGCAGCAGGGCCCGGGGCAGGATGGGTTTAGAGCCCAAGCAGGAATGTCTACACTGCTATTTTAGTCCCGTAGCATAAGCTGAAGTCAATTGACCCAGGCTCTGAAACTTGCTGCCACAGGCTTTTTGTTGTATTTTTTGCAGCATAGACAAACCCTTGGAGTCTTCAGTGGGAGCTGAGAGTACGCAGCGCTTCACAGCACGGGGAGATTCTCAGACTTGGCTGGCCAAAGTTGAGCACCTACATCCATATTTAGGTTCTTGTGGCCTGATGGATGACTAGCAACTCCTATTGAAATGCTTAGCACTGCTAGAAATCAAGCCACCTGCTTAGGTGACTAAAAATGGATTCTGGTGCCAAAGTCTCCCATCCTACAGTTACACAGGTGCTCAACTTGATGCACATTGGATCCAATCAGCCTTCTCACCTTATAAAATTAAGCACCTGCATAATTGTTTCCAGGGTTTGAGATTAAATTTAAACAGCCACATTTTAAAATTTTGGCCTTTATATTATACTACCAGAGTTTTAGAGGCTGCCACTCTTCAATATAAACTAAAATTGCTCATACAAAAAAAGACATGATGCTAGGAGGCACAAAAATTTTCCCCACTGGTGTCCTAAAAGCAGGTTTTGATTTTCATCTCTGCTGAAAATGCATGTAGTAGATACATCCTAGTTTCTCGTGGACATTTTGTCCATATTGCAAAACTGCCAGACAATTTTCTTTAATTGGCTCTCTTTGTTCCCAAGAAGTCAAGATCAGTATTGAAGATCATGATTCAGAAACAATGGCAGGGCTGTAGGTAGATGCCACACAGTGGATCTGCTTACACTGATCTGGCTCTCGTCAGTGCAAACAAGCTTCTAACTTCCATCAGCACCTAGATCAGAACGAAAGTTTGTTTTGGTTATTTCTTTAACGAAGCATACTAGGAAGGTAACTAGAACTGAAATGCAAAGTTGTTATTCTTATTACATGCAAATTGGTTTATTTCTCGCTATCGACACTTTTTCAACACTACCACTTAAGCTTCATCAGCAAAAACATGCACATGCACAAAGGCACATTCATAGATTTTAACACAAGGCCAGAAGGGACCATTCTGGTCATCTAATCTCACTGCCTGCATAACACAGACCAAAGAATCTCAGCTAATAATTTGCATCAAGCCCAGAATTTCTGTTTGAGCTATAGCATATCTTTTAGAAAGATATCTATTCTTGATTTAAAGATTGCAAGTGATAGAGAATCTAGCACACCATTAAAGAAGTTGCTCCAGTGGTTAATTGCTCTCAATGTTAGAAATTGACACCTTATTTCTTGTATGTGGAAGTCTGGTAATTGTGCGTGCCAATAAGTATTTGAGTGTATTTATATGTACTCAAAGAGCAGCTGGCATTTGAATTACTAGAAGGTGCATAGGTGCCACTGTTTTCTAGTTTAGCCCTTGATATTAACAAAGTTTTGTTGTTTTTTTTTAAATTATCTCTGCTGCTTTTTATTCACTGTATTTAGTCACTCTAGTGATTTCCACACAGACAGAAGACTCTCTTGTGGTTACCTGTTTATGAAGTGTGTGACACTGTCATTGTGACCTGATGATTGTTCATGTTGCAAGTGGAATTTCTTCAACTTTTTCAGTTTCACTTTAAGCCTCTTCTTTCCTCTTCAGCTTTTAAGTGTTTTGTGCGGTTAAGATTTTCATCTTGATAGTATTACAAGGAATCAGAACATTGAGTTCAAAAGGAAATTCCAGTTTGGTTTCAAGCATACTAAAACTTCTAAATTCTTCTAATGCTTTGCAAGTCTTCACACAATGAACAAACAAGATAGAGCAAATCTGTGTGTAATCTGTCTTGTTATTTTATAACTGTTTTCTAAAATGCTGTCACATGGGGTATTCTAGTAGAAGAACAATATTCATTTTAGAAGCTGATTTTAGTATCCTTGCATTCAAAAGTATACTTCTGATGGCTTTTCAGTCACTTCTCTTATTTCCCCTGCATTTTACAAACTCTTTACATGCATTTCTTATGAAACATGGAGCAATTGCACCACAAAATTGACATATGTGTGTCCATTTTCTTGCAAAAGTGTGTGTGTGAGAGAGAGAGAGAGAGAGAGAGAGAGATGAAGGATCTGAGCACCCTCTATTTGTATGTCAACTGGAGTTGCGGCAACCGTCTCAACATCTCATATGATTAGATCCATAATAAGCAGGAAGTGAAACAGAGATGAAGCAATAAAGAACAAACAGTGTTTTTCTGCCCTTAGATTTTATAAATGGACTCTGTTGATCAGGGGAAACAGGGTGTCTCCTCCTTCTCTATGCTAGTAGTGACTGCTACCCCTAAGTTGCATTTACATCCACTTTAAGGCCTCTTTATGCTGCCAGAGCAAACGCCTATTGAGCGAGCAAGGATAATTTTCCCAAGGGTAGTTTAGCTACTTCTGTATCCTTGAGGGGTGTTTTGGTCCTATGTTAATACTAAAAATCCATTGAAAAAGCTATCACAAAATTAAGAAAAACAGTTGCTGTGCTATACCTTAGTTTTAAAATATTTTGAATTGTTTATAAAAAGATGCCTACCATTTTATCAATTTGCCTTGTGAGGCAAACCCTGAACACACACACACACACACACACACACTTATTTTGTTCTGCTGCCATAACACATCATTTTGCTATCACACCTTAACAATGAAAAATAACTTATTTTTTACTTGATTTTGCAGGTGCAAAGGAGGAAGAGCTGTCATACTTTTAACTTGAAAGGCACATAAATAGTTTAATTTGGTGGTTTTTTCCCTCAAGAAGATCAACATCAGTTAGTCTTAGCTACTTAGTTCCATAAAGTGTACTACAGAAAAGCTTTTTGTTTTATTCTGAAATTTAATTTAGTATTCAAATATGCCAGACTGACAGCACTAGAAACTGAAGTGACTGAACCACAAAATATGCTCCTTCCTTACATCACTGACGTGTGCACACTCACAACTGAAAACTGCTCATCTATCCCCAAAAGTGTCCCCCACTCCAACACAAACTCTCCCCCCCCACACACACACACCCTGTCTACTGTGTCAATGTGCCTTAACCTAAACTGATAATAAAGCCAAATAATTTTTTACACAATTCATAATTAACCTGTGGAATTCATTGCCACGTTTCAGAAAGGTCAACTCACAGGATTCAAAAAAGGATTAGACATTTATATCATAATGAAAACTTACATCAGATGGGATTTTTTTTTTTTAAATAAGGGGTATAAACCACATGCTTCAGGGCACAGGCTTTTTCACCTTCCTCTGAAACATCTGGGACAGCAGCTCCTATGTTTTTCACCCTGACATGGAAGTACTAACTCCTGTCATTAATGCCCCTCTGCTGAGAGAACGATTGTGTGGGTGATTTTTGTTTGATTTGTCTCTCTGTATCAGAACACTTTTGCACCAGGACTCTATGACCATCTGCTCCTTTCACAAAGGGCACCAAATAGCTACCAGTTAGCAACAATTTTTGTCCACTACCAACCCTGAGCCAAATTTGAACTAACTGCCCTTTAGCCTTAGGCATAATCAATCTGTAGATTCACCAGCGGTGTCTCCTGCTTGTCGTCTCAGGGAATTAGCATTCCAGCCTCCGGAGCGCCCTCTTCAGGCCAGTGTCTTGCCTTGCTGTTGGCTCCCGTGTCCCTCCCAGGACCCCGGTGCCCCTTTCACTGGGTGCTGCCCCCTGGCAGTACCCCACAGTTCTGGGTCTCCCCCTCCCAGGGGAACCCCCCACCCACTATCCCTACCTTGCCTAAGTCGTAGGCTCCTGCCAGTCACCAGCTAGCCCCCACGCCGTGGGGCAGACTGCAGTATGAGCCACTCATCACAGGCAAGGTAGGGTTTGGACGTGCTGCCTCTGTCTAACTTTGCCGTGTCCCCTGCAACCCCTGTACCTGTTGGGCCTAATGCTAGGCCATAGCCTAGGGCTTTTCTGGCTGGAGCTCCCCAGCCCCGCTCCAGGGGCCAAGGGGGCAGCGGGGAGCTGCCGCGGGGGTGGGGGGTGGGGTGAGGTGGAAGTTTCACCTAGGGCATGAACCTCCTTGCACCGGCCCTGCCCCTCCAGGCTTGCACACCTTCTCTCTGAGGCCACCCAGGCCCGGGCCATCTCCCGGACCTGGGTCTCTGCCCTCCGGCGGGCCCATTCCACAGCCTCAAGTCACGCCCTTAGGTCTGGGTCCCCCAGAGCCTCTTCTCTCTCTGTCTGGGTCCCCACTATTCCCTGTCCTACCCCAACCTGTGTCCCGGCCTCCTGTCACAGACCTCCCCGGCGACGGTCTGGGTCCCGCCCGGTCACAGGATCCCTGCCTTCCCGGTTGCGGTCTTCACCACCTCCCCTGGGTGGCCCACTGGCTGGTTAGCCACTCTCTTGGCCACCTCCAGCTACGTTTGTCCTCCCCCTAGGGGGCAGTCTTTCCATAGGTGGCCCGGCTCCCAGCAACGCCAGCAGGCTCCCCACCTCCGTGTTGCCCGGGCCTCCTGCTTCTTCCCGTTGTCCCTCGCTGGGCCAGCCCTTCCTGGGTTGCCCTGGGTTGTGTTCCTTGGGCCAGGGCACTCTCGTCAAAGGTGCCCCCATCGCCCACAGTCCCAACTCGCCCGGAGCCGCCTGGGTTCCTTTACCCAGCGGACGGCTTGAGGGACCTGCCACCGTCCTGTCCCGGGTTGAGGCATCCCACCCTCAGCCCCGTAGGGACAGTCCTGTCTTATGTGACCACGCCTGGGACAGGCGTAACAAGTCCTTGTTTCTGCGCCGGGCCTCCTGGCCCTAGCACCAGTCTCCTCCCTCTGGCCTTGGCGGTTCCTCCTGAACACGTGCCGGAGGAGCTTCCGCAAGGCCTACTGTTCACCCACCAGCTGGGCCATCTGTCCTTGGAGAGCCCACTGTGCCTCCCATAGTCCATCCTGGGTTTCCCGGTCCCCCTTCAGGCCGTCTGCCCCCCTTCCACTGGGCCGCTGACACCGGGCCCCACCCAGGAACAACACCCGGGGACTCCCCGTAGAAGACCCTGGTGTACCTGGGATCCATCGTCCCTGCTTCTCCACCTTCAAGTTCTCCTTTCCGATTCGGGTAATCGTTCCACAGTCCACGCCCTTGCCCTTTGTATCAGGGGCAGACAGCTCATGCCTGCATTCTCCACCACTTTGTAACCAGGCGTAGACTCACCGGCAGACCTCCTGCTGGTCGTCTCAGGGAATTAGCGTTTCAGCCTCCAGAGTGCCCTCTTCAGGCCGGTGTCTCGCCTTGCTGTTGGCTCCCGTGTCCCTCCCAGGACCCCGGTGCCCCTTTCACTGGGTGCTGCCCTCTGGCAGTACCCCACAGTTCTGGGTCTCCCCCTCCCAGGGGAACCCCCCACCTACTATCCCTACCTTGCCTAAGTCGTAGGCTCCTGCCAGTCACCAGCTAGCCCCCGCACCCTGGGGCAGACTGCAGTATGAGCCACTCATCACAGGCAAGGTTGGGTTTGGACCTGCTGCCTCTGTCTAACCTTGGACTGTCCCCTGCAACCCCAGTACCTGTTGGGCCTAATGCGAGGCCGCAGCCTAGGGCTTTCCTGGCTGGAGCTTCCCAGCCTTGCTCCAATCTAGGTACTCCGCTTAGTTCCCTGCTTGGGGCATGGCCCCCAGCTGCGGCTGGTCTACCAATCAGCCCAGCTCTTCCCCTGCCCCAGCCCTCTCCTAGGGCTATCTTAAACCCTTTTGGGCCCTAACGGGTGTCCACCCTACTACACAATCCCATTACCAATCCCCTGTGTTATCCAGTTCTCCTGATCATGATAAAGTTCTTCACAGTAATATATGAACCCTTTCCCCATGTGCACACACACCCTTCCTGGGCTTAGTAAATATTTAAATAATAAAGAACTCATGCTAAATGCAGGTAAATTTTATTATCTACACATGCCATACTGTAGAGAGATCATCTTATGGCACAAGAGACTCCTGCTATAGGGGTTTGTCATGTTGTACTTCGGAATGTCATGTCACTTTTCTTGCACTCATCGTCTCAGAAACCAGTCCAGGTGAGATCCCCTTTTAATTTCTTGTCATTAATAAACAAGAGGTGAAATCAACTTTGCATGGCAGGCATTTCCTTATATGGTCAACAGCAGTGATATCACATCACCTCATTGCAAGGCACATTGTTACCTCCCATATGCACATCTTCAGTTTATACATTGCCCTGGAGGAGGAAAAGATGAGGCCTCTCCCAAAGTTCCATTCCAGAAATTTGTGAGGCTTTTATGATAAAACACTGCTGAGCAAACTGCCAGTGCTCAGTACAGAAAAACAGTACTTTTGGGAAGGCCCTTCAGGGCCTGATCCTACAAGGTGCTGAGGGCCCTCCACTCCCATTGCCCTCCACTTCTAATCACTGGGAATGGAAGCACTCAACCTGAAATGCAAACTCAGGGGCCTTGCTTTCTGCCTACTGGTACATGACCCCAGATCGGATTTAATTATGCACTTCTTAGAAGTGGGGGAAGCCAGACAAACTTTCCCAAGCTGTGGAGCCATGACAGAACCACGCAGAAAGGACTTGGGAGAAAATACATCCCATATGGCTTGGCTGGGAAGCTAAAGCAAAGGAACAGAGAGTTGAGACTGGGGGTGGGCTGGGCTGCATATGATGCCAATCACATCCACCTTAAATGGTCTCTTAAAGAATGCCGGCTAGTTGCTCCTCACCGCCCAGTCCCTTTGCCTCCCTCCAACCGCCTCATCCTCAAGTTAGGCCAGCCGCTGCCTCCCTAGTGCGCTTCACAATGCAGTGCCGGGATGCACCATGCTGACACCTCACATAAAGGCAGCCTGGCCTCTTCGTGCAGCGTGCCAGCACGTAGATAGTTTCCCCTGTCCCATCACCAGGCCCCTTCCCTTCACTGGCAGTGGCTCCTGCACTCCCCTTCGTCCTCCTCCTCCGGCTCCCTTGCTCCACTTCCCCAGTCTTGCTTTCCTTCTTCCCTCCTGAGAGTGGCTCCTCTAGCTTAGGCTCTCCTGAGTCCCCTTTTCTTCCCACACTCTCTGCTCAGCCCGGCCCTGCAGGATGGCACTGGAGTCTCAGGAGGGAGAGCAGATGTCACTACTGGACCTGGCCTGCCCCATCCACCCACCACTCTAGTGTCTGTCCCTGCCTCCCCTCTCGCTAAGACCACCCCGGCTGCTGCCCCCCACCCAGGCGTCATTCTCCCCTGTCCCCCAATTTCCTAACATTCTGCCCAGTCCCACTGTGGTCTCCCTCCCTGGCCCCCAATTCCCAGTGCCCCCTCTCAGCCCCACTCTGGTCTCCCTCCCTGGCCCCCGATTCCCAGTGTCCACCCCCCCCAGCCCCACTCTGGTCTCCCTCCCTGGCCCCCAATTCTCAGTGTGTCCACCCCCAGCCCCCCGCTGGTCTCTCTCCCTTGCCCCCAATTCCCAGTGCCCCCCGCTCCACCCCGGTGTCTCCCCCGCCCTCACGAGGCCCCCGGAGCCCAAGGATCCATCCAGCGTGTCCCAGGCGCAGCTCCGCACAACCCGAAGCCCAGCCCGCCTGTGGCGATGCTCGCTGCGCGGCTGCTGCTGCGGGCGAGGCGGTAGCGCCCGCGGGCGGTGCCCTCCCTCCTCCGACCAATCGGGTGAGGGGCCGGGGAGGAGCCCAGGGGAGCTGCCCTCTCTGCCTCCTCCCCCGCTGGAGAAACTTGAAGGGAGCGAAGGCGAGCCCCGCCTGAGAGCGAGCGTGACACGCACGGCAGCACATGCTCCGAGGAGGGATGAGCTCCAGGGGCCAGCCACTGGCACAGCTCACACAGCCGGGCTGCATGGGAGCCTCAGCACCGAGCTGCCAGCCGCTCAGTCCAGCATCCAGCCGAGGCGACTGGGAGGAGAGACACGCACCTGCCATCGCCGCTCGCCGCCCGCTGCTTTTATAACTCCAGCGGCTTGAGCGCTCCCACCGCAAAGGGTCCTGACCAAGGTTGGGCTGGGACAGTCCCCACCCTGCCCCTCTGAATCCTTCTTTCCACGCCTCGAGGAACTGGACTCAGCAGCTGTTGGCACGCAGGGACACACACGGCAAAAGACCAGGGTTTGGAAAGCATCTCCGATGCCTCAAGGATCTATCTGAACCTCTTTTGGGAGGAAGACCATTGGGAAGGTTTTGACTGTACAAAGTTGAGGGGCAAAGACAAGGAAAAGAGCAGCTCGCACCGGAAAGGGGGAAAGTCCCCACTCTCAGATGCTGGGATCTGTTTCTGAGCTGAACTTTGGAAAGTGCAAGAAGCTGCTCAAAACCTGATAGAACAGCAGCCACAACAAAAGCTGTAGGAAGAAAAAACATTAACTGCAGCTTTTCTGAATTACAAAGCTTTTTTTGTGGCTTCACTTTCCACTGCGTTTGTTTTATTCTTGAATTCAGTTGCTTTTTAAGCTCATGCCCCTGGCCTTGAAATGCAGAGGTTTTTTAACTGAATCTCTTGTCTTGAACTGCAGTTTGTTCATTGAAGTTTTGTGGGGAAAGGAGGGGGAGGGACTTGTCTTTGAACTGCATTTTTGGATCCACTTTTGTTTTCATCTCCCCTAATAACCCACAACAGAATCTTCATCATCATGTCTTTTGATCACACCACCATATACACAACGGCGAACAGTTCCACCAGTGAGCATGGGGACGGCAAGCCCCCCACCATCCCCACAGTCATGTTCATCTTTGGGGTGGTGGGCAACCTGATCGCCATCGTGGTGCTTTGCAAGTCCAGGAAGGAGCAGAAGGAGACCACTTTCTACACACTGGTGTGTGGGCTAGCAATCACTGACCTTTTGGGGACCTGTCTGGTGAGCCCAGTCACTATTGCCACATACCTGCAGAACCGCTGGCCAGGTGGACTAGCACTGTGTGAATACAGCTCCTTCATCCTCCTTTTCTTCGGGCTCTCTGGCCTCAGCATCATCTGTGCCATGTCTATAGAAAGGTACCTGGCCATTAACCATGCCTATTTCTACAACCATTATGTGGATAAGAAGCTGGCGGGGCTCACTCTCTTTGCCATCTATGTCTCTAATGTGCTGTTCTGCGCCCTGCCCAGCATGGGACTGGGCAAATCTACCTTCCAGTACCCCAAGACTTGGTGTTTCATAGACTGGAAGACCAAGGTGGCCACCCATGCCGCCTACTCCTACATGTATGCCGGCTTCAGCTCCTTCCTAATCATGGTCACGGTAGTCTGCAATGTCTTGGTGTGTGTGGCCCTGATTCGCATGCACCGCCAGTTCATGCGACGCACCTCCCTGGGCACAGACAACACTGCCAATCGCTTGTCTGACTTTCGCCGGCGCAGGAGCTTTCGGCGCATGGCTGGAGCAGAGATCCAGATGGTCATTTTGCTTATTGCCACCTCTCTGGTTGTGGTCATCTGCTCCATTCCTCTGGTGGTAAGTAACACTGCACTGCCCTTTCCGTCTTCCCCACCACCAAGTCCTCTGGGGCAAAAGCTTTTAGTCTGTGGCTGTAGGACAAGGCTTCTATTTTCTGGGCTCTCACAAGTCACTAAAACAATTCTAATGAGATTACACTCACATAGGCAGTGATCTAAACTTATTTTGATTTAGAATGGTAGCAAAAATAAATGCTTGTCCTCGGCTCCAGGTGCCTTTGACATTGTAGTATTAAAAATATGACCAAAAAGAGTGGCTTCCTCAGTATCTCAGAGAAATATCATAGCAAAATCCTGGCAAGACTGTAAGGTATCTTAAAATCTGTTTTTAAATCAAACTGCAAGTGAATGTGGCTTGGGATAGGCCTGCACTTGAGGACACTTAATGCATTTTTAAAGTATTTACAGTGTTGCTGAAGGTTATGGCATTTCTTAAGACACAGAGGAGAGTGAGGTTATTATGTATTTAGCACCAACAGTGTGCTGTGCACTTCACAGAAAGTACAAAAACAAGCTCCCTGTCCTGACAAGTTTACTATCATAGGGATAGAGTCTACCATCCTAACTCTCCTTGAGTCATCCCTTAATCTGTGGGGACTCTTGCTGATTTCTCAGCTAGAGTAAGAGTGGCAGAATCTGGCCTTAAGTAATCTAGAGATCACATGTTAGTACTGGGCATGATCACTGATAACTGTCTAACTTCCTAAAACAGATGAACAGATCACTTGGGGCTCAATCTTGCAGCTACCACCATTGGTGCAATGGACATCAATGGGAGTAGGATCCAACCTTTGATTAGTGAACTACACCTTCTTCTTGCCCTCCACCCTAACTGCAGGGAAAGTTAATACCAAAAATACCAGTTTTTGGGCTCAGTCAGTGCTTACCACTCAATAAAAAATTACAAATAAAACTTGCCAAACTTCTTTCTCTTGTTGACTCAGATAGATTAAAAGAATACACAATTGGCTATGCATAGTTGCCACTCTCTCAAAACAGGATCTTGTGAGCTGAGCAGTAGGAGTGTTATTAGAAAGAGGTGGTTTTAGAACACAGTTAATTGTAATAGAGTTTACTGTAGGTGGCAGCTATCCTGGAATAGCCCCATATCAGGATTATTATAACAGGGAACCACATAATGAGGGTGAAATATGGTTGGCCAACTAGGATTGTGAACTATTCAGGTAAATAGTATAATTGCAGGGGTCAGGCCGGTTTTGACACATTACTAACATGTATAAAACTCGGTGAAGTGCAGCTATGCCTGGATCCTGGCATTTTGATGGCAGCCACTTGGCCTTCAGCCTAATGTTTTGCAGTGCATCCTGGCACAACTGCTCACTTTGCCATGTTATTGCTTGCAGAACATCTTAATGTCTTGCAAAAGTCTTAAGAATTGGAAGGTTGGCTCAATTAAAGCATGGTTTTTGTATCAGCGTCTATATAGTGTGCGTGCGCACGTGTGTGCACACATCAGATCCAAGAACAGTGCTTAGAGCTGTGTAGTCCAAGATCAGAAACTGTGCAGTTATTCTGTTTTCCTACCCAATCAACAATCAGGTCATATAATTGTTAACCTCCTGACACTGGACTGAAAATACTTAATTAGATTAAGCTGACATTGTGACAACTTTGAAAAATATTTTAATACTATATTATTGGAAGGGATATAGATAAATGCAAGAGAAAGGATCTGAAAGCTAAATATAAACGAGTGGGTGAAAGGTTTCAGTTCAAGGTCCCTGACAGTTTTTTCAAAGTGATAGGAGTCTCACGTGCAAGACCAGATAGAGAGGGGGAACTAAGAAGCATCAGTGCCTAATGCAAAGAGATGTGGTTCAATTTCATTAGGAGCTGGAGAATCTTTTACAAAAAGAATAACCAAAACATGGGGGAGGGGGGCTCTACCAAGAAAGGCAACTGGATTGTTGACAATCAAAATTAATGGTCTTGGGGGGTGAGCGGTTTTGGTGGGAAGCCCACTGATGGCATGCTGGTACTGTATAAACTGTGGGCGCAGGCAGGTGCCAAGAGAAAAGAGGACTCAGATGTGATGCATCCATCTCAGGTCTTGTCTTCACTGCTAAAAGTGTGGTACTTTGTATCTCATGGTAACATGCATCCTGAGATAAAAACAGAGCGTAGACAAGGCACTTTTAGTTTTACTGTAAGGTAAGCGAGGGGAGGTCAACTCTATACTCTGATCTTGGGCTGGCCTTGCCTACTTTACCTCATGGTAAAACTAAAGTGCCTGATCTTCACTGTTTTTAACTCAGGATAGCTCATGCACTTTGGTTACCGTGAGGTAAAAACACACCGTTTTAGCAGTGACCGCAAGACCTAAGGGCTGATCTACACATAGATGTTTTACTGATTTAACTGTTTCAGGCCATGTCTACACTGCGGGGACTATAGTGGCATAGCTATGGCACATCACTGTGCCGCCATAACCTTGTACTGTGGGCGCAACCGACTCCCAGCCAAAGGGGTTTTACCACAGCTGTAAGAACACCAACTCTCCGTGCTGCTGGTGTTAGCTAGGTTGAGGGAAACATTCTTTTCACACCCTGATGTGACCATATCAACAGCTTTTAAGCATAGACCAGGCTTAAGCTATAACCATCTAAGCACCTTTACACCGTTATAACTGCATCCACACTTGTGGGGTTGGCCCACTTCAATGACACTGGTATAGTTAAAGTGGTACAACTTTGTGTGTACATGCCCTTAGAGTTCTGAAGGAAATAAGGTGTGGAATAGTGGAGGGAAGGTATGAATATGCAATATACCTTTAAAAGCAGCCACTGGGCAGAAAGACTGGAAAATCATTAACCTGCCTATACATTTTATGAGCCAACGCAGATCCTGTTGATTAAACTTAGAGCCATTGCTACAGAGGGAACTGATAGGTCTCACTTATTACAGCATAGTCTGTTCTGATAAGGAAGAGGAGGAGCATCCAGATATGATTGGTGGCACTCTACAGTTACGTAAGGCAGACACAGAGGCTTCTTTGTGGCTAGGAAATTTTCTGACGACCTGATTTCCTGTTGGTGACAGAAGCTGAATAAACCATAACCTAATAGGGTCAGAGCAACACAGCTTCGGTAGGAGAGAATCATAGCATCTTACTTTCTCAGAGTGAGCTCTTTCAGGAGATAATAAAATAGAGGTGATCCAGTGGACTTCATTTATGTAGGTTTACAAAAGGTTTTTAAATAACTTCAGAAAAACAAATAACCATGGTGTAATAAATAAAGTTTTGCCTTTATTTACAGAATGGTTAAACAATAGGAAACTGAATCATAGTGAACAGAAGGTAACCATGGGATGTTATCAGAGCTCAGTGTTTTTAATATTTTAATGATTTGGACAGTGAATCAGTGAAGTTTTATGATGACACTAAATGGCTTTGATTAATAAAATCTATGAAATGTTGTGAGAAACTTTAGATGGACTTGAGAGAACAAAAGAGCATGAAGGCAGATAAAATGAACCGACAACACTAAAAGGAATGCATGCTAGCAAAAATAATCAAAATTTTTCACATACACCAGTATGCTCTGAATTTGCAGGAAGTTATTGTGGATGGCATGGGTGAAGAGTCTGATCAAGGGAATGAAGAAAGGAAATAATGCAAAACATATGTCCAGACCTTTATCCGAATTCATCATTGGTCACTTCAAACCTTAAAAGAGATATTTAAATGATTGCAAGGTTTACAAAATGGCAGTAAAGGTAGTTAAAGGTATGGAAAAGATGATATTAGAGAGGATTTGATTGAAAACATAGTAGAAATTAGTGTTTGTGTTTTTGCTTTTACACTCTCATAAGAGTAAAGAGATACCTGATAGTCAAATTTTGGAATTCACTGCTGCAGGTGGTCAAATTTTTTTTAAAGGGCATGATCATTTAATGATCTCTAACAATAAATTTAGCTTGGTAAACTAAGGTAGTTAGTGTAATAAAATCTCATATTCTACTGCATACATTTATCCCTGAAGGGCCCAGGAAGGAATTTTTAAACTTAATTTATAATTGGCCCAGTGGTTAATGTTGGTTGTTTGTTTTTCCTCTGAAGTATCAGGACTGTCCATGGCCAGAGGTGAGATGGCAGACTAGATTTTGGAGTGATGGCATGGTCAGCTATGTCAAATACTAAGTCCCTGTGGGACAAAGCATATTTGGCTTACACAACTGCAGAATTTGTTTCCTGCTTGCTGTTAACTAGGTGTCTATTAATAGTATGTCAATATATGATATGGGGAAGTTTTTATGAGGACAGGTGAAAACTGGATAGAGGACTACTCCTTTGTTTACTCTGTATAATAACTACCATAAAAGGCACTTGATGGTACTACAGATGGGTAGAAATTGCCACTTATATTTACATTTAGTCAGAAGGAAAAGCAAAAACCAGACTCTTGCACTGTGTGAGCAGAAGCAGTAGCAGCCAAGTGATTCTAGAATCTAACCACTTGGGCATAAACTTCAGAACAATTTCAACACAGCCACAAGAAGCAATTCATTAATACACCTTAAAAAGCCACTCTTTGGTTCCTGTAGTTGAGAAATCTAACTAGTGCAAACCTGTTTTGGTGCCAGGGTTTGATCAGTCCCAGTTTGCTTCTTGCTTTAATTAGAACTTCAAACTGGACAACTTCAAGTGTCAAACTAGTTCAGGTACACAGTAATCCATTGCCTTAAGGTAATCGAATGGATTGATTAGATGCTCATTTTAAGAGGCCAGGCTGACTTTGCTTCATCAAACAATCTTGTAAAAGAGCATTTTTCAGCAAAACATTATATGCACTTCATTGTTGCTCTGCAGAAGATGCTGTAAGTGAATATTAATTCAGTTGGTTAAGAAATGACTGAACTGGCAGATCCATTCAGCTTCTTTTTTGCCAGACATATGATTAATAATGATACATGCAGTTGGTATGGGCATGTACTAGTAAAACTAGTTTGATATGCCATTGGATTTTGTGATAAAAGATATGGTGTAGGCTTGTTGGGAATGTAGTAACAGCTGTGTACATTCTAAAGTTTTCACAAAGTAGGCCCAAATTAAGTGTCTTTTATCCATACCTAGTATGCATCTGTCAGTGGACTATTCGGAATATAGACATCATAAGGTGATTTGCTGCAATGTAACCAGACATTGTTAGTGATTGGAAATCATTATCAACTGTTTAATCAGCACTACAGTAGATTCTCATGTTACAGTAAGCTCTGCCAGGTAAACATAAAGGGATGTGTCAAGTACATGAATTTCCTGTTTAGATGCTGCTAGCTGATAACTAAATTTACCTTTTAATCATTCACATTAAACTGATGGTCCAGAATTACAGCTATGTAAAAATAGAATGAAAAAGATCAACTTTTAAAGTTGGAACAATAACCCATTTCTTATGAGTGCTTTTGGCAAATTCTTTCAAGATGTCCCTGCTGTATCAGCTGAATGTATCAGTAATACTGTTTCCTCCCCTGCCGAAGTCTTCCTGATCTTGTTTACATGGAGTATAAATGTCAGTTGGAATGGGCTAAAGGAAAATAAAGACTGAGCTTCTAACCACAATATACAATATACTCTCTAATGGAGCCCTAGCTGTCAGTTCAGGGATCAGTCCTTCAGCAAAGATGAAATGGTCTGTGTCAAGACAGATGTATATACATTTGCAGGGTATATTTGAACTTGCTGTGGAAGAAGTCCTTTGCATTAAAAAAAAAAATCTCCTCTGAGAAAGTATCAGGAGGAAAATCCTCTCTGGCAATTTAAACTTTATATTTCTGAGATTTATTCTTTTTTTTTTCCTTCTTCAAAATATCAGCATTTTTCTTCTCCTCCTTCCAAGAAACTTCCAAGAATGGCTTTTAAAACCAAGGAGCAGATGTCAAAGAAAGCTAACACTGCTGCTTTCTGGAGTTCTGACTGCCACTTCTCAGACACAGAGTCTGTGTAAGAGAGATGACAGCGTTTCAGTGCTGAAGTTCATCTCAGAGGGGTGGGAGTTAAGCAGCAGACCTCTTCAGTGCCTGCATGGTTTGCATTTGGCATTGGTCATACGTTCAAAGAACTTTAAATTGGCCATTGCATGTCTTTCAGGGTACCTCTCCCTGTCAAAGCAAGTACCATAGTTAAAAGAAAAGGAGTACTTGTGGCACCTTAGAGACTAACCAATTTATTTGAGCATGAGCTTTCGTGTAGCTCACGAAAGCTCATGCTCAAATAAATTGGTTAGTCTCTAGGGTGCCACAAGTACTCCTTTTCTTTTTGCGAATACAGACTAACACGGCTGTTACTCTGAAACCTACCATAGTTAAGTAACTGATCCTTCAGTGTTTCTTCAAACTACAGACAGGAAGAGTTTCAGAGTAGCAGCCATGTTAGTCTGTATCTGCATAAAGAACAGGAGTACTTGTCGCACCTTAGAGACTAACAAATTTATTAGAGCATAAGCTTTTGTGGGCTACAGCCCATTTCATCGGATGCATAGAATGGAACATATAGTAAGAAGATATATATATACATACTCATACAGAGAAGGTGGAAGTTGCCATACAAACTGTAAGAGGCTAATTAATTAAGATGAGCTATTATCAGCAGGAGAAAAAAACTTTTGTAGTGATAATCAAGATGGCCCATTTAGACAGTTGACAAGAAGGTGTGAGGATACTTAACAGGAAGAGGAGCTTTTAAAAGTGTGACAATGGTGCCACCTAGTGGTAAAATTTCCATTAGACTTTGTGGTCAAGCTACATAATCGGATTACTTATGTATAGAGGAAATACATTTTAAATGTCTTATTTCAATTGTTCCTCAAGCAGTGATATAAGGGGACCACTCAGGTCAGAAAAGGTGGTATTACGCTTCCTAATATAGTAACTAAAAAAAAAAATCCCTTTAAGAGGAACTAATTGGTAGTTAAATTGATAGGGATACTCCCTGTACTACTTTTATATCAAGAAAAAAGAAAAGGAGGACTTGTGGCACCTTAGAGACTAACCAGTTTATTTGAGCATGAGCTTTCGTGAGCTACAGCTCACTTCATCGGATGCATAGCATATCGTGGAAACTGCAGAAGACATTATATACACACAGAGACCATGAAACAAAACTGGTGCTGGAAATGGTCCTACTTGATGATCACTTTAGATAAGCTGTTACCAGCAGGAGAGTGGGGTGGGAGGAAGTTTTGTTTCATGGTCTCGGTGTGTATATAATGTCTTCTGCAGTTTCCACGATATGCTATGCATCCGATGAAGTGAGCTGTAGCTCACGAAAGCTCATGCTCAAATAAACTGGTTAGTCTCTAAGGTGCCACAAGTACTCCTTTTCTTTTTTCTTTTTACGAATACAGACTAACACGGCTGTTACTCTGAAACCTACTTTTATATCAGTTATGAGTGATACTTGTATCTCAACCTAGTAATTATCTAACTTTAAGCAGGTAATGGAATGCATTCCTGAATATACAGAGAGATTATATAGAGATAGCTCAGAAAATGATTACTACAGATTAAGCAGGACAGCATAGGAACCATCACATACTCACTATCTTTCAGTGATACACGTTAGACTCAGATTCCCACTCAAGAGGTGGACTGGCTTTTTTTTTTTTTCTTATAAAGTTGCTGAATTTAAAGTTGCTTGGAATGAATTCAAGTCCTGAATTCCTATGTAGGAAGAATCAATCCAAACTTCACATTACTGTACTGAATTGTGAAATTTTTCATCAGACTTGGATTGTTTCACACACACTTTTCTGGTAAATATGACTTCAGAGGTTTGCTTATATTTTCCTTCACTTCATTTAAACCCCTTTTCTGAAACCGTATCCAACTGGGCCAAAACCTGACAAACATTCACTTCAGAAGTCAAGACAAAGAGGAGACTTCATAACATATGTTATTGGTACTGGATATTTAGGACTTCAAATAAGGAAAATTGATTTGCCTAAACTTACCTGATATTGGCTGCAAAGCAGGTAGGGTCTTCCACAGGAAAGGCTTTCCAATGGCTTTCCTATTCCTGGGACACATTTCAAGTCCTGATTGTTAGTTAAAGTTATTGTTTGAAACAGTTCAGCTTGGGACTGTTCAACATCATAAGGTCTGTGTGTCCAAACCAGGACTCAGTAAGGTCACTGGAAAGATAACCCCATTGACATTAGTGTTGGACTGGACCTTATGCACAGTAGTGATTGCAAGATTGGGCTCTTAATGAACGAGCTAGAACTGTGCTGTTGTTTTCCCCTCTCTTTAAAGCGAGGAGCCTGAATGGTCAAATGCTACCATGGATAAACAAGATCCCAATCGAGTGTTAATTCACCACAAAATTTCCGAGTGGTTACTTAGAAACACTATTTAAACAAGCTTCTGTATCCCAACAATTTAACTGAACACCCTGAACATTTCAGGGTTATTATTTTTTCACTTTGCAAACCAAACCAAGATGCAGACCCACGTGGGAAGATCTACAGTTCTGCTCAGTGCTGGAATCATCCTAATCAATGAAAAATCTGGCAGTTAGAGGCAGCTGTTAGCATTTCTTAAAACAAGCGCCCACAAGCAGAATGTTGAAGGTATTAAAATATTGCCTTGAAGCTCTAATAATGGAAGCTGTCAGCACAGATATTTCTAAACTAGGGATTAGGCAGCTCTGGGCTTGTCTCCGGAGACCGGTTTGCCTGATAGCTGGTAATGTGGGTTTCATTTGGTTTTAAACATACAATTATGAGAGCCTTGCTGGAGAAAATATGCAATGATTAGGTCTTCTCAATTGACCTAGGGCCTCCTGCACCCCTGGCTGGCAAAGATTTGGTTATACAAGGATTTGGGTCTAAATCTTGAATTCTGGGTCCTATAAAGAGAAGGAAAAACAACCACCTGGGATTTGAAAATTAAAAAACTTTAGGGATAAACTGAAAAGGTTCATGGACACAAGGATACTTCAGGGGTGTAGGCAGGAATCAGGAGGGGAAAAGAGAGCAGTTCTTTTCCTCAAGAATAAGGAAAAAAGGTCAATTTACAGAAGAGTTCATTCCTTGATCTTTGCCCTTTCCAAAAATAAACCAGCTGCTGACATGAGAAGCGTGGCTTCGCCAACCTCTCCCCTTGTTGTAACATGCAATTGCTAAGCCTGATCTCTCCTTTGAAATGTCATCCCTGGTTTGCTGGATTGAACTCTAAATATGGGTCTCTCTTTTCCCTTTGACAGGTACGTGTCTTTGTGAACCAACTGTACCGGCCAGCCGTAGTGAAGGACGTCAGTCAAAACCCCGACTTGCAGGCCATCCGCATTGCTTCAGTGAACCCCATCCTGGACCCATGGGTCTACATCCTTCTCCGCAAGACAGTGCTCAGCAAAGTCATAGAGAAAATCAAGTGCCTCTTCTGCCGCATTGGAGGGGCTCGAAGGCAACACTCTGGCAGCAATTTCAACTGTGCGGATGGCCGCCGAACCTCCTCCGCCATGTCCAGCCACTCACCCTCCTTCATCTCTCGGGAGCTGAGGGAAATCAGTAGCACCTCACAGACATTGCTCTACCCTCCAGAGCTAAGCGAAAGTAGCACTGGGGGTCGCATGCTGCTGCCGGGAGCCAGTGCTGGTCTCGCTCAGTGTGACACTACATCAGTGAGGACACTACGCAGCTCAGAGACCTCAGACTCTTTGCCGGGACAGGACTCAGAGAGTGTCTTTCTGGTGAATGAAGTCGGGTCTGGTGGCGAAGCCAGCTCTATGCCCAAAAGCAGCTCCCTCCAGGTCACCTTTCCCAGTGAAACGTTGAACTTATCAGAAAAGTGTATATAGCAATGAAAGGAATCACACACATGTGATCCTTTCCCAATACTTTGGAAAAACTGGTGCAATAGACACGCACTCTGCCTACTAAGGGGCCGGGGGTCAGCTACACTCTGAAGGGCTATTTTTCTCTTGCCATGTGATGGGTACAGTTCTTCCAGACTACTGAGGATCATACCATGGAACATTTGCTACAGTCAGGCCCTGCCATCACAAAACATACAGGACAGATCTAATGGGTTTGGAAACATACACTGTTATTACCTTGTATTGCTCTGTGACGTAGGATTGCTGCTGGGACTCTGTGGCTGAAAAGATCTGTCATTTTTTGTCCAAATCTGCTAGAAACGTATTTTCTCTCTCTCCTCCCGCCAAAACTATCAAGGGTTTAAGTCTCTGGGTACTAGAGAGCTGAAGGCGAGGCAGTTACTGGGAACTGGGTAGAGATACTATGACAACTGCCTGGTGTACAATTTTAAAGAGTCTCACTAATGCGTGATAATGTGAATTTTTATTGCTGTAAATATCATTTAATATATTTAAAAGTCTGTTCTTCTCTATGAGAAGGTTTATTATTAATACAAGGTATATAGAAACAATTGCCAGCCTTCATTTCCTCTGAATAGTGCCGGCTGATGATAGACAGTCTTGAGTTAGGTTTGTTTTCCATACAAGTTTACAGGCAGATGGAGAACTAGTTCTCTAGATGGGAACAAATAAAAACTTTTTGACTTAAATGGAAACATTTTGTGCTATTAAGGGAGAAAACACATCTTTTAAGTTTAAAATATTCTTTCCAGTGTGTGTACATTCTAAAAAGCTAGAATTTATTTATGTGCTGTGAATGTTTATCTGCAGAACACAATTTCTCCTTTCTAAGTAGTAAGGCCCCAACCTTGCACTCTTACACACATGCTTAATGTCACTCACGAGCAGTCCAACTGAAGTCAGCTGGACTCTTCACATGAATAAAATTAAGCATTTGCATAAATTGCTTTTGGGATTGGGGCCTAAATATTTCAATCCCTGGTTAATATTTTTAATATTCACTCTAGTTTAAAAATCACCAATGTACTAAAGATATTTTTCATAACATTTGTCATTTTACTTCAAATAAGTAAAAAGAATCTTATGATTGTGTAATCTGATATTCCATCAAATAATCATATGAAACAAGCAAAGCAGAATCTTCATTACAAAGTACAGGTATATAATCCCATACCCCATACTCAGCCCCAATGAGAATTATTTACCACTAAGATGTAGTGCCAACCACATCACTAAGAATAACTGTTAACCAGTGATGAAAAGGAGTTTTGTGTTTGTTTGTTTATGTTTTAAAAGATAGATCTTGTTCCAGCAGCATTGTTGTATCAAACATTAATTCTGTATAGATCTTTGGGAAAAAAATTTGTCAAAGAAATATTAAGCATGTTATGTTGCTTACAGTGTTTTCATGTGAATTGCTTTATTGTAATTAAAATCCCGAGCCTGATATTGATGATATGTGTAAGAAGCAGTTGTACTGACCAAAATCATTTTGGAGATCGCAATTAAATGGAAACATTCCGCTTGAGTTCAGGAGTTTACGCAAGTCTTTAATTGTGTGTGTAATTCACTCAGTGCCAGCCCATCGGCCCTCATCTTAATAAACCACAACTTTCAAACCATGCTATTTAACAGCTGTCAAAATGTACTCCTTTCCTTCCGTTTCCAAAGCACTGCAAAGGGCGTTAGCTACACAACTATCACCGTCAACAAGGAGTCATCTTGCAGAATCTCTGTTGGGAGTACAGCTAGATGAATTCTTCAAAAACACACTTGAGTCTTCATTCAAAATTATTACATAAAAATCTTTGGCTGTGCTCTCACCCTTGCTGTGCTTGCTTTCCACTAACGTTGGAGCAATTGAGTTCATTCATTTTACCTGAATGAATGGATGTAGAAAGTGAAAGGTACGCCAGCACACACAAGTACTTGCATCAGAAGTGCTATGTATTACAGTCTATAAGTATCTGCATGAGGAACAAATATTTAATAATGGGCTCTTCCATATAGCAGAGAAAGGTATAACATGATCTAAAGGATGGAAGCTGAAGCTAGACAATTCAGACCAGAAGTAAGGTGTACATTTTTAACATTGGAACAATTTGTAAGGGTTGTGGTGACTTCTCCTTCACTGACAATTTTTAAATCAAGCTTCGATGTTTTTCTAAAAGATACGCTTGAGGGATTATTTTGGGGAAGTTCTATGGTCTGGAAGTAACTCCTGAAGTGACAATCTGCATCTAAAATTAATGGTCAGACTTCTCATTAGGCACAGAGGAGGGGGAAAATGCTCTTAGCCACTGCAGCTATCTGGGCATCCAGAATCAGATGTGGATCTAAAATGACCTATCAAAGTTGTGAACTTGTGTGACACTACCTTAGTTATATAACCTCTTGCATTCCTTCCCACACCTACCAATATTACCTGTATTTTGACTGAATTGAGCCTCAGCTAGCTAGCTCTCTCATATCCAGGTTCCAAACTCTGCCCATTACGTTGGAGAAAATTGCTATTTTTCTAGCATTGACTGGTCTCATGCTATCTCATTACTGTTTGTTTAACAGCCATCTCTGCTGCCTGTGTCACATAAGCAGTCCTCCTTCATCCACTCTTCATCTCTTTTCAAATTTAATTGGAAAGCATCTCTTTTCTCCTGATCTGATTTAGTCTGTTTTGTGGGGGGATATGAGCGGGGGGTGTTTAACTTACTTATCATGGTGATGAAGTGCTGCAACCCTTGCCTACATCTTAATTTCTCTCTCTAATTTTTAACTCTAACTGTGTGACATAGCTATGTTAAGCCATGTAGCATACAGTATACTTGAATGGAAAATATATAGACAAAAAACTGTTCCTCCACAGCCTTTTATTGCTTGATCTTGCCATAACTGTGCCCCTATAAACCACAAACGCTTTCTGTAGTTTTTCTACTAAACTAAGGTGTGAAATATTAAAGTGTAAGTTGTTAGAAGCCTTGAAAAGTGGAAAATACCAATTTTGTTTCCATTGCTACCTATAATTGCTTGAGGCAATAAATTCCGGCAGTTGAAGCATATATAGGTTTCAAAGGTATTTCCCTTTCAGTTCAAATGCTTTCCCTCTTTGGGACCGAAAACTCTTGCTTTGGATAGAAGTTGGATATTTTTAAGTGTTGGTCAAGATTTTTCAATACCAATTTTTACTGTAATTATTACGTTTTAGAGTAATATACAAAAAATAATACTTTCAGAAACAAAAGACAATAGGTTGATCATACCGTAACATACTAAACATCAGGGGCACACCTCCCTTAACTGCACACCTCCCTCGATGACCCAGCTTCCACAATAAACAGCCACCAATGACGAGCAGAGAAGTCCACGCTTTATTTACAATATGGAGATATCCAACAAGCAAGACCTAAGCATGCAAAGCACAACACACTGTACAACATTAGAATGAGCTTCATACCACCAGCTGTCAAACTTCCCAATTTGGGAATAACACACCACCACAAGAAGCGTGCTAGGTGCTCCCTCATACAAGACGTTATTACTCACCTCACTACCTGGAAGTAATAATCTAATTTAATCTAATCAGAGGGAAACACATGTTCTGCACACTTGGGATGTAAGTGCTGACCTCTCAAACCTGGCCTAAAATCCACCCAAGTTGACAGTATGCAAGGGCATCCTTTCATGAGCCTGACCCTGAACCATTAATTTCCAATTAATTTCAATGGGAGCAGATATGGGTTTATATAAACTTGGGACAGGAGGAAGGAAACCATACACTGGATGAATGGTATGAATGTACCATACACTGGAAGGCATAGAATGAAGAGACATATCGGGTCATCTAGTCCAATTCTATCCAAGTGAGACATAGCAAATATATCCTACCAATGCATACAAGTAGAATTACAGCCCCATGCACAAATCTTCAAGTAGGAGAACTTCCCTGTACCTGAAAGATCTGCTCTGATCCCTCTCAGTGCCAATGTTACCCTAGTGGAACACAGATTCTCTTGAGGCTGTGCAATAACAGGATGATCCTTTCATGGCTGTATAGACGGTCTTATTAACATATATAGTACAACAGTTTTACAGTGCCTGTTGGTCCAACAAGTATAGGTTTATCAGTAATTCTATTATAAAGCCTGTCTTTGAGGGATTAAGGAAAATTTTATCTGAGCTGAAATTTAGCCTCTGAATATCAGCCCTGGACAAAATATGTTTTCCAAATTACAAAAGAAGAGCTTTAACTATTTTTTGTCACAGAAGGGAAAGATTATACACACACATCTCCCATATATGGGTGCTCTATACATTAGAACCCCACCCACGAAAGGGAGACCCATTATGAATTACTGAAATTTTAGAATTAGCCAGCAAGCAAACGAAATGAAGCATCCTGTGTTCCTCGTGTGCAGCACAAGATGTATTTTGTTCATGTATTTTAGCAAGTGTACACAGCCCCCACAAAGCAACAGAAATAAAAAGAGATGCTATCCAGAATAAGTGGCTTGTTAAAAACAAAAAATCATCGAACTCTTTATGAGTGCAGTGCCATACCACAAGGAACCTGACCACACAACACAGCAATAGATTCCCTTCTTTGTAGTCTTGCTGTAAAATCACCATAGCATAAAAAAGTTGCATCTAAAGATCTATTCCTAATCCATTCCCCATTGTGCACTGGGGACTCCTAACATTTTATGTACTGTTGCGTATAAGGCGATATACTTACGTGTACTGGGATGGGTCAAGGTAAGAGCAGTTCCAGTCTCAATTTTGAATGTCCTTTCTTCTGTAGGTGTAAGTTAAGTATTTAATAGTGCCTAAATATGTGTGGTGTAATTGTTGCTTGGTTTTGCACCACCCTCCAAATAATGCATGAAGTGCCTGATCCAATGCCCACTGACATCAATGTGAATCTTTCCCCTGATCTCAATAGGCTTGGAATCTGACCCCAGGTTTACAAGGACTATCTGTGATCTGTAACTTCTTCATAAAAAACCCTATCCTCTATTGAAAATAAAGACTTCTGAGAACAAGCTTTCAGAGTCACACTTCAATTGTGTTGATCTATAATGTTAATTATTAACAGGTTTGAGCTGTAATACTTAAATCACCTTTCTCTTTTCCAGTTTCTTTTTAAGTATCTGATAATTAATTACAGGAGAAACAGCAGATGTTGTTTAGACTGTGCAATTAAGAAATTGAGTTGGATGAAAGCAGTTATGATAATGTAATCAGTGTTTTCAAATTGTATGTGTGAAGTCTTACAATATGGGTTTTAATATCAACACCTAGTTGATAGTATGGAAGCAGCAGAAATTCAGGTCTTTGCTTATCTGTCGTTTTGTCATATTTTCTTTAAAACCCTTTTCCTCTGAAAAAGCTACTTCAGAAATAATGACCCCTTCTATTTTACCCTGTTCCACTGCTGCTAAAAAGAATTCTTCCAACTCTTGATAAGTAACGTTAGATTTCCAAAGAATACTAGCAAAAGATTATGCTGCACTATCGGGCTCTGATAAAAACGGTATCATCGGGGGTTGTCGAACTTTCCTCCTTCTCAGTTACGGTCTCTACTGTGCCTGAAGCAGACACAATCACTACTGTTTTAGTTGCTGAAACAGTTTTCTCCTTCTCTGCGATAGCTGCACAAACTGCCACAATCTCATCACTTTCAAAGTCATAGTCTGGAATTGATTCATGGGCAACATCTGCTTCTTTTGCCTCAGCTTGTGTCGCCTTAGTCTTTGTTGCTTTCTTTTGCTGTTCATGCAGCTTTCTTGCCCAGGTAAGGTCTTCCTTCCATAGTTCAGGGCTCATTGGATAGATGTGCAAGGCCACCTGAAAGCTGCGAATTGCCTACAAATGAACAGAGAGTGATTAGCATTTTTTGAACTGACATGTTTAATCAAAGAAATGAAAACAGCCTTCTAGATCGTTTAGTCCACCTGTGACTAAGATGACTGTTTAAGTATCTTTCTATTGCTCCGTCCAGCCCACTTTCAAAATCAACTGACAGCACTTCTCCCCTTTTCCCTAGAATGCTTTTCCATGATTAGTTTTACATATAATTTGGGCCTGATTTTTGAAAAATCGTATGTGCATGCCTAATTTGTGTGAAAATAGAATGAATACATGAAGAAATCAGGTGCTTGCCCAGCAAACGGTACATAACTTGAAATTGTCATGTGCAGATACCCAGTTCGTGCATGCAACTGTGCTAATTACCAGTACAAATTAGGATTGCAATTGCACACACAACTGTTTGAAAATCAAGGCCTTATGAAAATACTTGCTATTATTTCAAATGAGAGTTTGGCAGAGGATTGAAGTCTTGAATATAATAAAGTGTTCTTTCACATATTTCAAGGCAGCAACAACCTTCATACAAATTAGCCAATCCAACAAAATCAAATATAAAACTCTCTTAAATGGTAGTGCCAAACAATGAATACTAATTTTCTCTCTCTGGAAACATGAACCATTCTGAACAGAAACACCATTTAAAAGCAGATCACAGAATTTCATTGTTATACAAAAGAATGACGAAATGCCCTAAAGCACAATGGAGATGAAGGGTTACATGTTGCTAACCCAAAATTATAAAAAGGGTCATTTCCTTATAATTATGCATTTTGACCACGCTTGTTGTAAGAGAGTTTAATGCTAATAAGAACATGACAAAAGTATACGATCAATTAAAAGAAAAAAATCAAGCCAAACTCATTTTATTTTGTTGGCTCTCCATTCCGCCTACCTCCTCCCCCCTACACACACACAGGAGGGCAAGAGCAGACAGATGCAGTTTAATTTAAGAGAGAAATCTGGATTATTGAGGTTTATAAACACCACCCACATTGCCCATTTAAATTAGCACATATCTCATAAATAGATCTAATACTATGCACTGTTTTGGCCACAAGATTAGCAGCTTTCTGGAGCATGTAAACCTGATCTCATCAGGGAACTATGGCAAAAGACAAACTCTCCCACTTTGCAGAGCTGTTCAAAGAAGTGGAGAACTTTTGTGAATGATCTAGCTTTCTTCCCAAGCAAGAATACTTACTATCTATTTGGACAGGTTTCAGAGGACAGGCCAGTCCTTGCTTACAGACAGCCCCCCAACCTGAAGCAAATACTCACCAGCAATCACACACCACACAACAAAAACACTAACCCAGGAACCTACCCTTGCCACAAAGCCCGTTGCCAACTGTGTCCACATATCTATTCAGGGGACACTATCATAAAACCTAATCACATCAGCCACACTATCAGAGGCTCGTTCACCTCACATCTACCAATGTGATATATGCCATTATGTGCCAGCAATGCCCCTCTGGCATGTACACTGGCCAAACTGGACAGTCTCTACGTAAAATAATCAATGGACACAAATCAGACGTCAAGAATTATAACATTCAAAAACCAGTCAGAGAACACTTCAATCTCCCTGGTCATTCGATTACAGACCTAAAAGTCGCACTATCACAACAACAAAGCTTCAGAAACAGACTCCAGCGAGAGACTGCTGAATTGGAATTAATTTGCAAACTGGACACCATTACATTAAGCTTGAATAAAGACTGGGAGTGGATGTGTCATTACACAAAGTAAAACTATTTCACCATGTTTATTCTTCCCCCCTACTGTTCCTCACACGTTCTTGTCAACTGCTGAAAATGGCCCATCTTGATTATCACTACCAAAGGTTTTTTTTCTCTCCTGCTAGTAATAGCTCACCTTAACTTATCACTCTCGTTATAGTGTGTATGATAACACTCTTTGTTTCATGTTCTGTGTGTGTATATATATATATATATATATATCTTCCTACTGTGTTTTCCACTGCATGCATCCGATGAAGTGGGTTTTAGCCCACGAAAGCTTATGCTCAAATACATTTGTTAATCTCTAAGGTGCCACAAGTACTCCTGTATCTATTTGGAGTGACCACCTTCCAATTTGCTAATCTAAATTGTGGCTGTCTCCAGCAAATCCAAGTACTAGGCATTCCAGGATTATCCAGGACAAAATGAAGAGAGCAGTAAATCTCAAAAGCCTCACTGTCAGATCAAATAAAGGCTTTTACACTTAGTTATAAAGGGGAAAGTACTGAAATACTGGAAAAATGCTGGAGCACAAATTATAACTGATTAGATTTTAAATACAAATGGATTTAAGATTTACTGTATAGCCTTTGACTTACTATATGCATTGCTTTTATGATCTTATGAATTCACAGTAAAACTAAATTCACTGTAAAGTCAGTACCTCTTCACACAAAACTGACAAAACCTTCAAGCCAATGAAAAGTATTTTGATTCCTAAAAGCAACCACAGCCAAAGCTGACTGCTAACCAAACCAAAGTATTTTGCTTATGAAAATTTCCACCTGACTGATCCAAATTCAGCTACAACTGGCTACAAAACCATTGCTACTGTGCTGCAAATCAGTGGTGATCATGCTGAGATACAGTTTAGCCTTACAACCAATTTATATAGATACTTGACAAGAAAACAGACGTGATCAGCTGTTTAACTACAAAAGCAATGTTTTCCCTTTAATTTAGTGAGTACACAAAATATCTGAGTTGCTTCAAAATTCTCTGTCCTTCTTTTGGGTTTAAAGAGCTGCAAGTTATTCTTGTCAAAATACAGAGGAATCTACGTACTCCATTACATAAATTGATCCTAACACTCAAGAAATAGGAACCCATGATTTCTTTTAAGAATATGTTATTGGTATTGTTGTTCTGATAAACTGCCATTCAATTCCAGGAAAAATATATATTTTTTTTATTTTGGAGGCATATAACCAACTCTAAAGGTTCTGCAATCAAGGGACTCCGGACACAGAGAACAGTACAGTTTAATTCTTGCAGAACAGTGTCATTTTACTGATTTTAATCAGCTTTTAACTTCAAGAGGATATTTGGAGCTGTGAGTTAATATTAAAATGCCCTCAACTGGAACTTCTTAAAGTATTGAAAAATGAAAACAAAAACGTCCACTTAAGTTTTTAAATCCACAGGGCAGGGACCTATCATTGTCCATAAAGTACCATTCACATTTATGGCACTGTAAAAATATAATTATCATAAAATATAGATTAATAATTGCAGGCAGATAGACAGATGTTCTAGAGTCAACAACACTTCTCTCAATATTTTGATGTGTAGCCTGGATACTTAACATGAATACAATAGATCATGCTCTTTCTGTGTAAGCCTAACATTAAGCTAAGTATTTGCATATTATAATGCTTAATATAAAGAGGCGCAGAAAACTGGTGGGATTAGCTTTATATCAGATCAAAGATCCTCATAAAAGTGCAGCACTGTAACGTATGGAAAACATTTTATGTTGCTATCAGAAATGTTTTAATGTTTATCAATTTCTGCCAAAATCAAGAATTGAATCGACAGAAAACAAAGCAATCCATGAATCCACCCAATGTTGGTTAAAATATTTGTAACCACTTGCTAGTGCCCTCCTATCTAGTTTGAAACACCCAAACAGAAGGTAAGATACTGGTTTTTATTCTTATTTCTCATCCAGTTTACATCTTTAATCACACAGACTGCTGCCCTAAACCAAATTCTGCAGGATAATACTATTATGCTAAAACCATTCATATCCGTGCAAATCGGCTACTTTTAATGCACATTTCTGGAACAGCTTCGACATCCCTCTGGTTTATTCTAATTGCTTAACTGGTATTTAAAAAAAATATATGACACTAGCTATAGTCGAGACACAGCTTTATTCTTATGCACATCTGTGCTGTGACAGCATCTGCTTTTTAGGGATTCCACCACTGTACTTTAAGTGCACATGTACTTTCTCTGGGAGCCTTTCCTTTGATATCCATTTTAATCCATTCTTCTCCACTTTACACACCTGAAAACCTCACCTTTTCAAAAGATTTTATCTTTGTTATCGCTGTTGAACTGTGTCGGTTTCACCTTTCTCCCGTGAAGCATTTCCACAATTGGTTTGCAGTCTTTAGAAGAAAAAGGTGGTTTTAATCACACGGCTGTCTGTATAAGGAGTTATTTATTATAGGAAGAGGTAATACTGACACCGATAGTTAAGACTGCCGCCAACACTTTCGATTGCAACCAGGGTGGATAAAAATCAATGATTCTTTAAAAAAATATTAAAAATCGTTTTGTTTTTTTTAATTTAAATTGGAATTTTTTGATAAAATGCTTTTTGAGGAAAAAACCTATCTAAAGATAGTTTTAATTAAGATACATTATAGCTCAGCGATATCTCATCATGGTATAGGGATTATAAATTCTAATTCTATAGTATGAGACAATATATTCATGTAATGTTTAAGAAAAGTTTTGTAAATGAGTTCCAATAGTTCATGGATTACGGACCCAATTTTATGGTGTTCCAGGGGCTTCTGTACAGATTATTTAGGTTAATCTTTCTATCTACCCAATGGGACTCAGTGCTCAGTCTAGAAGACACCATCAGAGATACTTAGTTTTGCAGTTCTCATACTGTGGATTTGTGTCTCTAGAGATAACATGCTTGTTAACAGCAAAAATGCTTTCAAATACATAAATAAATAAATAGAGGTGAGAAATAACAGACCTCAACCCTACTGTCCCTCTGCACATGTGTCACAGAGTCAACCCCTTACCTCTCTCTAAAAGTGCAAAGTTTCAAAAAGTTCAATGAATAGATTGTTGGGGGCAGAATAGATCTGGACAAGGAGAAGAAGTCTGGAGATAAATGAGAGAAGGGAGAGACAGGCAGTAGAAACAAAAGTGAAACTGTTTCAGTAACATATTCCAGAAGTCTTGAGGTCCTTCTGAGTGTAGCCTTCATTGATTTGAGATCTACCATACCATTCTCTCACTAGAAGGGAAAACCTATAACGGCAGCAGGCCGTAAAAGAGAGCCAGTTTGGGAATATTTTAATGAAGTTCCCCTACCCGTGAGTAAGACAGGCATGGGTGCAAAATGCAAACAGTGCAACAAAGAAATGCAAGATCTGGTTGCCCGAACAAAACAACATCATGAGAAGTGTTCCTTCTCAGGAGGAAGCTGCATTGAAGATGATGAAAGGAACATGTCTGAACATGCAGGATCTCCAGGTTGGTAAACTTTTTTGTTTCATACTTCTTTCTTAGGGACTGCCTGTCTTCCTTCTGGACTATTCTTGAATTCTCATGTTTGAGCAAAATATAGTTGTTACTCTATGGTACTACCATTTTAGATGCAGTTGTGATAAAAAATAAATAGCTGAAATAGGCAGCTCTTCCTTTTACAATTTCACCTTTAAAGTAGTATTGAGTGTCAGTGAATGCAATGAGTAATATTAAATGAGCAGCATGGTAATAATAATTAAATAACTGCACTGACTTATTTTGTTTAGGAGAATCCTGTATGTTGAGGATGGATTCTGAAGACTATCCACCTTCAAGACCACCATCATTTTCTATAGTTTCAGAGTTATCTGCCAATGATAGTGTTTCACTCATATCATATGTCACATAGCTATAGTATATCACCTGTAGCAAAAAGAAAAAAAAATTTCCATCATCCAGAAACAAGCACAGATAAATTTGTGATAAGAACCAGCAGATTACAAAAAAGATAATTGATGGGGAAATTGCCCGGTTTGTTTATGCAACAAACTCTCCTTTCCGTATGACTGAGAACCCACACTTCATTAACATGGTTCAGTCATTAAGACCAGGATACAGTCCACACAACAGACCAGATGTCGCAGGCAAATTGCCCGATAAAGTATATGAAAGAGAAATTGAGCAGTGTGCAAAAGGTCTAGAGGGTGAAATTGTTAACCTAAGTCTTGGGAGCAATGTCCACAATGATCCTGTTGTATGTGCTTGTGTGATAACAAAAGAAGGGAATGTCTTCCTTACAGAAACAATTGATACATCAGGAAATGCACACACAGCAGAATACTTACAAGAAGTAGCAGTAAAAGCTATAACAAACTGTGAAAAAAAACTCAAATGTCTAGTATGCGGCTTGGTCACAGACAATGCTACACATGTATCCAAGATGAGAAGAAAATATTTAGACGCGAGTCCCAAGCTAATAACATACGGTTGCAGTGCTCATTTGATGCACCTCCTAGCCAAAGACTTCAGTGTCCCAGAAATAAAGGCTAATGTTGTTAAAATTGCAAAATACTTCCGTAACAATCACTTTGCAGCAGCTGCTCTGAAAAAAGTGGGAGGAACCAAGCGAACTCTCCCACAAGACGTGCGATGGAACTCAGTAGTGGACTGTTTTGAGCACTAGATCAAGAACTGGCCTAATCTGATGACAGTTTGTGAACAAAATCATGGAAAAAATAGATGGCACTGCCACAACCAAGGTTCTCAACATAGGGCTTAAGAGAAATGTTGAACACATGCTGAGTACCCTGAAGCCTATTTCTCTAGCCTTGCACAAAATGCAGGGAAATCACTGTTTTATTGCTGATGCTGTTGAATCTGGAAGGAACTGAGTGATATCTTAAAAAGAGAAATATGCAATGACAGAGTTAAATTACAAGCATTAAAAAAACGAATAGGACAAGCACTATCTCCAGCTCATTTTCTTGCAAATATTCTCAATACTCGGTACCAGGGTCAAACCTTAACTGCTGAAGAAGAGGAGATGGCTATGACATGGACATCCAGCAACCATCCCTCCATAATGCCAACTATAATAAACTTCAGAGCTAAGGTTGAACCATTCAAGAAATATATGTTTGCTGATGATGTTTTAAAGAACGTCACACCAGTGAACTGGTGGAAGTCACTTAAGCACCTTTCAGAGACAGCTGAAGTGATAATCTCACTTTTAACAGCAGTAGCTTCTTCTGCCGGTGTAGAAAGAATATTTTCTTCCTTTGGACTAATTCATTCCAAATTGAGAAATTGTTTGGGACCTGAAAAAGCAGGAAAGCTTGTTTTTCTTTTCCAGATTATAAACAAACAGGAAAATGAAGGTGAAGACGACTGAGTTAGATGCAGAAGCCAATATTTTAAGTTTCTCATGTTGAGCTGGCTGACATAGTCTATTTAATTTTTGTTTTGTTTTTATTAATATTTCATTTAACTATTTTAGTTAAAAACTATTTTAACAAAAACAAATCTGATTTTAAAAAACTTGAATGTTTAACTAAATTCAAAAATTCATATGCTTATTTTGTTAAAATATTATATGTTTGCTGTTGAAGAAAAAAATCCAGAATACATAACACTGTTGTTTTAGTTAAGTAAAACAATTTAAATGTCTGTCTGGTGATGTTCTCCTCCTAATACACCCTGGCAAGAAAATCCTCCAAATATTAATGATTAACCTGATGAATTGGAGATAGTTCACCTCCCAGTGACTTCATAAATATCTGCTTCAATTACCTTTGGTAAATGAAAAAAACAATCATTCATTCATTTTCTGATATAGGTTTAAAAGTAATCTGAAAAGTTTTCAAAATAAATCACTTTAAAAATGTATAGCGTGTACCGTCTACAAATGAAACCTACATCTATCTCTGAGTTGTGAAGAATATATATTAAGGTTTTGACAACCAACAAGAATGTACTTTTATGCAGAAATCTATGATTAAATCAAGTCTTCCTGACTAGTGATTTAAATCAAATCCATTCTGATTGCAACATCCTCTTTTGAGTTGCTTATTATTTTTTCAAACTTTAGCCATTCAGTTCAATTTTTTCCAGTCCAGGTGCCAGTCTCAGAATGATTTTATTTTTTTAAATTTTAGGAGTTTTAAAAAAGTTTTTTAAAGTTTAAAATTTTGTAAATGTTTCATCCATTTCTAAGAACAAGGTCTGGGGAAAATATGTGGTTTTGCCCATCAAATCATAGAAACATAGGGCTGGACGGGACCTTGAGAAATCATCAAGTTCATCCCCAGTGCTGTGGCAGGACCAAGTAAACCTTGACAATCCCTGACAGGTGTTGTTAGAAAGCTCCAATGATGGGGATTCCACAACCTCCCTTGAAACCTATTCCAGAGCTTAACTACCCTTATGGTTAGAAAGCTTTTCCCAATATCTAACCTAAATCTCCCTTGCTGCAGCCCATTACTTCTTGTTCTAGGTTCAGTGGATGGGGAGCACAATTGATCACCACCCTCTTTATAATAGCCCTTAACATATTTGAAGACTTTGAGTCTTCTGTTCTCTAGACTAAACACGCTCGGTTTTTTAACCTTTCCTCATAGGTCAAGTTTTCTAAACCTTTTGTCATTTTTGTGGCTCTCCTCTGGACTCTCTCCAATTTGTTCATATCTTTCCTAAAGTGTGGTACCCAGAACTGGACACAGTACTCCAGCTGAGGCCTCACCAGTTCTGAGCAGAGCAGAATTATCTCTCCCATGTTTTACATATGACACTCCTGTCATCTCAAAATGATATTAGCCTTTTTCACAGTTGCAACACATTGTTAACTCATATTCAATTTGTGATCCACTATAACCCCCAGATCCTTTCCAACAATACTGCCACCTGCCAGTTATTCCCCATTTTGTAGCTGTGCGTTTGATGTTTCCTTCCTAGATGAAATACTTTGTACTTGTTGTCATTGAATTTCATCTTGTTGAATTCAGACCAATTCATTAAGGTCCTTTTGAATTCTAATCCTGTCTTTGTAACCCCTCTCAGCATGGTGTCATATGTGAATTTTATAAGCATACTCTCCATTCCAGTATCCCAGTCGTTAATGAAAATATTGACTAGTACTACATTCAGGACTGACCCCCGTGTGACACCACTAATTACGCCCTCCCAGTTTGACTATTTCTAACTATTCTTTGAATACGGTCTTTCAACTAGTTTTGCACCCACTTTATAGAAATGTAATCTAGACCACTTTTACCTAGTTTGTTTATGAGACTATCACGTGGGACTGCATCAAAAACCTTACTAAAAATCAAGATATCACACAACTACATCTTCCTCCCATCCATTAGGTCACTAACCCTATCAAAATAGTAAATTAGGTTGGTATGGCATAATTTGGTCTTGACAAATCCATGTTGGTTATTCCTTATAACGCTATCCCCCAGGTGGTTACAAACAGATTGTCTAAAATGTTTTCCAGTATCTTTCCAGGTATCGAAGTAAGGCTGACTGGTCTATAATTCCCCAGGTTGTCTTTGTTCTCCTTTTTAAAGATAGGTACTATGTTTGCCCTTCTCCAGTATTCTGGGACCTCACCCATCCTCCATGAGATCTCGAAGATAACTGCTAACAGCTCCAAGATTGCTTCAGCTAGATTCATAAGTACCCTAGCATTAATTGCATCAGGCCCCGCTGACTTGACTACATCTAACTTATCAACATATTCTTTAACCTATTCTCTCTCTATTTTGGCTTATATTCCTTCCCCTTTTTGTGTTGAGTATTTGGTCACCATTAACCTTTTTAGTGAAGACTGAAGCAAAACTGGCATAAAACACCTCAGCTTTCTTCATGTCATCAGTTAGTAGCTCTCCTTGACTATTAAATAGAGGACTTACACTTTCTTTCATCTTTCTCTTGCTCCTAAAGTATTTAAAGAACCTCTTCTTATTGCCTGTTATGTCCCTTGCTAGGTGTAACTCCCTTTGTACATTAGCCTTTCTGATTTTGTTTCTATTCTTTTGTTCTCCTCTTATCAATTTGTCTATGTTTCCACTTAATGTAGGATTGCTTTTTGATTTTCAGGTCACTAAAGAGCTCCTGATGGAGCCGTATAGGCCTCTTAGACTATACTTCCTAGCTTTCCTCCCTATCACGATAGTTGGCAGTTGTTCCTTTAATACTGTCTTTTTGAAAAACTGCCCCAGCTCTACTAAACTCCTTCTTCTCTTAGATTTTCTTTCCATGGAACTTTACTTACAAGTTCTCTGCATTTATTAAAAAGTCTTATTTTTTGAAGTTTTGATGTTAATAGATTCTTACAACTATTTCACTGACAAGCTCTAATGCGTCCAGGATTTGGAGCAGCGACCTGAAATTTGATAGAGAGGTTGCCTTGGTGTCAGGGATGCATCCTGTGCCAACCTTGTGAAAATCCTCCCAAATTTGACCAAGTTATAAGCCCCTACAAATCTCTGTTTGCACATTCTCGATAGAGGTTTGTTGGAGGCTAACAACATTATTCTCCAAAGGTTCTGCCTTTGCTGAGCACACTCCATCCCATCACAGCTCCTATGAGTTCACTGGACTGAGCTTTCCCCAGCCCCACAGAGTAGCTAAGCATGCTCCATTCCTGAACTGCAGGATATCCAAAAGCTAAGCAGAACTTTTCTTGAAATTCTCTCCTCCTAACAGCAGTGGCTACTATGACACCAGCCTGACTTGTTTGAATGCAGAGGGGAGAGGTGATGAGGACAAAAGAATGCTGAGACCAGTGCCTGTAGACACAATGGCCTCTGGCAGCTAGAAAGAGCAAATTCAGGGAAAGCTCTGGGCTGGTGCATGCTCAGTACAAACGAAATCTTCAGATAATTTAGTTGCCAAGCTAACTAGTCTCACTAGTGAACTTCCTCTACTTGTCCTTCCTTCCATTCATCCTTCCCCTCCCTCAACTCTCCTCCTTCTCTTCTATCACAGATGCAGAAGTTTATCTTCGCTTTCCTACAAACCCCCCCACTTGTCCCACTGACCCATCCCAACTCCTGATCTCACTCATGCCAATCTCATTCCCGACCTTACTCTTCCCCTTATCTTCTCACTCTTCTCTAGCTCTTTTAGCTCACATTATAAACACGCTTTAGTCTCTCCTGTCTTAAAAAAACCCCACCCTTAATCCCACTTGCCTCTCCAACTACCATCCCAAAATCCCTTTTCCCTCCCATCTCTAACTCATTGAAAACTTTGCATACAATCAGTGTCTGGAATTCCTCTCCTCAAGCTCCATCCTAGGCCCTCTCCAAACTGGCTTCCACCCTTGCATTCCAGTGAAACTGCTCACACCAAAGTCTCTAATGACCTCTTCCTGGCCAAACTGCAGAACTAGTACTCCTTCCTAATCCGCCTTTATTTGTCAGCCATCTTTGACACAGCTGACCATGGACATTTTCCTGAAATCTTGTCTTTCTTTAGCCGGTGACTCTGTCCTCTCCCAGTTTTCTTCATACCTCTCTAATTGCTCCTTCAGAGGATCCTCCTAATCCCTCCTCAATTTTTGGTGTGGGTTCCACAGGGCTCTGTCCTTAGATCCCTCCTATTCTCCCTCTAACCAGGTCTCCCAGTAAATTCATCTGCAAACACAAATTCAGGTACAGTCTCTGCTGGCGATTCAAATACCTCTCTATTTCAGACCTGTCATCTTTCATCTCAGCTAAAATCTCAGTCTGTCTGACATCTTTTCATGGATGACTAGCTATCGACTAAAACTCAACGTGGCTAAAACAGAACTCTAATTTCCCTCCCAAGCCCTTCTCACTACTTTGTTTCTTGATCACTGTGGACATTATCATCCTGCATGCCAGTGAGGCCCATAACCTGAGCCTCATCTTCGACTCAGACCACAATCTGGGTCCTCACATTCAGCCTATGTTTTAATCTTGCCAATTCTTTCTGCATAACACCTCTAAGATATGGCCTTTCCTATCCATTCACACAGCTAAAACTCTCTCTCTCTGGTCCAGGCACTCATCAATCTCGCATTACAGTGTGACAATCAGGATCCAGGGAAAAACCATCTGGACCCTGACTGTCACATACTGAAACATCCTTCTTTGTGGCCTTGACAAATGCAATTTTGCCCCACCTATATCCACTCAGAATGCTGTTTCAAATCATTTCCCCAGCCTGTCATTTGGACCACATCACCTCACTTTTGCATCCCCCCATGGGCTTCTGCTTCTCTACTGCATCAAAAACCAGGAACTTATTTTCATTTTCAAAGCTCTTCAAGGCCTAACCATACCCTCCATGTAATGTCTCATTCACTATCAAGATGTCAACTCTGCCTTCCATCCCAACAGCCGCCTCCAAACAAGCACCTTTATGCTTTCTCCCATAGCTACCCTTCTTGCTTGATTAGAGCCCTGCCCTATAAACATCTACAAAGCTACCTAATTTTCCTCCTCCAAAACTCTCATTAAAACCCTTCTTTTCTATTATACCTACAAAAACCCAGAACCCTTGACAATGATTAGGCTGCTGCTTTGCTGAGACCACTGACTACCATACTGACCAATACTGTCTCACTGTTCCCTCGCACTTTCCCGTCTGTCTGTATCCATCTGCTCTTTCTTGTTTTAGACTTAGCACTTTGGGGAAGGTTTTTTTGTTCTGTGTTTGTACAGTACCTAGCACGCTGGGAACCTGGTCCATGACTAAGGGTCTGGCAATATAAATAATAATACTGAGCATCGGTGAACTGAGATTATTCAGAGGTTTATAATTGAGCCAAATTTGGTCAAATTTTCATAGGGAACAGCAAAAGGCACATCCTAGGCATCAAAGTAACCCTCCCCCTTGCCAAATTTCAAGGCCCTGTTCCAAAACATGAAGGCATTAAAGCTTTACGGCAAAATGTTTGTAAGAATTTTTTTAAGATGGGTAAAACTTATTTTTCCTAATCTCTTTATCAGAAACAGCTGAATCATTTTAGCTGAAACTTTTAAGAAAAATCAGCAGACACCCAGCATGGGAAATTTCAGGCCAAATGGTTAAAGTCTGCAGTTTTAAGTGACTGAAAAAGGGTCTGATCATGGAAAGTGTTAGGCAACTTTTGCCTGCGGGTGGCTTTACCAGGTCTACCGATAACAATCGTAAAATTATTTATAAAAGAACAGTTAGGGTTTTAGAAAACTGGAGGCATTTCTAATTTATTGATTTGGAAAATGGGAAAGCTCAGTGGGTAAGTGCTCCCTTGAGTTACAGAATGAGTAAAAATGAGTTTGGAGGGAGCACATAAATGTAACTAAGACTTTCAAGAGAGGTCAAAGACTGGAGCAACAGAAGTGTAGCAGATTAGGATTAAGGTGTATTGGCAGAGTTTTGTGAAGAATGCTTCTTATGCTTCACTGTTATAACCCTTTATTTCTGTGAGTACCAAATTCATACAAAGAAACATGATTTTTTTAAATATATTTGCTCTAGAATTGATGGAAAATGGCCAAAGTTTAGTTCAACAACATATTAAAGTAAATTACACACTAAACAATTAAAACAAATCAATTTTAGTTCTGACTGGATCATCATCAACTTTAATATACCGAAGAAAAGACTGAAAGTATTAACTATCTGCTATCTGACTGACTATTTTGTTGCAAATGAGTCAACTAATGGATTGGCAATGAAAGAATATTTTGTGCCATCAATTTAAAGACTGAGTCACATTTCCTCTGTTCTTTCTTCTTATGTCAAAGTGTCTGCACTGCTTTATTACATTTTCATTGTACTTCTCTTATTTTTGATGGATAATTTAATACTTGATAATCCTTATTACCTATGATATATTTTCCCATTTTCACTGTGAACACTGCCAGAGAAAGCACAGATGTCCAAAGTCTATGTTTTTCTTGGTTGCAGTTTTTGGCTACCTCAAATCAGAGATCATGTAGCTGTCTCAGACCCTATGGTTCCTCTCTACCACTTTTGCCCCCCAAGTTGGCTTGGGAACAGCTACTTGGGATAGTATTATTGCCTCCCATGGAAAACCAATGGATTGGCAAAAGCTACAAACTAAGTCCATATTGTAGATGCAGAGAAAGTGTTGTCTTCTCTTTGACGAGACTATCAGAGGCATTGAAGTGACCACCTAACCATGCAAAGTCTGAGGTATGGACTGCCTACCCTCCTGCCCCATCAATACTGGAAACATGGCTAGTTAGCCCAAGTGCAGTGCTACCATTAGCCTCCTGATAGTTTAGCTCTAGCCCCAGCTTCACCTCAGCTCCACTTCCCCCAGAATCTGGCCAAACACTCCCTTAATACTGTGTGCTAGAATGTGACTGCTAAAATGTGACTGTTACTGGCTTTGTGGTTGGGGAAATATGCCTTAACAAGAAAAATTTTCTTTCACACCAAAACCTGATGAATATACCAATATTTACAGAACATACAAAAATAAAAAACTACAAGCTGAATAATGTAAAGAAAAGCTCAATGCCAATTTTTTCGCTGAAACAAATATAAAATGTTTGCTGTGTTGTTGTAGTTGTGTTGGTCCCAGAATACGAGAGAGACAAGTGAGTTAATATATTTTATTGGACCAACTTCTGCTGATTTAATAAAAAATATTACCTCACTTGCCTTGTCTCACAAATATAAAACAAACAGTAACTTTTAAAAGTTTAATTGCATCTTTATTTTGCATTTGTGTACTTAATAGAAAAGCAAGTGTCCACTTATGATTTTAATATTAATGGCAGAGTTATACTATTCCAACACTGTGCTCAAAACAGTATTTTACTGACTGCAAAATAATCTGCATACTGTGTCCTTCTTAGAAAAAAAGAATATTATAACACTGTGATAAAACGTAATGCCTTAATCCTACACAGAACTATAAAAATCAGTTTTGAGTTATGATTTGTTTCCCTTAGGATGGCAGCAACATGGTCTGAAACCCCACAGATTTGACTGCTTTACGCTTGAACCACTAACTCAGAAGTTAATGTCACACGCTATGTTGGCATTCCCATTGATGATCATATCTTTGTATTTCTAATTAGCTAAATTTGGCAAATGACACAGGAATCCATCTAAAGTCCAGAAACGGTTTATGTCAGAATTTATAATAGAAACTTCCAACGTAATACAAGAGTTGGCTAGATCTATGAGCAATATATATGGATAATAATACTGGGTATATCTGGCACATATGCATTCTAGCAGAAATACAATACTTTGCTCTTTGTTGATCTGCAAACCCCATATTTACAAAAGAGACATGATACTTGTTAATTTGCAAACTTCTATAACAGTGTCACTTAGCAAAATTCTGCTTTATACTACTTTCTTATTTTTATTTGTTTTACAAAAAACAGAACCCGTTTTATTTTTCTCATGAAAAGCTATTGTACTGATGAAGATCCTAAAGTGTAGGGAAAATGACTGTTCAATTTGTCTTTGGCAGTACAGTGAAACCAACCTTTAATGACCCACTTATAATGACTAAAGTGCAGTGAAAGATCTGAATGTCCCCTGTTGGGCTGTTTGCCTTTGGGGTGGGGAGGGGTGAAGCGATCATCCCAGAGAATTGGAGGGGGAGGGGAGTTGGGTTGTGTTGCACATTCACCCTAAAACTGCAGGCCCTCCTTTTAAATGGCCAACCCAATGGGCTTTGCTTGGTATGGGGAAGGAGGGAGCTGCTGTTTGAAACCATTACCACATGTTATGAAGGTTGAAGAAGCCAAAACCCTTTGCCTTACCATGGCTGCCTGCAAGCCGAATTCTGTTGCCCAGCCGAGCATGTGTGATGTCCCACACCAAACCAGCAGGCACTGAATATAAGAGGCAAAATGCGACCTTGTACCAAAAGCACATGTGCTATCTAATGTGAATCGCTTGATTCAGTGTGAAATAGTCTTCCCTTTGTTCTCTAAAATGTATCTTTTTAAAAAATACTCTCCCTTTTTTTCCTCCCGCAGCTGCAAATGTTTCTACACTCCCCCTATCATCTCCATCCCAGAGGCCAGCACGATTACAAGGCGAAAAAAACGCACTTGCGATGACATGTTCTCAGAGCTCATGCAGTCCTCCTGCGCTGAAAGAGCTCAGCAAAATCCGTGGAGGTAAAAAATGGCAGAGTCCAGGAAAGCGTTAAATGAATGCGGTGAGAGGAGGGAGGAGCGCGACGAGAGGAGGCACGATGCAATGCTGAGGCTAACTGGGGAGCAAACTGACATGCTCAGGTGTCTGGTGGAGCTGCAGGAAAGGCAGCAGGAGCACAGACCGCCACTGCAGCCCCTGTATAACCGCCTGCCTTCCTCCCCAAGTTCCATATCCTACTCATCGAGACGCCCAAGAACGCCAGTGGGGGAGGCTACGGGCACCCAGCCTCTCCACCCCAGAGGATTGCCAAAGCAACAGAAGGCTGGCATTCAATAAGTTTTGAACTGTAGTGTGGCCTTGTCCTTCCCTCTTCCCCTCATCCACCACCCTACCTGGTGCTTCCCTCCTCACCCACCCGTCCCGGGCTACCTTGTGACTTTTCCCCCTATTTATGTGATGAATTAATAAAGAATGCATGACTTGGAAACAATAATGACTTTATTGCCTCTGAAAGTGGAGATCAAAGGGGGGAGGTCGGTTGGCTTACAGGGAAGTACAGTCAACCAAGGGGGCGGGTTTTCATCAAGGAGAAACAAACAGAACTGTCATACCGTAGCCTGGTCAGTCATGAAACTGGTTTTCAAAGCTTCTGTCATAAATATAAAGGGAAGGGTAACCACCTTTCTGTATACAGTGCTATAAAATCCCTCCAGAGGCAAAATCCTTTCACCTGTAAAGGGTTAAAAAGCTAAGGTAACCTCGCTGGCACCTGACCCAAAATGACCAATGAGGGGGACAAGATTCTTTCAAATCTGGAGGAGGGGGAAAAAGGCTTTTGTTTGTCTGTCTGTGTGATACCTTTGCCAGGAACAGATCAAGGAAGCAAGCCTTCCAACTCCTGTAAAGTTAGTAAGTAATCTAGCTAGAAAATGCATTAGATTTCCTTTTGTTTTTTGGCTTGTAAAATTCACTGTGCTGGAGAGAATGTGTATTCCTGTTTTGTGTCTTTTTGTAATTTAAGATTTTGCCTAGAGGGATTCTCTATGTTTTGAATCTGATTACCCTGTAAAGTATTTACCATCCTGATTTTACAGAAGTGATTCTTTTACCTTTTCTTTAAATAACATTCTTCTTTTAAAAACCTGATTGATTTTTTATTGTTCTTAAGATCCAAGGGTTTGGGTCTGTGTTCATCCGTACCAATTGGTGACGATATTATTATCAAGCCTTCCCCAGGAAAGGGGGTGTAGGGCTTGGGGGGATATTCTGGGGGAAGATGTCTCCAAGTGGTCTCTTTCCCTGTTCTGTGTTTAAAATCGCTTGGTGGTGGCAGCATACTGTTCAAGGACAAGGCAAAGTTTGTACCTTGGGGAAGTTTTTAACCTAATCTGGTAAGAATATGTTTAGGGGGTCTTTCATGCAGTTCCCCACATCTGTACCCTAAAGTTCAAAGTGGGGAAGGAACCTTGACAGCTTCTCTGATGCGCAGGGTACCCAGCTGTGCTCTTCTAATCACCCTGGTGTCTGGTTGTGTGTAATTGGCCGCCAAGTGATTTGCCTCAACCTCCCACCCCACCATATACGTCTCCCCTTTACTCTCACAGAGATTGTGGAGCACACAGCAAGCAGCAATTACAATGGGAATACTGGTTTCGCTGAGGTCTAACCTAATCAGTAAACTGCGCCAGCGAGCTTTTAAATATCCAAATGCACATTCTATCACCATTCTGCACTTGCTCAGCCTGTAGTTGAACAGCTCCTTACTACTGTCCAGGGTGCCTGTGTATGACTTCATGAGCCATGGCATTAAGGGGTAGGCTGGGTCCCTAAGGATAACTATAGGCATTTCAACATCCCTAATGGTAATTTTCTGGTCTGGGAAGTAAGTTCCTTCCTGCAGCTGTTCAAACAGACGAGAGTTCCTGAAGATGTGAGTGTCATGCACCTTTCCCGGCCATCTCAAGTTGATGTCAGTGAAAAGTCCCTTGTGATCCACCAGTGCTTGCAGCACCATTGAAAAGTACCCCTTGCGGTTTACGTACTGGCTGCCAAGGTGGTCCAGTCCCAAGACAGGGATATGTGTTCCGTCTATCGCCCCACCACAGTTAGGGAACCCCACTGCAGCAAAGCCATCCACTATGACCTGCACATTTCCTAGAGTCACTACCCTTAATAGCAGCAGCTCAGTGATTGCATTGGCTACTTGAATCACAGCAGCCCCCACAGTAGATTTGCCCACTCCAAATTGATTCCCGACTGACCAGTAGCTGTCTGGTGTTGCAACCTTCCACAGGGCTATTGCCACTCACTTGTGAACTGTGAGGGCTGCTCTCATCTTGGTATTCTTGCGCTTCAGGGCAGGGGAAAGCAAGTCACAAAATTCCATGAAAGTGCCCTTATGTATGCGAAAGTTTCGCAGCCACTGGGAATCATCCCAGACCTGCAACACTATGCGGTCCCACCAGTATGTGCATGTTTCCCGGGCCCAGAATCGGCATTCCACGGCAGGAACCTGCCCCATTACCACCATGATGTCCAAATTCCCAGGGCCCATGATTTGAGAGAAGTCTGTGTCCATGTCCTCATCACTATTGTTATCGCGCTGTCATAGAATCATAGAATCATAGAATATCAGGGTTGGAAGGGACCCCAGAAGGTCATCTAGTCCAACCCCCTGCTCGAAGCAGGACCAATTCCCAGTTAAATCATCCCAGCCAGGGCTTTGTCAAGCCTGACCTTAAAAACCTCTAAGGAAGGAGATTCTACCACCTCCCTAGGTAACGCATTCCAGTGTTTCACCACCCTCTTAGTGAAAAAGTTTTTCCTAATATCCAATCTAAACCTCCCCCATTGCAACTTGAGACCATTACTCCTCGTTCTGTCATCTGCTACCATTGAGAACAGTCTAGAGCCATCCTCTTTGGAACCCCCTTTCAGGTAGTTGAAAGCAGCTATCAAATCCCCCCTCATTCTTCTCTTCTGCAGACTAAACAATCCCAGCTCCCTCAGCCTCTCCTCATAAGTCATGTGCTCTAGACCCCTAATCATTTTTGTTGCCCTTCGCTGGACTCTCTCCAATTTATCCACATCCTTCTTGTAGTGTGGGGCCCAAAACTGGACACAGTACTCCAGATGAGGCCTCACCAGTGTCGAATAGAGGGGAACGATCACGTCCCTCGATCTGCTCGCTATGCCCCTACTTATACATCCCAAAATGCCATTGGCCTTCTTGGCAACAAGGGCACACTGCTGACTCATATCCAGCTTCTCGTCTACTGTCACCCCTAGGTCCTTTTCCGCAGAACTGCTGCCTAGCCATTCGGTCCCTAGTCTGTAGCGGTGCATTGGATTCTTCCATCCTAAGTGTAGGACCCTGCACTTATCCTTATTGAACCTCATCAGATTTCTTTTGGCCCAATCCTCCAATTTGTCTAGGTCCTTCTGTATCCTATCCCTCCCCTCCAGCGTATCTACCACTCCTCCCAGTTTAGTATCATCCGCAAATTTGCTGAGAGTGCAATCCACACCATCCTCCAGATCATTTATGAAGATATTGAACAAAACCGGCCCCAGGACCGACCCCTGGGGCACTCCAGTTGACACCGGCTGCCAACTAGACATGGAGCCATTGATCACTACCCGTTGAGCCCGACAATCTAGCCAGCTTTCTACCCACCTTATAGTGCATTCATCCAGCCCATACTTCCTTAACTTGCTGACAAGAATACTGTGGGAGACCGTGTCAAAAGCTTTGCTAAAGTCAAGAAACAATACATCCACTGCTTTCCCTTCGTCCACAGAACCAGTAATCTCATCATAAAAGGCGATTAGATTAGTCAGGCATGACCTTCCCTTGATGAATCCATGCTGACTGTTCCTGATCACTTTCCTCTCATGTAAGTGCTTCAGGATTGATTCTTTGAGGACCTGCTCCATGATTTTTCCAGGGACTGAGGTGAGACTGACTGGCCTGTAGTTCCCAGGATCCTCCTTCTTCCCTTTTTTAAAGATTGGCACTACATTAGCCTTTTTCCAGTCATCCGGGACTTCCCCCGTTCGCCACGAGTTTTCAGAGATAATGGCCAAGGGCTCTGCAATCACAGCCGCCAATTCCTTCAGCACTCTCGGATGCAACTCATCCGGCCCCATGGACTTGTGCACGTCCAGCTTTTCTAAATAGTCCCATACCACCTCTATCTCCACAGAGGGCTGGCCATCTCTTCCCCATTTTCTGATGCTCAGCGCAGCAGTCTGGGAGCTGACCTTGTTAGTGAAAACAGAGGCAAAAAAAGCATTGAGTACATTAGCTTTTTCCACATCCTCTGTCACTAGGTTGCCTCCCTCATTCAGTAAGGGGCCCACACTTTCCTTGGCTTTCTTCTTGTTGCTAACATACCTGAAGAAACCCTTCTTGTTACTCTTGAGATCTCTTGCTAGCTGCAGCTCCAGGTGCGATTTGGCCCTCCTGATTTCATTCCTACATGCCCGAGCAATATTTTTATACTCTTCCCTGGTCATATGTCCAACCTTCCACTTCTTGTAAGCTTCTTTTTTATGTTTAAGATCCGCTAGGATTTCACCATTAAGCCAAGCTGGTCGCCTGCCATGTTTACTATTCTTTCGACTCATCGGGATGGTTTGTCCCTGTAACCTCAACAGGGATTCCTTGAAATACAGCCAGCTCTCCTGGACTCCCTTCCCCTTCATGTTAGTCCCCCAGGGGATCCTGGCCATCTGTTCCCTGAGGGAGTTGAAGTCGTCGCCACCTCGCCTGCTTTTACAGGTTCTGCACACACTGCAGGATAATGCGCAAGGTGTTTACAATGCTCACAGCAGCAGCGGTGAGCTGAGCGGGCTCCATGCTTGCTGTGGTATGGCGTCTGCAGGAGAGAAGGAGAGCAGAGTTGCAGCGGAAGCGGTGGATGACGACGGATGCCACCGAGAATAGATATTTATACAGAACGACGAGAGGACCTGCGAGGTGGAGTCATGGCACCAGGACACCACAGTTGCAGTGGAAACAGTGGATGATGACAAAATGGAGAAATTTGCTATTGAGACTGAGCTCATTTACAAGAGCAGGAGAGCAGAGTTGCAGTGGAAGCGGTGGATGATGACGGTTAGCAGTCGTACTGCACCATCTGCTGACAGCAGCACCAGGACACAACAGCAGCGGTGATGGTCAGCTGAGCTGAGCAGGCTCCATGCTTGCTGTGGTATGGCGTCTGCACAGAAAAAAGGCGTGAAACGATTGTCTGCCGTTGCTTTCATGGAGGAAGGGGCGACTGACTACATGTACCAAAACCACCCGCAACAATGTTTTTGCCCCATCAGGCATTGGGAGCTTAACCCAGAATTCCAATGGGCGGCGGAGACTGCGGTAACTGTGGGATAGCTACCCACAGTGCACTGCTCCATAAGTTGATGCTAGCCTCAGTAGTGAGGACGCACTCTGCCGACTTAATGCGCTTAGTGAGGACATATGCAATCAACTGTATAAAATCAATTTCTAAAAATCGACTTTTATAAAATCGACCTCATTTCATAGTGTAGACATACTCTGAGAGTACTAGGACATGACAGGAGTGGAGGAAGTTTAGAAAGGCTTGGGAAGTGGGGATGTGAATAGCATGCCCACCAGGATTGTGGAGTGGTTGTACCACCACTAGAGGAAGTCAGTGCATGGGAGGGAAGGACCAGCAGCTTGGTGAGAGAGTCTACCTGTGGATCATAGACTGTTCAGAGCCCATGTTGGAGGCCGTGCATATGGAGACGGGCATGTGGTGTAACAGCAGTGCAAGACGCCATATGTCCTAGAAGGGAGAGGCACTGGCAGGCACATGTGCGTGGATGATGTTGGAGTGTGACAAGGAGGGCAACAAGGGTGGTGCAGCAGTCCCTGGGAACAAAGGCTCTGGCTGCCATGGAGTCCAAACGTGCTCCTATAAAGTTGGATCATATTAAAGAAGTTCTGTATTAAAATCACAAATGAGTTTGATTCCCCATAGTTTAAATTCCAGGGTATTACTAATTAAGAGGTCTCTTGGTTTTTGGTACTGTTTCTCTCCCTCTACGTGTGAAACTTGCAAGCTGCTAATTGTGTTAGTACATTCTAAGACAGAGTCTGTTCTCAAAGCAATTCTTTGTAACAACAACTGCTCACACAGAGAGAGATTCAAAGCAATACTCTGTAACAACAGAAACAGCACCCAGAGATTCCCTGCCCTTTTGTTGTAGTCATCTTGCTTTGTTAACAACTGTGATTAAAATAGAGATAGAGGATGTATGTGGATGGATGCTTGGTGTGGATAATAACTGAATGATCAGGGAGGTGCCAGCCTAAGAATCCAGTGTCCATCGGCTGAAGAAGGTGTCAAGTGGAAATAACCAGAGGACCCCCGGAGGGCAGTCTGGAATCCACCCAACAGTCTCAAGAATGGGAGAACCAAAGAACAAGATAACATCTGGCAGCACGGAGCCGTCAGGAATGTGCCATCTGCTGATTGATTCAGCAACAGCATGATGAAGCAATTTCCATAGACTGGCATAGGAAGAAATTCCTATAAAAATGGACTCTAGGAAGTGAGAACTTTGGGGTCTGATTCTGCAAACCAACTTCCAGGAGCATTAGATGAGCAGCTGACATGTCCTCCTCATGTCCAGGCCACCTGGCCAGTGGCTTGGCATGAGAAAGTCTAAGGCTGGTAACTATGATAACAACCTTGCAGAACCTGTGTGTGTGTGTGTGTGTATGAATGAATGTGTGAATAAATATGAAATTGAATAGAATGCTATAGCTACAACTAACTGCTCACTATGATTCTTTCTGTATTCACAATAAATGTGGCATTTTGCCTTTTCCCCTTTAATAAGATCCTGCTGATTTTTATTTTAGTGGTATAACAATAAAGGTAAGCATGTGCGTAGGAACGAGGACGGATTTTTCTTCATTGATGCATACTCCTAGTCTCTGAAGGCTGGTGTGCAGGGAGTGCATGGGTAGTCAGGAGGCGGGAGTGGGAGGATGCCACCAGAAGCCAGTCATCTAAGTAAGGAAATAGGGCGTCCCAGTCGGCACATATAGGCTGCTACAACTGCAAAGACCTTGGTAAATATAAGGGGAGGGGGGGCAGTGGTGATTCCAAAGGGGAGAACACAAAATTGATAATGGGCATTCCCCACGACAAAGGAATTTGCGATAAGCAGGGTATATGTCTATATGAAAGTATGCGTCTTTCATATTCACAGCTGCGAACCAGGCTCTATGGGGGAGGGAGGGAATAGTAAGGATGGTGACCATCTGGAAACTAAAGTTGGGAATGAATTTCTTCAAGGCACGGATGTGGCATATACCATCCCCTTTTTTCAGACTGAGGAAATAGGGGGAATAGAAGAAACGGTGGCAATGTGGCACAGGTTCTATGGAGCCCTTACAGAGGAGGGTGGTGGCTTCATTCTGGAGAACATGGAGTTGGGAGAGGTCTGGGGGGCGTCCCCCGGCAGGTGGCACTGAGGGAAGGAAAGGAATTTCATCAGGTATCCCTAATGGATGATGTCCAGCACCCAGTGATTGGAGGTGATGGAACTCCAAGTGTGGGCAAAGAGTGCCTGACGATCCCTGAATACAACGGGGTGTGTGTCCAGAAGGGTTATGGACAGTTCACGGGTCTTGATACAAGAGTCAAAACGATTGTTTGGGTCATCGGTGGGAAGTTGAAGTGGCAGAGGCAGCTGAGGGAGAGTGCCAGGGCTGTTGAGAGTGAGGTTGATGCTGAGGAGTTTCAAAGGTCATCGGGGGTATGGCTGATAGGCGGTGCGAGGACAGAAGGGTGGAGATGTTGTCAGCAGGTGGGAGCTGGAGTATATATACCCAGGGAGCAAAGGGTGGCACGGGACTCCTTAAGGGAGTGAAAAGATTTGTCCATTTTGTCGCTAAACAATTTATTGTTGTCAAAGGGAAGGTCTTTCAGCATCACCTGAACCTCCTTTGGAAGACCACTAGACTGGAGCCACGAGTCGTGACGGAGGACAACCCTGGACACTAAGGAGTGAGAGGCAGTGTCTACAGCATCCACTGCTGCCTGGAGTGCAACTTGGGCCACCAATTTGTCTTCATCTAGCATGCGTTGGAAGTCCTGCTGTCGGTCAGGAGGGAGAGAGTCCTGGAAGTCCACCAGATGGGAATAGAACAGAAAATCATATTTGTCCAAAATGGCTTGGTAACTGGCAATACAAAATTGCAACCCCACCGATGAATAAACTTTTCTACTTAGCAAGTCTAGTTTCTTGGCACTGTGATCTGGTGGTGTTGATTTGAAGTGCTGCTGACGGCCACGTGCACTGGCAGCATTGATTACCAGGGAATTTGGCAGAGGGTGGGTGATCAGAAAACCAGTGTCCTTGGGGGGGATAAAATAGCAGTGTTCCACTTACTTTGGTGTAGGGGCACAAGAGGCTGGTGTGTGCCATAGAATTTCACTGGTGATTCAGTGCGCCACACTTTAGATATGCATGAGTTTGTATGTAAAACATCCTCATCTTGTGATATCAAGACAATAGAAATTAGACACTGTACATATATAGTATACAGCTTTCAAATGTTATCAAATTTTTTCAAATACAGTAAAGGCACTAGTCCTCACTGACGCTTCTATTTATAAAAAAAATTTAAAAACTTTGAGTGATCCAGCCACAAAACAAACAAAAAAAGAAAACAGTTCATATTAATTTCTCATAAATGGCCAAAGAAATGTCAGCCTAAACATTACACCTTTAATCATTCTCTTTTTAACACGACTCTGAATTCCCTGTAAATGTAATATTCTTGGATCATCACACAGCTGCTCAACTCCATGTATTACAAAAGATCAAATAAAATAAAGCAAATATCTTTTTATTTCAGAATCCATTATTAATCATTTTACTGATGGCCTTTTGCCTTCATTACATGTGTTTTCATCAACAGCTCTGCTTGGTTGTGCTTTCAAATTAACACAGCAGGAAAACTGTGTACACAGATATGAATGTCACATACATTTAATCATCACAAACACTGGGGTCTCACCCATATTGCTCTTTATTATAAGATAGCTGGTTTGAATGATATTTAGATAGATATTATTAATTATAGCCACCCTTTTATTTGTAGTTCCAGTTCATTAGTCTATGCGTTGATGTGAGCTTTTCCTGGGAAACTGTTTTTTTATCTTTATAATTCTGTGAGACAATGATCAGAACTCCTGCACTTTGCTACACTAGCCTTAACCATCCACTTGTTTACTTCTGTCATAAACATCTCCATGCTTTCTTATATACTGACTGCTGTGCATGGCATGACTTCCCTGAACTAGTCCAGAAGACCATCACCGACTCCTCCCTCACAAGATCTACTTCTTCTGAAACACTAACAAGGAAAGGTAAGTTGAGGAGCAGTTGGGTATAACTGTTGTGTACCTATTCATTTATCAGTTAAAAAAAAATAATACGCACACATATATGTACAGTATGTACAAGGACAATGTAATTGCCCAGTAAAAGTGTATTTTTTAAAAATAGGGTATTTTAGTGTACACTTTTGCAAAAAGAGGATCTGCTAAAGGGTCCAACCTATATTTATTCATTTATTTTGTTAAAGAATTTTAAACAATTTAAAAAAAATTTCAACAACATTAACTTGCAGCTCAATGCGATTCCAGATCTCTGTATATTTTATTTTACACAACGTATGAACCAGCAGGGCTGGAACCAGAGACTATGGCGGTTTTGGGTGACTGATGCCACCACATCAGTACAGGAGGCTTAGATTGGGCTCCTACAGGAGGACCCTGTAGGTCTGGGCTTGGTAGAAAGTACCACGCAGCAGGACCAGAGTGGCAGCGCTTCACAGCCCATTAATTGGCTGGTGCCAATACTTAAACCATGAAGCATGGAAGGGAGCTGTCTGAGGAACACCACAGACTACCTGCCTGTTTCTGCTTGCAACAGACCCTAGACCAGGGGTCGGCAACCTTTCAGAAGTGGTGTGCCAAGTCTTCATTTATTCACTCTAATTGAAGGTTTCGCGTGCCGGTAATACATTTTAACGTTTTTAGAAGGTCTCTTTCTGTAAGTCTAAAATATATAACAAAACTATTGTTGTATGTAAAGTAAATAAGGTTTTAAAAATGTTTTAAAAGCTTCATTTAAAATTAAATTAAAATGCAGAGCCCCCCAGACCGGTGGCCAGGACCTGGGCAGTGTGAGTGCCACTGACAATCAGCTCGCATGCCGCCTCTGGCACAAGTGCCATAGTTTGCCTACCCCTGCCCTAGACTCTAGCTTCCGATCCTGGTTTGTCCTTGACTTCGCTATTTAATTGTTGTCTGTAACCTGGTGCCCAACCCAGATCTCCTGGTAACCTGACCCTGCCTGCCTCCTGACACCTGACTCTCAGTTTGCCCTCTGACCTTCCTTGGACTTTGGCCTACCAGTGACCTCACCTTACCTGCCTCCTAATGCCAGATTTTCCATCTTCCCACTGGCCTGTCTTGAACTCTGACCTCCTTGTACCCGATTTGGCTGGACTCCCAACTCCTGCTCCAACCACTAGGTCTGACCACCAATGTCCGAGTCATGACACTTAAGCATCCATCACACTTATCTCTGGGCACATGTACCTATATTTCTTAAACACAATGTAAAATTAACTTATCAGTGCCAAACTAGATATAATAGAGGGCTATAATATTTGATCCCCAAAATTAAGTATTCTAATGGAGTAGACAACTCAACCTTGCTTTCACATAGATTTGCTAAATTCATAAACTTCTCCTTGAAGAAAAGAGTAAGGTCTTGTTTAGATGAGTGTTTAGGACACTGATGTAGCTGCAACAGTACAAACCCCTATTACAGACAAGCTGCTCCAATGCAGACCGTGACTTGAACAGGTACATGGATTTCAAACCATGGTAAACTGCACTGAATCTAGCCAGGCAATAGGCACCTGCACTTGTATAGTTAGATATGTGCAACAACACTATTGGTTAAATCCCTCATGTGAATAAGGTGAATGGCTTTGATCTGGCCGGGTCTTTCACAAACCCAACAATAACGTTATACGGGAAATGTTTGTTAAGATTACTGGAAATAAAAGGAACAATAATCTTTTGCCTTGTTTACATTCGAGTTTTATAAGGAAATTAAATTACTTTGGCATTCTGGTACTTTTACTCTATCACACGTGGTTCTGAATTCATGATCTGCATGTTCCACTCTTTGATAAGGCTGTTTTCTTACCAGTCCTATTTCTCCTAATCCAAGCTGGGCACGTCCCAAAGTCTGCCATGCCTCCCAAGAATGTGGATTTCTCTGGATGGCCATTTCTGCTGCATGCACTGCTGGGAACATCTCATGTAGAGCCATCAAGACCTATGAAAAAGTAGTAGGTGTAGGTTAGTCAGTGATACCCCAAAATCTCAAGCAGTTAACAGAAAATCATAAATAGCTAGCTTGCAACAGCCAGAGCCCCCTGCTACTGATTGTGCATATACATATTGGCTCTGGGGGATTTCCTAGTTGCACTGAGAGGAGCACAAACTGCCTTCTCTCTTTGCCAACTTGTAGCAGGAGGGAACACATCAGTAGCAGCACCTATGCTCCTCTAAGCACAGAGGCCTCTATTCTGGTTAGCTCCTATGCATATCTATGAAATGGGCCACAAACTTGCCCAATATACAGATCAGCGGTAGATATGACAACCAGCAACAACAGAGCACTGTGTGTTTCACCTACACAATACTAACTTTCATCACAATACTCAGAATCTGACATGCTAGAAATGGGTTACTTTTCTTAGCTTTCATTCTTGTTCTATCATCTTTAAACAATTTCAGCTTCCTTACTTTCCCTACAAAAGGGATTGTTTTTTAGTTGTCTTGTAAAAACTAGACAGAATTGAATTATTGGATAGCCATTACTACTACTACTAATACTTAGTTCTTACAGAGCACTTTTCATTCATGGATTTCAAAGAGCTTTACAACAGCAAGTTAAATATTCCCATTTCACAGATGGGGAAACGGAGGCACAGACAGGTCAAGGGACTTGCTCAATAGCACAGTAATTTTTGAAATGCTAATCAGTGGCAGCACTAGGAGCAGAATGGAAGTCTCCAGCCCTATCTACTACTAAGCCATGGTGGTTCCATTAATTGTGTTTAAGCTAGTAACATAGTTACTTTAATACATTAGAAGGCGAAAACATTAAAGGTCAAACTCTGACACGAACTCAAAGTATTTTTCAAAAAAGTATTTTTTATCAGAAGGCTAAAATATATCAAATACAAATATAGCAAACATGAGTAACCTACGTCTGGAAATGAACCTTACAGATCACATAACAACATATATAATTTCCATTGTAATTAACAATGATAGTTATATTTGAAAGCTCTGGGCTTTGCTACTGCAAAGCACTATGCCTAGGAATGAAAATTCACCAATCGAAAAAAGCTGCATATGGTTTAAAATGCAGAGACCCTCCTATTCAGCAGCACAATCCACTTATTTTCAAGCCCTCTGTGGAATTGGCACCTGCTACCAAGACAACCTCACTTCAGATCACTATCTCGGACACTCTCTACTATGATAATTGACACCAGTCTAATGACAATTACATTCCACTGAAATGACGGAAATGTCACAACTGATAATCATGTACAGGAAACTGTTTTCTCAGCGGTTGGCTCACAACTATGAAAATTACTACCAGAGTAGATTAGAATGACAGACTGTGTCTTCATATCAAAATGTAAAACCCAGTTCTTGCACCTAGATGTCCCACAATAAATTAAACCAGTACCACCACATATTGACTTGACTGTGGATTGAAGGGAAAAAAGATGCAAAGATATTTTGAATGTTTAGTTTTATAACTTGTAAAGTGTTCTGATAGCACTATGATGAGCACAGTACAAGCACTAGACAGATAAGAAAGCTAATAATTCTGTACAAGAGAAACAAAACAAACAGCATTCCAATGAACACTTTAAATCAAAGTTGTTGGTGTTTTTTAGTGTAACTACCCTATGGTACAATTCAGAAATCTGGGTTCAGTTCAATTCCACTTGATAATCTTAGAACAGAGTTTAATGGGTGGCTGGAATTCTTTTGAGAAATGCATGATTTAATGCCTTTTTTCCATTTCTTTTTCATATCAGTTGTCAGCAGACCTGATTTTTGAGGAAAGCCTGAAAAATATTCCACTACTTTTCCAAAGTCTTCAGATTATTTATAATTTTGTGTGCACTAGTCTTCTTCCTCCCGTTTACAACAGATTTGTAAACAGAACCATCCAATAATTATTAGCTGGCCAGTGTTCAGACTTCCAGTTTAAAAAGTGATCTTGTTTTGTTAGCTGCCCAAACTACAGCATTAACAAATTTGTCTTAATATTCATCTCTTGATATGTCTGTTGCTACAGGAGTACAGTACAAATCTGAGGAAACATTGGCCAGGGCACTTTTAGGAGCCTAATATGGCATTCAATGCCTCCTGCCAATATTTTTCCATGTAAAGTAACTCCAAAACATATATCTGAGTGTTTTCTCATGCAGCTGATATTATTGGCAGTTTGGAGATGTCCTTTCCTAAAAGTAAACTCAGCGATATAATACATATGTATTCATTATTTTTTCAAATAATCATTCATCAGAAACATCATTTTTTCTACTTTTTTGTTTACTGAGCTATACATTTTCTAATATGGGGAAAAATCTTCCATTCTAATCTCCCCTGCAATGAGCATGTGCATAAAGTTAAGCATGTGCTTAAGTGCTTTGCTGAATCAGGGCCCTACCCATTAACGCTCTTTAGTGCAGCACCTGACTTGACTGCGCTTCATGTGCTTATAGTTAGGCATCTGCTTAAGTACCTTGCTGAACTGGGGTGTGTATATTTTGTGCAGCAAACCAATGTTCTTTCAAAGTCCTTTAAGAAGTCCTTGAAGAGAGTTTTAATTAAACTTGGAATGTATAATAAATGCTATTAAAATCAACTCTTCAATTTAGAGAGAGGTTTTCAAAAAGACATATCCAATTTCCACATGCAAAACAGGTACAAATTGACACCCACATGTGTATTTTTTGGCACAATTTATATATATATATATATATATATATATATATCATATTTAATTGCTCTGAGTGGGAGCAAAGAATGCATACAAAAGAACAAAATGCTTATTGAACTGCTTAAGTCCCAGATAATTTTTAAACAAGGAGACTCACAATACAGAGGACTCTCCTTCTTCCTGTCTTCAGATAGAATTATCAGCACCAAACTGACTCACTTGAGCATTTTGGCTTGATCTGGATTAATCTACCTGTGACTTTCCTGCTTTAACAAATAACATTTTAATAGTGGCCACTGCAGGGACTAGCAAAGAGGAATTAATGTAAACAGAATGAAATGTTGACCATATTATTACTTAGAAATTGAGGTAGCAGAATCTGATTTTACTAGGTCAGTAAATACACTGTAACAATGAATAAAAACAAAATATGTACAATGAAGCTTTTGTTCTGCTCAGATTAGCATCATACTATCAAGACAAAATCTACCATACTTCTAAATCCATTTTCAAGATTACATGCCCAGAAAAAGCTGTAGCATGTATATACATTTGAATGGTGCACCAAAGGCTCAAAACCTAGTGACTGAGTTTTATTTGAATGTAAGAGGAGCTGTTCAAAACCTACTTTCAAGGGCAGTTCTATCCTGAAAAATGAATTTGTAAAAATACTACTGCAAGGTGCTGTATTTATTGCATTTCACTAATTTTCACATCAAATTATCCCAGTTTGCAAGTGAAAATATTTTACTTCTAATTGCCAGTCCCTCAAACATACCCTAAAATAGATTTCTTTCCATGTCATGGCATCTCCTTTTGGATGACTCATGACCAATTTAAATATAACATGGCTAAAAGTAAATCCATACCCACATTCCCAAACCCTCGTACTTCCTCCTTTCTCTAGTAGTGACATAACCACCACTCAGGCACTATCTTTGAATCTTCCCTCTGTCTTGCCCCACCCAAATCCAGCCCATACTCACATCTTGCCACCTCTCCTTACAAACACCTCTAAGATCGAGGCCTTTTCATCCTGCCCAAGCCTGTCTTGATTACAGCAATCCCCTCTACTTCCATGACACCCAATCAGTCCAGCCAGTCAATTCAAAATGTCACTCCTCCTGAATCCTTCCATGCCCCTCCCTACTGATCTGCTCTTGAGTTGCTCTTGCCTCCTTTGCTCCATCATATCAGCCTTGACAGTTCATTTGTCTGCTTCTCTCACACGCATGTCCCTGCTCTCTTCCAACCCTTACACATGGAATGCCTTACTGAATTGGTCTGTAAGACAATCGTTTTTCTCATTCATATCGCTCTTCAAGACCAACTTCTATTGCAATTCTTACAGGAATTTGCCTATTGGTAATAGCTAGGCACATAGCCGGAGATGGACTGCTGATACTTATTTTAAAAAAAGTCTCTCAAGCTATACATACAGGCCACTGAAGTTGATGAAAGACTTCCACAGACTTCAATGGGCCCTGAACCAGACCCATAGGTGGTCTATCAAAATACTACTTATTATTACTATTACCCTTCCCCTCTTTCCTTTTACACTCACTTTTTGTGTCTTTCCTAAGGGCTTGTCTACACTTGGAAATTTACATGACTGCTATTCAGGAATAATTATTCTGAAATAGTCATTTCAGTATAAACCCACCTGTGGATACTCACTCCAGAATAAGACAGCCTTTTTCCAAGTTAGTTTATTCACTTCCAAAGTGGATTACTTTAGACTAGGGAGTCTCAAACTCAATTTACCTTAGGGCCAGGGCCAGGGCCAGTCTTCAAATCCTCCCAGCGGGCCAATAATGTCACTGAAGATGGTGTTCAGAAAACATTTATATTGTATTTTTTTATTTTGAATTTCTTAGAAATAATAAAACTGTCATAAAACTTCATACAATTCTTCACCTGCCAGAGAGTTTTTAGTGTTTGCCAGACACCTGGCAATGCTTCAGTTCTGTCAGTTTGTTGATGTTTGGCCTCAGTGACTGAGCAGTTGAAATCTTCAGGATTGCAGCAAGGTGGGAGAAGGGATAGCTCAGTGGTTTCAGCATTGGCCTGCTAAACCCAGGGTTATGAGTTCAATCCTTGAGGGGGCCATTTAGGGATCTGGTGCAAAAATTGGGGATTGGTCCTGCTTTGAGCAGGGGGTTGGACTAGATGACCTCCTGAGGTCCCTTCCAACCCTGATATTCTGTGATTCTGTAATCATCAAGTGATTCATCCCTGGTCACCCATTCCCAGCTTCCGGCAAACAGAGGCTAGCGACACCATCCCTGCCCATCCTGGCTAATAGCCATTGATGGACCTATCTTCCGTGAATGTATCTATTTTTTTTTTTTTAACTCTGTTATAGTCTTGGTTGTACGTTAGTGAAAAAATACTTCCTTTTGTTTGTTTTAATTCTGCTGCTTATTAATTTCACATGGGGACCCTTAGTTCTTGTGTTATGAGAAGGAGTAAATAACACTTCCTTATTTACTTTCTCCACATCAGTCATGATTTTATAGACTTCTATCATATCCCCTCTTGGTCATCTCTTTTCAAAGCTGAAAAGTCCCAGTCATATTAATCTCTCCTTATATGGCAGCTGTTCCATACCCCTAATCATTTTTGTTGCCCTTTTCTGAACCTTTTCCAATTCCCATGTATCTTTTTCGAGATGAGGTGACCACATCTGCATGCAGTATTCAAGGTGTGAGCAGTTAGATATAGATGTTGTTTCACATACCTTAAGGGACATCATAATCAAGACCAAGCAAAAATAATGAAAATTATTAACCATGGCTATTTCATTAACATTAACCAAAACAAAACATTAAACAAAACAGCACAAACAATCAAACACAAATGATAAACTGGTTACTTCCATTAATCTCTTCCATATGCCTCTCTGTGGAGACCTATTAACAGAGATTACACCCTTGAGAGTGAACCGCTTCTGGGGGATGCTTTTATCTTAGTAAATTAAGACAAAAGTATATTATTTCACAAAATTATCGTGAATTCAGTTTTAGCAACTTATTAGATAATTAAAACTGTTTATGTATGGGCAAGATAATTTAAGGACCAGTGAAGCCTATCTAGTTATTAATAATAATCTGACCAGTTTATAGCTGAGCAAAATAAGAATCTTAACTAAATCCTATGAAATCAAAGAAGATATTTAAATTAGTTACTTAGAAGAAGCTGTGTTAAAACAGGCTAAATATGAATATTAAGAATCCTAAATCCAATTATATCACACTATTTCTCTATTTAACATTATTTAGCCCAGTCTCCTTTCCAGGAATACATGGCTTAACAACATGGTGATTAACGGGACAAATTGTTAGTCTTTTAAGTTACAGTATTTCAATATTCCAACAAAATCATTACAAGAGTTTTAATTCTAATCCTTTGGTGGTGTTTTAGTTAACTTCCTCTCACCAATCCATGCTGAAGTCTTGGGGAATTTTTCCTGGGTTAGTTTCTTCTTGAGTCTTCTCCATTTTTCTTATTTGTCTGTTGCAGCTTGCTTATGGAGTGCTGTACTGTGTCTGAGCAGGGTAGCCAAGGATGTGTAAAGGCTGCTCACTTCAGAGTTTTATATCCTTCTTCCTATTTTCATGAAATGATAGGAAAACACACCCTTTTCAGGTCTGTTTAGATTTAAAGCTGGTGGCTGTCACCCTTTCAATGGCTTCATGCCTTTGGGGTTGAGTTAGGTGACACTTTCAGCTTCTGAATATGCAGTCTGTTTAATGCATATGCAATATTTCGTTAGTTGCCTTTGCTCTTCTTGTGGTAGGAAAGGTTCAGATAAATTTTAAAGTTAGTTTTAACTCTTTTTATTTAGTCTAGTTTATGAGATAGTCTCTTGATTTTATTAGAGTCTGACAGGAAATGAAATTCTGTTTTCAAAAATTCTGAACACTTCTGTTCTTTATACAAAAGGTTTTAGTTATTAAAAGTTCTTTTTAAATTAAATAACTTACAAACTCTTTAGCTTAAATATAATTAAAAGTTATTGACTTTCTAGATATGATTCTTGTCTTCCAGAGTTGGTTGATGGTTTGCCTGTGCACTGCCAGTAATTAGCTAATTCTCCATGAATATAAATATTCTATACTTAAATGGCTTCTTACACTAGTCAAGCAACATCACTAGATTCCATGTTAGCATATAAAGCATTTACCATTTATAAAGCAATGACATTAGAAGCTTTGTATTTAGCCAGCATATTTGCAAGTATGCACTTTGCAAAAGGTGTTTGTCATATTAACATTTAAAAAATAAACAAAAGTTTAAACCTTCTCCAACTACACATATGTTTTTCTCTTAAATTTTTAAGACGACAAGCAGGTTTGCTTGCAAAAAGGTGGGGGTTGGTAGAGCCCACTTTACTTAGAGGTATTGATCTGATAATATACCGTACATTCCTTTTTACAATTAGGCCTCCAGTTAAAACATTGATGTTTTACGTGGTCTGTCATTCTGAGGTTTGTTTGTCCTTGGGAGATAGAAGCAGAAACCTGAAATTTCTTGGATTACCTTTAACATAATTAGATCAATATATGTATTGTTATACTTCCAAGCATCCTGACTATGTCATTCTTGTAGCTGTATCTTAAGGGTTAGTAAAGGTGCAAACAAGTTTGTAATGACTTAAAATATATTCAATTATAATACTTTTATTAATATCATTTTGCATCAATATTGAGGTCTCTTCCTGTGTAGGGGTGTGCTCCCCACACTCACCCTGAAGGGGTTAACATAGGCCAGATGAGCAAATCAACCTATTAGGCTGAAACGGGGGATATTTCGGTGGAAAAGAGAGCCCTAATTAAGGGAAGCTTGCTTGTGCAGGAACAGGTGGGACCTGGTAGCAGAAAGAGGGCTACAGGGAAAAGGCCTACAGTCACTCACCCCAGAACGAGAGAAAGAGATTTAGACCCAAAAGGAAAGGTTTGTCTAGCAGACACAAAAGAAAGGGGTTTGGCTAGAAGGGTGGAGAATGCAACCATGGGATATAGGCAAGGTAGGAAGTAGTCCAGGGGAGTGGCAAGAAGGTTACTGGTTGCTCAGACCTTTGCTGTTGAAGATAAGGATCTGGACTGGAAACCAGAGTACAGGGTGGACTTGGGTTCCTCTATCACTGAGTGGGTGGCAAAATCTGGGCAGTGAACTTGCAGCCCATCCAAGTCAGTTTGTTCTAGACACTGAGGAATGGCCCAACCAGGGCCATGGAGTTAAGGACTGCCTGGGACAGTGTGGAAGACTGTGATAATATGCTGGAAGGGAAGGACTCTTGTGACTTGGCTGGAGGGCTAAGCCATGAAGATGAGGTGCTGCAGCTCCTGAGGAGTAAGAGGGGGCTGCAGAGTGATAGAATGAAATAATTGGCCAAGGAACCACAAGAAGAGGGAGTCAGGCTGAAAGAGCTAATCCCAGCAGCAGCCAGGAGGAGGCTTCCCTAGCGGTGAGTAGAGGCTCCTGTGACATTTCCCCACAATATTTTCATAGATCTGTATTTCTACAGACAAATGTCCATGATGCTTTACAAAGGGAGTATATGCCATTAAAAACTACCTCTAAAACCCTCAGAGGATTTTTTATGAACTTAGTCTTTAATCTCTAATAAACAGTTAAGTCCAGTTAGTTTTTTGGCAAGGATACACATCTAAGCTTCCAAATATCCCCCAGAACACTTTAATATTACCTTCTTAGGTCTCCAGTAAAGTCACATGAATATCCAAATTTCTCTGTGTTCTACCTCATCCCACAATGAATGCACTCTACATCATACTTCTCTACCGATCCAACAGACCCTATCAACAATGAGAACTTCCTTACTAATCACAAACTTATTTTTAAATCCTCCATGCTACCATCCTGTGCTCAAGGCAAAATCTCTGAAAAATTCCCAAGTATGATTCAAATTGCCTATACTAATTCATATACAGTTTTCTCTAAGGATTTTCTACCATAGATAGAGTTTCTAGCTCTTTTCTGACACGCTTTTCCTGAAAAATTCATTTTACATGCTGGTTCCTACCTCTCTCTCAAATTTCATTTGGAAGGCAGAAGAAATCTGCCTTTCCTACTCAGTCAAGCTTTCTGATTGCAGGTTTGATTCATTTCCCATTTATAATTAAAACATTTCATTAGTACAAGTTCTTAAATCTATTAAAAAACTTAAATAAAATTTTAAAGATTTAAAATTAATGTTCTATAAAATGGAGTAGAAATTCCAGTGTCTGAGGACCCCCTTGTCTAAACAAACATTTCTGTCTTGTCATTTTAAATACCTTAGAGAATTTCATGGTCTCTTTTGAAGATTTCAAGTAGGTGGCTCCTCAGAAGTACAATTCTATTGTGAAATGGACTTTGTACCACTTCATGAATTAAATTAATGAAGATTCATAGAACTAAGGTGCACTGAAGTTTAATGGTTCTAATGTAAAAGAAGTTATAATTATGGCAAATGATAGGAATTACAAAACTATGGTAAAAATTAATTAAAACATGGTAATATTCCTCAGGAGGTTGGCTTTACAATCAAATCTAAGAAGTATTATGACTTCTTACTCACATTACTTTGGAATTACTTAAGCCTTACATTCTTGTGAGTTTGACTGAAGAAAACCTCTGCTTTAAATGAGCTCCCTGTATTGTTATGACTGGATCGCTTTAGTACACATGGGCACATGGCCAGTGAAATTGATCTGATTCCTTGTTCCATGAAGTCAGTTTCAAAATGCTGATGAATAAAATTCTTCGTAATTGTACTCAGTAGTTTTTAGAAGACATGCACAGTAATAGCTAATTACTGTCCCACCAGGCTTTGACCTATCTGCTACTTCTGTCATCTAGTTTTCTACAATTAACCTAAATTCTTTCGGTGCTGAATCTTTACCATTATGTTCCAGTTTTAAAAGCGATCTTTAAAAATGTCTTTGGCATCTATATTTTTCTACTTTAATATGGCTTTTACAGGTCAAAATAAATACTTAGAGATAAAAATTTGTATTTATTCTGTTTACTTCACTAGGTGTAATGTTTAAGGTGTTACTAGACTATTATAACATTTCATTAATACACAGATTTATAAAAAATTGAAAACCACCTATTATGAGAACATTTAGAATGTGGAACACAGAGTCAATATCATATTTACATGAATAATACCCACTAAGACTCCAAAAGGAATATAGTAATTGACATAGTAGATCTCACAGAGTTCATCTAGACCCGTATCCTGGCTCTGACAATGGCCAGTTCCAATGGCTGTCAGAGGAAGAATTCCACAATAGGCAGAAGTGGAATAATCTGCCCCCCACACCAGGTCTCATCTAAATGCCTAATAGAGACTGATTTAAACTGTGAAGCATGAGGTTTAATATCCCTTCCTAACTCTGTATATTCTTCTTATCCATTTATCCAAATAAATGTACAATCCCTTTCTGAATCTTATTAAATTCTTGGCCTTAATAACTTCCTGTGGCAATGAGTTCCAAAGATTAAATGTGTTTTGTGTGAAAAAGTATATCCTTTTACCAATTTTGAATTTCTACCTTTTAAAAGGAGCAATGAGCTCAGGGCAGGTAGAATCCTCTGTCTGCATGGAACTGCACTGATGGCAAGGGATTTTTTATCAGCTACAAGTATCTTCCCCTGCAGAGCTAACTGAAAACCAGGGTCTAAATGCATAAAATAATGTTACATGTCTGTTCTTTCTGATTTCTAATTCAAAACAGCAATAAAACAACCCAACCAGTGCCTACGTCGTTGTACTAACATCGCTAAAATTTAAATTGCATATTTCATGAAGATTCTTGTACACCACTTTGAACATATAAAGTATTATCCAAATATTATTATTATTATTCCATTGGACCCTAGTTCAATGACAGGAAAATATATTTAAAATGAACTTAATATATAAAGGGTGCTAAAAAAAAATTTATTGCAAAACCCAAGAAGACGGTTGTTTGCATAGATTTCTCCACACCACTTGGAACTTTTTCCCAGTGGGCTATGTGAGTGATTAGAAGATGGCGTAGAAACAATGGTACCATCTCTCACATCTCTACAATTAAACCTTTCCTTGTACATTTTGCACTGTAATTTCAAAGGAGGGCATCACAAAATTTTCTATGTACTGTCTATGTGATTCTGTATGGGCCAATGAGTAACTGAGAGCAATGCAAAGATTCTCAGTGACTTATGTGGGCTTTGAATCAAGCCTTAGTTAAGCAATTACATACATCCCAGATGAGTTTCTGTAAGCACATACTGTATGCCCTCCAGTGACAATTAGGGCCTTTAAACCTCATTTCCTCTCTTCAAAAATTCTTAAAATATATTTGTCCAATAAAATAAAACATACATTAATGATAATATGGATAGATAACTGTTTAGTTCCTTTCTATAAATATTTACGGATTCCTACTGTCTTTAGATAGCATATTCATTTAAGCTGTTTATTAAACAACAAAGTAATCTGTACACTTACAATACATTACTTTGCTGCTGACTACGTAAATTGGGCACCTGCTATATATTAACATAAAATTTCCTTAACAAACTTAACTAATTAAGAGGACTACAGATATGCAAAGATTTACGTAAGTAGTTTCTTTCTATGTTAATCCTGAGAACATACCTAACAGCTATTATTCTTCATGCCTGAAAAGAAAAGATTTGCAAGGGATTCTTAAAAGAAAAAAAAAAAAAAAAAAGGAGTACTTGTGGCACCTTAGAGACTAACAAATTTATTTGAGCATAAGCTTCGTGAGCTACAGCTAACTTCTTCAGATGCATTGTCTCTAAGGTGCCACAAGTGCTCCTTTTCTTTTCACTTAAGGTGAGCTATTACCAGCAGGAGAGCGGGGCGGGGGGGGGGGGGAACCTTTTGTAGTGATAATCAAGGTGGGCCATTTCCAGCAGTTGACAAGAACGTCTGAGGAACGGTGGGGGGAAATAAACATGGGGAAATAGTTTTACTTTGTGTAATGACCCATCCACTCCCATTCTTTATGCAAGCCTAAGTTAATTGTATCCAGTTTGCAAATTAATTCCAATTCAGTAGTCTCTCATTCTGTCAGGAACAGTATCTCCGATAATGTCACGGCAAACCTGGTGGCTGAATTTTGTGACTTTGTCCTCACCCATAACTATTTCACATTTGGGGACAATGTATACCTTCAAATCAGTGGCACTGCTATGGGTACCTGCATGGCCCCACAGTATGCCAACATTTTTACGGCTGACTTAGAGCAACGCTTCCTCAGCTCTCGTCCCCTAAAGCCCCTACTCTACTTGCGCTACATTGATGACATCTTCCTCATCTGGACCCATGGAAAAGAAGCCCTTGAGGAATTCCACCATGATTTCAACAATTTCCCTCCCACCATCAACCTCAGCCTGGACCAGTCCACACAAGAGATCCACTTCCTGGACACTACGGTGCTAATAAGCGATGGTCACATAAACACCACCCTATACCAGAAACCTACTGACCGCTATTCCTACCTACATGCCTCCAGCTTTCATCCAGACCACACCAGACAATCCATTGTCTACAGCCAAGCTTTACAATACAACTGCATTTGCTCCAACCCCTCAGACAGAGACAAACACCTACAAGATCGCTATCAAGCATTCTTACAACTACAATACCCACCTGTTGAAGTGAAGAAACAGATTGACAGAGCCAGAAGAGTACCCAGAAGCCACCTACTACAGGACAGGCCCAACAAAGAAAATAAAAGAACGCCACTAGCCATCACCTTCAGGCCCCAACTAAAACCTCTCCAACGCATCATCAAGGAGCTACAACCTATCCTGAAGGACGAACCATCACTCTCACAGATCTTGGGAGACAGGCCAGTCCTTGCTTACAGACAGCCCCCCAACCTGAAGCAAATACTCACCAGCAACCACACACCACACAACAGAACCACTAACCCAAGAACCTATCCTTGCAACAAAGTCCGTTGCCAACTGTGTCCACATATCTATTCAGGGGACACCATCATAGGGTCTAATCACATCAGCCACACTATCAGAGGCTCGTTCACCTGCACATCTACCAATGTGATATATGCCATCATGTGCCAGCAATGCCCCTCTGCCACGTACATTGGTCAAACTGGACAGTCTCTACGTAAAAGAATAAATGGACACAAATCAGACGTCAAGAATTATAACGTTATTAAACCAGTCGGAGAACACTTCAATCTCTTTGGTCACTCGATTACAGACCTAAAAGTGGCAATTCTTCAACAAAAAAACTTCAAAAACAGACTCCAGTGAGAGACTGCTGAATTGGAATTAATTTGCAAACTGGATACAACTAACTTAGGCTTGAATAAAGACTGGGAGTGGATGGGTCATTAAACAGTAATCTATTTCCCCATGTTTATTCCCCCGTTCCTCAGACATTCTTGTCAACTGCTGGAAATGTCCCCCCCCGCCAGTAATAGCTCACCTTAAGTGATCACTCTGGTTACAGTGTGTATGGTAACACCCATTGTTTCATGTTCTCTATGTATATAAATCACCCCACTATATTTTCCACTGAATGCATCCAATGAAGTGAGCTGTAGCTCACGAAAGCTTATGCTCAAATAAATTTGTTAGTCTCTAAGGTGCCACAAGTATTCTTTTTCTTTTTGTGGATACAGACTAACACGGCTGCTACTCTGAAACAAGGGATTCTAAAGAATCCTTGTATCTAATCCCAAGAAATTCTAAAGAGGAATCACATTCTGTAGTGTGTTAGGCAGATTTTTTTTTCCAAAACCTCAACATTTTTTCTGACAAATTGATCCTTTGCTCAGTGAATGCATTATTGTTTCTCTAAATCTGCAGTTAAAAAATTGTCTGATTTAGCTGCACAACAGCTTTATTATTTTTGTTGGTATGGTGGGTTGGAACAAATTACCCAAGTGTATGAAAATACTGTTTAAATATTAACAATAATATTTTTGGAATGAATTATACGTTCCAATTTTGGGATAAACAATATTTTCACTGCTCAGATTAGTGCCTTTAAAAGCAGAAGGGCATCAAATTACACCAAGTTATGCTTCCTGGAAGTTAGTTAACACAAGTCAGATCGTAAATGACATCTGTACTAGCCACTTGCTTGCATTATAAGAATGTTGCCAACTTAGTTAAGGCCCAAAATGTAGGTTTTGTTTTAAAAAAAGGTTTTAGAAACCACACAGATAAGAAATTATTTCTTTACAATTTTTCAAAATATTTTTATATTTGAACATTTTCTTGGAGTGTTTTTTGAATGTGATCACAACAGTACTATGCACTACAAGAGGATCAGAAAGTAAACCGAACTCAGACCACCACAATGAAATTGACCAATTGTGTTACAACTGTCCAAGTAAATGTTAAAAGCAGGAAGGAAACAAAATAAATGGTGAAAACTAAATGTTATTTAAAAAATTCTTTCAATTTTCAATCTTCTCCAGTGGTATTACAAAGATAGGCAAGGACATTTTACAAACACATGTATTAATCTTGCCAGTATCTTTTTAAATACAAACTATGGTTCCAGCTCTGTAAGTATTCCATGCAGGTGGATGCCTTTGTCAGACAACACAGACTTAGGTCCCAGCAACATGCAGATGACACACAGCTCTAGCTACCCATCACCACATATGACACACCAGTACTACCAAGACGGTCCAGTGTTTGGATGAGATCAGCTCTTGGATGAAGAACAGCTGGCTAAAATTGAACCTGAGTATGGCAAAGGATCAGCTCCTTCCTCTCCCTCCCAGTGCCTCCGGCACACCAGGGAACAGCTGTTCAGTGGCATGCAGGAGGCATTGGAAGGGAGGGGGAGGAGCGGGGACAGGTCACACTTGGGAGAGGGGGCGGAAAGAGGCAAGACAGGGATGGAGCAGGGGTGGAAAGAGGTGGGGAGAGGGTGGGGTTTTGGGGAAGGGGTGGAGTGGGGGCAGGGACTGGGGCTGAGCGGGGGCTTTGGGGGTCTGCAAAAAAAAATTAATCAAAATAGGAGTCCTTGGGTTGCTAAAGTTTGAGAACCACTGTCCTAGAGCATACCTTTTAGGGAAAAAATCCAATCCTAATTTTAAAATTGTCAGTGATGGAAAATCCACCACAATCCTTGATAAATTGCTCCAATGGCTAATTACCCTCACTGTCAAAAATGTGCACCTTACTTCTAGTCTGAATTTGACTAGCTTCAACTTCCAGCCATTGGATCATGTAATTCCTTTCCCTGATGAACTGATGAGCCCATTATAGAATATTTGTTCCCTGTATAAGTACTTATAGACTGTAATCAAGTCATCCCTTAACCTTCTCTTTCTTAAGCTAAATAGATTGAGCTCCTTGAACCTAACACTATAAAGCAGATTTTCTAATCCGTCAGTCATTCTTGTGGCTCTTATCTGAGCCCTCTTCCATCTGTCAATATCCTTCTTTAATTCTGGACACCAGAACTAGATGCAGTATTCCAGCAACAGTCATACCAGTGCCAAATACACAGGTAAAATAAACTCTTTACTCTAATTCAAGATTTCCCTGTTTATGCATCCAAGGATCACTTTTACCCCTTTGCCCACAGTGTTGCACTGGGAGTTCATGTTCAGCTGATTATCCAACATTACCCCAAAATCTTTTTCCGAGTCACGGCTTCGCAGGTTAGAGTCCCCCATCCTGTAAGTATGGCCTACATTCTTTATTCCTAGATGTACAGAAGCAAGAGATAACATCAGCATTCTTCATAGCTACAGATAGATGAGGATGGGCAGGCAGTGGCCACCACAGAGAAGACGACTGGGAGGAATTCCACACAGCTAGAAGTTTCCAATCCATACCAGGTCCTCAATGTGGAAACTGTGGAAGGTACTTCTCAAGAACTGGCTGATCCAAGGGAACAGAGAGACGTATGGGACATACCTGTGGACGGCAGCTCAGCCAAACTTCTAAGAAAACCAAGCTTGCCCACAAAGAGTTCCCCAACCATCTAAAGAAGACAGACAATCTTTGTTGGGTATTCAATACTCAGAAATATTGAAAGAGCTCTCTGCATAGGCCAACTGCACAGTGTTCTGTCTTTCTGAAGCCAAGATACCACTCTAAGATTGGATAGGCTTCTGAAGTTGATGGGCAAAGATTGATGGGTGATGGTTCACACCTGCACTAATGACACTGCATTGTGTGGTATCTCACAGATAATAGATGACCTCAGAAAATTTGGAAGTGGGCTGAAGAAGAAGATTGTCAAGCAATGTTCTTAGAAATCCTTCCTGTCTCAGGAGTAAGAAGATTTTGTAAGGGAACTGCTGGCTGGGGAAGTGGCGTACAATGGAAAGTTTAGTTTTGTAGCACACTGGTCCACCTTCTATGGCAGTGGTCCACAAAGTGTGGGACTCTCCCCCCTAAGGAGGCAAGGAGGAACGTTTTGGTGGGCCCCAGACCCCGCTCCACCCTCAGCTCTGCTTTGGCCCCACACCCAGCTGCGGCTCTGCTCCCAGCCCCAGTCCTGCCTCCAGCCTTGGCCCCTGACTGCGGCGCGGCCACGGCTTCCACTCCTGGTCCCGGCTCCGGCAGTGGTTCTGCTCCCGGCCTTGCCCCCAGGCCGTGGCTGCACTCTGAGCCCCGGCTCCAGCTCCATTCCAGGTCCCGGCTCCGCCCCAGCCATGGCTCTGCTCCCAGGCCCCAGCTCAGCCTCAGCTTCGCTCTCAGCTCAGCCCCGGCCCCGCCGCCAGCCTTGGCTCCCAGCCCCGGCTCTGCTCTTGGCCCCCGCCTCATCCCTGCCCCCAGCTTCGGCCTCCGGCTACAGCTTCGCTTTGGGACCCAGCCTCATCTCCACCCCCAGCCTTGGCTCTGCTCCCACGCCCTGCCTCGGCCCCTGGCTGAAGCTCTGTTCCCAGAGGTGGATGGGGTAAGGGGGGCGTGACTGAAATGTTTGGGGACTACTGTTCTATGGGGAAAGGGAGCTATATAGTTTGGATGGCCTCAGCCTCAGCAGAAGGGAACAAATCTCCTCAAGGAGAGGAATAGTCAGGAGGGGAGTTCACTAACGAAATGGGAGGGTAAAAAGAGGGAAGATATGAGCATTCATTTTAGCTCAGAATCAAGATGTTATGAACAAAATTAATCAAGGACCTAACGGACATAAAGAGAAGAAATTCTTGAGTTACCTATATACCAATGCTAGGAGCCTGGGTAACAAACAAGAGGAACTGGAACTCATTCATGGGCATAAATTCAATTTAGTAGGTATTACTGAAACCTGGTGGGATGATTTGCACAACTGGAATGTTAAAATCAATAGTTATAACCTATTTAGGAAGGACTGAGTGGGCAAAAGGGGGAGAAGTGTCACTCTATGTCAAAAATGGCATTACCTCTTTCCGATTTGCTGATAACTAGGAATAGAATGATCTTGAATACTTATGGCTCAATGTCCTAAGAGATAAAGCACGAGATGGATTATTAGTTAGTGTCTGCCACAAACCACCAAATCATACTAGGGAACAGGATGACCGCTTCTGTAGGCATGTATCTATAATATGTAGGAAAAAAAGCTGCGTGATCATGGGGGACTTCAGTTGAGTGACATCTGCTGGAGGACTCATACTGCCAGTAGTAAAACATCCTTAAATTTCTTAATATTATAGATGACTATTCCCTAACACAAAACAAATGTTGCAACATAGCAGAATTTTATATTAGATCTTGTCCTCATAGATAAAGAGGAACTGATCAGAGAACTAAAAATTAATGCTGGCTTAGGTACAATTGATCATGACTTGATCACACACTTTTATGTGCAAACAGAATAAAGTCCAAACCAGGACGTATATATAGATATAGATATCTATATCTATACATTTACACATGCACTCACACACATATAAACCTGGTGCTTTAAAAGGACTCCAGTTTCACAAAGCTGAAAACAATTATAAGAAAAATCAACTCTGAAGAAGAATTTAATCAGAAAAAAGTCAGTGACAATGGAGAAATGTTTTAGAACATTTTACAAGATGCCCCAAAAAAGCCACAATCTAGGAAGATGGCCATATTGGCTAAATAAATGACCCGGTTTAGAGGGGACATGAAGATACCTATAAAAAATAATAATATATAACAAATGAAAGGAAGGGGAAGTTGTTAGAAATGAATGTAAATCAGGAGCTAGGAATTGTAGAAAATTGATAATGGAAGCAAACAGACATAAGGAGAAATCTATAGCCAACAGAGTTATGGACAAAAAGGAAGTTTTTTATATATATTAGGAGGGAAAAAGAATCCTGACAATGGTATCGGTCCATTACTAGATGGACATGGTAGAATTATCAATACTTCTGTAATGCAGAACAGGCAGAAGTGTTCAATAAATATTTCTTTTCTGTGTTTGGGGAAAAGCAGATTATGTAGTCTCATCATATGAGAACGATAATACTCTTTCCACTAAACTAGTAGCTCAGGAGGATGTTCAACAGCAGCTACTGAAGCTGAACATTTTAAAACCAGAAGGTCCAGATAACTTGCACTCAAGAGTTTAAAAAGAGCTGGCTGAGGATCTCATTGGACCATTGACGTTGATTTTCAGAAGGTCTTGGGCTAGTTTCAGAAGACTTGAAGAAAGCTAATGTTGTGCCAATATTTAAAATGAGTAAATGGGATGAATTGGCTAATTATAGTCCTGTGAGTCAGACACACTTCAAAACCAGTTGTATCTTTGCTAATTGTCAGCTTTTAAAACTCCTCATATGTGACTATCTGCATTTTTAGATGCATATATACCTTGGTAAACCTGGCTCTAAGTATATTTGAAGGTATGTTAGGTGCCCCTTCTTGCCTCCTACAGGCTTTGAATAATGCAAAGAGTTAAGTGGAATTTCAGAGAAGCAATTTGTTGTATAAAATCAAGAGGAAAATAATTGACTATGAACTGTAGCCGGATGTGAAAGGAAAAATAAACGTCCACTTCTTTGATCCGTTAATGTAAAACAAATTATGAGTGTGCTTCATTAGAAACATTCAGTGGTTTCAAAAGAAAGCTATTAATGGATCCTAATGTCTACTCCACTGAAACAAAAGGACCATTTTTAATTAATACAGGGGCCTACTCCTTTGTTTCAACAGAGCCTTTCTAATGTAACATATAACGTGCATAGAGATGTGAGCCAAATAATTCAGTATATTTGATATGTTACCCAAGGGAATTCATGAAGAAAAATTATATAAGCTGTAAAGGGTGTGTCTTGAAACTACTAAAGAACAGAAAGCCACAATTAAAGAAGGACTAAACCTTCAGTATCTATGCACAATCGGATGCCATCTTGGTGTTATTTCACTACAAATGGTCTCTATATATTTGATTATTAATAAACTTCCACATTTTTGAGGAGTCAAACATTCTCCAGCCCAGGAAAAACAAAACATGACAACATCCAAAGAGGTGAGAGGTGATTATCATCACATCCCCATTCAAATAGTGTTCAGGTTTTTGTTTTTCTTTAGTTTTGCCTTTATTTACTTTTTTTTTTTTTTTTTTTTTTTACTGGAAACAGTCAATTATAATATTATAGATTCTAACAATGAATAAAGCATATTTCCCATAAAATAAACAACAATTAATTTACTATAGCACCATGGGGTTTGGGGTTTTTTTTGTCCTTTTTCTTTTCTGCCCACTAGCCTGTTTTTTTTCTTCTATATTTTTCAATAGCCACATTTTCCTTCAGAGTATTTTTCCCCTTTTAACTGTTTATTCTCTTAATCTTTAATCCTCTCTCTTTTCTGATGTGGACTTCCTCTTACTTTTACGTGCAGTGTTCTCTCTCCTGTCTTTGTCTCATTCCACCCATTGGTCCCTTCCCCTTGCCAATCACCAGCCCTTTGGTTCTTTTCCCAATAGGGCACTATGACAAAACATGATATATATGCTTAATTTCTAAAATAGTATTTGAGGATTCATGGAGATGGGAGTGGGGAAGAGGTGGCTTTTGGTCATCATATACTCCCAAACAATAGGGAAAAATACCTTCTCCTGGAAATCTGAATGGGTAGTAAGAGTCAACAAATACAGCAATTCCAACATAATACCAGAACTATTCCCCTTTGGTTACCGGGTCCAGATTTTACTAAGGCCTCTGCTATGAGCAAGTATGTACCCAAAGTATTAATACAACTGGTCTGAGAGAAAACAGAATGTCTCCTTGGGAAATATACCCCAGGCACACACAGGCCATTGTGAATATGTCAACTGCCTTCTTCTCAGTACACCATTAGAAAGTAGGAATATGTATATTTTTAAAAGGCCAGGGAGAAAGCCTAAGTGGAGAGAGGAGAACATACTGCTGGCGCCAAACTAGGGAATCAGTCAAACACTAGGGTTTGGTTTCTGTAAACATATAACATTTAACATGGTTTCTCCTGGTCCTCCACCTCATCTGCTGGGCTGCAGTCATTTCCTGAAATCAGTGAAATAATAGAACATATCTGATATATTCGACAGCACAGCAGATATGTTCTACTGTGGTGTGCCTACATTCAGAAGCAGTCTGGCAGTTAACATTGTTTTAAAAGGTAAGGAGCAAAAAGAAGCAAATCAACCATGTGAATGGGAAACAAACCTAAAACATCTTAAATGAAAAACCGAAAATGGCATAACAAAAGCTTAAATGAAAAGTAAAAAAAGGTAAAAGGATATTGAACCCACACATCTTATCTTCTCTCCCTCTAACTGGCTCCTGATTTCCAATTCAAAAATTCACTGAATGTATGTTACAAAAAGATGGGAAAAAGACAGTTACCTTTTCTGTAACTGGTGTTCTTCGAGATGTGTTGCTCATGTCTATTCCACAACAGGTGTGCGTGCTCACCACGTGCACCGGTGCCGGAAGTTTTTCCCCCAAGCAGTACCCATAGGGGGGAGCGCCCCCGGCAACTCCTAAGGGGAGCTGCACACTGCCCCCACCCTCAGTTCCTTCTTGCCAGACAACTCCAACAGAGGGGAAGGAGGGTGGGATGTGGAATAAACATGAGCTACACATCTCGAAGAACATCAGTTATGGAAAAACTGTCTTTTCCTCTTTGAGTGATTGTGCATGTGTATTCCACAATAGGTGATTCCAAGCTATATCTGTTGGAGGTGGGTAGGAATTCACAAGTTCCCAGGACGGAGGACAGCTCTGCCAAACCCAGTGTCATCCCTGGTTTGGGGGATGATCGCACAGCGTGAGGTGAACGTGTGAACCGAAGACCACGTGGCGGCCCTACAAATGTCCTGGATGGGGACATGGGCCACGAAGGTAGCTGAAGAGGCCTACACCCGAGTTGAGTGTGCCCTCACAATGGGTGGCGGGAGGACACCCACCAGCTCATAACATGAACGGATACACAAAGTGATCCAATTGGAAAGCCGCTGAAAGCCTCAGCCGAGGTGACGAACAGCTGCGAGGACTTTCTGAACAGCTTGGTCCGCTTGAGGTAGAAAGCCAGAGCCCTCCGCACATCGAGCGTTTGGAGATGGCACTCCTCACTGGACGTGTGAGGCTGGGGGCAGAGGACCGGTAGAAAAATGTCCTGACCCATGTGGTAGGTGGAGACCACCTTCTGGAGGAAAACGGGGTGTGGGCGGAGCTGGACCTTGTCCTTATGAAAGACCATGTATGGAAGCTCAGAGGTCAGGGCCCTGAGCTCCGAGACTTGCCTGGCCGACGTGATTGCAACCAGGAAAGTCACCTTCCACGAGAGGTGAAACCAGGAGCACGTGGCCAGGGGTTCAAACGGGGGCCCCGTGAGATGAGCCAACACCAGGTTTAGGTCCCACTGCGGGACCGGGAGGTCTAGAATATGGAAAAAGATGGTCCAAACCCTTAAGGAACTAGTCAGTCATAGCATGAGAAAATACCATGTGCCCTTGCACCAGTGGATGGAAGGCCGATATGGCTGCCAGGTGCACCTTGACTGACGAGAGCACCAGGCCCTGGGCCCTCAGGTGGAGGAGGTAATCAAGGATAAGATGGATCGGGGCAGTCACCGGGCAGACACCCTGGTCCGCCACCCACCTAGAAAACCGGGACCACTTCGCCAAATAAGCGCGGCAAGTGGAGAGCCATCTACTTTAGAGGAGGACGCGCTGAACCTGCTCTGAGCACATTCCTTCCTCTCCACCTAACCATTGAGCAGCCATGCCATAAGGTGAAGAACAACCAGATTGGGTGGAGGAGGCGGCCCTGGTCCTGAGAGAGCGGGTCCAGGCGGAGCGGCAACGGCCACGGCAGAGCTACCGCAAGGCCCGTGAGGGTCCCGTATCAATGCTGCCTGGGCCATGCCAGGGCAATCAGGAAGACCCAGGCTTTGTCTGTCTATTTTCTTCAGGACCCTGCTGATTAGAGGCAACGGGGGAAAGGCTTAGAGAAGCCAGCCTGACCAGGACAGGAGAAAGGCATCGGAGAGAGCGCCCCTCTCCAGGCCGCCCCGGTGCAGAACTGGGAGCATCGCCAGTTCTGCTGAGTTGCGAACAGGTCCACCTGGGGAGTTCCCCACCTTTTGAAGAGCCGGTGGGCCACTTCCAGGTGGAGGGACCACTCGTATTGCGAGGAAAAGTCCCTGCTCAAGCGATCCATCCTCTCATTCCAGGTGCCCGGTAGGTGGAAGGCCTTCAGGTGGACGTCCTGGGCTATACAGAAGTCCCACAGCCTGAGGGCTTCGCAGCAGAGGATCAGGTCCCGCCTTACCTGTTGATATAGAACATCAAGGCCAAGTTGTCCGTGAGGACCCTGACAACATTGCCCTCCAGGTGCGAGCAGAAGGCCATACATGCCAGTCGCACCGCCCTGAGCTCCTTGACGTTTATACGTAAGATCAGGTCTTGAGCCAACCACAGCCTTGGGTCTGAAAGTTTCCCATATGGGGCCCCCAACCCTGTCCCTGAACGGGACCCCTTGGAGCATGTTGTTTGGGGCAGACCACCACCATCATAGGGAGGTGATCACAGAGTTTGGCACGGTGAGGACCTTGTCCATCCTGTCAGTGGCCTGCGAGAACTTCGAGGCCAACAAGAGCTGGAGGGGCCCTCATCCTGAGTCTGGCATAACAGACCACATATGTGCACACCGACATGTGACCCAAGAGTTGTAGGCAAACCCTGGCTGTTGTCACCAGTAACCTCATGACCTAGTTGATGAGACCTTTCAGGGTCTCAAATCTGTCTGGCGGGAGAGAGGCCCTGGCTGACACTGTGTCCAGGAGCGCCCCAATGAACTCTGTGCATTGGACCGGGACTAACGTGGACTTGGTGTTTACCAACAGGCCCAAAGCAATGCCCGTGGACAGGAGGAGCGCCACTTGATCCCTCACCTGCGACCAGGAGGTGCCCTTGACAAGCCAATCGTCCAGATAAGGAAATATCTGGACCCCCTGCCGTCTGAGGTAGGCTGCTACCACCAACATGCATTTTGTAAACACCCTGGGGGTACTGGACAGACCAAACGGGAGGACCGTGAATTGGTAATGATTCTGTCTCACCACGAAATGGAGGAAGCGCCTGTGCGCCTCGAATATGTGGATGTGGAAGTACGCGTTCTGTAGATTGAGGGCAGCGTACCAGTCCTGGGTTCCAGGGAGGGGATGATGGAGGCCAGGGAGACCATGCGGAACTTGAGCTTCACCATGTACTGGTTCAGATCTGGGAGGTCCAGGATGGGCCTGAGCCCCCTTTGGCCTTCGGAATAAGGAAATAACGGGAGTAATACCCCTTGCCCATGAACTCCTCAGGCACCGCCTCTATCGCTCCTAGACCTAGGAGCTGCCCCACCTCCTGCTCGAGCAGAGCTTCATGCGAGGGGTCCCCCAAGGGGGACGGGGCGGTGAAGAACTAAACTGGAGGGTGTAGCCCCGGGAGATGGTGTTGAGGACCCATCGGTCCGAGGTTAGCCGTAATCATTCCAGGAGGAAAGCACACAACCAATTGGAGAAGGGAAGTTTTATTGGGAATGGATCCCCGATGAGGACTGGTGGGGTGCCCCCGAGCGTCCCGTCAAAAACTCCTTTTCCCCGCCTGCTTGCCCTTGGAGGACCCAGGCTGGGGGGCAGGCTGAGACTGCCTTTGAGGGCATCTCTTATAGCCCCACTGCTTCTTATGGGTGGCCTCGTACTTCAGGAGGGTAGCCTGGGCGGGAGTCTGCTGCAGCTGGAACTTAGGTTTTGCCGGAGCCGGGACATAGATGCCCAGAGTCTGGAGGGTCGTGAGGGAGTCTTTCATGCCATGCAGCCTTGTATCTGTTTCCTCCGCAAACAGAGCTTTCCCGTCAAACGGGAGATCCCGCATGGAAGACTGCGCCCCACTGGACAGCCCAGAGAGCAGGAGCCATGACGCCCATCTCATGGACACCGCAGAGGCCATTGATTGTGCGGCCGTATCTGCAGCATCCGAGGCTGGCTGCAGGGACGCCCTCGTGGCCGCTGCCCCTTCCTCCACTAGTGCCTTGAACTCTTTCCTATCGCTCTCCTGGAGGGAGTCCTCAAACTTGGGCAGGGAGCCCCACAGACTGAATTTGTACCGGCCCAGGAGAGTCTGATGGTTTGCCACTTGTAACTGGAAGCTCGAAGATGAATAAACTTTCCTTCTGAAAGAGTCCAGTCTCCTAGAGTCTTTGTTCTTTGGGGTCAGGGCTGGCTGACCCTGCCATTTCATGTGCTTGACGAACTCGACAACTAGGGAGTTGGGCACCGGGTGGGTATACAAGTACTCATGCCCCTTAGCGGGTACAAAGTACTTGCATTCCGCCTTTTTAGAGATGGGGGCCATCGAGGCCGGTATTTGCCACAGGGAATTTGAAATCTTAGCCACCCCTTCATGGAGAGGCAAGGCCACCCTACCTGGTGCCAATGGGGACAACACGTTAAACAGGGAGGTTTGAGGGCTCCTCCATCTCCTCTGCCTGGAGATGGAGGCTTGCTGCCACCCTCTTTAAGAGTTCTTGGTGGGCCTCTTGCGGGATGGAGGCGGGCGGGGCCACAATCGCCTCCTCCGGCTGTCAGCAAGAGGCCAGCACCAGAGGATCCACCACCTGGTTGGACTCCGGGCACGGTGCCGAAGACACATGTCCCACCGCCTCCTTTCTCGGGGGTCTGGAGAAGGAGGCCGACGGTGCCTCCGAAGCTCCAGCCACCGAGCAAGCTCCCACCGGGGGCTGCGCCGGAGGCCACGGTGCCCACTGCTACCATTGAGCTGGCCACAACGCTCGGTGCCACTGCACTTGCTGTGGCACCAGCAAGGCCGGCTGTTCGGGTTGACTGGCCTGGCCCATCGAAGGACAGCTACGAATGGAGATTGGGCTGGCATAAGATCTGCTGCTGTCTCTGGACTGGGAGGAGCGGTGGTGCCGGGATCTATGATGGCCATGGGACCGCGATCTCGACGTGGAGGATCGGTACCGGCAGTAACAGCTGCTCCGTGAATGGCCTTGACAGGCGGACCTACAACAGTGAAATGCTGGCGATCGATCCCTGGGTCTGCGATGTCTTGGCGGAGACTTGGAGCGGGAGTCCGAGCAGGAACGGTGTCGACGACCGTGCCATGATTGACTGTGGTACCCTCTCCAAGACAAGGACCGATGGCGATGCCCGCCACGGTCCCGCTGATATTCGCTCCTTGAGGACAAGCGGTGCCGCGAGTCCTGGCCAGACAGAACCCATCCAGACAGTCTGGTCAGCGTCGAGGGCTATCCACCTGGACTCTGCCCCGAGCGATTGCTGGGCAGTGATCGGCATCAGGAACGTTCCCTCGACCGAGACGGGTACCAGGCCGGAGGCGACTGCGGAGATCCCAGCTGATGCTTCCCTCTGGAGTGCGGGGCCGACACTGGCGGCGCTCCGGGCACCAGCATGGACATAACGCCCCGGGCTGCCTGGAGGGCTTCAGGCGTGGACAGCATCAGGACATCTGGAGAGGCCTGTTCTGAAGGGGCTGGGCTACTCCACTCAACGTGAGTCAGAGGCCTGGGGCCTGGTGGGGATCGAGGACTGCCCGACTTGGGCCTAGCCTCTGTCCCAGACTTCCCTCAGTGCCGCTGAGAAGAGGGAGTCTTTCTGGCCCTCTTGGCATGCCCCGGGGACGGGCAGCGATGCCGACTGGTCAATGGCACCGGAGGGCTGCTGCGTACTGACGCCGCAGTGCCGGGTACTGATTCGGAGCAGCTTGCTGGGGTCAGGGTCAGCGCCGACTCCATGAGGATGGCCCGGAGCCTAATGTCACTTTCTCTTTTGGTCCAAGGCTTAAACGACTTGCAAATCTTGCACCTTTTGCTGATATGGGTTTCTCCCAAGCAGCGCAAACAGTCTGCATGCGGGTCACTTCTTGGCATAGAACGCCTACAAGAGCCGCACAACTTAAACCCAGGGGTGCGGGGCATGCCCCAGCCCGGGCTCACTGACTAACTAAACTAACTTAACAGCTAAATAACTACAGGTACTAAAGCTGAACGAACGAACAGTTCTGGGGACGAGCTACGGCAAAGCTGGAGCAGAGCAGTTCCGACACACCTTCACTGGCGGCAAGAAGGAACTGAAGATGCGGGGAGTGCGCAGCTCCCCTTATACCGCACCAGGCAGGCGCCACTCCAGGGGTCGCTCCCCCCTATGGGTACTGCTAGCGGAAAAACGTCCGGCACCAGTGCACGTGGCGAGCACGCACACCTATTGTGGAATACACATAAGCAATAACTTGAAGAAGAATCTTATTTTTCTACTTAGCCAAGAGGGGGATACAAGCACATGGACATGCATAAAATAATGGTGTCCAGTAACTTTGCCACTGAAGCCATATAAAAAGTAAGTCACTGTGAGGTCAGCAGTTTTCTTAGTCCATACAGCTGATACTGCTACTAGCTGGGTGAAACCTTATTATGGGCTGAGATACAATCTAGTTCAAAACGGTGAGTGAATATGTTCTTTATTTAAGGTAGTTGTATGAGACATTGAAGGACCATACCTAAAACATGGACTAATACAGTCTGCCAGAAACCAGCACCATGTGTGGTTGTGGCGGGGGGGTCACTTAGTATTGCAGTTAGGTGTGTGTACAGGTGCAGATGTGTGACTGAACACACAGAAACTGAGAAGAGACAAGAACAAAGCAAGAGGCAGAAGCAACAAAACAAAAAAGCCAAGAAGTAGCCTGTGAGCACAGTATGACCCTGGGGAAAACTGGAGAGTTTTGGGTCTGTTGGCTAAAGAGGTCTGGAGCTATAAACTAAGAAACTGCTCCTTTTGTTCGTAGTTCCTCCTGCCTTTGGAGAAGCGGAGCTTTGTACTTTCCTTGTAAATAAACAAGATTGCATCAAAGAGAATACCAGACTCCATAAATTTCTACTTCTAACTGGAAAGTCCCCATGGCCCCAAAATTTCACTAGCCGCTTGAATAGAAAAGGGACATTACATATCAAGGTTTCAGTGCTGTGTTGGTGGTTGCTGGAGCCTTAACCCATCAAAACAGCCCTGAAACAGAGCCTGGATGGTTGAGACCAACGAATGTATTTGACTAAATGCATTTTCCTCCAAAGTTTGTCTGTGCCAGTAAGTGGACACCAAAATATGGGGCATGTATTTCATATACCATATATTCTTTTTTTGAAGGGGGGGGGGTGAGAAAAAAGGAAGGAGGTGGCAATAAACTAATTCTTCAGTAAGATCATATGGATTATTAATGGCAGATTCGGAGATCTTTACTTACCTGGAGTAATGATAATAAATATAATTTTTCAATGTCTGAATTTAAAATTTACATTTAGACGTTGAATTCATACCTGGACAGAGATGTTATTATGACACACTTGGCAAGGGTAAAAATACTCTAACCTGTAGAAGATTCCCTGTTATGCTGAAAGAGGAGAAAGGGATCTATCCCTGAGCCTATAACAAGCAATATTTCTTCAACTCAGTGGCTCATGTGCAGTTGCACTCTCCTTTTACATACACAAGTGGTGACAGGGTTTTAGGCATAATCTGTTTAAGACTACAATATAACTTTGGATTTCTAAATTAACAAAGAATTTTCATGAGTTACCTGTGATTTCATTTCATAAAGTGCAGCATCTTCTGGAGTTAACTGAAGTGCTTCATCCCATTTGTGAACAGCATCCCAGTACCTGTAGTTATTAAAACAATATTATGTTCTCACTATGTTTATGAATCGTTTAGACTGGGTATTTCAACTGATATCATCCTCACCACCAAAGTATTGGCGCATCTTACAAATATTAATATTTGTAATATCTCAAGACACCCCACAATACAGGGAACTATTACCTCCATTTTACAGATGGGAGAACTGAGGCACCGAGAGATTAAGAAGTAGGTGTTCAAGTGCTCAGGTCTGACAACTGGAGCCAGATTTTTTACAAATGTTCTGAACCCAACAGCTTCCACTTATGTACAGAGTTTCAAAACAGATCAGCACTCAACATGCTGGGCTCATTTGGAAAAAATAACTACTTATTTTGATGCCTAAAAGATGAGCTCTCTTGAAAATCTGACCCTGATTGTGGGTGCCGAGCACTTCTGAAAATCTCAGTGACTTGCCACAGGCCCCATAGTAAGCCCTTGGCAGAACTGAGAACTGTAACCAGATCTCCTGAATCTCAGTCCAATTCCTTAATTTCAAAACCATCCTTCTTCTCTGTCCCTTGATTTGGGATTAAATAGTAGCAAATCTCTTTTAATCACAACCAAAGAAAAAAACATCCCATCTGATCACTCTTGACGTAGATTTCCTTTTAAAATTCTTTCCAGTCTAAGAAGCCTACTAAAATTTGGCTATCCGTTTTATTTTTTCTACTGCAACTAAAGAGATACTCAATGTATAATCACTACATTGCATTTAATCATAATCCCTATTTTTTAAAAGATCATATTAAAAAGTAAATCAAATTATCTTTCTTTAATTTCAAATATAACAGAATATTCTGTGTAAACCGGAGCACTGACTGTGGTCTTAAAATTTAAAGATTCAGTCATCAACGTGACTGGGAAAATATTTGACTGCTAGGCATTAGGTTGTCCTCCAACAGGGAACATGGAAAGAAGCAGACTGAAAATGAAAAAGGCTAAGGCTTTATCTATTAGACAAGTACTACTTAAGCTAAATTGATATATTTAAGATTTTAAATTGGTTTAAGTGTGTTTACATTAGGGGTTTCCACAAGTGTAATGAGACAGAATTTATATTAATTTCATTACACCAGTGCAATTTTTCTAATTTAGACAAGGCCTGAGATAAATACTAGGAATGCTGTTGGATGGGGCTCCACATATTCTCTGATCCCATGACTGCAAAATCCATCCCCCCACACACACCCCGAACCCCTCATCCCTCACCCCCACATCCCAACCCTCTGCCCCAGCCCTGAGCCCCTCCCACACCCAAACCTCTCATCCCCAGCTCCGTTGGGTTACGGGCATCAACAATTTTCTTCAAGTGGGTCCTCAGGAAAAAAAGTTTGAAAACCACTGGTATAGACAACTGATTCATACATGTCCTGATCCACTGCCTGCTTAAGTTAATGGGGTCTTTCCATTGACTTCTATAAGTTTTGATCAGGCCTATACTGTGTAAACTTTAACTGAATGTATCTATTTTAAATATACAGCCAAATTAGCCATGTATACATGCATGAACAGTGCAGCCTACCTTTCTCATGGATCAGTGTTAAAAATATCACATATTTTTACACCAATAAACTATTGTGCCTGTTAAATGCAATTTTCAAATGCACATAAAGTGATCAAATCATAATGATTTTTTCCACTGTATTCAAAGGCACTTGTCCTCAAGGAGGGCTTTCTCTCTGATAAATTTCAGCTTTTAACTCAGTTGCTTAGGCGCTAGACCTATTAAAATTAGTCACAAGATATATATACTGCAACTTTTTATGTAATATGTATAAAACTGGAAAAATTTTACACACACATTTTTCATACTCAAAATAGCTTTCAGCTGTTTTTATCCCATCTTTCTTAAAAAAAAAAAAAAAAAAAACCTCTCTCTGGCAGGGACCAGGTCTGGAGAATTTCAGCCCAATAGATGAAGATTTCAGAACTTTATGAGTGACAGAAAACAGGTTATAATGGAAACCCCTTGGGCAATCAAACTATGATTGTCACTAGTGCTTCAGCTATAATTACCCTTTTAAAAAAGTTTACAGATGAAAATGGCTGACAACTATGTTTAGAATTCAAGTTAAATATAAGCCAAAGGGATGTTTCAATGTGTTTTCACATTTTCTCAAAGTTAAACCACCAACTTAGTATTTATGACCTCACTTCATTCTTAGTAGACAAGTGTCCACATTTCATTATAATTGCTGGCAATCTCAGCCGGGGTAGCAAGATGTCTTTTAGACTGTCAACACTTTGGGGCAGGGACTGTCATTTGCTATGTGTTTGTACAATGTCTAGCACAGCACTATCACAATATAAATGTTAAATAGCAAAAAGGATTAGATAAGCATGGAAATCCCTCAGTTCAATCATGAGTAAGGCTGTGAGTTTGTCATGGGGGTCACAGAACCTCCGTGACTTCTGCAGCGGCCAGCGCCCCGGGCAGCTCAGGCAGCCCCTGCGCCAGTCGCACTGGCCGCTGCTGGGGCAGTCTTGGGTCACTGTGCACGCCCCTAGCTAGTAGCAGCAGAGTTTGGGTGTGGGAGGGGGCAGAAGGTGGGGCACGGGATGGGGTGAGGCGAGCTCTGGGCAGCACTTACCTGGGGGGGCTCCCCGGAAGCAGTGACATCCCCCTCACTCAGCTCCTAGGCGGAGGCATGGACAGGCAGCTCTGCACCACCTGCAGGCACTGCCCCTGTAGCTCCCATTGGCCACGGTTCCTGGCCAATATGAGCTGCGAAGCCAGAGCTCTGGGCACAGGCAGCGTACAATGCCTGGCCATGCCTCTGCCCAGGAGGTGGGCAAGGAGGATGTCGCTGCTTCCGGGGAGGCACGGAGCCCAGGTGTGCTCTCCCAGCTATTGGAACAGAATGATGAGCATTAATTTCATTAGCACTGCTCTCAGTTCAACCTATGAACTTAAGGCAGAGTGATCAAAGAGGAAAGACCACTGTCGGAGAGCAGCACTCCAAAACTACCTACTTGAACTGTAAGGAAGGCACAGTAGGATTGAGACCTATTTGTGGGTAGGGGCTGTACCAATTACAGAAAAATTACTCGTTCTTCTGACCCCACCACTGACTGTTGTTGCTTATGTATAAATAAGACATTTCAGGTGTAATTCATCTGACCCTCTCTCAAAGCATTAAGTTTATTGTTAAAAATGTAAATACGTCCATTAGTACAGAGGTACAAACTGTGGTCCGTGGAGCACCCGTCGTCCGTGAGCTCCACTCAGGTGGTCCGCAGATAGTTCCCTCTAAGATGTGCGCCTGGGTGGCTGCACACAAGAGAATGAAAGCGCAGGCGTGGCTCCACTAATTAGGTGCCTTGACCCAGGAAAAGACGCATATGTAACATGAGGTGAAGGCCTTGTGGGGAATAGGGGGTAGGTGGCAGTGGGGTGAGAAGAGTGGGTGGGCGGAATTTGGGACGTGCAGGGCTACAGCGGCCAGAGAAAGAGGCGACTTTCCCCAGCTCCAGGGCTGCAGCTACCGAGGAGAGACGGCCCTCCTTCCCAGCCTCAGCTCTGTGGCTGCTGTGGTGGGGGAGAGACCCCCCTCCTTCCCAGTCCCAACTTGGGGGCTGCTGCGGTGGGGGAGAGACGCCCCTCCTTCCCAGCCCCAGCTTGAGAGCTGCCATAGTGGGGGTCAGAGGGCACATCCATCATACGTCAAAGATAAGACTACCGATATTAAAATATGAGTTTATTTGTAGAACAAAAACATGTTAATTATTAAATTTTTTTATATAGCGCTTTTATACAAAGCGCTTTACAACAGTTAACTAATGGTACAAACAACATTTGGAAAGATCATTAAGTGGTCCACCGAGACCCTCAGCAATTTTCAAGTGGTCCGAGAAAAAAAAAGTTTGAGAACCACTGCATTAGTAGAAAATCTATTTTACAAATATGCAGAAAGTTCATACACACTTTAATTCTAAAAAAATTATGCCATTGTTGTTCTACAAACAAAACTGAGTATGAGCCTCAAAGGTGAAGCATGCTGTTCAGTGTAATAATATGCAGGGGGGGGGGGGGAATCTCCCTTCTACAGAGTTTTACCTCTAATCGAAAGCTTTCTTGGCTCATTCTTTTAAAAGAAAAAGTTTGTAGTTTATTAAATGTCAGACATGCTACTGAAAAAACTGTGTGGGGCTATAAGATACAGATGTAAAAGCTGATATTCCAGTAAATATTTGATGAAAACCATAAATTCTGTTTGTAATAAAAATTAAGCTAACTCAAGAGCAGTTATCAAACTACACAATAAACTACCCTCTATCCTTTTCTCTATACCAGTCAACATCTCCTAGTATTTTTCTTTTGCATCTAACTTTAGTGGAAAATGAATATGTAACAGTAAAGGTACATATTCAGTATAATCAGACCCTAAACATTATAACTGCTTTAGGTTTAATTAAGTAGCACTGACTCCAAACTATTTGTAGATTAACAATCCTCTCTCCTCTCTCAGAGAGTCTTAGGATCCTTGTCTGGATATGCAGCACTATTCCTGCTCTTGGTACACAACCTAGGGAACCCGTGAACGTTAGAAGACCCCTTAATGAGGGGAATCTGAGCTGTGCATGGGGGTGATGATAGAGAAGTGAGGATTCAGTTTAGGAGATCTGGGGGAAGAAGCCAAAGGAATCGGAGCTTCATTCTGAAAATCCACAGGCAGTTCATCAAAGCAGAGTCCCTTTCACCTACTCTTCCTCTAATCCAGTGCATGTGGAATGCTCACACACACACACGCGCCAAAACCTGTTTTTTCCTTTTGTTCCCTGAATAGGAGAGACAGAATGAAGAAACAAAACAGGACAAGCAAAATAAATGTATATTAAAACTGGGTAATTAACATTAACTCCATATGATTGGTGCTGGTCATTCTGACGAGTGTTCATGATTCAAAGGGGAGGAAAGTGGGATGCTCAAGAATAGCTCAGGCTGCAGAAACAGAAGTTGGGGGAAAGCATTAGTGCTTCCCAACTTTCTCCATCTAATAAACCTCATAGGGCTCATCAGAAGGGGAGTTCCATTGCTGACCAGAGGAGGTTCATCAGATGAAGAAGGGGAAGAAGAGCTAGTGTTCCCTGCCACACATACCATTGGGCTGTTCTTGAGCGCATGCAAAGTAGCAGTAACCTCCAACTGGAACCCACTTTCATGGCTCCCCAACCAATCATTGAGTCACTGGTGGGACAGCATGTGGGCATGGGGCAGAAGTGGATGTCCTACTCATGGGGGTTGGGGTGCTGTCAGCAATAAGGGGTGGGGGGTTCGGGAGGAAGCCCCCAAAACCACAGTTTATCCATTCTATTATTATTTTAAAAACAAAGGAAATTCTAACACAAAATCTCTATTAATATTAATGTTGCTGGCACATATCAGTGGTTTATCAGTCATTAGAGTAGATATTATCTTCTGCAGCATAATAGGCAATGAGTTTCCACTGGCCTGACCAATTCAGCGTACCCCAACTCAGTATGGTTATAATATATGTAATATATCACTGGAAAATGTAATACCTGTGACTTACTGATCATTAATATTCTTGTGTGATGTACATACAGGGTGTGTATTAAGAGTTGTGGATACATGCTAGAATGATGATTAAAATGGGTTTAAACCAGGCACGTCAGGGGAGTTGTTAACAGGTCTGCCCTAGACAAAGGAATGTGTTTGCTTCTCTGACCAGCCTGGTCATCAGGCAGAGACAATGAAGATCTATTTACATATTAGGTACATAAAGCTATTAAGCTAGCAAATGGGTGGGGGGAGACACATAGCATCTACATCCAGAAGGAGACAGAACCTTGGTCTGGTTTTATTTTCAAATAATATATTGCAAAGATTTACTGATCTAAAAAGATAAGAGGGCTGAACCTCAAGTGATAAGCATTTGAATCAACTGATTGTGTACAATATTATTGAATTATAAAAGTGTACTGGGAGAGGTCTTCTATGAAAGTCAATGACACTGTAGTGATTAATATCACTGTGAACTGTATGTATTAACGTTACATAAGGAATTATGAATACTATTAATATTATGCTTTACAGTCTGTGACCCAAACAAAGGGAGAAACAGGTCTCTCCCAGTCAGGAGAATGTCATGTATTCAAAGAAATTAAGGAAGATGTGACCAAAAACAATGGAAGCCTCATTTACATAGAACTCAACAGGAGATGGGAAGCCCACAGGAAGGGAAGAACAGCATGAGGTCATCCTGCCTCTTGCAACAACGTCACTTAACTTTTACAGATATGCTTATCAAAGGTTTACTGGACTATACAGAGAGGGGCAGAGAACCCTTAAGTTATCCATCACTAGACAGACATAAGGGAACAGAGATCTTGCAAGCTGAGAAAGATGGATCTCAACCAAGGAGGGTGAGGGTGTTTGAAGTCTCTGGGAACTGAATACAGATTTGACAAACATCTTTCATACAGGAAGAGAAGGGAAGCCAGCCCCTTGTACTTCTGTGGAAGGTCCTGACTGAAAGAAAGTCAGCCATTTCTAGGAAGAAGGAAGATTGGTGAGAGAAACCATCTTGAACAAAGCCTCTACCTTGCTATATTAAGTTTTAGACTTTAAGGCGCATGTTTTCACTTTATTTGCTTGTAATACTTTATTCCTTTTCACTTGGCATCACTTAATCTATCCCCTGCTGTGTTTGCAGGAAATGGTATATTTACCCCAGTTAAGTTAATAAGCTGTGATGTGCTTTTCTCTCTTTAAAATAACCTTATTATATACCTCTGAACTGTCCAGGAGAGGGCTAGATGTTGAAGAGCACATGGCTTTGGGAAAATCTGGGACTGGGAGTGTGTTGGGGTCACCTTGCTGGTTGTAACCAAGGCTGTTGGAAGCCAGAATGGGGCTGTGGGCTGCAGACCGGCTGCTGGGGTCAGAGTTGGTGAACCAGGCCTGGCTGCATAGCACACAGACACTCAGGGTGTGACCTGCAGACTTGTTGCTGACCGTGAACATCCCAGGCTGGGAGCTATAGTGGCAAAGCATTGTGAGGCACTCAGGGTTACAGGGTAAGAGGTGACAAACCCCCTGACTTGTTTGGATTGTACCCCAAACTCCGTAACATCTTCCAAAAACATTTTGGACGGCTTTTTTATTTTAATTCAAATGTTAGAAATCAAGGAATTGCACGTCTCAAACAAGGTACCTTAAAACACTGTCCTGAAAAATATCAAGACCTCATATTACCTTATCCATAATTAGTGAAGAGTGTAATTCTCTGTGACCACAAAATCTAGAAATCCTTGTCTGAGTGTGGCTCTTTTCAATGGTTATACACAGTACTTAGAAAAATTTTACCACTTTCCAATTACACAAATAGCGTGCTGAAGGGAATCATTCCTCATTCCTCCTTAAGGGACAGATCTGGCAAAGGGCTGAGGACTCTAACTCACAGAAGTGCTCAGCCCTTGCAGGATCAAGCTTTACAACTCCATGCAGGAGTCAGTCCTTCATATACAAACTTCATAGGCTGAAATTATAATGCTTACATCAAAAGAACAAAGATTATTAAGATCACTTAGCATCAGAGACACACAATCAATGTTCAGTGCTGCACATCCCAAATAATACTCTACATACAGAAAAGGGAAGATGATAGACTAGCATCTGCACACAGGCAAAGTTAAGGTAGTTCAGGTGCCCTGTTAGCAAACTTAACTCTATTTTCTGGGTTTCATACATTAGAGGGGTTCCATTTTTTATTTGTTTACATTTTTCAAAGGTAATTTGTACTAAGACCAGTTGCAGCCTTGATATATGCTTTCAATTTTAACTTGACATTTTTTGTGCTGGAAATCATACAGATTTATTCATGAAGCCTTCCTTTCTTTCATAGAGCAAAGTCAAACTATATTCTGGGTTGAATTAAATGAATCCAGTTTTACCCATCCCATTCACTAGAGTTGTGAGTTTACGTTTTAGCTTATATGAACTTGATGAAACTTTGGCAAGATTCCCAAATAAAATGCTGAATTTCAGAATTACATTGTATGTGTTGTTCTTGATGATGATAATAAATAATAATAACAATAATAAATAATATCACCATCACCACCTAGTTCTTATACAGTGCTTTTCTCAGTACATCTCAATGCCTTACAAAGTTCAGTACCATTATCTCCATTTTTACAGATGGGAAAACTGAGTCATAGAATGAAGTGACTTGCCCAAAGGCACAAGCAGACCAATCACAGAGCAAGGAACAGAACTCACATCTCCTGAGTCCCAGTCCAGTGCTCTAACCACTGGGTAACACTGCCTCCCTTGTAACTCAGAAAGGAGCTAGAAAAAATACGAAACCATTGTAATTAAAACATATCTATATTTGTCATTCAAAGGCAGATATGAGTAAGCACAAGCTATAGCGAATCTATTTTTTATCTAGTCCTGCCTAACACAAATGAGAGATCCTAGTGCATAAAAAAAGTTTTAAACAAGAAAAACATCGTCAAAGAAAATGATATTTAGTAGGCAAATACATATAATAGAAAATGAAAGAAAACGTATATATATTTTTATTTGGAACAAATTAATCATATTCTCATTCTCCTGTGAGAGTATTATAATTTTTTTTTTTTTTAACAGAAAGCAACCAATTGCTTTCAAACTTATTTGAATTAACTATAGGTGTGTGGTATATGTGCCATGGCAGGTCAATAAAAACTAGCAGGTATTTTTATTTCAGTTCAAGCAATCAAGTTTTCAAAATCTGTAAGTTACATACATACGCATTATGTAGGTCTAATGACATACACACATCTTTGTGGCTTTTATTTTTCACAAAGTTTTTTTTTTATTTTAATTTCTAAAGGTACGTTTTTTCATAAAATAATTTCCCTAGAAGGGGGAAAACAACGCAGGTTAACAAAATGTGAAGACAAAACAGAGATATCATTGCTGTTCTAATATTTAGCTAGGAGCTATAAAGATATCAAGAAAAACCAATCTGTGGAGAATACCTTTTTGTGTTTAAATTTTACATACTCCTTTGGCTGATAATCCCTCTAGCTTTTCAAAAATGCCTTCCACAGCTTTGATTTTTTTCTGGCAGTACTATCCCCAATGTATCATCAATATGACACAATGAGTTATTTTTCAAAAGCCAGGCATACATTTATGCACTTCTTATAAACAATCACCATGTTTTTGTCTAAATTTCTTTTAATAAGCCATTTGGGGATTCGCAAGTAACTACATATATTTCTATATGCATGGCTATTTCTATATGCTTGATCTTTGAAAATTAGGCTCAGGTTACCCAAAGCTACGCTGACTGGTTCCTTTCAATGAGGTTACAGTAAAATATTAGCATTCCCAAAGATTTATATAATTTTTAAAAACTAGTTTGACCACCTTGATAACATAGATCTTAGATTTTATCCAGTGATTTCTGCATCGAGCCTAACAACCTGTAGCAGGATTTAAGAAATATAGCCAATCTTGATTTAAAGATTCCATGTAAAGGAGAATTTACCACTTCCCTTTGTGATCCATTGCAAATATATGTTTTTAACTGTAAGAGTAATTAATATCCTATTTCCAGTTTGATCTTTGCTGACTTCTCCCCATTGGATCCAGTACAGCCTTTACCTGCTAGATTAAAGAGCCCTCTAGGTTCAGTTAACTTCTCTCTGTGCTGGTAGTTATAGACCTGATCAACTTCCTCTTCAATAACCTGAAAAGTTTGAATTCCTTTAGTCTCTTATTGAAAGGCATGTTTTTCAGACCAAAAATGATTCTTGTTCTTCTATAATATATGGAAACCAGAACTGGACTCTGTATTCTAGCAGCTGTCTCACCAATGTCCATATATCAAAGAACTGTGTTACCCATTTTTGCTACAGCATCACACTGGGAGCTCATGTTCAGTTGATAATCTACAGTGATCCCCCTAAATCCTTTCCAGAGGACTCAGTTTGTACCTTGACATGTAAATAAACAGAAAAATCACCCTGATCTAACTTCTAGAAAGACAACTATGCACTACTGTGTGTAGCATACATGTTATGCAGAATTGTTCTACACCAAAAAAGGAAATAACTCAAACTATCGACACCATGACTTTCTAATAAGTTTGATACCATCTACTGTTTTAGATATTAACCCTCCATATTTGCTATCTTTGTGGTATAGATAAAATCTTCTCTTTTCTGCAGACCACTGTTAATGTTACCAACTTTCTTTCTGTAATATTTTAAACATGCTCTATTCACAATAAGCCCTACCAGGGAGTACCTTACTAGGCCATTGTACATTTCATAGGTAGCTGAAAAATTGAGATATCAAAAGTTGTAATGCCCAGGCTGGCATGGTTAATGGCTTGCTTTGTGATAATAGCTTAGTTTCAACAAAAATTATTAGCATTTTAACAACACTTCACATTTTCAAAGTGCTGTACCAACATTAAAAAATTGAGCCTTTTTACCTCTATTTTACAGATCAAGAAACAGAGAGATTAAGCCATTTGCTCAAGGACACACAATGAGTCAACGGGCGAAAAGATTAGAATTGAGAAGTTCCTTACTTCCATCCCCATGCTCATACCATTAAACCACATCTTCTCTCAAAAGTACTGATCTGCAAAATAATGTTTCACACTTCTTTGAACCTTTGTCTTTCCTATGGCACTTTCTGAAGTGAAAACAAAGTTATAACTGAGATCAGGACCAAGCCAAATCCTGAAGATAGGAGAAAGTTTCAAAAAGAGATTTTATTAACTCTATTACATAGCGGTGGGCAAACTGCAGCCCGTGGGCACACAGGGCCCATCAGGGCAAGCTGCTGGCAGGCCGCCAGGCCATTTCTTTACATTTGCACAGGCACCCGCAGCTCCCAGTGGCTGCAGTTCACTGTTCCCGGCCAATGGGAGCTGCAGGAAGCGGCGAGGGCCTGGCCACTGCTTCCCGCATCTCCCATTGGCAGGGAACGGCGAAAAAAATAACAAGATGTTAGGATGTATAAGGTATAGGATAGTGACTGATATTATAGTGTATTATAATGCCTTTATATAAATCAATGGTGCAACTTCATTTGGAATACTGTCTGTACTATTGCTCACCCCTTTTCAAAAAGGGTATTGCAGAACTCGAAGAGGGTTCAGAAGAAGAGTGATGAGAATGATCAAGGGCCTAGAAAAACTTTCATATGAAGGCCGATTGAAAAGACTGGGATTATGTATCTTAAAAGGAAAGCAAATAAGAGGGGACATGATAAACGTATATAAAATAATAAGTGGTCCACAGAAGGTAATTCGGGAACTTCTGTTCTTCCTCTATGATAACACAAGAATAAAAGGACATTTAACCAATTTAAATGGTGGGAAATTTAAAACTGATAAAATACTTTTGTACACAATTTGTGATTAAACTGTGAAACTCATTGCCACAGGATGTCATTGAGTCCAATCATTTAACAAAATTAAAAAAGGTTGGGGATATTTATATGGATATCAAGATTATATAGAGTTATCATAATTAACAAATTTTAGAAGGGATATTAAACTTTGTGCTTCAGGGTTTAAGACAATCTCTATCAGATAACAGGATGAGACCTATGTGGGGAGTAGATTATCCCACAGCTGCTTACATCTTCCTCTGCAGCATCAAGTGCTGACTACTAAGAGTCAGGATACTGGGCTAGAGGGACCTTTGGACCTATGTTCCAATGCATATTAAGCAAGTAAACAGGCTATATTCCTTGATATGCTGTAATTAACCAAATCTGGCACCTATGTCCAAAGATCAGGCTTAGTCCTGGAAAGAAAACTAACAGTAACATTAATATTTTTCTTGATTCCTATAAAATACCTGTTCCTGTTCAATATCGGAACAAAATGCTGACTCAACCAGTGTCATCAGAACTAACATTTTCTTTGATGGCCAGATCCCAATCTCAAAAACATGAACACACTGTTGTGCATCTAAAAAAAAACCTGGTTACTAAACATGTTTATGCAACAAGAGAGTTCTCCATCTTGCTGTTTATTCTGCCTCAAGCATTATCCGTACCTGATGCCTCAAGAGATATCTCCTACCCACCACCTCATGATACACATATAACAAATTGTGCAATGTTGTACACGAGGATAAGGAAAGGGCAGAATTTTCTGCTGACTTGAAAAGTGACCAGTTTCACCTTGGGTGATCAGAAAAAACATGGATTACTTTACATTAAAAAAATGTATTTTTGACCATAAAATTATCTCGCATTTGTCTTCATAACTTTCTGTAGAAAATTTCACAGGTTGATTGACAATATACTGCTTTAGAAATGTTACCTTTTATTGTTTCCTAAATTACAGCCTTAGTTTCACTGGGTACTTCCCTGCTCTCATATTATGTGACAAGATAAAAGGAAAGGATTGATCCATTTTCTATATGTTCTTCATAATTTTGAAAATGTCACTTAACTTGCTTAGCATTTTTTCTTTTCCAGGATAAATAATCCTAGTTTTTGAAGTTTCTTGTCAAATGTAAACTTTGACATGCCACTAACAATTTTTATTACCCTGCTCAGAACGTTCTCAAAATCTGCTGCAGAACTGCCTTGAGGTGGGGTGACCAAACACGACAGCACTCAGAAAGCAAAACTACTTAACTATCATTCTGCTTCACAGAAAGTATATTTCTGTGGGCTCATTCCTAGATGTTACTTCTTTAGCAAAATATTGACAGAACTCCCCCAACTTCTCAAGGGTTTTTTATCCTAAAGGATACACAAGGTCGGGATTCTGCCAGCCGTTTTGCACCAGCCGATGTCTAGTATAAATGTAGCTCCCCAAACATTTCAGTCAGTTCATTTGATTGTATTGGATGTGAAGCTCCTAGATGAAAAAGCCAATTAAAATGACCAAAAGTGTAAAAAAAAAGAAAAAAAAAAAGCCTCAGAGGAAAAAAACCCTGAAAAATAAGGTGCAAGAGTTTGAAAAACATAACTAAAAAAAGAAAAAAGAAAAGGAGTACTTGTGGCACCTTAGAGACTAACCAGTTTATTTGAGCATGAGCTTTCGTGAGCTACAGCTCACTTCATCGGATGCATAGCATATCGTGGAAACTGCAGAAGACATTATATACACACAGAGACCATGAAACAAAACTTCCTCCCACCCCACTCTCCTGCTGGTAACAGCTTATCTAAAGTGATCATCAAGGAGGGCCATTTCCAGCACAAATCCAGGTTTTCTCACCCTTCCCCCCCCCCGCCCTTTCCCCCACAGACACACATACAAACTCACTCTCCTGCTGGTAATAGCCCATCCCTCTTTGAAACCTCTCTTTATAATGCGCATGATAATCAAGGTGGGTCATTTCCAGCACTAATCCAGGTTTTCTCACCCCCCCCCAAGCGCACCCCCCCCTCCAAAAACCACACACACAAACTCACTCTCCTGCTGGCAATAGCTCATCTTACAATGTGCACAGCAATAATCCAAGTTTAACCAGAACGTCTTGGGGGGGGGGGGGGTTTGTAGGAAAAAAACAAGGGGAGATAGGCTACCTTGCATAATGACTTAGCCACTCCCAGTCTCTATTCAAGCCCAAATTAATAGTATCCAATTTGCAAATGAATTCCAATTCAGCAGTTTCTCGCTGGAGTCTGGATTTGAAGTTTTTTTGCTTTAAGATAGCGACCCTCATGTCTGTGATTGCGTGACCAGAGAGATTGAAGTGTTCTCCGACTGGTTTATGAATGTTATAATTCTTAACATCTGATTTGTGTCCATTTATTCTTTTACGTAGAGACTGTCCAGTTTGACCAATGTACATGGCAGAGGGGCATTGCTGGCACATGATGGCATATATCACATTGGTGGATGTGCAGGTGAACGAGCCTCTGATAGTGTGGCCGATGTTGTTAGGCCCTGTGATGGTGTTCCCTGAATAGATATGTGGGCACAGTTGGCAACGGGCTTTGTTGCAAGGATAGGTTCCTGGGTTAGTGGTTCTGTTGTGTGGTATGTGGTTGTTGGTGAGTATTCGCTTCAGGTTGGGGGGCTGTCTGTAGGCAAGGACTGGCCTTTCTCCCAAGATTTGTGAGAGTGTTGGGTCATCCTTCAGGATAGGTTGTAGATCCTTAATAATGCGTTGGAGGGGTTTATAACGCCCCTACTTTACTTGCGCTATATTGATGACATCTTCATCATCTGGACCCATGGAAAAGAAGCCCTTGAGGAATTCCACCATGATTTCAACAATTTCCCTCCCACCATCAACCTCAGCCTGGTCCAGTCCACACAAGAGATCCACTTCCTGGACACTACAGTGCTAATAAACGATGGTCACATCAACACCACCCTATACCGGAAACCTACTGACCGCTATTCCTACCTACATGCCTCCAGCTTTCACCCTGACCACACCACACGATCCATCGTCTACAGCCAAGCTCTGCGATACAACCGCATTTGCTCCAACCCCTCAGACAGAGACAAACACCTACAAGATCTCTATCAAGCATTCTTACAACTACAATACCCACCTGCGGAAGTGAAGAAACAGATTGATAGAGCCAGAAGAGTTCCCAGAAGTCACCTACTACAGGACAGGCCTAACAAAGAAAATAACAGAACGCCACTAGCCGTCACCTTCAGCCCCCAACTAAAACCCCTCCAACGCATTATTAAGGATCTACAACCTATCCTGAAGGATGACCCAACACTCTCACAAATCTTGGGAGAAAGGCCAGTCCTTGCCTACAGACAGCCCCCCAACCTGAAGCGAATACTCACCAACAACCACATACCACACAACAGAACCACTAACCCAGGAACCTATCCTTGCAACAAAGCCCGTTGCCAACTGTGCCCACATATCTATTCAGGGGACACCATCACAGGGCCTAACAACATCGGCCACACTATCAGAGGCTCGTTCACCTGCACATCCACCAATGTGATATATGCCATCATGTGCCAGCAATGCCCCTCTGCCATGTACATTGGTCAAACTGGACAGTCTCTACGTAAAAGAATAAATGGACACAAATCAGATGTTAAGAATTATAACATTCATAAACCAGTCGGAGAACACTTCAATCTCTCTGGTCACGCAATCACAGACATGAGGGTCGCTATCTTAAAGCAAAAAAACTTCAAATCCAGACTCCAGCGAGAAACTGCTGAATTGGAATTCATTTGCAAATTGGATACTATTAATTTGGGCTTGAATAGAGACTGGGAGTGGCTAAGTCATTATGCAAGGTAGCCTATCTCCCCTTGTTTTTTCCTACAACTCCCCCCCAAGACGTTCTGGTTAAACTTGGATTATTGCTGTGCACATTGTAAGATGAGCTATTGCCAGCAGGAGAGTGAGTTTGTGTGTGTGGTTTTTGGAGAGGGGTGTGTGTGTGGGGGGGGGGGTGAGAAAACCTGGATTAGTGCTGGAAATGACCCACCTTGATTATCATGCGCATTATAAAGAGAGGTTTCAAAGAGGGATGGGCTATTACCAGCAGGAGAGAGAGTTTGTATGTGTGTCTGTGTGGGAAAGGGGGGGGGGAGGGTGAGAAAACCTGGATTTGTGCTGGAAATGGCCCTCCTTGATGATCACTTTAGATAAGCTGTTACCAGCAGGAGAGTGGGGTGGGAGGAAGTTTTGTTTCATGGTCTCTGTGTGTATATAATGTCTTCTGCAGTTTCCACGATATGCTATGCATCCGATGAAGTGAGCTGTAGCTCACGAAAGCTCATGCTCAAATAAACTGGTTAGTCTCTAAGGTGCCACAAGTACTCCTTTTCTTTTTTCTTTTTACGAATACAGACTAACACGGCTGTTACTCTGAAACCTGTCATTATGCAAGGCACTGCATTTAGCCGCATGGAGTGGAAATCTATCAACTGCATGAAAAAACTTGTACAGATACAGACAGACATCATCTTCCTTTCCAAATGCAAACAGATGGACATCGTACCAAAAGGACTGAAGGTAAAAAATCCATTACAATCTACATACCACACAGACTATGCTGACAGCTTGTGCCACACGCTCTCAAAGAAACTGCGGAATCACCTGATCAACATCCTCTACAGCAAACAGGGTCGCTATCTTAAAGCAAAAAAACTTCAAATCCAGACTCCAGCGAGAAACTGCTGAATTGGAATTCATTTGCAAATTGGATACTATTAATTTGGGCTTGAATAGAGACTGGGAGTGGCTAAGTCATTATGCAAGGTAGCCTATCTCCCCTTGTTTTTTTCCTACAAACCCCCCCCCCCCCAAGACGTTCTGGTTAAACTTGGATTATTGCTGTGCACATTGTAAGATGAGCTATTGCCAGCAGGAGAGTGAGTTTGTGTGTGTGGTTTTTGGAGGGGGGGGTGCGCTTGGGGGGGGGTGAGAAAACCTGGATTAGTGCTGGAAATGACCCACCTTGATTATCATGCGCATTATAAAGAGAGGTTTCAAAGAGGGATGGGCTATTACCAGCAGGAGAGTGAGTTTGTATGTGTGTCTGTGGGGGAAAGGGCGGGGGGGGGGGAAGGGTGAGAAAACCTGGATTTGTGCTGGAAATGGCCCTCCTTGATGATCACTTTAGATAAGCTGTTACCAGCAGGAGAGTGGGGTGGGAGGAAGTTTTGTTTCATGGTCTCTGTGTGTATATAATGTCTTCTGCAGTTTCCACGATATGCTATGCATCCAATGAAGTGAGCTGTAGCTCACGAAAGCTCATGCTCAAATAAACTGGTTAGTCTCTAAGGTGCCACAAGCACTCCTTTTCTTTTTTCTTTTTACGGCTGTTACTCTGAAACTAAAAAAAGGAATCTCCAGACTGTAATGGGAGTTAGGAAAACAAATCTGCAAAATGATGTTTTCAGAGAAGCTGAACCATAGGTAAGTAACTTCCCCTTGTCTAAAGATACAATTTTCACTCCAATTTTATTACAGTACTTTTAAATATGTAGAAGCCTGATTCTTCACTCTGTTGCACAATGTATAGTTACCAAATTAGAATAGCAACATTTTACGAACGTGTCACTAACTACACAAAGTGCAAGACTGTGGAGAACTAAGCCCAGAGTCTTTTCCAAAAAGAGTCTTCAGATATATAATAAACACTAATTGTGGATAAATGAAATACTGTACTGAATGGTGAGAAGTGGCAATAACTCTTATACTGTTCAGTTTGTGTCTGTAAGACTCCCTGGATAACTCAAGTCAGATAGAAACTTACGATTTCTTTAAAATTCCAGTTAAAATTTTAATTGACTGATGCTGGTGTTGTTAATTTAATAGTTGCCATTTAGGACAAGTAAACAAGCAACACAGATGAAACCAATGCTAAAATGTTATTCATTTTCATAATTTTTTATGGGGTAGCAAGAAAGGAGGAATAGCAACTGTAAATGACAAATGCTGTGTTGCTCTCAACTGTCAGAAACATCCAAACAATAAACATGTAAATCAATGTGCTGCCCTCCCTTCCCCTAATGAAAAGTAAATATCTATAAACTATGCTGTAGATGTATCCAGAATACCTAATTTTAATGACATGATATGATGTGATGCCTATGGCTAACAGCCACCCCAGAGTTGTGGCATAGTAGATACAAATGAAACCTTCGTTTTTTGGGGGTTTTTTTGCCACATGAATATTATTTTTGAAAGAACAGGGAGCAGTTTTATCATAGGAAGCAGGAACTCCTTTCTCAGATGTATATGGATGTAAAAGAAATAAAATACCTTATGTAACCTTGGGCAAATCACATAGGGCCAGTAATAGACGCACATTTGAATTTTATGGGATATTTAATTAATGTTTATTTCGAGTAAAAACAAAACCCAACTCCACAAATAATTTAAATCCAAATGTTTAATCTTCATCAGCAGAGAATGTTTTTTAAAAATCTACATAGTTTTTTTTGAATATTTCATTCTCACTTGACAGCCGTGGAATAACACAGCATACTTCATTTCATCTACAAAATATAGGCTTTGTGATTTCACTAAAAATGGAATGACTCTCTGCAGAACAATACAGTTTTCTCCCTTCTTTTTTGAAAATGGGATACTTCTGCAATGGTTTCAGAAAGCAAGACTTGAAGAATCTTGCCAATTTTTATTTAATTGCATGTGAAATCCCAAAGCTCCCCTAAACTACCAGAATTGCTTTCTTCAGTTATGCTACTAACCATCTGGGAGCTATAGAGGCTTGGCAGGATTTCAGGACAGCTTGCTAAATCTACGAAACATAAACATCTCCTGCTTACAACTCACTATTTCAACAACACATCTGGGAAACTGAATCCCTGACACTCTTAAACAAGATAATTAAGCAAAAGTCAGATTTCTATATAAATATGTATTTAATTAAAAACTTCTATGTAAAATACCCACTTTAGGGTACAAATTCTGGTCTTTGATATTCAGCTTGAATCACATGTATTCAGGGCCACTGCTTTTATAATCTTGCTTGCATATATGAAGTCCAAAGAGGATCTTTAGGTGCTACAGAACACATAAATCATACACTAATAAAAAAAATACAGTTTTAATTATTCATTACTTCAGTGTTTTATTGTAATAATGTATTGTCTTTAGTTACTCATTAAATGAGCGAGACCCTATCCAACAATCTTTATGCAAACAAGTCACACATACACAAACAAACCCTTATTAATTTCTACAATATGAGTTATTGTTTAACAACTATATTAGTGTTATGTGTGTGCCACAAAGCTTAGGTATATTGTTAAAAATCAGGGCCTTAAAGAAAATAGAAATATGGGGCAAACTTCTCTCTCCAAAGATATCAAATCCCCAAATTTAGTAAGTAGTTACCTATGCAGGTAGGACATCAAGAGAATGCTAGGGACTGGTATTGGAATTCAGCAAAGAACGGACACATGGAATAACTCATTCAAAACAAGTAAAAGATTTATCTCACTAACTGTGGAGAGGCATACAATATCTGGAATACAGTCAGACATGATGTTAAATACAAAATTCCCATCTACAGAAGCCCCGTGCTACTTGAATTGTTTATCTGACTTAAGGAGTCACAAATTCAAAAGAACAAATGGCTAAGAACTAGACTAATGACAGCATAAGAGATCATTCTAAGAGAGTAGAAAGACAAATCACTCTCAACTGAGGATGAATGGAATACGTGGTCATTGATGATACCTCCAATGTGCAGAACTGATAGAAAACATCAAAGATCAGTTAATTTCTAAAGTGCTATGCCACACAACTATCCCATATAAAAGGATTGAACTGTAACTTTATTCCTCAACCGATTGATACACAGAGTTCATCAGATCATTCTTCTTACCCTTAGATACCTCCCTTCCACCACCCACAGGTCACATTTTTCCACCTTCATCCTGAATCTCTTTCTCAACTGGGAAATGGTGTGTGGGCACTTCTCTCTGGCCACAAAAATGAGTAGAGCTCACTATCTGTGCACTATCCAGAAAGTTGTGCAGGATGACAAATATTCCCTTTAAGACTTCCTGTTTGTAGTCAGGTCTACAGTGCACAGATCAAAGAGGAGACTGCACAGGCATGCCAGAGCATGTGCTGCTGCAGAGCCTCAAGAAAGGAAGCAAAGAGTCAAGTGGCTCAGCTCAAAAGGCTAGCTGACAAGCTTGACAAAGACACAGCCAAATTAAAGTCCAATCACCCCAAAATGTAAACTTTTTTACTTTGTTTTAGTTAAGAGAAGTTTTAGATCCAAAGAACCTACAGCTCTGCAGCAGACAAGGGTCAAGCCTGCATGTAGCTATGAAGGCAGAACAAATTTGGCAGGCTCTTCAGCTGGACGAAGGTATCTGAAGATCTACTGTAGAATCAGCGGACTTTACCACGCTAAAGAAACGTATTTTTAAAATTTCTAATTGGACACATACAGAAAACAGCATTCCCCATACTCCACCTTGTCTCTCTAATATTCTGGGACCAATACAGCTACAACATTGCATACAGCATTCTCCAGGGTTTATTACGGAAAAAAGCCCCTATCTACCTTAGCTGTTTTTTGTTTGTTTGTTTGTTTGTTCTAAAGGCATGCAAGATCTGGGTATATAATCACCACCATAATCAATATGCCACGGTTTATACAAGTATCTACACTTGCATCTACATTTATAAGCCTCCTAAACCTAGATCACTTTATATTTACAAAACTACAAACAGTTTAAATCCCTTCTAAAAGGGATTATGATAAAGGACTGCAATGGTATGGCCATGCAGAAGCACTGCAATGCAATACCATGTAAAAGCACAATGGTTTTCAACTTAAAAGACGTCTAGAGCTTTCATCTGTGAAATTCTAAAATCCCTTTAAGAAGTTATTGATGCCAAAACAACACATCCTACAATTCTGAGCCTCAACTTGCAGGGTCAGATATCAGGTATGAAAGAAACTATGGTTACATCTTCACTGCCAAAATAAGTGGGTTTTGGGTAACTAAATAGCTTAGCTATCTTGCTGTAAAATCCTAGTAAAGACCATGTGCAAGTAGCTAAGTGAGGTCAACACTATACTCTGCTCATGACTAACCTCACTTAGCCAAACTGTGGTTTAAAAAAAAAACTATAGTGCCAGTAGGATTTTACCGCGTGACAGTTATCCTGATTTAAAAATACATTTTTATTTTTGGTAATGAAGATGGTCTAAGATTGGAAGGTAAATTCACTAAAGAGCAGGAAGCAAAGTCGTAGGGGTTAGCACAAACAGAAAATTCTAGGGTATAGGTGCTCGTTGAAGAATGGGATGTTAAACTAAGCATCATACTTCTATATTTAACCTTAGCTGGTCATTTCCACAAGTTTGTTAATTTTTATTTATTTATTTTGTTAAATGTGATGTGTAGAAGTACATGTTCTTTTCAGTAGCTCTTAGCAACCTTAAAGATTTTTGTTTTGCAATGGATAAAGGGCCCAATTCTGCCACCATCATCACAGTCAAAACTCCTCATAAATCAATCTTTAATTTAATAGGCTGATTTAATGAGAGTTTTCCCTGAGTAAAAATAGCAGGACTTGTACCTTAGTTATAATCATAGGGCAAATTCTTCTACTCAAGAAAATTTGTATTTTGTACTATTCATGTATTCCCCGAGAAAAATAATAAACCTTTGTGGGAGAGGGGACATCTTTATACACAAAATCTTAGTTCAGAGTAAACTTTGGTTTTGAGGCCAAGGAAATAAGATGTCATTAAGGGAAAGGAATACAAGAGTAGCTTTATCAAGGAATACAAGAGTAGCGACTGTATCACATTATGTACTTTATCACAATATAGCATATTTAGAATACTCACAATACACTATATCATACTTGTTTAACTCCATATTAAGATTTGTATATAACTATTAGTCTGAATTTCTATTTTAGTAACTACTAAGCTGTTCAGTACCAATTTTGTTATTGATTCCTAGATACTGGTGATGGACATGTTGAAAATTACTCAATTATTGAAATTACAGTGAAATCATTTTTACATAGCAAGTTTCAAACTTATTTAGTTTCATAACAGAACAATCAGTTTAAAAATAAATCAGTCCAGCACATTGGAGAGAAAAGTGTGGTTATATGAATGGACATTGTGAAGATCATTAATTCACTTTTTTTACATAAAGGAACACATGAAAAATAACATTTCATTGTGTAACAGAAGCAATTACCACCTTCACCATCATGCTGTACTAGAAAATGAGATTTCTAAGAAGAGTTATAATTTCAATTTCCAGATTGTTAATTCATACACACGTGCAAATATGGTCCCCTTGGTCATTTCCACTATTATGCAAATATAACTTCACTATATACCGCATCAGAAAAAAAACTATACAAAGAAAATGGGCATGGGTGGGAGAGGGAACGGAGGGGTGGTCTGCTGGCTAAAGGAGAGGCGTGGGAGCCAAGAGATTAGGGATTTGTTCCCACCTCCGCCATAGCTTTCCTGTGTGATCTTGGGAAAGACATTTAATTTATTTCCTCATCTGCAATATGGGGATAATATTATTTACCTAAGTCATACAGATTGTGGGATTTAATTCATTATGTTTGTTGAAGTGTTTTGAGACCCTTGAATATAATCCACCATAGAAGGGCATATTTTTGCCATAAATAACAATTTAATGACAAATGATCAACAAGTTAAGAGAGTAAACTGGAAATATAGAATATGGAAGGAAGTGTGATCTAGCGGTCAGAGCGCATGACTAGGAGCCAGGAGTCTGGTGTCCTACATCTTGCACTGCCATCAACTCAATGTGTGACCCTGGGTAGATAACATCTCCATGCCTTGGTTTACACTCTTCTGTAAAACAGGGTTAAAGACTGAACCCATGACCAAATCCATACAGAAACAACAGTTGTCTGCTGGGATAGAAACCAGAACCTTCAACACCAAAAGCAAAAGCCGCATTCAAATGGCTGGTTACCGTGATGAATTAATCCTTAGCTCTAGTGCTATGGTCCTGTACTTTGTATGGTGGTGAAGCTCCAGGGGCTCTATCCCCAACGATGATTTTAGTGTCTGCATATGTATCTCCATAAATGGTTTTGTAACAATGAGAGAATTACTTTAGTTAAGGTGAATATCAAGATGTATTGATTCAAAAAATAAATAGTGGCTGAGGCATAACCAAGGTCAATATTTTCCTTAAAAATAAATCTTGATGTTCAGCAAAACAAAATACTATATGCTAACAAAGAGCTATATGCTCTTTCATTGACTTCAAGATACCAATCCTGTGCAGAGCTCAGAAGCTGGGAACTCCAGAGTTCAGTTCCCCGCTGTCACTGAATTGCTGTGCAGCCTTGTACCAGTCATTTATACTTTATATTTCAGTTTCCCCAACTGTATCAAAATGATGTTGGAAGTGGAGGGTGAAGAGATACTTAACCACATCATACTATAAAATGGAATAACCTAGTAGAATTTTGATAACTTGCAATAAGAATTGTGAGACTATGGTAAAAAGTAGACAAGTCACTACAAATTCCTGAACTTTGCAACTAGGCAAACAAAAAATATAAAAAATTAAATTAACTTATTTGACAAGTACAGCTTAATTTTAATTACTTTTGATAGTACTTCAGAGTGCACTAGTATCAGTTCTGTAGTACAATTGCCAAAGTAATGCATTTTAGTACTATAAATGATCACTATAGCACTTTACTATTAAATCTACTGAGAAGAGGGGAAGGACCAATATTTTATGTGCATTATCATTGTGTGAGGATTTGTGAGCCTCAGAGTGTTATAGGAATGAATGTTCATAATGTGCTTACAATAAGTCTTAATAAGTATCTAGAAGTCTTTCCAGTAATGCCAAAAATGTTCCAAAAAATAAGGTTTTTTTACTTTGCAACTAACATTCTAACAAGGAGACAATGCTAGAGTTTCAAAAAATATACACCTCTTGTAAGTTGACAAATAGTTTTCACATGACAGACATTCAAAAGTACATTCATTTGCACAGGTGATCTGATCAGCTAAGGGTATAACACCTCAGTATTATTGAGGTAAACAACAGAAAATCTTTGCCACTTTTACAGATCCAGACTAACACGGCTAGTCCCTCTGTAGCTTAACAGAAAATACAGAATCAAAGAGTGTATTATGTTTCCTTCATGTGTGTAGTTTTGCTGTTCTAGTTTCTTCAGGCAAACTCCAAGCCCGTAGTTCTGTGATTTTAGTACCCCATAAGAACAACTGTGAGGATAAACAGAAGGAAGCAAGAGCAAATTTTTATAATTATTAACATAAAAGGAAAACTAGAGGACAACACAGTATGAGATTGATAGTAAATACAGAATAGACTATGAGTGAGTCCTACAGCATTCACATTTCACAACTGTTAGGCCAAAACTTTTACCTAATATTTCTTTCTTGCATCTGTTCGCAAACTACATGTAACTTACAGGTTTGTTTGTTTTAAACAAGTGTTTTAGTGTTCCTTTTTCTATTAAAAAATGCAGTATGTGCAGCACAATACTCTTAAACAAAAGAAGAGCAGAGAGGTAAGTCAACTTACCCAATCTAAAACAAGCCGGAAAACCATGGCATAGCCAGAAACAGAAACCCAATCTCCTACCACTGCCCATTCTCCCCAGTGAGCACCAAAATTATCTTTAAAATAGTGGAGGGAGAGGATCTGGATAGTGTCATTTTTAGTTTTATAACAAAGACAAAACTGATTAAAAAACTACAAACGCTGCAAAGCCTACCTTTTTCTTCCTGCTCATAGGGAAGTAACCGTTCTGTTAATATTTTTTAAAAATTAGCATGAGTGCCCAAAGCACTGGATGGGAGCTCTTTTATCACACTTTGTATAAATCTAAATAAACATATTGTTAAATTATTATACAGAACAAACATGAATTATATGTATCTATCCGAAAGTAGTTCAGTAGTTTATCAATGGCTTAAGTGTACTTCCACAATTTCAGGAGGATAATAGCTAAACAGGAACATACGTAGGGAGCTATCTATATGCCCGATGTCTGAAAAGCACATGCCTATAAACATGTGGGTGTTCTATTTAGTCTCAGCAAAGTCAACAGATATTTTATACAATTAAACTTGGGCAGTGTGCGTCATTTCAGTTTACAATTATTCTGTAGGAAACTGCAATAAACAATGACAAACAGGAGAAAAATAGGAGCTTTATATCAGGAAACCCAGTTCAAGAACTGGAGTATTAATTTTATTAATCTTGAACCTGCAATAGCATAATTTAACTGATAAGATCATTATACTGTGACCTTCTAAGCTTGATAAGGGAAGCAATATTATAGCCTTCAAGTAAGATCAAATCACTCATTATTTTCAGAAGCCACACAAAGGGATTGCACATGCAGTAGATATAAAATCTCCAGTGTCTGAATGGAAAATACTCTACAGATGTCTAAAACACTAAAGGAAATTATCCCCTTTCATGTTGCTGCTCTGCTAATACAAAATCTTAAAAGCCAGAGCTTAGTTTCCAAAATAATTTCTAACTGTATTTCCTTTAAAAGCAGTAGGCAGAAAAACATAAATGGGAAATTAATTTTGGTGCTGAATTTTTAATCATTTTTCAGAAGTACTCTTGTCTTTTACTGAGAATGTATTCAGATATTCTTTTAGAAACAAAGTAGCAGATCTAGATTCAAGACTATGAGTTTTGTTTTCTTGTTAAATCGAATTTACATTTTATCTTTTTAATCTTACATAGATTTGTCAGTTCCTGCAACCATATACCACCTCAAGCTTTGATCTTAGTGGATCTCTCAAACTAACCACAGAAAATAACTGGATGGGAACACTACAAAAAGTACCATTGGTGAATCACAATAATTTATGACCATAACATGATGCTCATGTGCTGTGCTGCTGGGACAGTGTGCTTCTGGAAACATCTTTTGGATGGCGCACAAACAGGTTAGCCTTGGTCGTCTGTTCACATTGCATTATGAGCAATTACTATTCATCCAGATATTATACCCTTGTTACTTTAATCAGATAAGGTATTTCCCCTTATTTTCTGCTCCTAAACCATTTCTGGCTTTTGTATAATGGTTGCCAAGTTCCATATTACTGGTGAGTGAAATAGAAACACAGATTTTAGATTATATAGATAAAGAGATGGGCAAAAGAGGAGACCATATATAAAGATATACATAGGAAGTTTGTAATTCTGTATGGCACCCTGAGACTTATAAAAGGCAATAATAATTTAGTATTCCTGAACAGACCAATAGATTAAGGGGCAGGCACTATGCAAATTTCTTTACACAGCTCAGACAATTAACCTCAATCTTGATATGTAACATCCATAAATTTCCAGTCCAGAGTCTCTGTTGAGCAGAGAATGCTAAACATGGTGAACTAAGTAAAACGATTTTTTTGGCACATACACATAAGTGTACGTAGGCACAAACACATATCCTCTGTGTGTGTGTATATATGCACACAGGTATATCATTCATATATATAGACATATGTGCATCTGTGTATTCTTATATATATGACAGATTATTACTTGAAAAATATATCGGCTGTTTTGCCTTTTTCCATTATGTCAGTAGGAGCTGGGTGCCATTAGACCTGTGTCAAGGTTCCTTCCCCACTCTGAACTCTACGGTACAGATGTGGGGACCTGCATGAAAACCACCTAAGCTTACTTTTACCAGCTTAGGTTAAAACTTCCCCAAGGTACAAACTATTTTACCCCTTGCCCTTGGTTTTCCACTGCCACCACCAAACATTTCTCTGGGTTCCTGAGAAAACGTTGTTTGGAAACGTCTTTCCCCCAAAAAATCCTCCCAACCCTTGCACCCCACTTCCTGGGGACGGCTTGGTAAAAATCCTCACCAATTTGCATAGGTGACCACAGACCCAAACCCTTGGATCTTAGAACAATGAAAAAAACATTCAGTTCTTGGAAAGAAACATTTTAGTAGAAGAAACAGTAAAAAGAATCACCTCTGTAAAATCAGGATGGTAAATACCTTACAGGGTAATTAGATTCAAAACATAGAGAATCCCTCTAGGCAAAACCTTAAGTTACAAAAAAGACACACAGACCAGAATATTCATTCTATTCAGCACAGCTATTTTCTCAGCTATTTAAAGAAATCATAATCTAACACAGACCTAGCTAGATTATTTACTAAGTTCTAAGACTCCATTCCTGTTCTGTCCCCGGCAAAAGCATCACACAGACAGACACAGACCCTTTGTTTTTCTCCCTCCTCCCAGCTTTTGAAAGTATCTTGTCTCCTCATTGGTCATTTTGGGCAGGTGCCAGCGAGGTTATCTTTAGCTTCTTAACCCTTTACAGGTGAAAGGATTTTTCCTCTGGCCAGGAGGGATTTTAAAGGTGATTACCCTTCCCTTTATATTTATGACAACCCGTTTGAAAAATGTAGCTCCCTTAGTTTTAAAACCTAAGTGTTGCAGTCGCTGTGTCAATGAAATACAAGGCAAATTAGGAGCTGGAAAATATCAGAACAAACTAAATACATTGATCAATGGAGGGAGATGTACTCGAGTATGGCAAAGCAATTCAGGATCAGCATGTTTTCGATACCTCACAAATAATACACCGCCAAGCTCTGCACAAATTGGAGGAGAAAAAAAAATCAGAAAGGTTATAAGCTGATTCCTAACTGAGGATACCCAGTGACTAAAGTAATATATATTAAAAAGCTAGATGTAACCACCAAGGGCCAAAGTCAGATGTATGAAAACCATCATCAGTCTCCTAACTGCCCTAAACAGGACTTGTATACGTTTCATTGGCTAGAGGAGCGGGCTCTCCCACTAGCAATGTCCCAGGTATGAAATGTCCTCTCTGTATGACATAAAGAAACCTCGTTCAATAAATGGGCATGAGTATGGCCATTGGAGGGGCAGGCATGAATTTGTGATCCAGTCTCATTTAGACATATGGCCACTAAAAGATTGGTAAATATGCTTAAAAGCCTGCTGTAAAAAATGTTAGCTCATGAGCAAAGGTGCTGTAAAAGGGACTTGGGTTGTCACATGGAAATTTTACTTGCAATGTGATAATGGTTAGTCATAGTAAAAGTGAAAGGAGGTGAAGCAGCAGCAGATTACCAGAACTCTCCCCTTCCATTTCCTCACATCAAAGCAAAAGTGGGGAAATAAAAGCACAAAAGATTCAACACAAAATTAACATTTCATGTATTTGTGTTAGGTTATCTGTTGAAGATGTTTAACCCACTCAATCCATTGTTCTATGCCTCTGGGTCCTAAATTATTTTTTAAATTAATGTTTTCCCTTTCTCCCATTTTTACTGTCTCAGTGTATAACCCAAACCCTATGCCTCCATCTACTGCACAGGTGGAAGCCTACAAAGAATGCTTTGCACTCCACCTCCATAGCTATGAAGAAGAGTCTGAGGGCTGGTGGACATAACCAGTGGATTTACAACTGTGAAGCTCCACTAACCAAGACACCCATATAAAAGAAACTGCAGAGGAAACTGCACTCAAACAATGCAACAGCAGCCACAATGCAACTTTGACAGTGGTCTGTGACCTAGGAGAGACAATCCTACCTTGGCCACACACACAGAGAGAGTTCATGCTCAAAACCTGACATTTAAGTTTTGCGCACAGGGGGAGGATTTGCACCTAAATTTGTCCTGAATATACTGTGAGATCGCTAAAATTACAAAAATTCTGACTCCTAGGACCACAGGTCTTCCAAAGATTGCTCAGAGGCACCTGTTTCATATGACAGCTTTTGTTTATCTGGCACACATCTATAATTTACTACTGCAGTTGATTCTGTAATTTTTTTATTTAATATTTAAGAATTACAGTTACAATATCTATTCCTTTCGTTCTGAATACAACCAACATCTGCACAGAAACATTTACATCTAGAACCCTTTAAACTTTCTTTCTGGCATAGCTTGGAGCTCCTGCTTTGAAACCAATAAAAGAATTGACTTTTAAGGGAGATCAGTTTCTAAACCTAATGAATTTGACTGTTTCCACAGTAGTACTACAAATGCATTAGCTAATCAGAGCCACATTTTCAAAGGAAAGTGCAGTGTGCACCCACCTTTTGAAGGATGCTCAACAGCATGTTCAGTAGTTAGTTAGGAAGAAATAAATGTAGGTTTTTGCAAGCACTAACAAAGCAGAACTATGATATAAAAGAACTATAACAGAAAACTGAACAGAACAATGGAAATGGAGAAAATACAGTTTGTAAGAATGATTTCATAAATATATTTCTTGTGATGCTGGCATCTTTTTGTTCTTATAATATAACAATATTTACAGATACCGATGTTGGGAAGTATATAGGAATTAATACATGTGAATAAAGTTGGAGCGACATCATCAACCTAATGCAGAGAAATCCCTTCTTAAATGTTCATAGAAGTTGCCAAAAGAAACAGATAAGGATACTCTGGACAGAAAGTGATAGATGGCAGGGGTTTCAACAAGTAACTAATGTTTGAATCCAGCAAGAGCAAACTCCTGTAGAATTTATCTATTTAAAGCAACACATGGTAGGAAAAAAAAAGATACAAATTACCCACCTGTTAATTAACAAGTTAATTAACTGATTGCATTTCCTATAAACAAGATTTCCTGTTAAATCAAACACACAAAACAAGTGTGCTAATGAGCAGTTTACACAGTACTGCTAATGTTTCTGTGTGAAGTCAGAAGCACATTTGCTATCTGCTGACCAGTAAAATATAGTGTATATTAGAAAACTGGTCCATAGCTAAAGAAAGTTTAGAGAGACAAGGTGCGGGAAGGTAATGCCTTTTATTGGACCAATTTCTGTTGGTGAGAGAGACAAGCTTTCAAGCCACACAGGAAAGAAGTTGGTCCAATAAAAGATATTACCTCACCTACCTTGTCTCTTTAATAACCTGGGATCCACACAGCTACAACTACACTGCATATAACTAAAGAGAGTCTGACAGGCCTGATGCAATGATCTTTACAAAACAAAAAACAAAGCAGTTTGTGATATTCAGAAAATATACTTCATGTTATAGTGGACTGCAACCTTTGGCACTAGGTTTCTCCATGCAACATTCGGATTGATGGGGATTCACAAGTGGCCAGAGGAGTTAACTCTCCTCCACAAAGGCTATTTTCACCATGGGTTCTCTTTTCCCCCATTCCAAGGACTGTGTGAGGTGCTCACACCAGGGTTTCTGTAGGCACCCTTTTCCCACTGCCAGGGGCTTTGTGTGTCCCCTACTTCACCTCTCCACATACCAATGATGCCCATTCTACCACTGTCCAAATTCTCTCCTCCTCCCCAGTTTCCTACTTCTTTCCTTTCTGTTTGGGAGATAAGTCAGTGGTTGAAGCCATTGGGTGTGCTAACCAGATGCAAGAACAATGTGTGTCCATTTTCCTGTTCCAGTTTTCACCAAACTCAATAAGGTTCTTCCCACTCATGCTTAGGACCCTTGGATGCAGTGTTCAAAAGTTATCACATTTCATTCAAACAAATAGAGAAATACCATCACTTTGAGTGCGGGGTCTTGCTACACTTGGCCAATAACAAGTCTACTTTTTAAAAAGTATTATAAATTAGTATATTGTGAGATACCTCAATGGTGAATAAGGTGCCAGAACCTCTTAGCTTTCCTCCAGAATTAACCATTTGCCTTCCTCTCCTAGGCAGGGAAAATTTCTTTCTGGGGATGTATGTATG